>NW_028247871.1:0-723956 GCF_964263255.1 Lissotriton vulgaris
GTTGGAGGGGTGGAGTTGGAGTTGGAGGGTGGAGTTGGAGAGTGGAATTGGAGGGTAGAGTTGGAGTGTGGATTTGGAGTTGGAGGGTGGAGTTGGAGGGTTGAGTTGGAGTTAGAGGGTGGATTTGGAGTTGGAGGGTGGATTTGGAGTTGGAGGGTAGAGTTGGATTTGGAGGGTGGAGTTGGAGTTGGAGGGTGGAGTTGGAGGGTGGATTTGGAGTTGGAGGGGTGGATTTGGAGTTGGAGGGTAGATTTGGAGTTGGAGGGTATACTTGGAATTAGAGGGTGGAGTTGGAGTTGGAGGGTGGATTTGTAGTTGGAGGGTGGATTTGGAGTTGGAGGGTATACTTCGAATTAGAGGGTGGAGTTGTAGTTGGAGGGTGGATTTGGAGTTGGAGTGTGGAGTTGGAGGGTGGATTTGGAGTTGGAGGGTGGAGTTGGAGTTGGAGGTTGGAGTTGGAGGGTGGATTTGGAGTTGAAGGGTGGATTTGGAGTTGGAGAGTAGATTTGGAGTTGAAGGGTTGATTTGGAGTCGGAGGGTGGATTTGGAGGGTGGAGTTGGAGGGTGGAGTTGGAGGGTGGATTTGGAGTTGGAGGGAACATTTAAAGTTGGAGGGTTGAGTTGGAGGATTGAGTTGGAGAGTCAAGTTGGAGTTGGAGGGTGGAGTTGGAGGGTGGATTTGGAGTTGGAGGCTGGAGTTGGAGTGTGAATTTGGAGTTGTAGGGTTGAGTTAGAGTTGTAAGATGGATTTGGAGTTGGAGGGTGGATTTGGAGTTGGAGGGTTGAGTTGGAGGGTAGATTTGGAGTTGGAGGGTGGATTTTGGAGTTAGAGGGTAGAGTTGGAGGGTGGAGTTGGAGGGTGGATTTGGAGTTGGAGGGTGGATTTGGAGTTGGAGGGTGTATTTGGAGTTGGAGGGTATACTTGGAATTAGAGGGTGGAGTTGGAGTTGGAGGGTGGATTTGTAGTTGGAGGGTGGATTTGGAGTTGGAGGGTGGATTTGGAGGGTGGATTTGGAGTTGGAGGGTAGAGTTAAAGTTGTAGAGTGGATTTGGAATTGGAGGGTGGAGTTAGAGTTGGAGGGTGGATTTGCAGTTTGCAGTTGGAGGGTGGATTTGGAGTTGGAGGGCAGAGTTGAACTTAGAGGGTGGTTGAAGGGTGTGGAGTTGGAGGGGGAGTGGAGGGTGGAGTTGGAGGGTAGATTTGAAGTTGGAGAGTGGATTTGGAGTTGGAGGGTGGACTTGGAGTTGGAGGGTGGAGTTGGAAGGTGGAGTTGGAGTTGGAGGATGGATTTGGAGTTGGAGGGTGGATTTGGAGTTGGGGGTGGAGTTGGAGGGAGAAATTGGAGGGTGGATTTGGAGTGGGATGGTGGATTTGGAGTTGGAGGGTGGATTTGGAGGGTGGATTTGGAGGGTGGGGTTAGAGGGTGGAGTTGGAGGGTGGATTTGTAGTTGGAGGGTGGATTTGGAGTTGGATGGTATATTTGGAATTGGAGGCTGGAGTTGGAGTTGGAGGGTGGATTTTGAGTTGCAGGGTGATTTTGGGGTAGGAGGGTGGATTTGGAACTGGAGGGTGGAGTTGGAGGGTAGAGTGTGGAGTTGGAGGATCGAGTTGAAGGGTAGAGTTTGAGGGTGGATTTGGAGTTGGAGAGTAGATTTGGAGTTGGAGGGTTGATTTGGAGTCGGAGGGTGGATTTGGAGGGTGGAGTTGGAGGGTGGAGTTGGAGGGTGGATTTGGAGTTGGAGGGAACATTTAAAGTTGGAGGGTTGAGTTGGAGGATTGAGTTGGAGAGTCAAGTTGGAGTTGGAGGGTGGAGTTGGAGGGTGGATTTGGAGTTGGAGGCTGGAGTTGGAGTGTGAATTTGGAGTTGTAGGGTTGAGTTAGAGTTGTAAGATGGATTTGGAGTTGGAGGGTGGATTTGGAGTTGGAGGTTGAGTTGGAGCATGGGTACTCACAAACTTTCTCTCGGGGGCCAAATTTACAGTTTGGTTTGTGTCCAAGGGCCGCATCGGTGGGGGGGCAGGGTCAGTGGGGGTGGGGGAGGGGCTACAGCAACAACATAAAACTGACCATGAGGTTGATCATAGGTCCCTGCAGCGGACGCCTTCGTCCACTGAGCCGTCCCGGCATACACACATCTCTCTCGGTCTCCCTCCCTCTCTCTAGCTCTCTCTCCCTCTCACCCTCCCTCTCTCCTGTCTTCCTCTGTCTCACTCCGACTGTCTCACTCCCTCCCTCTCTCTCACTCCCTCTCTCTCACTCCCTCTCCGTCCCCCTCCCTTTCCCTCCCTCTCACTCACTCACTCTCTGTCTCACCCCCTTTCCCTCCCTTTCCTTCCCTCCCTTTCCCTCCCTCTCCGTCTCATTCCCTTTCCCTCCCTCTCACTCCCTCCCTTTCCCTCCCTCTCTGTCTCCATCTCACTCCCCTCTCCCTCCCTGTCCGTCTCATTCCCTCTCCGTCTCTCTCACTCCCTCTCCCTCCCTCTCCCACTCATTCACTCTCACTCTCTCCCTCTCTCTTACTCGCTCACTCCCTCCCTCTCACTCCCTCCCATTCACTCCCTCTCACTCACTCTCACTCACTCACTCCCACTCACTCACTCACTCCCACTCACTCCCTCCGTCCCACTCACTCCATCCCTCTCACTCACTCCACCCTCTCACTCACTCCCTCCCTCTCACTCACTCTATCCCTCTCACTCACACTCCATCCCTCTCACTCACATCCATCCCTCTCACTCCCTCCCTCTCACTCACTCCCTCCCTCCCTCTCACTCACTCACTCCCACTCATTTACTCATTCTCTCTCACTCACTCCCTCTCACTCACTCCCTCTCCCTCTCACTCACTCACTCCCTCTCACTCACTCCCTCTCACTCATTCTCACTCACTCTCACTCTCTCAGTCACTCTCTCCCTCCCTCCCCTCTCTCTCTCTCCCTCCCCTCCCTCTCACTCCCTCCCTCCCACTCCCTCCCTCTCACTCACTCACTACCCTCCCTCTCACTCCCTCTCACTCACTCACTCCCTCTCATTCACTCCCTCCCTCTCACTCACTCTCTCTCATTCACTCCCTCCCTCTCACTCACTCCCTCCCACTCACTCCCTCTCACTCACTCACTCCCTCTCACTCATTCTCACTCACTCTCACTCTCAGTCACTCTCTCACTCCCTCCCTCTCCCTCCCTCCCTCTCTCTCGCCCTCCCTCTCTCTCTCCCTCCCCCTCTCACTACCTCCCTCTCACTCACTCACTCCCTCTCATTCACTCCCTCCCTCTCACTCACTCCCTCTCTCTCTCTCCCTCTCTCCCTCCCACTCCCTCCCTCTCACTCACTCACTCCCTCTCTCTCTCCCTCCCTCCCTCTCTCTCACCCCTCCCTCCCACTCCCTCCCTCTCACTCACTCACTCCCTCCCTCTTACTCCCTCTCACTCACTCACTCCCTCTCATTCACTCCCTCCCTCTCATTCACTCCCTCCCTCTCACTCACTCACTCTCTCTCATTCACTCCCTCCCTCTCACTCACTCCCTCCCACTCACTCCCTCTCACTCACTCCCTCTCACTCACTCACTCCCTCACTCACTCATTCTCACTCATTCTCACTCACTCTCACTCTCTGTCACTCTCTCCCTCCCTCCCCCCCTCTCTCTCTCTCTCTCCCTCCTCCCTCCCTCTCACTCCCTCCCTCCCACTCCCTCCCTCTCACTCACTCACTCACTCCCTCTCACTCCCTCTCACTCACTCACTCACTCCCTCTCATTCACTCCCTCCCTCTCACTCACTCACTCTCTCTCATTCACCCCCTCCCTCTCACTCACTCCCTCCCACTCACTCCCTCTCACTCACTCACTCCCTCTCACTCATTCTCACTCACTCTCACTCTCTCAGTCACTCTCTCACTCCCTCCCTCTCCCTCCCTCCCTCTCTCTCTCTCCCTCCCTCTCTCTCTCTCCCTCCCCCCTCTCACTACCTCCCTCTCACTCACTCACTCCCTCTCATTCACTCCCTCCCTCTCACTCACTCCCTCTCTCTCTCTCCCTCTCTACCTCCAACTCCCTCCCTCTCACTCACTCCCATCCCTCTCTCTCTCTCCCTCCAGCCCTCTCTCTCACTCCCTCCCACTCCCTCCCTCTCACTCACTCACTCCCTCCCTCTCACACCCTCTCACTCACTCACTCCCTCTCATTCACTCCCTCCCTCTCATTCACTCCCTCCCTCTCATTCACTCCCTCCTCTCACTCACTCACTCTCTCTCATTCACTCCCTCCCTCTCACTCACTCCCTCCCACTCACTCCCTCTCACTCACATCCCTCTCACTCTCACTCCCTCTCACTCACTCCTTCCCTCCCTCCCTCTCACTCACTCACTCCCTCTCCGTCCCCCTCACCCCTCCCTTTCCCTCCCACTCCCTCTGTCACCTCACCCTGCCTGTGCGCCAGCCGGGGCACACACACACAGCCGCACCCGAGCACTTCACAGGTCATTAAAAGACCATTTGCATGTTAATGATGCCTTTGTATTTCACCTCTCCTTAGGCCCCTGCAGCTTTACTCTGGCCATTCCTAGGATCACCCGGCTGCAGCCCCCACAAAGCAGCAAGAGTCTCTCTCGCTGCTGCAGACACTTTAAAAAAAAAGTATCGGGAAACAGAGTTATGATGTCTCGGGGGTCCGCGGGCCGCCAGGGAAGGCTTGCCGGGCCGCCACTGGCCCGCGGGCCGTACTATGAGTACCCCTGAGTTGGAGGGTAGATTTGGAGTTGGAGGGTGGATTTGGAGTTAGAGGGTAGAGTTGGAGGGTGGAGTTGGAGGGTGGATTTGGAGTTGGAGGGTGGATTTGGAGTTGGAGGGTGTATTTGGAGTTGGAGGGTGGATTTGGTGTGGGAGGGTGTATTTGGAATTGGAGGGTGGAGTTGGAGGGTCGAGTTGGAGTTAGAGGGTGTATTTGAAGTTGGAGGGTGGATTTGGATTTGGAATGTGGATTTGGAGTTGGAGGGTGGAGTTGGAGTTGGAGGGTGGAGTTGGAGGGTGGATTTGGAGTTGGAGGGTGGAGTAAGAGTTGGAGGGTAGATTTTGGGTTGCAGGGTGATTTTGGGATTGGAGGGTGGATTTGGAGTTGGAGAGTGAAGTTGGAGGGTGGAGGGTGGAGTTGGAGGGTGGAGTTGAAGGGTAGAGTTGGAGGGTGGATTTGGAGTTGGAGGGTGGAGTTGGAGGGTTGAGTTTGAGGGTAGAGTTGGAGGGTGGAGTTAGAGGGTAGATTTGGACTAGGAGGGTGAGTTGGAGTGGAACCGGTGGATTTGGAGTTGGAGGGTGGATTTGGAGGGTGGATTTGGAGGGTAGGGTTAGAGGGTGGAGTTGGAGGGTGGATTTATAGTTAGAGGGTGGATTTGGAGTTGGATGGTATATTTGGAAATTTGAGGGTGGAGTTGGAGTTGGAGGGTGGATGTGGAGTTGGAGGGTGGGATTGAAGTTGGAGGGTGGATTTGGAGTTGCAGGGTGATTTTGGGGTTGGAGGGTAGATTTGGAGCTGGAGGGTGGAGTTGGAGTTGGAGGGCGGAGTTGGAGTTGGAGGGTGGAGTTGGAGTTGGAGGGTGGAGTTGGAGAGTGGAATTGGAGGGTAGAGTTGGAGTGTGGATTTGGAGTTGGAGGGTGGAGTTGGAGGGTTGAGTTGGAGTTAGAGGGTGGATTTGGAGTTGGAGGGTGGATTTGGAGTTGGAGGGTAGAGTTGGATTTGGAGGGTGGAGTTGGAGTTGGAGGGTGGAGTTGGAGGGTGGATTTGGAGTTGGAGGGTGGATCTTGGAGTTGGAGGGTAGATTTGGAGTTGGAGGGTATACTTGGAATTAGAGGGTGGAGTTGGAGGGTGGATTTGTAGTTGGAGGGTGGATTTGGAGTTGGAGGGTCTACTTCGAATTAGAGGTGGAGTTGTAGTTGGAGGGTGGATTTGGAGTTGGAGTGTGGAGTTGGAGGGTGGATTTGGAGTTGGAGGGTGGAGTTGGAGTTGGAGGTTGGAGTTGGAGGGTGGATTTGGAGTTGAAGGGTGGATTTGGAGTTGGAGAGTAGATTTGGAGTTGAAGGGGTTGATTTGGAGTCGGAGGGTGGATTTGGAGGGTGGAGTTGGAGGGTGGAGTTGGAGGTGGATTTGGAGTTGGAGGGAACCATTTAAAGTTGGAGGGTTGAGTTGGAGGATTGAGTTGGAGAGTCAAGTTGGAGTTGGAGGGTGGAGTTGGAGGGTGGATTTGGAGTTGGAGGCTGGAGTTGGAGTGTGAATTTGGAGGTTGTAGGGTTGAGTTAGAGTTGTAAGATGGATTTGGAGTTGGAGGGTGGATTTGGAGTTGGAGGGTTGAGTTGGAGGGTAGATTTGGAGTTGGAGGGTGGATTTGGAGTTAGAGGGTAGAGTTGGAGGGTGGAGTTGGAGGGTGGATTTGGAGTTGGAGGGTGGATTTGGAGTTGGAGGGTGTATTTGGAGTTGGAGGGTGGATTTGGTGTGGGAGGGTGTATTTGGAATTGGAGGGTGGAGTTGGAGGGTGGAGTTGGAGTAGAGGGTGTATTTGAAGTTGGAGGGTGGATTTGGATTTGGAATGAGGATTTGGAGTTGGAGAGGTGGAGTTGGAGTTGGAGGTGGAGTTGGAGGGTGGATTTGGAGTTGGAGGGTGGAGTAAGAGTTGGAGGGTAGATTTTGGGTTGCAGGGTGATTTTGGGATTGGAGGGTGGATTTGGAGTTGGAGAGTGAAGTTGGAGGGTGGAGGGTGGAGTTGGAGGGTGAGTCGAAGGGTAGAGTTGGAGGGTGGATTTGGAGTTGGAGGGTGGAGTTGGAGGGTTGAGTTTGAGGGTAGAGTTGGAGGGTGGAGTTAGAGGGTAGATTTGGACTTGGAGGGTGGAGTTGCGAGTGGAACGGTGGATTTGGAGTTGGAGGGTGGATTTGGAGGGTGGATTTGGAGGTAGGGTTAGAGGGTGGAGTTGGAGGGTGGATTTATAGTTAGAGGGTGGATTGGAGTTGGATGGTATATTTGGAATTTGAGGGTGGAGTTGGAGTTGGAGGGTGGATGTGGAGTTGGAGGTGGATTTGAAGTTGGAGGGTGGATTTGGAGTTGCAGGGTGATTTTGGGGTTGGAGGGTAGATTTGGAGCTGGAGGGTGGAGTTGGAGGGTGGAGGGTGGAGTTGGAGGGTAGAGTTGAAGGGTAGAGTTGGAGGGTGGATTTGGAGTTGGAGGTGGATTTGGAGTTGGAGGGTGGATTTGGAGTTGGAGGGTGGATTTGGAGTTGGAGGGTGGATTTGGAGTTGGAGGTTGGAGTTGGAGTTGGAGGTTGGATTTGGAGTTGGAGGGCTGAGTTTGAGTTGGAGGGTGGAGTTGGAGGTTAAAGTTGGTTGGTGGATTTGGAGGGTGGAGTTAGAGGGTAGATTTGGAGTTGGAGGGTGGAGTTGGAGTGCTAGGGTGGAGTTGGAGTTGGAGGGTGGATTTGGAGTTAAAGGGTGGAGTTGGAGTTAAAGGGTGGAGTTGGAGAGTGGAGTTGGAGGGTAGAGTTGGAGGGTGGATTTGGAGTTGGAGGGTGGAGTTGGAGGGTTGAGTTGGAGTTAGAGGTTAGATTTAGAGTTGGAGGGTGGATTTGGAGTTGGAGGGTAGAGTTGAAGTTGGAGGGTGGATTTGGAGTTGGAGGGGTGGATTTGAGGTTGGAGGGTAGATTTGGAGTTGGAGCAAATACTTGGAATTAGAGGGTGGAGTTGGAGTTGGAGGGTGGGATTTGGAGTTGGAGGGTGGATTTGGAGTTGGAGGGTGGATTTGGAGGGTGGATTTGGAGTTGGAGGGTAGAGTTAAAGTTGTAGAGTGGATTTGGAATTGGAGGGTGGAGTTAGAGTTGGAGGGTGGATTTGCAGTTTGCAGTTGGAGGGTGGATTTGGAGTTGGAGGGCAGAGTTGAACTTAGAGGGTGGAGTTGAAGGGTGGAGTTGGAGGGGGAGTTGGAGGGTGGAGTTGGAGGGTAGATTTGAAGTTGGAGAGTGGATTTGGAGTTGGAGGGTGGACTTGGAGTTGGAGGGTGGAGTTGGAAGGTGGAGTTGGAGTTGGAGGATGGATTTGGAGTTGGAGGGTGGATTTGGAGTTGGGGGTGGAGTTGGAGGGAGAAATTGGAGGGTGGATTTGGAGTGGGATGGTGGATTTGGAGTTGGAGGGTGGATTTGGAGGGTGGATTTGGAGGGTGGGGTTAGAGGGTGGAGTTGGAGGGTGGATTTGTAGTTGGAGGGTGGATTTGGAGTTGGATGGTATATTTGGAATTGGAGGGTGGAGTTGGAGTTGGAGGGTGGATTTTGAGTTGCAGGGTGATTTTGGGGTTGGAGGGTGGATTTGGAGCTGGAGGGTGGAGTTGGAGGGTAGAGTGTGGAGTTGGAGGGTGGAGTTGAAGGGTAGAGTTCGAGGGTGGATTTGGAGTTGGAGGGTGGATTTGGAGTTGGAGGGTGGATTTGGAGTTGGAGGGTGGATTTGGAGTTGGAGGGTGGAGTTGGAGTTGGAGGTTGGATTTGGAGTTGGAGGGTGGAGTTGGAGGGTGGAGTTGGAGGTTAAAGTTGGTGGGTGGATTTGGAGCGTGGAGTTAGAAGGTAGATTTGGAGTTGGAGGGTGGAGTTGGAGTTGGAGGGCGGAGTTTGAGTTGGAGCGTAGAGTTGGAGTTAGAGGGTGGATTTGAGTTGGAGAGTGGAATTGGAGGGTAGAGTTGGAGTGTGGATTTGGAGTTGGAAGGTGGAGTTGGAGGGTTGAGTTGGAGTTAGAGGGTGGATTTGGAGTTGGAGGGTGGATTTGGAGTTGGAGGGTAGAGTTGGATTTGGAGGGTGGAGTTGGAGTTGGAGGGTGGAGTTGGAGGGTGGATTTGGAGTTGGAGGGGTGGATTTGGAGTTGGAGGGTAGATTTGGAGTTGGAGGGTATACTTGGAATTAGAGGGTGGAGTTGGAGTTGGAGGGTGGATTTGTAGTTGGAGGGTGGATTTGGAGTTGGAGTGTGGAGTTGGAGGGTGGATTTGGAGTTGGAGGGTAGATTTGGAGTTGGAGGGTATACTTGGAATAAGAGGGTGGAGTTGGAGTTGGAGGGTGGATTTGTAGTTGGAGGGTGGATTTGGAGTTGGAGGTTGGATTTGGAGTTGGAGGGTGGAGTTTGAGTTGGAGGGGGGAGTTGGAGGGTGGATTTGGAGTTGGAGGGTGGAGTTGGAGTTGGAGGTTGGAGTTGGAGGGTGGATTTGGAGTTGAAGGGTGGATTTGGAGTTGGAGAGTAGATTTGGAGTTGGAGGGTTGATTTGGAGTCGGAGGGTGGATTTGGAGGGTGGAGTTGGAGGGTGGAGTTGGAGGGTGGATTTGGAGTTGGAGGGAACATTTAAAGTTGGAGGGTTGAGTTGGAGGATTGAGTTGGAGAGTCAAGTTGGAGTTGGAGGGTGGAGTTGGAGGGTGGATTTGGAGTTGGAGGCTGGAGTTGGAGTTTGAATTTGGAGTTGTAGGGTTGAGTTAGAGTTGTAAGATGGATTTGGAGTTGGAGGGTGGATTTGGAGTTGGAGGGTTGAGTTGGAGGGTAGATTTGGAGTTGGAGGGTGGATTTGGAGTTAGAGGGTAGAGTTGGAGGGTGGAGTTGGAGGGTGGATTTGGAGTTGGAGGGTGGATTTGGAGTTGGAGGGTGGAGTTGGAGGTTGGATTTGGAGTTGGAGGGTGGAGTTTGAGTTGGAGGGTGGAGTTGGAGGGTGGAGTTGGAGGTTAAAGTTGGTGGGTGGATTTGGAGCGTGGAGTTAGAAGGTAGATTTGGAGTTGGAGGGTGGAGTTGGAGTTGGAGGGCGGAGTTGGAGTTGGAGGGTGGAGTTGGAGTTAGAGGGTGGATTTGGAGTTAAAGGGTGGAGTTGGAGTTGGAGGGTGGAGTTGGAGAGTGGAATTGGAGGGTAGAGTTGGAGTGTGGATTTGGAGTTGGAGGGTGGAGTTGGAGGGTTGAGTTGGAGTTAGAGGGTGGATTTGGAGTTGGAGGGTGGATTTGGAGTTGGAGGGTAGAGTTGGATTTGGAGGGTGGAGTTGGAGTTGGAGGGTGGAGTTGGAGGGTGGATTTGGAGTTGGAGGGTTGGATTTGGAGTTGGAGGGTAGATTTGGAGTTGGAGGGTATACTTGGAATTAGAGGGTGGAGTTGGAGTTGGAGGGTGGATTTGTAGTTGGAGGGTGGATTTGGAGTTGGAGTGTGGAGTTGGAGGGTGGATTTGGAGTTGGAGGGTAGATTTGGAGTTGGAGGGTATACTTGGAATTAGAGGGTGGAGTTGGAGTTGGAGGGTGGATTTGTAGTTGGAGGGTGGATTTGGAGTTGGAGTGTGGAGTTGGAGGGTGGATTTGGAGTTGGAGGGTGGAGTTGGAGTTGGAGGTTGGAGTTGGAGGGTGGATTTGGAGTTGAAGGGTGGATTTGGAGTTGGTGAGTAGATTTGGAGTTGGAGGGTTGATTTGGAGTCGGAGGGTGGATTTGGAGGGTGGAGTTGGAGGGTGGATTTGGAGTTGGAGGGAACATTTAAAGTTGGAGGGTTGAGTTGGAGGATTGAGTTGGAGAGTCAAGTTGGAGTTGGAGGGTGGAGTTGGAGGGTGGATTTGGAGTTGGAGGCTGGAGTTGGAGTGTGAATTTGGAGTTGTAGGGTTGAGTTAGAGTTGTAAGATGGATTTGGAGTTGGAGGGTGGATTTGGAGTTGGAGGGTTGAGTTGGAGGGTAGATTTGGAGTTGGAGGGTGGATTTGGAGTTAGAGGGTAGAGTTGGAGGGTGGAGTTGGAGGGTGGATTTGGAGTTGGAGGATGGATTTGGAGTTGGAGGGTGGATTTGGAGTTGGAGGGTGGATTTGGTGTGGGAGGGTGTATTTGGAATTGGAGGGTGGAGTTGGAGGGTTGAGTTGGAGTTAGAGGGTGGATTTGGAGTTGGAGGGTGGATTTGGAGTTGGAGGGTAGAGTTGGATTTGGAGGGTGGAGTTGGAGTTGGAGGGTGGAGTTGGAGGGTGGATTTGGAGTTGGAGGGGTGGATTTGGAGTTGGAGGGTAGATTTGGAGTTGGGGGGTATACTTGGAATTAGAGGGTGGAGTTGGAGTTGGAGGGTGGATTTGTAGTTGGAGGGTGGATTTGGAGTTGGAGTGTGGAGTTGGAGGGTGGATTTGGAGTTGGAGGGTAGATTTGGAGTTGGAGGGTATACTTGGAATTAGAGGGTGGAGTTGGAGTTGGAGGGTGGATTTGTAGTTGGAGGGTGGATTTGGAGTTGGAGTGTGGAGTTGGAGGGTGGATTTGGAGTTGGAGGGTGGAGTTGGAGTTGGAGGTTGGAGTTGGAGGGTGGATTTGGAGTTGAAGGGTGGATTTGGAGTTGGAGAGTAGATTTGGAGTTGGAGGGTTGATTTGGAGTCGGAGGGTGGATTTGGAGGGTGGAGTTGGAGGGTGGATTTGGAGTTGGAGGGAACATTTAAAGTTGGAGGGTTGAGTTGGAGGATTGAGTTGGAGAGTCAAGTTGGAGTTGGAGGGTGGAGTTGGAGGGTGGATTTGGAGTTGGAGGCTGGAGTTGGAGTGTGAATTTAGAGTTGTAGGGTTGAGTTAGAGTTGTAAGATGGATTTGGAGTTGGAGGGTGGATTTGGAGTTGGAGGGTTGAGTTGGAGGGTAGATTTGGAGTTGGAGGGTGGATTTGGAGTTAGAGGGTAGAGTTGGAGGGTGGAGTTGGAGGGTGGATTTGGAGTTGGAGGATGGATTTGGAGTTGGAGGGTGTATTTGGAGTTGGAGGGTGGATTTGGTGTGGGAGGGTGTATTTGGAATTGGAGGGTGGAGTTGGAGGGTGGAGTTGGAGTTAGAGGGTGTATTTGAAGTTGGAGGGTGGATTTGGATTTGGAATGTGGATTTGGAGTTGGAGGGTGGAGTTGGAGTTGGAGGGTGGAGTTGGAGGGTGGATTTGGAGTTGGAGGGTGGAGTTGGAATGTTGAGTTTGAGGGTAGAGTTGGAGGGTGGAGTTAGAGGGTAGATTTGGACTTGGAGGGTGGAGTTGGAGTGGAACGGTGGATTTGGAGTTGGAGGGTGGATTTGGAGGGTAGGGTTAGAGGGTGGAGTTGGAGGGTGGATTTATAGTTGGAGGGTGGATTTGGAGTTGGATGGTATATTTGGAATTGGAGGGTGGAGTTGGAGTTGGAGGGTGGATGTGGAGTTGGAGGGTGGATTTGAAGTTGGAGGGTGGATTTGGAGTTGCAGGGTGATTTTGGGGTTGGAGGGTAGATTTGGAGCTGGAGGGTGGAGTTGGAGGGTGGAGGGTGGAGTTGGAGGGTAGAGTTGAAGGGTAGAGTTGGAGGGTGGATTTGGAGTTGGAGGGTGGATTTGGAGTTGGAGGGTGGATTTGGAGTTGGAGGGTGGAGTTGGAGTTGGAGGTTGGATTTGGAGTTGGAGGGCTGAGTTTGAGTTGGAGGGTGGAGTTGGAGGTTAAAGTTGGTGGGTGGATTTGGAGGGTGGAGTTAGAGGGTAGATTTGGAGTTGGAGGGTGGAGTTGGAGTGCTAGGGTGGAGTTGGAGTTGGAGGGTGGATTTGGAGTTAAAGGGTGGAGTTGGAGTTTGAGGGTGGAGTTGGAGAGTGGAGTTGGAGGGTAGAGTTGGAGGGTGGATTTGGAGTTGGAGGGTGGAGTTGGAGGGTTGAGTTGGAGTTAGAGGTTGGATTTAGAGTTGGAGGGTGGATTTGGAGTTGGAGGGTAGAGTTGGAGTTGGAGGGTGGAGTTGGAGGGTGGATTTGGAGTTGGAGGGGTGGATTTGGAGTTGGAGGGTAGATTTGGAGTTGGAGGGTATACTTGGAATTAGAGGGTGGAGTTGGAGTTGGAGGGTGGATTTGTAGTTGGAGGGTGGATTTGGAGTTGGAGGGTGGATTTGGAGGGTGGATTTGGAGTTGGAGGGTAGAGTTAAAGTTGTAGAGTGGATTTGGAATTGGAGGGTGGAGTTAGAGTTGGAGGGTGGATTTGCAGTTTGCAGTTGGAGGGTGGATTTGGAGTTGGAGGGCAGAGTTGAACTTAGAGGGTGGAGTTGAAGGGTGGAGTTGGAGGGGGAGTTGGAGGGTGGAGTTGGAGGGTAGATTTGAAGTTGGAGAGTGGATTTGGAGTTGGAGGGTGGACTTGGAGTTGGAGGGTGGAGTTGGAAGGTGGAGTTGGAGTTGGAGGATGGATTTGGAGTTGGAGGGTGGATTTGGAGTTGGGGGTGGAGTTGGAGGGAGAAATTGGAGGGTGGATTTGGAGTGGGATGGTGGATTTGGAGTTGGAGGGTGGATTTGGAGGGTGGATTTGGAGGGTGGGGTTAGAGGGTGGAGTTGGAGGGTGGATTTGTAGTTGGAGGGTGGATTTGGAGTTGGATGGTATATTTGGAATTGGAGGCTGGAGTTGGAGTTGGAGGGTGGATTTTGAGTTGCAGGGTGATTTTGGGGTAGGAGGGTGGATTTGGAACTGGAGGGTGGAGTTGGAGGGTAGAGTGTGGAGTTGGAGGATGGAGTTGAAGGGTAGAGTTCGAGGGTGGATTTGGAGTTGGAGGGTGGATTTGGAGTTGGAGGGTGGATTTGGAGTTGGAGGATGGATTTGGAGTTGGAGGGTGGAGTTGGAGTTGGAGGTTTGATTTGGCGTTGGAGGTTGGATTTGGAGTTGGAGGGTGGAGTTGGAGGGTGGAGTTGGAGGTTAAAGTTGGTGGGTGGATTTGGAGCGTGGAGTTAGAAGGTAGATTTGGAGTTGGAGGGTGGAGTTGGAGTTGGAGGGCGGAGTTGGAGTTGGAGGGTGGAGTTGGAGTTAGAGGGTGGATTTGGAGTTAAAGGGTGGAGTTGGAGTTGGAGAGTGGAATTGGAGGGTAGAGTTGGAGTGTGGATTTGGAGTTGGAGGGTGGAGTTGGAGGGTTGAGTTGGAGTTAGAGGGTGGATTTGGAGTTGAAGGGTGGATTTGGAGTTGGAGGGTAGAGTTGGATTTGGAGGGTGGAGTTGGAGTTGGAGGGTGGAGTTGGAGGGTGGATTTGGAGTTGGAGGGGTGGATTTGGAGTTGGAGGGTCGATTTGGAGTTGGAGGGTATACTTGGAATTAGAGGGTGGAGTTGGAGTTGGAGGGTGGATTTGTAGTTGGAGGGTGGATTTGGAGTTGGAGTGTGGAGTTGGAGGGTGGATTTGGAGTTGGAGGGTAGATTTGGAGTTGGAGGGTATACTTGGAATTAGAGGGTGGAGTTGGAGTTGGAGGGTGGATTTGTAGTTGGAGGGTGGATTGGAGTTGGAGTGTGGAGTTGGAGGGTGGATTTGGAGTTGGAGGGTGGAGTTGGAGTTGGAGGTTGGAGTTGGAGGGTGGATTTGGAGTTGAAGGGTGGATTTGGAGTTGGAGAGTAGATTTGGAGTTGGAGGGTTGATTTGGAGTCGGAGGGTGGATTTGGAGGGTGGAGTTGGAGGGTGGAGTTGGAGGGTGGATTTGGAGTTGGAGGGAACATTTAAAGTTGGAGGGTTGAGTTGGAGGATTGAGTTGGAGAGTCAAGTTGGAGTTGGAGGGTGGAGTTGGAGGGTGGATTTGGAGTTGGAGGCTGGAGTTGGAGTGTGAATTTGGAGTTGTAGGGTTGAGTTAGAGTTGTAAGATGGATTTGGAGTTGGAGGGTGGATTTGGAGTTGGAGGGTTGAGTTGGAGGGTAGATTTGGAGTTGGAGGGTGGATTTGGAGTTAGAGGGTAGAGTTGGAGGGTGGAGTTGGAGGGTGGATTTGGAGTTGGAGGGTGGATTTGGAGTTGGAGGGTGGAGTTGGAGGGTGTATTTGGAGTTGGAGGGTGGATTTGGTGTGGGAGGGTGTATTTGGAATTGGAGGGTGGAGTTGGAGGGTGGAGTTGGAGTTAGAGGGTGTATTTGAAGTGGGAGGGTGGATTTGGAGTTGGAAGGTAGATTTGGAGTTGGAAGGTAGATTTGGAGTTGGAGGGTGGATTTAGAGTTGCAGGGTGGATTTGGAGTTGAAGGGAGGATTTGGAGTTGGAGGGTAGATTTGCAATTGGAGGGTAGATTTGGAGTTGGAGGGTGAGTTGGAGGGTGGAGTTGGAGTGTGGATTTGGAGTTAGAGGGTGGATTTGGAGTTGGAGGGTGGAGTTGGAGGGTGGAGTTGTAGTTAGAAGGTGGAGTTGGAGTTGGAGGGTGGATTTGGAGTTGGAGGGTGGATTTGGAGTTGGAGGGTGGAGTTGGAGGGTGGAGTTGGAGTTGGAGGGTGGAGTTGAAGGGTTGACTTGGAGGGTGGAGTTGGAGGGTGGATTTGGAGTTGGAGAGTGGAGTTGGAGGGTGGAGTTGGAGTTGGAGGTTGGAGTTGGAGGGTGGATTTGGAGTTAGAGGGTGGATTTGGAGTTGGAGGGTGGAGTAGGAGGGTAGAGTTGGAGGGTGGATATGGAGTTGGAGGGTGGATTTAAAGTTGGAGGGTGGATTTGGAGATGGAGGGTGGATTTGGAGTTGGAGGGTGGAATTGGAGGGTGGAGTTGGAGGGTGGATTTGGAGGGTGGATTCGGAGTTGGAGGGAGCATTTGGAGTTGGAGGGTCGAGTTGGAGGATTGAGTTGGAGAGTGGAGTTGGAGGGTGGAGTTGGAGGGTAGGTTTGGAGTTGGAGGCTGGAGTTGGACTGTGAATTTGGAGTTGTAGGGTTGAGTTAGAGTTGTAGGATGGATTTGGAGTTGGAGGGCGGATTTGGAGTTGGAGGATTGAGTTGGAGGGTGGATTTGGAGTTGGAGGGTGGATTTGGAGTTAGAGGGTGGAGTTGGAGGGTGGATTTGGAGTTGGAAGGTGGATTTGGAGCTGGAGGGTGGATTTGGAGTTGGAGGGTGGATTTGGAGTTGGAGGGTGTATTTGGTGTGGGAGGGTGTATTTGGAATTGGAGGGTGGAGTTGGAGGGTGGAGTTGGAGTTAGAGGGTGTATTTGGAGTTGGAGGCTGGATTTGGAGTTGGAAGGTGGATTTGGAGTTGGAGGGTAGATTTGGAGTTGGAGGGTGGATTTAGAGTTGCAGGGTGGATTTGGAGTTGGAGGGAGGATTTGGAGTTGGAGGGTGGATTTGGAGTTGGAGGGTAGATGTGGAGTTGGAGGGTCAATTTGGAGGGTGGAATTGGAGTGTGGATTTTGAGTTGGAGGGTGGATTTGGAGTTGGAGGGTGGAGTTGTAGTTAGAAGGTGGAGTTGGGGTTGGAGGGTAGATTTGAAGTTGGAGCGTCGATTTGGAGGGTGGAGTTGGAGTGTGGATTTGGAGTTGGAGGGTGGATTTAGAGTTGCAGGGTGGATTTGGAGTTGGAGGGAAGATTTGGAGTTGGGGGTGGATTTGGAGTTGGAGGGTAGATTTGGAGTTGGAGGGTGGATTTGGAGGGTGGAGTTGGAGTGTGGATTTGGAGTTGGAGGGTGGAGTTGGAGTTGGAGGGTGGCGTTGGAGGGTGGAGTTGGAGGGTGGGTGGAGTTGGATGGTGGATTTGGAGTTGGAGAGTGGAGTTGGAGTTGGATGGTGGAGTTGGAGGCTCAAGTAGGAGGGTGGATTTAGAGTTGGAGGCTAGATTTGGAGTTTGAGGATGGAGTAGGAGTTGGAGGCTGGAGTTGGAGTGTGGATTTGGAATTGGAGGGTGGAGTTGGAGGTTGGAGGGTGGATTTGGAGTTGGAGGGTGGATTTGGAATTGGAGTGTGGGGTTGGAGGATTGAGTAGGAGTTGGAGGCTGGAGTTGGAGTGTGGAGATGGAGTTTGAGGGTGGAGTTGGAGGGTGGAGTTGGAGGATGGAGTTGGAGGGTGGATTTGGAGTTGGAGGGTGGAGTTGGAGGGTGGATTTGGAGTTGGAGGGTGGAGTTGGAGGGTGGATTTGGAGTTGGAGGGTTGATTTGGAATTGGAGTGTGGGGTTGGAGTTGGACGGTGGATTTTGAGTTGGAGGGTGGATTTGAAGTTGGAGGGTGGAGTTGGAGTAGGAGGGTCAAATTGGAGGGTGGAGTTGGTGGGTGGATTTGGAGTTGGAGGGTGGATTTGGAGTGGGAGGGTGGAGTTAGAGGTGGAGGGTGGATTTTGAGTTGGAGGGTGGATTTGGAGTTGGAGGGTGGAGTCGGAGGCTGGAGTTGAGTTGGATGGTCGAATTGGAGGGTGGAGTTGGAGGGTGGATCTGGAGTTGGAGGGTGGATTTGGAATTGGATGGTGGGGTTGGAGTTGGAGGGTGGAGTTGAAGTTGGAGGTTGGAGTTGGAGGGTGGATTTGGAGTTGGAGGGTGGATTTGGAGTTGGAGGGCAGATTTGGAGTTGGAGGGTGGATTGGGAGTTGGAGGGTGGATTCGAAGTTGGAGGGTGGATTTGGAGGGTAGAGTTAGAAGGTGGAGTTAGAGGGTGGAGTTGGAGGGTAGAGTTTGAAGGTGGATTTGGAGGGTGGATTTGGATTTGAAGGGTGGATTTAGAGGGTAGAGTTGGAGGGTGGAGTTGGAGTTGGAGGGTGGATTTGGAGTTGGAGGGTGGAGTTGGAGGGTGGATTTGGAGGGTAGAATTGGAAGGTGGAGTTGGAGGGTGTATTTGGAGTTGGAGGGAGCATTTGGAATAGGAGGGTCGAGTTGGAGGATTGAGTTGGAGAGTAGAGTTGGAGTTGGAGGGTGGAGTTGTAGGATGGAGGGTGGAGTTGGAGGGTGGATTTGGAGTTGGAGGGTGGATTTGGAAGGTGGATTTGGAGTTGGAGGGTGGATTTGGAGTTGAAGGGTGGAGTTGGAGGGTGGATTTGGAGGGTTGAGTTGGGGGTGGATTGGGAGTTAGAGGGTAGATTTGTAGTTGGAGGGTGGATTTGGAGTTGGAGGGTGGATGTGGAGTTGGAGGGTAGATTTGGAGTTGGAGGTGGAGTTGGAGAGTAGAGTTGGAGGGTGGATTTGGAGTTGGAGGGTGGATTTAAAGTTGAAGGTTGGATTTGGAGTTGGAGGGTGGATTTGGAGTCGGAGGGTGGATTTGGAGGGTGGAGTTGGAGGGTGGAGTTGGAGGGTGGATTTGGAGTTGGAGGGAACATTTAAAGTTGGAGGGTTGAGTTGGAGGATTGAGTTGGAGAGTCAAGTTGGAGTTGGAGGGTGGAGTTGGAGGGTGGATTTGGAGTTGGAGGCTGGAGTTGGAGTGTGAATTTGGAGTTGTAGGGTTGAGTTAGAGTTGTAAGATGGATTTGGAGTTGGAGGGTGGATTTGGAGTTGGAGGGTTGAGTTGGAGGGTAGATTTGGAGTTGAAGGGTGGAGTTGGAGGGGGAGTTGGAGGGTGGAGTTGGAGGGTAGATTTGAAGTTGGAGAGTGGATTTGGAGTTGGAGGGTGGACTTGGAGTTGGAGGGTGGAGTTGGAAGGTGGAGTTGGAGTTGGAGGATGGATTTGGAGTTGGAGGGTGGATTTGGAGTTGGGGGTGGAGTTGGAGGGAGAAATTGGAGGGTGGATTTGGAGTGGGATGGTGGATTTGGAGTTGGAGGGTGGATTTGGAGTGTGGATTTGGAGGGTGGGGTTAGAGGGTGGAGTTGGAGGGTGGATTTCTAGTTGGAGGGTGGATTTGGAGTTGGATGGTATATTTGGAATTGGAGGGTGGAGTTGGAGTTGGAGGGTAGATTTGGAGTTGGAGGGTGGATTTGAAGTTGGAGGGTGGATTTTGAGTTGCAGGGTGATTTTGGGGTTGGAGGGTGGATTTGGAGCTGGAGGGTGGAGTTGGAGGGTAGAGTGTGGAGTTGGAGGGTGGAGTTGAAGGGTAGAGTTCCAGGGTGGATTTGGAGTTGGAGGGTGGATTTGGAGTTGGAGGGTGGATTTGGAGTTGGAGGGTGGAGTTGGAGTTGGAGGTTGGATTTGGAGTTGGAGGGTGGAGTTTGAGTTGGAGGGTGGAGTTGGAGGGTGGAGTTGGAGGTTAAAGTTGGTGGGTGGATTTGGAGCGTGGAGTTAGAAGGTAGATTTGGAGTTGGAGGGTGGAGTTGGAGGGTGTATTTGGAGTTGGAGGGTGGATTTGGTGTGGGAGGGTGTATTTGGAATTGGAGGGTGGAGTTGGAGGGTGGAGTTGGAGTTAGAGGGTGTATTTGAAGTTGGAGGGTGGATTTGGAGTTGGAAGGTAGATTTGGAGTTGGAAGGTAGATTTGGAGTTGGAGGGTGGATTTAGAGTTGCAGGGTGGATTTGGAGTTGAAGGGAGGATTTGGAGTTGGAGATAGATTTGCAATTGGAGGGTAGATTTGGAGTTGGAGGGTGAGTTGGAGGGTGGAGTTGGAGTGTGGATTTGGAGTTAGAGGGTGGATTTGGAGTTGGAGGGTGGAGTTGGAGGGTGGAGTTGTAGTTAGAAGGTGGAGTTGGAGTTGGAGGGTGGATTTGGAGTTGGAGGGTGGATTTGGAGTTGGAGGGTGGAGTTGGAGGGTGGAGTTGGAGTTGGAGGGTGGAGTTGAAGGGTTGACTTGGAGGGTGGAGTTGGAGGGTGGATTTGGAGTTGGAGAGTGGAGTTGGAGGGTGGAGTTGGAGTTGGAGGTTGGAGTTGGAGGGTGGATTTGGAGTTGGAGGGTGGATTTGGAGTTGGAGGGTGGAGTAGGAGGGTAGAGTTGGAGGGTGGATATGGAGTTGGAGGGTGGATTTAAAGTTGGAGGGTGGATTTGGAGATGGAGGGTGGATTTGGAGTTGGAGGGTGGAATTGGAGAGTGGAGTTGGAGGGTGGATTTGGAGGGTGGATTCGGAGTTGGAGGGAGCATTTGGAGTTGGAGGGTCGAGTTGGAGGATTGAGTTGGAGAGTGGAGTTGGAGGGTGGAGTTGGAGGGTAGGTTTGGAGTTGGAGGCTGGAGTTGGACTGTGAATTTGGAGTTGTAGGGTTGAGTTAGAGTTGTAGGATGGATTTGGAGTTGGAGGGCGGATTTGGAGTTGGAGGATTGAGTTGGAGGGTGGATTTGGAGTTGGAGGGTGGATTTGGAGTTAGAGGGTGGAGTTGGAGGGTGGATTTGGAGTTGGAAGGTGGATTTGGAGCTGGAGGGTGGATTTGGAGTTGGAGGGTGGATTTGGAGTTGGAGGGTTTATTTGGTGTGGGAGGGTGTATTTGGAATTGGAGGGTGGAGTTGGAGGGTGGAGTTGGAGTTAGAGGGTGTATTTGGAGTTGGAGGCTGGATTTGGAGTTGGAAGGTGGATTTGGAGTTGGAGGGTAGATTTGGAGTTGGAGGGTGGATTTAGAGTTGCAGGGTGGATTTGGAGTTGGAAGGAGGATTTGGAGTTGGAGGGTGGATTTGGAGTTGGAGGGTAGATGTGGAGTTGGAGGGTCAATTTGGAGGGTGGAATTGGAGTGTGGATTTTGAGTTGGAGGGTGGATTTGGAGTTGGAGGGTGGAGTTGTAGTTAGAAGGTGGAGTTGGGGTTGGAGGGTAGATTTGAAGTTGGAGCGTCGATTTGGAGGGTGGAGTTGGAGTGTGGATTTGGAGTTGGAGGGTGGATTTAGAGTTGCAGGGTGGATTTGGAGTTGGAGGGAAGATTTGGAGTTGGGGGTGGATTTGGAGTTGGAGGGTAGATTTGGAGTTGGAGGGTGGATTTGGAGGGTGGAGTTGGAGTGTGGATTTGGAGTTGGAGGGTGGAGTTGGAGTTGGAGGGTGGCGTTGGAGGGTGGAGTTGGAGGGTGGGTGGAGTTGGATGGTGGATTTGGAGTTGGAGAGTGGAGTTGGAGTTGGATGGTGGAGTTGGAGGCTCAAGTAGGAGGGTGGATTTAGAGTTGGAGGCTAGATTTGGAGTTTGAGGATGGAGTAGGAGTTGGAGGCTGGAGTTGGAGTGTGGATTTGGAATTGGAGGGTGGAGTTGGAGGTTGGAGGGTGGATTTGGAGTTGGAGGGTGGATTTGGAATTGGAGTGTGGGGTTGGAGGATGGAGTAGGAGTTGGAGGCTGGAGTTGGAGTGTGGAGATGGAGTTTGAGGGTGGAGTTGGAGGGTCGAGTTGGAGGATGGAGTTGGAGGGTGGATTTGGAGTTGGAGGGTGGAGTTGGAGGGTGGATTTGGAGTTGGAGGGTGGAGTTGGAGGGTGGATTTGGAGTTGGAGGGTTGATTTGGAATTGGAGTGTGGGGTTGGAGTTGGACGGTGGATTTTGAGTTGGAGGGTGGATTTGGAGTTGGAGGGTGGAGTTGGAGTAGGAGGGTCAAATTGGAGGGTGGAGTTGGTGGGTGGATTTGGAGTTGGAGGGTGGATTTGGAGTGGGAGGGTGGAGTTAGAGGTGGAGGGTGGATTTTGAGTTGGAGGGTGGATTTGGAGTTGGAGGGTGGAGTCGGAGGCTGGAGTTGAGTTGGAGGGTCGAATTGGAGGGTGGAGTTGGAGGGTGGATCTGGAGTTGGAGGGTGGATTTGGAATTGGATGGTGGGGTTGGAGTTGGAGGGTGGAGTTGAAGTTGGAGGTTGGAGTTGGAGGGTGGATTTGGAGTTGGAGGGTGGATTTGGAGTTGGAGGGCAGATTTGGAGTTGGAGGGTGGATTGGGAGTTGGAGGGTGGATTCGAAGTTGGAGGGTGGATTTGGAGGGTAGAGTTAGAAGGTGGAGTTAGAGGGTGGAGTTGGAGGGTAGAGTTTGAAGGTGGATTTGGAGGGTGGATTTGGATTTGAAGGGTGGATTTAGAGGGTAGAGTTGGAGGGTGGAGTTGGAGTTGGAGGGTGGATTTGGAGTTGGAGGGTGGAGTTGGAGGGTGGATTTGGAGGGTAGAATTGGAAGGTGGAGTTGGAGGGTGTATTTGGAGTTGGAGGGAGCATTTGGAATAGGAGGGTCGAGTTGGAGGATTGAGTTGGAGAGTAGAGTTGGAGTTGGAGGGTGGAGTTGTAGGATGGAGGGTGGAGTTGGAGGGTGGATTTGGAGTTGGAGGGTGGATTTGGAAGGTGGATTTGGAGTTGGAGGGTGGATTTGGAGTTGAAGGGTGGAGTTGGAGGGTGGATTTGGAGGGTTGAGTTGGGGGTGGATTGGGAGTTAGAGGGTAGATTTGTAGTTGGAGGGTGGATTTGGAGTTGGAGGGTGGATGTGGAGTTGGAGGGTAGATTTGGAGTTGGAGGTGGAGTTGGAGAGTAGAGTTGGAGGGTGGATTTGGAGTTGGAGGGTGGATTTAAAGTTGAAGGTTGGATTTGGAGTTGGAGGGTGGATTTGGAGTCGGAGGGTGGATTTGGAGGGTGGAGTTGGAGGGTGGAATTGGAGGGTGGATTTGGAGTTGGAGGGAACATTTAAAGTTGGAGGGTTGAGTTGGAGGATTGAGTTGGAGAGTCAAGTTGGAGTTGGAGGGTGGAGTTGGAGGGTGGATTTGGAGTTGGAGGCTGGAGTTGGAGTGTGAATTTGGAGTTGTAGGGTTGAGTTAGAGTTGTAAGATGGATTTGGAGTTGGAGGGTGGATTTGGAGTTGGAGGGTTGAGTTGGAGGGTAGATTTGGAGTTGAAGGGTGGAGTTGGAGGGGGAGTTGGAGGGTGGAGTTGGAGGGTAGATTTGAAGTTGGAGAGTGGATTTGGAGTTGGAGGGTGGACTTGGAGTTGGAGGGTGGAGTTGGAAGGTGGAGTTGGAGTTGGAGGATGGATTTGGAGTTGGAGGGTGGATTTGGAGTTGGGGGTGGAGTTGGAGGGAGAAATTGGAGGGTGGATTTGGAGTGGGATGGTGGATTTGGAGTTGGAGGGTGGATTTGGAGTGTGGATTTGGAGGGTGGGGTTAGAGGGTGGAGTTGGAGGGTGGATTTCTAGTTGGAGGGTGGATTTGGAGTTGGATGGTATATTTGGAATTGGAGGGTGGAGTTGGAGTTGGAGGGTAGATTTGGAGTTGGAGGGTGGATTTGAAGTTGGAGGGTGGATTTTGAGTTGCAGGGTGATTTTGGGGTTGGAGGGTGGATTTGGAGCTGGAGGGTGGAGTTGGAGGGTAGAGTGTGGAGTTGGAGGGTGGAGTTGAAGGGTAGAGTTCCAGGGTGGATTTGGAGTTGGAGGGTGGATTTGGAGTTGGAGGGTGGATTTGGAGTTGGAGGGTGGAGTTGGAGTTGGAGGTTGGATTTGGAGTTGGAGGGTGGAGTTTGAGTTGGAGGGTGGAGTTGGAGGGTGGAGTTGGAGGTTAAAGTTGGTGGGTGGATTTGGAGCGTGGAGTTAGAAGGTAGATTTGGAGTTGGAGGGTGGAGTTGGAGGGCGGAGTTGGAGTTGGAGGGTGGAGTTGGAGTTAGAGGGTGGATTTGGAGTTAAAGGGTGGAGTTGGAGTTGGAGGGTGGAGTTGGAGAGTGGAATTGGAGGGTAGAGTTGGAGTGTGGATTTGGAGTTGGAGGGTGGAGTTGGAGGGTTGAGTTGGAGTTAGAGGGTGGATTTGGAGTTGGAGGGTGGATTTGGAGTTGGAGGGTAGAGTTGGATTTGGAGGGTGGAGTTGGAGTTGGAGGGTGGAGTTGGAGGGTGGATTTGGAGTTGGAGGGGTGGATTTGGAGTTGGAGGGTAGATTTGGAGTTGGAGGGTATACTTGGAATTAGAGGGTGGAGTTGGAGTTGGAGGGTGGATTTGTCGTTGGAGGGTGGATTTGGAGTTGGAGTGTGGAGTTGGAGGGTGGATTTGGAGTTGGAGGGTAGATTTGGAGTTGGAGGGTATACTTGGAATTAGAGGGTGGAGTTGGAGTTGGAGGGTGGATTTGTAGTTGGAGGGTGGATTTGGAGTTGGAGTGTGGAGTTGGAGGGTGGATTTGGGGTTGGAGGGTGGAGTTGGAGTTGGAGGTTGGAGTTGGAGGGTGGATTTGGAGTTGAAGGGTGGATTTGGAGTGTAGATTTGGAGTTGGAGGGTTGATTTGGAGTCGAAGGGTGGATTTGGAGGGTGGATTTGGAGTTGGAGGGAACATTTAAAGTTGGAGGGTTGAGTTGGAGGATTGAGTTGGAGAGTCAAGTTGGAGTTGGAGGGTGGAGTTGGAGGGTGGATTTGGAGTTGGAGGCTGGAGTTGGAGTGTGAATTTAGAGTTGTAGGGTTGAGTTAGAGTTGTAAGATGGATTTGGAGTTGGAGGGTGGATTTGGAGTTGGAGGGTTGAGTTGGAGGGTAGATTTGGAGTTGGAGGGTGGATTTGGAGTTAGAGGGTAGAGTTGGAGGGTGCAGTTGGAGGGTGGATTTGGAGTTGGAGGGTGGATTTGGAGTTGGAGGGTGTATTTGGAGTTGGAGGGTGGATTTGGAGTTGGAGTGTGGAGTTGGAGGGTGGATTTGGAGTTGGAGGGTAGATTTGGAGTTGGAGGGTATACTTGGAATTAGAGGGTGGAGTTGGAGTTGGAGGGTGGATTTGCAGTTGGAGGGTGGATTTGGAGTTGGAGGGTGGAGTTGGAGTTGGAGGGTGGATTTGTAGTTGGAGGGTGGATTTGGAGTTGGAGTGTGGAGTTGGAGGGTGGATTTGGAGTTGGAGGGTAGATTTGGAGTTGGAGGGTATACTTGGAATTAGAGGGTGGAGTTGGAGTTGGAGGGTGGATTTGTAGTTGGAGGGTGGATTTGGAGTTGGAGTGTGGAGTTGGAGGGTGGATTTGGAGTTGGAGGGTGGAGTTGGAGTTGGAGGTTGGAGTTGGAGGGTGGATTTGGAGTTGAAGGGTGGATTTGGAGTGTAGATTTGGAGTTGGAGGGTTGATTTGGAGTCGGAGGGTGGATTTGGAGGGTGGAGTTGGAGGGTGGATTTGGAGTTGGGGGAACATTTAAAGTTGGAGGGTTGAGTTGGAGGATTGAGTTGGAGAGTCAAGTTGGAGTTGGAGGGTGGAGTTGGAGGGTGGATTTGGAGTTGGAGGCTGGAGTTGGAGTGTGAATTTGGAGTTGTAGGGTTGAGTTAGAGTTGTAAGATGGATTTGGAGTTGGAGGGTGACTTTGGAGTTGGAGGGTTGAGTTGGAGGGTAGATTTGGAGTTGGAGGGTGGATTTGGAGTTAGAGGGTAGAGTTGGAGGGTGCAGTTGGAGGGTGTATTTGGAGTTGGAGGGTGGATTTGGAGTTGGAGGGTGTATTTGGAGTTGGAGGGTGGATTTGGTGTGGGAGGGTGTATTTGGAATTGGAGGGTGGAGTTGGAGGGTGGAGTTGGAGTTGGAAGGTAGATTTGGAGTTGGAAGGTAGATTTGGAGTTGGAGGGTGGATTTAGAGTTGCAGGGTGGATTTGGAGTTGAAGGGAGGATTTGGAGTTGGAGGGTGGATTTGCAGTTGGAGGGTAGATTTGGAGTTGGAGGGTGAGTTGGAGGGTGGAGTTGGAGTGTGGATTTGGAGTTAGAGGGTGGATTTGGAGTTGGAGTTGGAGTTGGAGGGTGGATTTGGAGTTGGAGGGTGGATTTGGAGTTGGAGGGTGGAGTTGGAGGGTGAAGTTGGAGTGTGGAGTTGGAGGGTGGAGTTGAAGGGTTGACTTGGAGGGTAGAGTTGGAGGGTGGATTTGGAGTTGGAGAGTGGAGTTGGAGGGTGGAGTTGGAGTTGGAGGGTGGATTTGGAGTCGGAGGGTGGATTTGGAGTTGGAGGGTGGAGTAGGAGGGTAGAGTTGGAGGGTGGATATGGAGTTGGAGGGTGGATTTAAAGTTGGAGGGTGGATTTGGAGATGGAGGGTGGATTTGGAGTTGGAGGGTAGAATTGGAGGGTGGAGTTGGAGGGTGGATTTGGAGGGTGGATTCGGAGTTGGAGGGAGCATTTGGAGTTGGAGGGTCGAGTTGGAGGATTGAGTTGGAGAGTGGAGTTGGAGGGTGGAGTTGGAGGGTAGATTTGGAGTTGGAGGCTGGAGTTGGACTGTGAATTTGGAGTTGTAGGGTTGAGTTAGAGTTGTAGGATGGATTTGGAGTTGGAGGGCGGATTTGGAGTTGGAGGATTGAGTTGGAGGGTGGATTTGGAGTTGGAGGGTGGATTTGGAGTTGGAAGGTGGATTTGGAGCTGGAGGGTGGATTTGGAGTTGGAGGGTGGATTTGGAGTTGGAGGGTGTATTTGGTGTGGGAGGGTGTATTTGGAATTGGAGGGTGGAGTTGGAGGGTGGAGTTGGAGTTAGAGGGTGTATTTGGAGTTGGAGGCTGGATTTGGAGTTGGCAGGTGGATTTGGAGTTGGAGGGTAGATTTGGAGTTGGAGGGTGGATTTAGAGTTGCAGGGTGGATTTGGAGTTGGAGGGAAGATTTGGAGTTGGAGGGTGGATTTGGAGTTGGAGGGTAGATTTGGAGTTGGAGGGTCAATTTGGAGGGTGGAATTGGAGTGTGGATTTTGAGTTGGAGGGTGGATTTGGAGTTGGAGGGTGGAGTTGTAGTTAGAAGGTGGAGTTGGGGTTGGAGGGTAGATTTGAAGTTGGAGCATCGATTTGGAGGGTGGAGTTGGAGTGTGGATTTGGAGTTGGAGGGTGGATTTAGAGTTGCAGGGTGGATTTGGAGTTGGAGGGAAGATTTGGAGTTGGGGGTGGATTTGGAGTTGGAGGGTAGATTTGGAGTTGGAGGGTGGATTTGGAGGGTGGAGTTGGAGTGTGGATTTGGAGTTGGAGGGTGGAGTTGGAGTTGGAGGGTGAAGTTGGAGTGTGGAGTTCGAGTTGGAGGGTGGCGTTGGAGGGTGGAGTTGGATGGTGGATTTGGAGTTGGAGAGTGGAGTTGGAGTTGGAGGGTGGAGTTGGAGGCTCGAGTAGGAGGGTGGATTTGGAGTTGGAGGCTAGATTTGGAGTTTGAGGATGGAGTAGGAGTTGGAGGCTGGAGTTGGAGTGTGGATTTGGAATTGGAGGGTGGAGTTGGAGGTTGGAGGGTGGATTTGGAGTTGGAGGGTGGATTTGGAATTGGAGTGTGGGGTTGGAGGATGGAGTAGGAGTTGGAGGCTGGAGTTGGAGTGTGGAGATGGAGTTGGAGGGTGGAGTTGGAGGATGGAGTTGGAGGGTGGATTTGGAGTTGGAGGGTGGATTTGGAGTTGGAGGGTGGAGTTGGAGGGTCAAGTTGGAGGGTGGAGTTGGAGGGTGGATTTGGAGTTGGAGGGTGGATTTGGAATTGGAGTGTGGGGTTGGAGTTGGACGGTGGATTTTGAGCTGGAGGGTGGATTTGGAGTTGGAGGGTGGAGTTGGAGTAGGAGGGTCAAATTGGAGGGTGGAGTTGGCGGGTGGATTTGGAGTTGGAGGGCGGATTTGGAGTTGGAGGGTTGATTTGGAGTGGGAGGGTGGAGTTAGAGGTGGAGGGTGGATTTGGAGTTGGAGGGTGGATTTGGAGTTGGAGGGTGGAGTCGGAGGCTGGAGTTGAGTTGGAGGGTCGAATTGGAGGGTGGAGTTGGAGGGTGGATCTGGAGTTGGAGGGTGGATTTGGAATTGGATGGTGGGGTTGGAGTTGGAGGGTGGAGTTGAAGTTGGAGTTTGGAGTTGGAGGGTGGATTTGGAGTTGGAGGGTGGATTTGGAGTTGGAGGGCAGATTTGGAGTTGGAGGGTGGATTTGGAGTTGGAGGGTGGATTCGAAGTTGGAGGGTGGATTTGGAGGGTAGAGTTAGAAGGTGGAGTTAGAGGGTGGAGTTGGAGGGTAGAGTTGGAAGGTAGATTTGGAGGGTGGATTTGGATTTGAAGGGTGGATTTAGAGGGTAGAGTTGGAGGGTGGAGTTGGAGTTGGAGGGTGGATTTGGAGTTGGAGGGTGGAGTTGGAGAGTGGATTTGGAGGGTAGAATTGGAAGGTGGAGTTGGAGGGTGTATTTGGAGTTGGAGGGAGCATTTGGAATAGGAGGGTCGAGTTGGAGGATTGAGTTGGAGAGTAGAGTTGGAGTTGGAGGGTGGAGTTGGAGGGTGGAGTTGTAGGATGGAGGGTGGAGTTGGAGGGTGGATTTGGAGTTGGAGGGTGGATTTGGAAGGTGGATTTGGAGTTGGAGGGTGGATTTGGAGTTGAAGGGTGGAGTTGGAGGGTGGATTTGGAGGGTTGAGTTGGGGGTGGATTGGGAGTTAGAGGGTAGATTTGTAGTTGGAGGGTGGATTTGGAGTTGGAGGGTGGATGTGGAGTTGGAGGGTGGATTTGGAGTTGGAGGTGGAGTTGGAGGGTGGATTTGGAGGGTGGATTTGGAGTTGGAGGGTGGATTTAAAGTTGAAGGTTGGATTTGGAGGGTGGATTTGGAGGGTGGATTTGGAGTTGGAGGGAACATTTAAAGTTGGAGGGTTGAGTTGGAGGATTGAGTTGGAGAGTCAAGTTGGAGTTGGAGGGTGGAGTTGGAGGGTGGATTTGGAGTTGGAGGCTGGAGTTGGAGTGTGAATTTGGAGTTGTAGGGTTGAGTTAGAGTTGTAAGATGGATTTGGAGTTGGAGGGTGGATTTGGAGTTGGAGGGTTGAGTTGGAGGGTAGATTTGGAGTTGGAGGGTGGATTTGGAGATAGAGGGTAGAGTTGGAGGGTGGAGTTGGAGGGTGGATTTGGAGTTGGAGGGTGGATTTGGAGTTGGAGGGTGGATTTGGAGTTGGAGGGTGGATTTGGTGTGGGAGGGTGGATTTGGAATTGGAGGGTGGAGTTGGAGGGTGGAGTTGGAGTTAGAGGGTGTATTTGAAGTTGGAGGGTGGATTTGTAGGTGGAAGGTAGATTTGGAGTTGGAAGGTAGATTTGGAGTTGGAGGGTGGATTTAGAGTTGCAGGGTGGATTTGGAGTTGAAGGGAGGATTTGGAGTTGGAGGGTGGATTTGCAGTTGGAGGGTAGATTTGGAGCTGGAGGGTCAAGTTGGAGGGTGGAGTTGGAGTGTGGATTTGGAGTTAGAGGGTGGATTTGGAGTTGGAGGGTGGAGTTGTAGTTAGAAGGTAGAGTTGGAGTTGGAGGGTGGATTTGGAGTTGGAGGGTGGATTTAGAGTTGGAGGGTGGAGTTGGAGGGTGAAGTTGGAGTGTGGAGTTGGAGTTGGAGGGTGGAGTTGAAGGGTTGACTTGGAGGGTGGAGTTGGAGGGTGGATTTGGAGTTGGAGAGTGGAGTTGGAGGGTGGAGTTGGAAGTTGGAGTTGGAGGGTGGATTTGGAGTTGGAGGGTGGATTTGGAGTTGGAGGGTGGAGTAGGAGGGTAGAGTTGGAGGGTGGATATGGAGTTGGAGGGTGGATTTAAAGTTGGAGGGTGGATTTGGAGATGGAGGGTGGATTTGGAGTTGGAGGGTGGAATTGGAGGGTGGAGTTGGAGGGTGGATTTGGAGGGTGGATTTGGAGTTGGAGGGAGCATTTGGAGTTGGAGGGTCGAGTTGGAGGATTGAGTTGGAGAGTGGAGTTGGAGGGTGGAGTTGGAGGGTAGATTTGGCGTTGGAGGCTGGAGTTTGACTGTGAATTTGGAGTTGTAGGGTTGAGTTAGAGTTGTAGGATGGATTTGGAGTTGGAGGGTGGATTTGGAGTTGGAGGATTGAGTTGGAGGGTGGATTTGGAGTTGGAGGGTGGATTTTGAGTTAGAGGGTGGATTTGGAGGGTGGATTTGGAGTTGGAAGGTGGATTTGGAGCTGGAGGGTGGATTTGGAGTTGGAGGGTGGATTTGGAGTTGGAGGGTGTATTTGGTGTGGGAGGGTGTATTTGGAATTGGAGGGTGGAGTTGGAGGGTGGAGTTGGAGTTAGAGGGTGTATTTGGAGTTGGAGGCTGGATTTGGAGTTGGAAGGTGGATTTGGAGTTGGAGGGTAGATTTGGAGTTGGAGGGTGGATTTAGAGTTGCAGGGTCGATTTGGAGTTGGAGGGAGGATTTGGAGTTGGAGGGTGGATTTGGAGTTGGAGGGTGGAGTTGTAGTTAGAAGGTGGAGTTGGGGTTGGAGGGTAGATTTGAAGTTGGAGCGTCGATTTGGAGGGTGGAGTTGGAGTGTGGATTTGGAGTTGGAGGGTAGATTTAGAGTTGCAGGGTGGATTTGGAGTTGGAGGGAAGATTTGGAGTTGGGGGGTGGATTTGGAGTTGGAGGGTAGATTTGGAGTTGGAGGGTGGATTTGGAGGGTGGATTTGGAGTGTGGATTTGGAGTTGGAGGGTGGAGTTGGAGTTGGAGGGTGAAGTTGGAGTGTGGAGTTCGAGTTGGAGGGTGGCGTTGGAGGGTGGAGTTGGAGGGTGGGTGGAGTTGGATGGTGGATTTGGAGTTGGAGAGTGGAGTTGGAGTTGGAGGGTGGAGTTGGAGGCTCGAGTAGGAGGGTGGATTTGGAGTTGGAGGCTAGATTTGAAGTTGGAGGATGGAGTAGGAGTTGGAGGCTGGAGTTGGAGTGTGGAGATGGAGTTTGAGGGTGGAGTTGGAGGGTGGAGTTGGAGGGTGGATTTGGAGTTGGAGGGTGGAGTTGGAGGGTGGAGTTGGAGGTTGGAGGGTGGATTTGGAGTTGGAGGGTGGATTTGGAGTTGGAGGGTGGATTTGAAGTTAGGGGTAGAGATGGAGTTGGAGGGTGGAGTTGGAGGGTGGATTTGGAGTTGGAGGGTGGATTTGGAATTGGAGCATAGAGTTAGAGTTGGAGGGTGGATTTGGAGTTGGAGGGTAGATTTGGAGTTGGAGGGTGGAGTTAGAGTTGGAGGGGGGATTTGTAGTTGGAGAGGATTTGGAGTTGGAGGTTGGATTTGGAGTTGGAGGGTGGATTTGGAGTTGCAGGGTGATTTTGGGGTTGGAGGGTGGATTTGGAGTTGGAGGGTGGAGTTGGAGTTGGAGGGTAGATTTGGAGTTGGAGGGTGGATTTGGAGGTGGATTTGGAGTTGGAGGGTGGATTAAGAGTAGGAGGGTGGAGTTGGAGGGTGGATTTGGAGTTGGAGGGAGGATTTGGAGTTTGATGGTGAAGTTGGAGGGTAGGGTTGGAGGGTTGAGTTGGAGGGTGGAGTTGGAGGGTGGATTTGGAGTTGGAGGGTGGATTTGGAGTTGGAGGGTGGATTTTGAGTTGGAGGGCGGATTTGGATTTGGAGGGTAGAGTTGGAGGGTGGATTTTGAGTTGGAGGGTGGATTTGGAGTTGGAGGGTGGAGTAAGAGTTGGCGGGTGGATTTGGAGTTGGAGGGTGGATTTCAAGTTGGAGGGTGGAGTTAGAGTTGGAGGGTGGATTTGGAGTTTGGAGTTGGAGGGTGGATTTGGAGTTGGAGGGTAGAGTTGGAATTGGAGGGTGGAGTTGGAGTTGGAGGGTGGATTTGGAGTTGGAGGGTGGATTTGGAGTTGGAGGGTGGATTTGGTGTGGGAGGGTGGATTTGGAATTGGAGGGTGGAGTTGGAGGGTGGAGTTGGAGTTAGAGGGTGTATTTGAAGTTGGAGGGTGGATTTGTAGGTGGAAGGTAGATTTGGAGTTGGAAGGTAGATTTGGAGTTGGAGGGTGGATTTAGAGTTGCAGGGTGGATTTGGAGTTGAAGGGAGGATTTGGAGTTGGAGGGTGGATTTGCAGTTGGAGGGTAGATTTGGAGCTGGAGGGTCAAGTTGGAGGGTGGAGTTGGAGTGTGGATTTGGAGTTAGAGGGTGGATTTGGAGTTGGAGGGTGGAGTTGGAGGGTGGAGTTGTAGTTAGAAGGTAGAGTTGGAGTTGGAGGGTGGATTTGGAGTTGGAGGGTGGATTTAGAGTTGGAGGGTGGAGTTGGAGGGTGAAGTTGGAGTGTGGAGTTGGAGTTGGAGGGTGGAGTTGAAGGGTTGACTTGGAGGGTGGAGTTGGAGGGTGGATTTGGAGTTGGAGAGTGGAGTTGGAGGGTGGAGTTGGAAGTTGGAGTTGGAGGGTGGATTTGGAGTTGGAGGGTGGATTTGGAGTTGGAGGGTGGAGTAGGAGGGTAGAGTTGGAGGGTGGATATGGAGTTGGAGGGTGGATTTAAAGTTGGAGGGTGGATTTGGAGATGGAGGGTGGATTTGGAGTTGGAGGGTGGAATTGGAGGGTGGAGTTGGAGGGTGGATTTGGAGGGTGGATTTGGAGTTGGAGGGAGCATTTGGAGTTGGAGGGTCGAGTTGGAGGATTGAGTTGGAGAGTGGAGTTGGAGGGTGGAGTTGGAGGGTAGATTTGGAGTTGGAGGCTGGAGTTTGACTGTGAATTTGGAGTTGTAGGGTTGAGTTAGAGTTGTAGGATGGATTTGGAGTTGGAGGGTGGATTTGGAGTTGGAGGATTGAGTTGGAGGGTGGATTTGGAGTTGGAGGGTGGATTTTGAGTTAGAGGGTGGATTTGGAGGGTGGATTTGGAGTTGGAAGGTGGATTTGGAGCTGGAGGGTGGATTTGGAGTTGGAGGGTGGATTTGGAGTTGGAGGGTGTATTTGGTGTGGGAGGGTGTATTTGGAATTGGAGGGTGGAGTTGGAGGGTGGAGTTGGAGTTAGAGGGTGTATTTGGAGTTGGAGGCTGGATTTGGAGTTGGAAGGTGGATTTGGAGTTGGAGGGTAGATTTGGAGTTGGAGGGTGGATTTAGAGTTGCAGGGTGGATTTGGAGTTGGAGGGAGGATTTGGAGTTGGAGGGTGGATTTGGAGTTGGAGGGTGGAGTTGTAGTTAGAAGGTGGAGTTGGGGTTGGAGGGTAGATTTGAAGTTGGAGCGTCGATTTGGAGGGTGGAGTTGGAGTGTGGATTTGGAGTTGGAGGGTAGATTTAGAGTTGCAGGGTGGATTTGGAGTTGGAGGGAAGATTTGGAGTTGGGGGGTGGATTTGGAGTTGGAGGGTAGATTTGGAGTTGGAGGGTGGATTTGGAGGGTGGATTTGGAGTGTGGATTTGGAGTTGGAGGGTGGAGTTGGAGTTGGAGGGTGAAGTTGGAGTGTGGAGTTCGAGTTGGAGGGTGGCGTTGGAGGGTGGAGTTGGAGGGTGGGTGGAGTTGGATGGTGGATTTGGAGTTGGAGAGTGGAGTTGGAGTTGGAGGGTGGAGTTGGAGGCTCGAGTAGGAGGGTGGATTTGGAGTTGGAGGCTAGATTTGAAGTTGGAGGATGGAGTAGGAGTTGGAGGCTGGAGTTGGAGTGTGGAGATGGAGTTTGAGGGTGGAGTTGGAGGGTGGATTTGGAGTTGGAGGGTGGAGTTGGAGGGTGGAGTTGGAGGTTGGAGGGTGGATTTGGAGTTGGAGGGTGGATTTGGAGTTGGAGGGTGGATTTGAAGTTAGGGGTAGAGATGGAGTTGGAGGGTGGAGTTGGAGGGTGGATTTGGAGTTGGAGGGTGGATTTGGAATTGGAGCATAGAGTTAGAGTTGGAGGGTGGATTTGGAGTTGGAGGGTAGATTTGGAGTTGGAGGGTGGAGTTAGAGTTGGAGGGGGGATTTGTAGTTGGAGTGGATTTGGAGTTGGAGGTTGGATTTGGAGTTGGAGGGTGGATTTGGAGTTGCAGGGTGATTTTGGGGTTGGAGGGTGGATTTGGAGTTGGAGGGTGGAGTTGGAGTTGGAGGGTAGATTTGGAGTTGGAGGGTGGATTTGGAGGTGGATTTGGAGTTGGAGGGTGGATTAAGAGTAGGAGGGTGGAGTTGGAGGGTGGATTTGGAGTTGGAGGGAGGATTTGGAGTTTGATGGTGAAGTTGGAGGGTAGGGTTGGAGGGTTGAGTTGGAGGGTGGAGTTGGAGGGTGGATTTGGAGTTGGAGGGTGGATTTTGAGTTGGAGGGCGGATTTGGATTTGGAGGGTAGAGTTGGAGGGTGGATTTTGAGTTGGAGGGTGGATTTGGAGTTGGAGGGTGGAGTAAGAGTTGGCGGGTGGATTTGGAGTTGGAGGGTGGATTTCAAGTTGGAGGGTGGAGTTAGAGTTGGAGGGTGGATTTGGAGTTTGGAGTTGGAGGGTGGATTTGGAGTTGGAGGGTAGAGTTGGAATTGGAGGGTGGAGTTGGAGGGTAGAGTTGGAGGGGGGAGTTGGAGGGTGGAGTTGGAGGATAGATTTGGAGTTTGTTAGACGGGGCGATCTCAGGGGAGGGCAGGAAGTGTACCTAACCACCCTGTGACCCACCTCTCCCAGAAATACAGCCGAGCACTGGTGAGAGACCCTTCTGGGGGAGAGTCATATCTAAGATCGTACGCGCTGAGCTAGCACCACTCTACAAAGAGACACCACACAGTAGGATCTGAAGAATGTATTCTTTATCTAGCAAGATATCAGGATCTTTATGACCTGCAAGGTCCATATTTACAAGTAGAGCAAGGGCTCATAGAGTCTCGGCAAGGGTAGGGATAGCAGGACAGTCTTAAGGTTCAGGGTCAATGCAGGTGCATATCCAGCGCACAGCTCTAAATCCTCGAGCCGGGGGATACGGTACGATCTTGGGTCCAGCCGGACCAGAACAGGTAATGAGCCGTGACCAAGTCAGCTGGGCTCAGATGGATCCGGCAGAAGTCCGTCTCTGCCAAGTGGGAGCCGGGACGTCGTCAGCAGGGCTCAGGTGTTCTCAAAGTTGCAAGGGAGCCATGACCACATCAGCAGGGCACAGATGGTTCAGGCAGAAGTCTGTCTCTGCCAGGTGGGATCCGCGACGATGTCAGCAGCGCTCACCAAGGTTCCAAGGTCCGAATAGTTTCTTCTTCGATGTTATGTCAAGCCGTGTCAGCAGGGCTCTCTTAATTCCAGGAGTCAATCTGCCGATAGTCCCAGAGTGCCCCTTGGTATAGGTCTGCTCCTCTTTGATGTCCGGAGTCTTCGCAGGCAGGGGTCTTAGCACCTAGGGGTCGCTTGTTGGGGTTTCCTTCCACGCGCCCTTTTGATCCTTTCAAGTTGGTTCTGGTGGGATCCCAGACACACAGCAGGCGTGGAGCCAGCCCTCAGGGAGGCCGGATGGGTGATTTGGAGTTGGAAGGTGTATTTGGAATTGGAGGGTGGAGTTGGAGAGTGGAGTTGGAGTTGGAGGGTGGAGTTGGAGGGTGGAGATGGAGGGTGGAGTTGGAAGGTGGAGTTGGAGGGTGGATTTGGAGTTGGAGGGTAGAGTTGGAAGTTGGGTTTGGACTTGGATTTGGACTGTGGATTTGGAGTTGGAGGAGGGATTGGAGTTGGAGAGTGGAGTTGGAGGGAGGAGTTGGAGGGTGGATTTGGAGTTTGAGTGTGGATTTAGAGTTGGAGGGTGGAGCTGGAGTTGGAGGGTGGATTTGGAGTTGGAGGGTGGAGTTGGAGTGTGGAGTTGGAGGGCGGATTTGGATTTAAAGAGTAGAGTTGGAGTGGAGGGTGGAATTGGAGTTAGATGGTATAGTTGGGGGGTGGATTTGGAATTGGAGGGTGGATTTGGAGTTGGATGGTGGAGTTGGGGGGGTGGATTTGGAGTTGGAGGGTGGATTTTGATTTGGAGGGTGGAGTTGGAGGGTGGAGTTGGAGTTGGAGGGTGTGTTTGGAGTTGGAGGGTGGAGTTGGAGGGTAGAGTTGGAGGGTGGATTTAGAGTTGGAGGGTGGATTTAAAGTTGGAGGATGGATTTGGAGTTGGAGAGTAGATTTGGAGTTGGAGAGTAGATTTGGAGTTGGAGGGTGGATTTGGAGGGTGGAATTGGAGGGTGGAGTTGGAGGGTGTATTTGGAGTTGGAGGGAGCATTTGGAGTTGGAGGGTCGAGTTGGAGGATTGAGTTGGAGAGTGGAGTTGGAGTTGGAGGGTGGAGTTGTAGGATGGAGGGTGGAGTAGGAGGGTGGATTTGGAGTTGGAGGGTGGATTTGGAGTTGGAGGGTGGATTTGGAGTTGGAGGGTGGATTTGGAGTTGAAGGGTGGATTGAGAGGGTGGATTTGGAGGGTGGAGATGGGGGTGGATTGGGAGTTAGAGGGTAGATTTGGAGTTGGAGGGTGGATTTGGAGTTGGAGGGTGGATTTGGAGTTGGAGGGTGGAGTTGGAGTTGGAGGGTCAAGTTGGAGGGTGGAGTTGGAGTGTGGATTTGGAGTTGGAGGGTGGATTTGGAATTGGAGTGTGGGGTTGGAGTTGGACGGTGGATTTCGAGTTGGAGGGTGGATTTGGAGTTGGAGGGTGGAGTTGGAGTAGGAGGGTGGAGTTAGAGTTGGAGGGTGGATTTTGAGTTGGAGGGTGGATTTGGAGTTGGAGGGTGGAGTCGGAGGCTGGAGTTGGAGTTGGAGGGTCGAATTGGAGGGTGGAGTTGGAGGGTGGATTTGGAGTTGGAGGGTGGATTTGGAATTGGATGGTGGGGTTGGAGTTGGAGGGTGGAGTTGAAGTTGGAGGTTGGAGTTGGAGGGTGGATTTGGAGTTGGAGGGTGGATTTGGAGTTGGGGGCAGATTTGGAGTTGGAGGCTGGATTTGGAGTTGGAGGGTGGATTCGGAGTTGGAGGGTGGATTTGGAGGGTAGAGTTGGAAGGTGGAGTTAGAGGGTGGAGTTGGAGGGTAGAGTTGGAAGGTGGATTTGGAGGGTGGATTTGGATTTTAAGGGTGGATTTAGAGGGTAGAGTTGGAGGGTGGAGTTGGAGTTGGAGGGTGGATTTGGAGTTGGAGGGTGGAGTTGGAGGGTGGATTTGGAGTTGGAGGGTGGATTTGGAGTTGGAGGGTAGAGTTGGAAGGTGGAGTTAGAGGGTGGAGTTGGAGGGTAGAGTTGGAAGGTGGATTTGGAGGGTGGATTTGGATTTGAAGGGTGGATTTAGAGGGTAGAGTTGGAGGGTGGAGTTGGAGGGTGGATTTGGAGTTGGAGGGTGGAGTTGGAGGGTGGATTTGAAGTTGGAGGGTGGATTTGGAGTTGGAGGGTGGATTTGGAGTTGGAGGGTGGAGTTGGAGAGTGGAGTTGGAGGGTGGATTTGGAGTTGGAGGGTGGATTTGGAGTTGGAGGGTGGAGTTGGAGGGTGGAGAGTGGAGTTGGAGGGTGGAGTTGGAGGGTGGATTTGGAGTTGGAGGGTGGATGAGTTGGAGGGTGGATTTGGAGTTGGAGGGTGGATTTGGAGTTGGAGGGTGGATTTGGAGTTGGAGGGTGGGTTTGGAGTTGGAGGGTGGAGTTGGAGGGTAGAGTTGGAGGGTGGATTTGGAGTTGGAGGGTGGATTTAAAGTTGGAGGGTGGATTTGGAGTTGGAGAGTAGATTTGGAGTTGGAGGGTGGATTTGGAGGGTGGAATTGGAGGGTGGAGTTGGAGGGTGTATTTGGAGTTGGAGGGAGCATTTGGAGTTGGAGGGTCGGGTTGGAGGATTGAGTTGGAGAGTGGAGTTGGAGTTGGAGGGTGGAGTTGTAGGGTGGAGGGGGGAGTTGGAGGGTGGATTTGGAGTTGGAGGGTGGATTTGGAAGGTGGATTTGGAGTTGGAGGGTGGATTTGGAGTTGAAGGGTGGATTGGGAGGGTGGATTTGGAGGGTGGAGTTGGGGGTGGATTTGGAGTTGGAGGGTGGAGTTGGAGGTGGATTTGGAGTTGGAGGGTGGAGTTGGAGTTGGAGGGTCAAGTTGGAGGGTGGAGTTGGAGGGTGGATTTGGAGTTGGAGGGTGGATTTGGAATTGGAGTGTGGGGTTGGAGTTGGACAGTGGATTTTGAGTTGGAGGGTGGATTTGGAGTTGGAGGGTGGAGTTGGAGTAGGAGGGTCAAATTGGAGGGTGGAGTTGGAGGGTGGATTTGGAGTTGGAGGGCGGATTTGGAGTTGGAGGGTGGATTTGGAGTTGGAGGGTGGAGTTAGAGTTGGAGGGTGGATTTTGAGTTGGGGGGTGGATTTGGAGTTGGAGGGTGGAGTCGGAGGCTGGAGTTGGAGGGTCGAATTGGAGGGTGGAGTTGGAGGGTGGATTTGGAGTTGGAGGGTGGATTTGGAATTGGATGGTGGGGTTGGAGTTGGAGGGTGGAGTTAAAGTTGGAGGTTGGAGTTGGAGGGTGGATTTGGAGTTGGAGGGTGGATTTGGAATTGGAGGGCATATTTGGAGTTTGAGGGTGGATTTGGAGTTGGAGGGTGGATTTGGAGTTGGAGGGTGGATTTGGAGGGTAGAGTTGGAAGGTGGAGTTAGAGGGTGGAGTTGGAGGGTAGAGTTGGAAGGTGGATTTGGAGGGTGGATTTGGATTTGAAGGGTGGATAGAGGGTAGAGTTGGAGGGTGGAGTTGGAGTTGGAGGGTGGATTTGGAGTTGGAGGGTAGAGTTGGAGGGTGGATTTGGAGTTGGAGGGTGGATTTGGAGTTGGAGGGTAGAGTTGGAAGGTGGAGTTAGAGGGTGGAGTTGGAGGGTAGAGTTGGAAGGTGGATTTGGAGGGTGGATTTGGATTTGAAGGGTGGATTTAGAGGGTAGAGTTGGAGGGTTGATTTGGAGTTTGAGGGTTGATTTGGAGTTTGAGGGTGGATTTGGAGTTGGAGGGTGGAGTTGGAGAGTGGAGTTGGAGGGTGGATTTGGAGTTGGAGGGTGGATTTGGAGTTGGAGGGTGGAGTTGGAGGGTGGAGAGTGGAGTTGGAGGGTGGGGTTGGAGGGTGGAGTTGGAGGGTGGAATTGGAGGGTGGATGAGTTGGAGGGTGGATTTGGAGTTGGAGGGTGGAGTTGGAGGGTGGATTTGGAGTTGGAGGGTGGAGTTGGAGTTGGAGGATGGATTTGGAGTAGGAGGGTGGATTTGGAGTTGGATGGATTTTCAGTGCTCAGTAATCTAGAATCAAAGGAGATATGTTAAGCAAATAAATGAAATGTTATTTTTTAAAACAAACAAAATACATTTTAATTAAATTGCTTTCCTGTAACTGCTGCTAAATATATAAAATCATGCATCCCACCGTTTTCAGTCGACCCTATCCAAAAACCAGGAGATGAGCTGAATTTGCCTTAATCTCCCGCAGCAGATGGTAAAACAGCAGAAAGATCCAGGCAAATATTTGATGTCTGGTCAACCTAGGCAATGGTACATTTTGGTATGATTGTGTATTAGTCATAGTAAAGCAGCTAGTACTAGTAATGCATCCCCAGTAGGGCTTCCTGGCCATTCAGATTGTAGCTTGATACACAATTGCAGTAAAGCTGACTAAGCTGGTAAAGTAAGCAGAGCAGATAAACAATCTTTTTTTGCCAAGGTGGCCAGGGAGTCGGAGCTTTAAGTGTGCTAAATACTTGTAATGGGACACCCTGCCGATCTAGTGACTCCGGATTGGTTTTCTGGCAGGCTTTTTGGCAGATTTCTGGCAGGTACTGCTTGTTAAAGGCCACTGCAGTTCACACACCAGCTTTAATTGTGCCAGTCTCCACTCTAAACTGCTTCTAAACTAGTCCTGAACTGCTCCCGGCTCCAAGATGTGCAACTCAGTCATTGCATTGGTCAACCCTGCTGCCTGTCACTATGGTCTGCAACGCCACTATGATCTGCAGCACTGCAGTGTTGCAATATATGTTGGCAACTTTAGCAGCCGCTTGCAGCCATGTTGAATAACAGCACAGCTGTATCTTCTCGGCTGTGTATTTTCAGAGAGGAAGAGGCACAAGGTGTTGCATCACCAACAATGAGACAGTAGCTAGGCTACAGCTTTTAAATATTAATTGATCTCATCAAAGCCTATAACCGGGGAATATTAAAGTTTAGATTCACTGTAAAGGTATCAAACCAGCAAGAAATCACACTTAAGCATTGAATTGTGAACTCGATGAGAACGTTTTGTTTTTTTAAATATCTATTTTTCTATCACTTGACAGAATACAATCACAATATAACTGCCATCCTTTTAATACGATGTTTGATAGACCCCAACATAGTTACAACATGCTTCAAGCCTTGCTTCCATCAGCACTTCTGGTGGTCACAACCCATCGGTCACACCTCCATGTTCTCCACCTCATTCCTACAAGTCCCAACTGAGCCCATCTCCACCCAGCACAATCACAGCTCAAGAACATAGGAAAACACACTGAAGAAATAAGACGTACCACGGCTGGGGTAGAAGTAGTACGTTGGTGGCTGGCAGAAGAAGCGCCTAAAAACAAGAAATGATAGATTAATAGGAGAAGAAAGCATGACCAATATCTTATCTTATCCCATCTGGTATTTATTACCTTATCTTATCTTGTTAGGGTATTTATTATCTAATCTGTTAGCAGATTTTGTTTGTTATAGTATCTTTTATGGTATCTGTAATGATATCACTACTCTTACCACTCACATCTCATCCTTTATCTCGTACCTCTTATATCTCATTATTTGTTTATCACACTATTAGCTCGGATATGGCTTCCACTTAGCTCCCCTTTCGTGTCATTTTTGTTTCTCAACTCTCATGTTTTTTCTTTTATCTCTTGTTTTTAGCTTGCATCTCTTACATCTCTTATGTCTCTTAATACATATCCTTTATCGCTCATCTCATTTCTGCTGCATCATATCTCTCATTCATATTTTGATTAAGTTCTTTTTGTTCAGTTCTCGTCTGATCTAGTACAAAAACACATCAGGTTTTGCCAGTGCTCGTAAGTGCTGCCCTGCAACATCCTCTCCCACTGCACCCAAGCAGAACTGGTCTTCATTAGTCCCTGATATTTATGCATTATGTATCACACACCCTTTTGTTTAACGATGCTCCCACGGTACCTGAAACCTCATCAGAGAACAGTCCTATTGGAAGCATGTATATCTCTTTCAAAATATGACAAATCTACCCTGCAGAATCTGTTGCCGTAGCAGTAGTAAATCTAAGAGACATCAGCGCCAAAACACCCTGGTAATGCCCCAGTACTTGATCCTGTCCTGTTTCATCAATCAGGACACAGTTCTACCAATGGACCTCAGTCCTGACCTGCAGAGTCCCTTCCCATTGCAACAGTCAGGCCTTGTAAGGCCACGCTGCCAAAACCACTGATAATCTCCTGACTACAGCTGTACTTCTAATAATCTCCTGACTTCAGATGTTTTTTGAAGAATCTCCTGACTGAAGCTGTTTTTCTAATAATCTCCTAACTGCAGCTATTTTTCTAATAATCTCCTGACTGCAGCAATCTTTCTAATAATATCCTTACTGCGGCTGTTTTTCTAATAATCTCCTGACTGCAGCTATCTTTCTAATAATCTCCTGACTGCAGCCGTTTTTCGAAAAATCTTCTGACTGAAGCTGTTTTTCTAATAATCTCCTAACTGCAGCTATCTTTCTAATAATCTCCTAACTGCAGCTATCATTCTAATAATCTCCTGACTGCAGGCGTCTTTCTAATAATCTCCTGACTGAAGCTGTTTTTCTAATAATCTCCTGACCACAGCTTTCTTTCTAATAATCTCCTGACGGCAGCTGTTTTTTAAATAATCTCCTGAATGAAGGTGTTTTTCTAATAATCTAATGACTGTTAGTGTCTTTATAATAATCTCCTGACTGCAGCTGTCTTTCTAATAATCCCGACTGCAGCTGTCTTTCTAATAATCCCGACTGCAGCTGTCCTTCTAATAGTCTCCTGACTGAAGCTGTTTTTCTAATAGTCTCCTGACTGCAGCTGTTTTTCTAATAATCTCCTGACTGCTGCTGTTTGTCTAATAAACTACTCTGTGCAGCTGTCTTTCTAATAATCTCCTGACTCCAGCAGTCTTCCGAATAATCTCCTGAATGCAGGTGTTTTTCTATTATCTAATGACTGTTAGTGTCTTTCTAATAATTTCCTGACTGCAGCCGTCTTTCTAATAATCTCCTGAATGCAGGTGTTATTCTAATAATCTCTTGACTGCAGCTGTCTTTCTAATAATCTCCTGACTGCAGCTGTCTTTCTAATAATGTCCTGACTGCAGCTGTCTTTCTAATAATCTCATGACTGCAGCCTTCTTTCTAATAATCTCCTTACTGCAGGTGTCTTTCTAATATTCCCCTGACTGCAGCTGTCTTTCTAATACATCAATAGAAACGCAGCTCTAGCAGTACATCTCAGTCCTAACCTGCAGAGTCCCTTACGATTGCAACATTATTTTAGTCAAGTCATCGAGGGCGATATATTACTTACTACCTCCTTGTCCCTTGGAGCCTTGCATAAATGGGAACCATCGGACATCAAAGTAATGTCACCTAGAGGAGCACCATCTGCTTGCCTAGCACAGACGTATGCCCAGGTATGAAACCTTCAGGTTGGGTCGAGATCTATTTCTTGGAACATGCAGGAGGCTCCTAGTATACTCCAAATGGTGTCCTGGAATGTGAACGGGGTGAAGTCTGAAATGACCTTTCTACATTGGATCCAACATATTGAATCCTTTGACATCTGTATTCTTCAGGAAAGCTGGAGCACATCCCCAGTTTATTCCCCAGGCTTTGTAACATTCCATCACCCAGCATCTTTTCATAATCTTGGTCTACCTGCGGGGTGAGCATTAATCTGGGTTAGCATTGTACTCCGTTGTATAATGTGCAGACTTCCATCTAGCAGCACAGATATTTTAGGTTTCAAACTAAAAGGCCAGAATGGTGTTTCCCTCAATGTTTATAGTGTCTACACCAAAGGGACTAGGGGGCGTAGGAGGTCTGTAACAATACCCGATCTCAAGGAGCTCTTGGATGATAGGCCCTCACCATGCCCCTTGACTGAAGCTGGAGATTTTAATGTTACTTTTGAACCAATGGAGAGGGGGAATGTTTGTCGAATGAGGAAAGAGGATGATCTGTGGCAAATTCCCAATCTTGACCTGCCTCAAATTAAAAATGGTCCCAAGTGGCACTCCAGCAAATGCCTTTTCCCTGGATTTTGGACTAAGGGCTGCCGAAGTCAGGACTAGTAGGAATAAATTGGGAGCAAATACATTTAATAGGACAAATAGCATAAATTGTATATACTATTTTCTGGTAGACCTATAGTTATGGCCCAGGGTGTTTGACATGGCATTTGGTTCCAACTCCAATAGCGATCATAATCCCCTGGTTTTTACTTTGGTGTCCCACTGTGGGGACCCGCCTAGTTGCACTAGATCTGATCTAACAGCAAGGGAGCTATTTACAACAAATGATAACCAGTGCCTTAAGTGGCGACAGGTGATTCAGGACAAAGACAAGCTAGAATTAATTAAGCAAGATTTACTGGCTTGTACTGCAGAGATCTCATGCTTAATCATTCAACCGGGAGGCCTGGAGGAGATCCCAGCTTGCCACACTTGTTTTTAGAGAAGTTGGCTGCACATTTTATTGACCCTTTACGCTCTGCTATATTGGGACCAAAGCTAAGATCTCAGTTTGCATGGTACAATCACGAGTATAGTTGTCTTAGACAGCAACTGTCCATGGCGATTAGATCTAAGAACTTGGTCCTAGTGTGAGACAGAAGAAGGACGTATAGGTCAGTTCAGATAGGAATGAAAAGAGAGTAGGACGATAATAGGTGGAGGTTAATTCAGCAGGCCTGCGGCAGTGAAGATTCACAGAAGTTCTGGTTCTTAGTTACCAGGATGGATGGCAATAGGCCACCACCAACGGCCAATAATATTTCTATTTCCGCATTGTATGACACTTTAACCACTTATAATCAGGGTCATGTGTGCTAGGTACACAAGCATGTGCCCCAGATTTTGCTTATGTTACTGTTAAGGATTTTTTATTTAAAAGCGAAATCAGGACCTGCTTTGATTCAATTACTAAGGCAAAAGCCACCTGATGGCATTCCTGGCAATGTATTTCTATATGATGAAGAGAATTGGAAAAGTTAGATTTGTTATTTAGCCAAAGCGCTAGCAAAGGTGGCCCAAATACCTAAATCTTTGGAATACAGCAGAGGTGATCCCTATATTTAGGAAAGGTGCGTAGTCTTCCACCTGCAAAAATAGACCCATCACTCTTATAGACTGTGTCCAAAAGATGTTCTCCCTGCAAATACAGACCCATCACTCTTATAGACTGTGTCCAAAAGGTGGTCTCCCGAGCACTTTTTGCGAAGATACAGGACTGGATCAGTGAAAATAACATCTTCACCCCCTTCCAAGCTGGCTTCAGACAAAAGATAGGCACCATTGATCAGGTGTTTTGTTTCCTTCTGTCTTGGAAGACTGTGCTTATTGGCCACGGGAGCCTCTATGTAGATTTTATTGACTTCTAGACTGCTTTCACTCTTGTGCCAAGGAATAAGCTAGGGCAAGTCCTAAAGGACATGGGGATTCTCCTCGAGGTTTTATCTCTTGTCATCCGCCATCTTGAAGCTAATTTTGCCAGGATACGCTGGGGTGGCCAAGGCCAGCTTACTAACCCAATTAATGCTGGCAAGGGTGTACGTCAGGGCTGTGTTCCGGCACCCACAGTCTTTTTGCTCTTTGGGAATGGTGTTGTCCGGTATCTTTCTCAAATTCCAGCAGATGCCCCTACTCTGTGGTGGTGGGGGGCAGGGTAGGTGTGACATTAATGTTCGCAGATGACCATTATTAGTTTCCAAAACACTAGGATTAGAGGCCAATACATGAAAGACAAAGCTTTTATTGCTTAATCTTCACAAATCAGAGATAAATTATTATTGGGAGGTGTTCCATTGGAAAGGGTTAGTACCATTGATTATGTAGGTGTGACACTTACAGACAATATGTCCTGGAAGCCCCTCAGGACCAAGATGTCTCTCAGACACCGCCATCCATTTTAGGATGCCAAAAAGAAATGCTTTTCCACGGCGGGTTTTCCGCTGTGGAAAAGCATACGGAGCATCACTGCAGGGGCCTGTTGAAGGCCCCCTGGGTGAAGGGGGGCTGGGGGGTGCACATGGGGGTACCTATGGTACCCCCCTGCATTTGTATGCAGTAATCGGCAGGCACCGCGCGGTGCCTGCCGCTTTCTGCATACAAATGCAATGTATGCATTTTTAACAATGCGGCGGGTGCAGCTTGAAGCCGCACCGGCCGCAATGTTAAAAATAGAGGATGTGACCGCCAGGGTGGCAGTCACATCCTAATTGGACAGGAGGGAACTCCGCAGGCCATGCAGAGGTTCCCTCCTCCTCGATGGTCGCGGACGGACTCAAGTCCGTCCGCGATCATATTGAGCCCCTAAGTCTTACACCATATTTTATTGATGCCACCTTAAAGTCTTGAGTGCAGTACACTCTAAGAACCCAAGCAGCATAGCGAACTATGCTGCTTCCTCACACTCACCTCACACTAATCTAGCATTTTGGTAATACTTCGTGTGACTGCCGCCTTTTATAATCTGCATCTTTTTCTGCTGCCTCAATTGTGTGCACTATTGGTATTTAGCTTTGCACTGACCAAAGGCTGCCCAAGTTTCACTTTCTAACTCCATTTTGTATCCAGGTTGTTGTCTACTCCCTTGCCCCGCCTACCCTCCCGGCTAACTCCTCCCAGCTGACCCTCCCACGCTCCGCCCCTCCACTATCCATTTAAAGCAAATGTCCCAACGCGCAGCGTCCACGCGCTACGGCCGCGCCGAAGGTGCGCCAAAGGTAAGCCCGTCTACGCCCGTCCGCGCCTGGACCGCGCCCAGCGCCAGACCCCCTGGTCCACGCAATGCCCAGCCCACCCGCATTACATACGACTCAGCCACCCTCCTAGCACTTAATCCTGGCCGACTCCCCAACTGCGCCCAAGCCTCACCTGGACACACCCATGGACCCTTCACATGCATCTCCTGCAAGTTTGACGGCACAAAAACCAATTCCGCATCCACTAACACCAAACATAGATCTGACGCCAACCACCTTAAATGCATCCTACTCAACACCCGATCGGTCCACAGCCACGCCATCAACCTTTGGAATCTACTAGACACCATCTCTCCAGACGTCGCCTTCCTAATAGAAACATGGATGAACGCCTCTTCGGCCCCAGACATCACCATAGCCATCCCGGAAGGCTACAAGATCATCCGAAAAGATCGCCCCAAACAAACAGGAGGAGGCATCGCCATCGTCCATAAGAACTCCATCCGCATCTCAACCAGCTCAGACGACAACCTCTCTAGCGCCGAACACCTTCACTTCCAGATCCACACCGACCCCAAGACCACACTCAGAGGCACACTCCTCTACAGGCCACCAGGACCCCGTGCACAATTCACTGAAGACATCACTGACTTTATCACCCAACACGCCCTCTCTTCCGAGGACTACATCCTATTGGGAGACCTCAATTTTTACCTGGAAAAGAGCAACAACAACAACACCTCCACCCTTCTGGACAATCTCGCCAACCTAGGACTCAAACAACTTGTTAATACCCCCACACACCGCGCAGGACACACTCTCGACCCTATCTTCACCTCCAGCAAACATATTTCCTTCAGTCACACCACAGTTCTCCAATGGACGGACCACAGCTGCGTTCACTTTGTCTACAAAAAGAGCACATCCCACAACCATCCTCAACCTACTCTGCAAAGAAATTGGAACAAAATCACCATCAACCAGGTCTCCACATCGCTTCTTCAATACCCCCCTGCCCACTCATCGAACCCCAACCAAGCAGCCATCAACCTCACACAATGGCTAACCGACACTGCCGACAACCTAGCACCTTTGAAAAAACGTCAAATCAAACTAGGCAGCAAAAACGCCCCCTGGTTCAACGATGATCTGAAGAAATCCAAGAAACTCTGTCACTCCCTTGAGAAGACCTGGAAAAAAGACCCAAACACCAACACCAGGGACGCCTTCAAAAACGCCTCCCGCATACACCACCAATTGATCCGGACTGCCAAGAAAACCGCATTCAAAGACCGACTAGACAAAAACGCCCACAACAGCAAGGAACTATTCAACATCCTTGCTCCAACGACATCACCCCCTCTCAAACCCTTTGCGACTCACTAGCTTCGTTCTTCCACGACAAAATCGCAGACATCCACAACAGCTTCAACAACCAACCCAAAGACCAACCCACCAAACCCTCTGCCGTACCTTCACCCCCCTTGAACATCCTTAATGACTGGAACCCAATCTCCACTGAGGACACCATTCGCCTGATGAACCATCCATTCAGGATCCCCCTCAGACCCTTGCCCTCACCACATCTTCAACAAAGCAGACTCCATCATAGCACCACACCTCCGAGACGTCATCAACTGCTCCCTCAAATCCGGCACCTTCCCAGAAAGCTGGAAACACGCCAAACTCAGCGCCCTTCTGAAAAAACCCACAGCTGACCCCACCGAACTCAAAAACTACTGCCCCATCTCGCTCCTCCCATTCCCGGCCAAAGTCATCGAGAAAGCTGTCAACAACCAGCTCGCCGCCTTCCTCGAAGCCAACAAATCCCTCGACTCCTCACAGTCCGGCTTCCGAGCCAAACACAGTACTGAGACCGCACTCATCGCAGCAACAGACGACATCAGAACTCTACTGGACAATAGAGACATAGTCGCCCTCATCCTCCTCAACTTCTCCGCAGCCTTTGACACAGTCTGTCATAACACCCTGTTACAACGACTTAGAAACATCGGAATCCAAGGAAAAGCACTGGAATGGATCACTTCTTTCCTTGCCGGAAGAACTCAGAGAGTACGCCTCCCACCATTCAAGTCAGAGGCCACTGAAGTCATCTGCGGCGTGCCACAAGGATCTTCACTCAGCCCCACCCTCTTCAACGTATACATGAGCCCCCTTGCGACCATCGCACGCCAACACAACCTCAACATCATCTCCTACGCTGATGACACTCAACGGATCCTCTCACTCACCAAAGACCCAAACATTGCCAAAACCAACCTACATGAAGGAATGAAAGAGGTAGCCGAATGGATGAAGCATAGCCGTCTGAAACTGAATTCAGACAAAACAGAAGTCCTTATCTTAGGTACCTCCCCCTCCGCCTGGGACGACTCTTGGTGGCCAGAAGCCCTTGGAAAAGCACCCATCCCAACGGATCACGCACGGAACCTAGGCGTCATCCTGGATTCCTCACTCTCGATGACCAGACAAGTCAACGCCGTCTCCTCATCTTGCTTCAACATTCTTCGCATGCTCAAAAAAACATTTCGCTGGATACCCACCGAAACTAGAAAAACGGTCACCCACGCACTGGTTACAAGCCGCCTTGACTACGGAAACACCCTCCTACCTAGCGGCCAAAACCTGGAACTCACTTCCCATGCACCTTCGCCTCACTCAAAACCCCCTAGCATTCAGAAAGCAGCTTAAAACCTGGATATTCGAGAAGTAATTCCCCACCCCTCCTCAAGCGCCTTGAGACCCTCTGGGTATTTAGCGTGCTATATAAATTTATTGACTTGACTTGACTTGACTTCCTACGGAAGAGGCAGAGGTTTTTGCTGTCCTGTTTTCTTTCTTTTTTTTCTCATTGTGCACCAAGAGGTTAATCCATATATTTACTGTACTGTAGACTATTGCTTGACTGATGTTCTTAGTATGTTATTTATGTCTACTTTTTGATTTGATCCTATTCATATGAGCTGCATAGCATTTTCAATTTTATGGTTGTATGACCGAAATAAAGTTTTATGACGATGCAAAATTAAAAAGCAGGGAAGGCAGCGCTGGCAAAACACCCCGATAATTTTGTGGATGTAACACAGCTCTACTGATGCCCCTTAGTCCAGATCTGTAGAAACCCTTGTCATTACAATAGTAGGACCTAGGTAGGCCGGAGCTTCAACAACACCCCAATAATCTTCTGGCTACAGCTCCTGTTCTGTTGCCTCAGTGGGAACACAGCTGTATCAATGTACCCCTTGTCCTGAAATTCAGCCCCACCTGCTTTGCTGGTAATGAAAACTCGACCCGAAGATATCAGGTATCAGAGCCCTTTACATGAGCACCAGTTTCATTACAGATGGACACTTTCATTTTTTGTTAGGCACAGGGAGATTAAGTGATTTGCTCAGAATCACCGGATGCTGGGTGTGCTTGCCGAGACTTGAACCCGGTTCCTCAGCTGCGAGGTCGACTGCTCTAGCCGTAAGGCATCCTATCCCTCCATATAAATGTTTGAAAGCACTTTACAATGTGTTCTTCAGCTAACCTAATGAACCAATAGATAATTTAAGAAAAAGAAAGACAGAGAGGCCATGTTAAGAAATACAGACATTTCCAAAATCTTTAAATAGTGAACTGATGGCCGGTATTCATCACTAGAAAAGGTGGCAACCCGAAACCATACTATGCCATTACTGGGGACAACACATAGCTCTTACAACACATCTTAACTCTAAAATAATAGTTTGGACCCGTCTCCCCTGTCTCTTGATTCTTCGTGCCAGATGACGTGAAAGCATTCATTAAAAAAGAGTCTGCCAACTCGTGTGTGGTACATTACCCATATCCTCCATTGTTAACAACACTAGGAAATTGGGAAATTGAGTCACGGTGCCAGAATACAAATACCATCAAGAAGGAGGTGGGGTTTTGGTATATGAAGCTTGTCAAGGCTGAGGATATAAAATGTCCCCACAGCATTTAATTTGGAATATGTCAGACTTGCAAGCCGACGCCATTGAACTCTACTAGCCCTCTCTCCAGATCTTGTATAAATCAATTAAAGCCGCCTCTTTGAAAAAGAATAATTTCTTTGTTTTAAATAGACTATATTATACACCAAAGAAGATAGCCAAGTTTGCCCCCCTTTCCTCCTCAAAATGCCCTTGATGTGATTTCTCTCCGGCAGATGATGCCCATATATTCTTTCAATGTGAAGAGTTAAAACAATTTTGGCAGAATGTGGAATCTACTCTCTGAGCTATTTTTAAATGTAAGTTTAACTTGAATCTTCCAATAGTGATATTTGGCACTGATAACATCTCTATTAATTCCTTGTCGGCTGTACAAAAAGGTCTGACAATGTATCTGATCCTAATTGCTAGGAGGGAGATTTGTAAGCTCTGGAAAGATCCACGCCCCCCCGTCGTATGAGAATTGACTGAGGGCTGTAGTGGGCATGGCACGTTTGGACGTGGGTAATTGGGTTGACGATGGCTGTAACATATAGTCGGAGTTCCTGGTATGGGCCAGAGAAATGAGACTAATCCGAAACCCCTAAGTCCAATGAGTACACCTAAGCTTTATCCAAAGAAGCTGGCCTGGTTAGGCCTACAGCCAATGCAATTGCAGAAGCCTGGGGAGCCCCGGTCGGATTGATGGCTTCTCGAGTCTATTTGCAGTCGCTCTATGGTGAGATGAGGAAAAAAACAAATGAAAAAAACACCTTCCTCCAGACAAGCACACAATCCTATCGGGCTCCCACCGGCCTCCAGGGGTCTCTATCCATTAGTCCCCTCCTCCCCATCCCACCCATCCTTCAGAGCTTGCAGTGCCATTTCCCAGAATCGCTTCCCTTGGGGAACACCCAGTCCCCTTCCGCTATACTTTCCCTGACCTTACTAGCTCCTGCCCTATCATACCCATTCAGAGCGTGCAGCTTCCTGCTGGGCACACTCAGTCCCCACCTGCCCTACTTTCCCCCAACTTCACTAGCTCTCTCCAGCTCCAGGGTCCCTGGGACCTAGCCTCCCAATCCTTTCTACATACCTCACTGGAAGGCTGCCTGAGCGAGATAGCACTCTGCCTACAACAACTCAAGACAGAGGTTCGTAGTCTACTACATATCACTGAGACTTTGTCTGCTAACTCAAGACCAAGCTGTGCTACCACAAAAAATCACCATCTCCGCTCGTGCCCTGATTGAGGGTGTTCCGGGCTACATCCCCCATGACGCTCGGAGGTCCCTGTCTCATGTCTCCCACATACCTCCTAGGTTGCCCCCCACTCCCTAACGACCCTGCTCGCCCCTCCAGATGTACAGCCTCCCTTTCCAATATGCATATCCATTCTCTCCTACATTCTTATGTTCCAGCACATCCCCCACCATAGCAAACTTGCAACAAATTGAATCCATCCCACGGATCCCTTCAGGGAACCTAGGCCTAACACCAGAACCTTAAATAAGAACAACCTCACGCGAGTCACCACCATGCTACCCGCTCCAACAGACACCATCATTAGTCTCAAATGCATGCTCCTAAATTGTAGTTTGCAGCTAAATACGCTTCAGACATGGCCGACCTCACCCTGGCGCAGGATCTTGACCTTGTAAGGTTGATGGAAACCTGGCTAAATGACTCAGCTGTCCCCTTCCTAGACCTTTTAATACCTCCCAACTATGCTATCATTAGTCTGGACCGATCCTGTGGGCAAGGTGGAGGCAACGCTGATTTACATCAGAGCAATCTTACAGTGAAGGTACTACAGGCTGACATACTTCTGTCCTGTGAATACCTATGCATTGAAGTGACTGGTGGCAATAATCCCTCCTGCAAACTGCACACGTTTTACCATCCCCCTAGCAACAGCCTTACCTCCACAGAACAGACCATGGACAATATTTCAGCCAATGTAGACTTCCATGGTACTCAGATCTTCCTGGGAGATTTCATCCTCCATTGGAATGATGTAAATGACGTGGTGGTCGATAGCCCTAAATCCTTCCTTCTTGACCTCAACCTAATCCAAATCTGTGACAGCCCTACTCATATTAAAGGAGCTTCTTTGAATCTTGTCATTGGTAAGCCCAACTCCATCCTCCTTGATTCGATCCTCCCATGTGATTGGACCGACCACTATTGCATCACCTTCTGTATCCTGTAATTGGTAAGATCAAGTAAAGCCCAGCCCAAGAACCCAAAACAGTTGAAAAGGTGCCTAAGGAACATCAACCCTCATGATCTGACGGCTCTATGTGATAACATTCTGCCCCCCACCTAACATGCTGGATGTCCACGACCTTACGGTCCACTATAATCACGCAATTCTGAACATACTAGACTCGGTCGCACCACTACAGCTTAAAATATTCTCCTCTAAACTCTCCAAACCATGGTTTACTGATAATCTTAATTTAGAAAGAAGAAACTTAAGACCTGCTGAAAGTCTAAGGCGATCCTATCCCTCCCTTGAGCATCTTTACCACCTAAGGTCCCTGAGAGGCATATATAACAAAAGCATCAGATGCTCGAAGGCCAGCTTTATCAGATCTCAGCTCGACCAAGCAAAAAACCGTCCCAAAAAATTGTTCGAACTCATCAAGTCCCAAGCCAATAGTCATCCGAACGCCGCACCTCTGGGTCATGGGACATTGCCTAATAGCAAAGACTTCACAGATTTATTCACAGATAAGACAAGTAAGATTGAAACTGAATTATGATCTGCCTGTGACCACCTGTCGTTCGGTCCACTGGCCTCCCTCTGTCCACCTGGTAGGGATTTTATTGGTCCGTCGCAACCCCACCTCCCCAAAAACAATCCACGCTGTCGACTCTGAAACCTTCCAACCACTACAATGACCTGCTGCCATTAAACCTTTTCCCGGAAGTGAGATCCTCCTTACTAACAGAGTGGGCCACGATCATCAAGGCATCACTTCGGCAAGGTGCTATTCCAGATTGCCTTAAATCGGGTCAAGTAACCCCGATTTTGAAGAAACCTACTGCTGATCCTATGGACCTTCATACTTTCGCCCAATCTCCAACATCTCCACCTTAGCAAAGCTCCTGGAGAAATGTGTGCTTGCCCAACTTTGCAACCACATCGACCATTTCCAACTCCTGGGCCAATGCCAATCTGGTTTCCGTTCGGGCCATAGCACAGAGTGGGCTCTAACGCACATTGTGGATGAAGCTTTAAGAATGCTGGACCACGATAAATCATGTCTACTGATCCTTATTGACCTCTCGTCAGCATTTGACACTGTCAAACACGATAACCTAATTGACCTTTTAGAACACAGGATGGGGTTGTCTGGGCCTGTGCCCAATTGGTTCACTTTGTTCTTCCTGAATAGATCCCAATGCTTCAAGGTAAACCAATCCCTGTCCCATCCAGCACCAGTTACGCTGGGGGTTCCCCAATGTTCAGCACTCTCTCCCACGCTCTTTAGCTTTTTCATGGAGCCTCTAATAGAAATGCTGAAATCATCCAGTATCACTATCACATGTATGCGGACGGCGGACGATACTCAACTTTACCTGAAGATCGCCTCCCCTGAGGACATCCAGTCCCTCAACTCAGTCTTGCTGGAAGCACAAAGCTGGCTGACACGTAATTACCTGAAACTAAATGCGCTGAAAACAGAATTCCTCCTAAACTTGCTTGGTATTATACTAGACAAAAGTCTGAACATGAAAAAGCACATCAGTCCCCTCACCAAAGTAGTGAACTTCAAACTCAGCATCCTAAGGAAGCTCAAACCCTTTCTTCCGGCTCATGACCTAAAGGCTGCAGTGCAAGCATTGGTGATCGCAAAGCTGGACTATGGCAGTGCAACGCTCTGTGGCTTTCCCAGAGTAGAAACGGCTCCCCTTAGGGCAGCCCTCAATGCTGCGGCTAGGCTCATAACGGGCAATAAAAAATTCAACCATATATCCCCGGTCCTGCTGGCCCTCCCATATGAAGCTCAGATACAGCTGAAAATTGCATGCATGACACACAAAGCCTTTCATCTCAAGATCCCGATGTACCTCGCTCATAAATTGGAGCTCTCATGTGGTTCAAGACCCTCTAGAAGTGCCAGCACCCTCTTACTCAAACCACAAAAATTCAAGAAAAAAAAGACAATACAATCGAGCATTCTCAGGTTTGGCGCCAAGGATCTGGAACTCTCTTACCCCTGAAGTCAGGATGATCACTTCCACTGTCCTCTTCAAAATAGAAGTTAAAGGGCTCTTGATGAAGAAATATCTGCCTCAGTCTGCCTACCCCATTTGACTCCCGGGCTATCAACGCTGCTTTGTGACCTAGCGGCTGGGCTCACGATAATGTCAGACATTTTAAACCTATGTACTTTTCGCTATGTTGAATATGTGTGGTTGCATGTACAGGTCCTTCTGCACACTCTGTAAAACGCTCTGATACCCTCAGTGGCCATGTTTGCGCTATATAAAACTTTCTAAATTAAATAAATAAATAAGCATGACCAGCATTTTTAGGTCTTATAAAACGGAAACAAAAATAAAAGGCATTGTTATTTGCAATGTCAAAGGCTCAAACCTGCGTAAATGCGTGACCTATTGCATTGCAAAAGCTTGTTTATAACAGTTATTATAACATCATGACCAGCATTTTAATGTCTTGGCCAATACAAAGTTTAGGAAAACTACTTAAAAACTGTCTTTTTTCCTTATCAGTACATCCTTTATTGAGTAAATATCATAAGATTTTAGAGTTCTACTTAAGACTCAGTTCCAGGACTTTGCAGAATGTTAAAACATGAAGAGATTGCTGGTATTTTTCTCGGTGAAGAGGTCGTGACACTGGATGGAGACCGAAATGCATAATTTGTTTGGTGTACCTCTAATAAATCTTGCAGCACTGCTCTTAAATCAGCACCTCAAACCAAACCTACCACAACCAACAAGCTTCCAATATCTGGACCAGGTAGAGCTCTTAAAATGTCACTAAATTCTGACCTCTGGTACAAATGCTATTCTAACACAGGACATACAGATAGCGCTGTCAATGCACACCAACATCTGGCTGCAAGGAATTGTTTTCACGATTGTCGCTCAGGGTTGAAATCTCTGAGTGACAGTGGGAAAATAAAACAACAGGTGAGCATCATACTTACTCATGTTTGCTGAAGGAGAGAGCGTCATGGACATCCCTGTCATTCCCACATTGTTGGGGGCTGTCCTCTATACATTAAGGGGGACTATTTCAGCTTGTCAGCTTGAGTGTATGGGTTCTGCTAGGACATCCTCACCATCCACTGGCTGAAGGAGTCCTGCCCTGGAACTTCCGGCATCCTTGGAGTGGAGGCACATGGCTTGTCAGCAATACAGTAAATTGTGGCTTCATGGCACTAAGCTAGCAGCCCTGTGTGGCAAAAAGAATGTTCCCACAACAGCACAGGGCTCCTTGTATTGTGTTTAAAAACAGATTCCATCAGCTTCCCACAAAGCAAAACTGAAAAAGGTTTTAAAAAGTTATGTGAGGATGCCAACGGACATTTAACATTTTTTCAAAACCTTCCATCCTTCCGCAGTTTGGAAGAATGTTATTCAAAGAAGGAACAGTCACTGGGGAATATATACAAGGAAATGGCGCAGCACGGTGCTGCAAAAATCCTGCAAAATGCAGGGATGCACAGTATTTTAAAGAATTCTGTGCACCCTTGTGTTTTTCCTAGCGCTATAAATAGCTGGCTAGCGCCAACACCCATGCGCCATAGTGCAAGGATGTCTGCGTTACAGGAATTAATGTTTATGGGGCTTAACTCCAGCTTGTAAATATGGAGCGGAGCTTTGCGCCACTGAAACGTTGGTAAAAGGGACGCTCAGTGGTGCAGTCTCCTTGTATATATGCTCGACTGTTTTCTTGTGTCATGCAACAAAGTTGCATTGCTTCAGGCTGGGCTTTGTAACCTTAGTTTTACAGTGACCCATCAATATTTAATAATCTATCAAAACTACAGTCTGTAGCTGTGTCTTGAGGGAGGCCAGATACATTAGTACTGACTGTTTTCACTATGATGGCCATTGGAACAAGTGCTGTTTGATTATTGAGTTCAGAAACATCATTCTACAAAAACATCATAAGTATTGACTACCAAAATATTGTGAACGCAGGCATATATATAAGTACTGATTTAAGAAATGTACATTTATCTACATTTGTCTGTCTTCACAATATTTTCGTAGCCAATATTCTGGTATTATATTTTTGTAGAATGATATTTAAACTTGATATTCTAGCGATATACCATGATATACAATGCAGGTAAGAGCGGTGGGGTTGGGTCGGGGTGAGTTTACAGACGACGACGTGGAAAAATACAATTAAAAAATGAAAAACACTTACCTTATTCTCGCTAGATTGCTGACTCTGTGATGCGGCAAGTGCAAGGTAAGGAAGTGGGTCGTCGGTCGACTCCCCTGTACTCCGCCCTACCACCAAACCGCTCCTTCATGCACGGGCCACGCCTGATACCACTGAGGATGTATATCTGAGCTTGTATCATACCCACATGCAGTACAGTGGTGTTTGTTGCTTTATTGGTCATCTGTGCCAGCATACCACCCACACACATGACAGTGCAGCATGGAGCAGGTGTCTTTTTCTGAATCATTATTATAGCAGTGCATAGATAAGCAGTCGCCACTCCTCTGAGTGGATATTGCTCCCATACTTAACACAGAAGCTGACTATGTCTCTCTGAGCCAGCATCTTACCCAAATGCAGAATATTGCACTGCTCTTCATGCCATGAGACATGCTATCAAATAGTACAGTGCAGCAAAGAATTGCCACTATTACTCTGTGTCCATATCACATCCACAAACAGCACAGTACAATAGGACGTGTGTGTAGCTGTCTATGCTAGGATCATACCAGCAAAAGAGCTTAGTGCAGAAAGGAGCTGCCACAGTTCTACAGAGCCTCAAAAACCCATACACACCATAGTGAAACAAGTTCCTTTGATACACCCATACACAACACAGCACAGCCATCATCTATTAATATTGCTCTGAGCCGGAGTTATCCCCACGGCCAGAATAGAGCAGCATGAACTGATACTGTTCCTTTACACCCGTATAAGACCAACGCTTAATATGAGCTGGTGGTTGCTGGTGGAGTCTCATTGCCACTCATTTTTTGAGACCACCACCTATTTTTCCTCATCAAATATTTCCAGAGAGTAGGAAAGGGAAAAACACACAAAGTATCATAGAAAGAAAGACTGAAAACAGTCACCAAGGGAGAAAGCAGGATCTTACAAGAGTGAGATAAAGAGGCAGGGAGTGTCTGGCATTGGATTTATGAGACCTGGGGTGTATTCAGGACTTCACAGCCTTGCATGCTGACATTTATTAACGCTGGCCATGGGCATCTGAGAAGTGCTTGCACACTGGCACTTATTATACAACAAAGTAGGCACTGTATAAGACGAACACAGTATACAGTCCAGTGAGATGATGTTATCATTTTTTGTGACTTTTTATCCTACACAACACACTGTGGCAGGGAGCTGTCACTGCTGCTCTCATCCAATTAAGACACAGAAAAGTGGATAACTGAGCTGTCGATGTTCATCTGAGCCAGTATCGAACAAGACACTGAGCTGTCACTGTTAATCTGAGCCTGCATCACAAACAACACAGTGCAGCAAGCAGCTACTACTGTTTATCTGAGCTGTTTCTGTTCACCGAAGATGGCATCATACAAAGCACAGTGCTGCAAGGAGCTAGCACAGTTAATCTGGGACACTCTCAGGGGTGGCTCCTTGGCTATGGTGGAGGAGCGTCGCCCCACTGCTGAAATGCAGCAGACATAAGAAAAAGAAAATGACAATAGAGCTAATTTATTGTCATTTTATTTTTAATTCCAGTCTGACATGTCTAGGGCATGGTGGGGCAATATTGCAGCATCACACAGCAGGGGAAGGAGGAGTGGTAGCTACTGAAAGTGCGCATGTCGGTTTGGCCGGCTGTCCATGGCTCGCCAAATCAACATGCACACTTTGATATCTCCAGGCTGTTCCCTGGAGATATCCTAGTGCCCAGGGGCACAGGCTCCCAGTCCCTGCTGGAGTGTATAACCGGCCCACACCGATCTGCACAATCCAAGCACTGCTCTCATGCTGGGAATAATAGCATGAGAGAAGCACAGGCATTGTGTACGGTCATGTAACCTGTGCTTCGGGGGATTGCAGTGCTGGGACTGAAGCAGAGGAGCAGCGAGGCATGGAGCAGGAGCAGATGATCATGGAGGCTGGCAGGAAAGGTAACTTTATATTTTTAATATTACTTTTCTTTTTCTCCCCCCCCCCACCTCAGATTGGCAGCAGCCACCTCTGGTCACTATCACACACAACTCTGTGTATCAAAGGAATTGTTTTTGCTGCTCTGAGCCAGCATCACTCACAACAATGGGAAGCAAGTAGCTGTCGCTGGTCTTTTTAGCTAGTATCACAAAGAACCCATTGCTGCAGGCATAGACCCACTAACTATGCTACATGCTAGGATTTGTCTATGTTCACCTAAGCTGATATCACACAAAACAAATTGTAGCGAGCAGCTGTCACTGTTCCCCCGAGCCACTATGACATGTAGCAATACGCAGCAAGGGGTTCTCTCTGTTCCTCTAAGCCAGTATAACACACAACACAGTGCAGCAAAGAGCTGCCTCTTTTCTTATCAGCCAGTATCACAACCAAAATGGCACGGTGAAACAAGGATTTCAAATTGCTCCTCGGAGATAGCTTCTCACACATGGGACAATACCTGACTCCTCGGGAAATGCGGCTCCTCAGTTTCTGGTCTCTACAGAGAGATGAAAAGTAACAGGGACACCAATTTAGAAAGATTGCATATGGTTTAAATGTTATTACTGTAATCTTTCAAAAGACTTGGCCAGTAAAGCTAGACCTCGGTTTTCCTCATAAAGGGCCATCACTTTTTAACATTGCAAGCAGTTTGGCAGAACATTAGAACCCAATTCTGTTACGTAAAAACTGAAAGAACACTCAGTTCTACATGGCAAGATTCTAGTTTTTGTTTTTAAGGTTAACATATTATTCTGTAGCAGACGTATTACATATTTGAGCTATCTGATCGGCCTTGCAAAAGGAGGCAATGTTTTCCTCTAGGTAACTTGGACAAAATATGCATCCAAGCCAGGATGACCAATGGAAGACTGCAATTGTCTGCCCACTGACCTCCAATGCACTCTCTGAACACCACTCAAAACATTTATACCTCCACCCAAACCAAAGAACACAGCATGGACATGAATCTCTCAAAGCAGGGCCCTTCACCTGCAAGAAACTCATGTGCACTAACTTCTGACCCTTGCTGTTTAGGATAAAAAAAATGAAAGCCTCCAAATACTGGGAACCCGGCTACAGACATTTCCCTTCCCAATCATCTATATCAGAATAGGTTTGGAGACAAAAACTCCAAACCATCTTGGAGACCTTGCATGTACTTCACACACACTGTAACAAACACATTTAAAAGCCAGGCCAAATTACATTGCACAGCAACTGCAAAGTACCAACAGTCAAGAAACATGTTACACTTTAGGGTGTGAGCAACTTCCTCTTATTCATTCTGGATTCTCTTATTGTAAAATGGCCAAAGAGATTCAAAGTTTTATTCCTGAAGACATTTATCTGAGACATTTACTTCTCAACCCATCAACTAATTTAGCAAACCAGCTATTGGGTCTGGGACCAACTTTGTCCAAACATTAAGAAACTGAGATTTCAATTACATCAGTTTAACCATATTCAGACTCCTACTGAACCCAGGTTAGGATAAACTGCTTCCAAATCATAAACTACTGTACATCGGTTTCATAAACATCTTCTAATCAACCAGCATTTACCCCACCACATTTAATTAAAGGAAAGTAACCCTGTTCGTTAAAATAATGGAAATTCACCATTGTAAATATATCTTTCAATGGCAAAATCTATTAAAAGGGCAGTATCCACTGGAATTCAGGAACAGATTACCACAGACAGTGTCCTTGGCACCACTCGATCTTGATTGTGTCCCGAATATGCCTTTCAGAGCTGCAATCATGCAACTCATGCCCCTGATGAAATTTCTTATACTGGCCCAGGTTGTTGGCATCTTACAGCACTGTTTCAGGGATTTGGAAATGTTCCTATGCGCCAGGCATAGATCCACTCACTATGCTATATACTAGGATTTGAAACTGTTCTTCTGAGCCAGTATCATACAAAACAAATTGTAGTGAACAGCTGCCACTCTTCCTCTAAGCCAACATGACACACAGCACAATACAACAAGGGTCTGTCTCTGTTCTTATCAGCCAGTATCACAACCATACATAGCACAGTGCAGCAAGGATTTCACACTGTTACACACAGCAGGCATCCACAGATTTACAAGGTGCTCTTCTCACACAGGGGACTATACCTGATCCATTGGGCACAGCGACTTCTCCAGTCCCGGACTCTACAGAGAGATGAAAAGGAGCAAGAACATTAACTTAATAAGATTGCACAAGGTTTACATTTTCATATCGTAATCATTCAAAGGACTTGACCAGTAAAGCTAGACCTCTGTTTTCCTCTTGAAGGGCCATCTACTTTTAATATTGCAAGCAGTTGTGCAGAGCGTTAAAATCCTTTTCCTGTATGCAAACATTCGAAAGAGTGCTTAGACCTTCATGGCAAGATTTTAATTTATGTTTTTTAGGTTACCATAATATTCTGTAGCAGACACGTTACATCTTTGAGCTATCTGATCGGTCCTTCAAAAAGAGGCAACGTTTTCCTCTATTTAACTTGGACGAAGCATACATCCCAAACAGGATGATCCATTGGAAGACTTGACTTGACTGTCCATTGATCTCCAATGCAATCTCCAAAAATCACTCAACACATTTCTACCTCCACCCTTACCAAAGGACACAGCATGAAGGTTTTAAAGCCGAGCCCTTCACCTACAATGCTTTTGTGAAATTTCTGTGCACTGACTTCTGACCCTTGCTGTTTAGTATAAAAAAGCAAAAGCCACCAATTACTGGGAATCTGGCTTTAGACATTTTCCTTTCTGATCACTAATATCAGAATAAGTTTGGAGACAAAAAGTCACAACCATCTTGGAGACCTTGCTTCTGGTTCACACATACTGTAACAAACAAATTCAAAAGAGAGGTCAAACCACATCGAACAGCAAATACAAAATACCAGCAGTCAAGATATCTGTTTCACTTTAAAATGCGAACTTCCTTCTTTCATTATAAAGATAGCTCTGCTGGGTAAATCTGGGGTATACAGAGTATTCCTGCTTCCATCCATATCCTGCAGGGAGGCCACCTCTGAACCCCTCTAGTGACTGTTCCTGCACAAAGCCGGCTTGCAGCTGGCGGTACTGGCCTGCTGGTGTACTGCAATCCAGCAGCTGCTTCGCTGGCATCTCTGAGGTTACTGCAAGTGGAATGGGGCACCACTGCTGAGATCAGGCGACTGAAGATGGAGCACATGGTCATCCGGTGTGAGCATTGAGGGGCATGAGGAATCGAGTTGGGTCCCGGTCCCGGTCCCTGCTGGCGTGCCGCTGGCTTAGTTGCGACTGTGTTGCTGCCACTGACTGATAGGCTGCGCTGACCTGGGCCCTCCCCTCTGGAATTGAGTAAAAACCTCTGCTCTGTCGGTGCTGCTGCCCAGATGCTGCTTCCCTGGGAGCCGGAGGAGTGGAGGACAACACATCTGGCCTGGCGGTTGGAGCTGGGGCTAGCTCCCCTCCGTGGCATGTATGATGCCCCTCCCCCCTTTGGCCCTCGCATCAACAACCATTGCGGTTGCATGGAACCTGCTGCTACAGAACGGTCAGCGGCCCTGAACTGAAGCATCCAAGAGTGCTGATGGTGTACAGCCCCCCTAGTGCAGCCTCCATACCCCACTGATTACCGAGACAGGTGGAGCAGACAGAAACCTACCGCTGTTGCCTTCCCCACATAGCATGGGAAGCTGCAGCTGCATCATCCTCTTGTGGTAGATACTGGGGGTTTTGGCGCTGCACCCTTTAGGCTCATGCAACTGGCCCATGTGCCAAACTGGGCCCTGAATGTTGGGGGGAACACTGATACAACGACCTCACTTACACTCTTACCCTAACCAGGTACTCTGCCTGCTTGCCCAAGCCAAAGGTTAATAGCTGCAAGTGCGCACTTCGCTGCAGAGTGGGGACATTTTACAAAGCTCGCTAGACTGAAGTGGCTATCCTGACTTGCCAATCAACTCACTGTGCTCCAAGCCAAAATGCAGTGGCACAAGTGCCCGATCTGTGCTGGTGACTGTGGCACGCTCCAAGGAGGCTCTCAGTGAGTTGGGACCACCTCCGCCTGGAGAGGATGCCTCGGCTGCACGTGCTGCAGCACTGTGGCAGACTTTCAAAACACTACTAAACAGGCCCATCCCATGTGCTTTCTATCCCTTGAGTGTGCACTGGATCCAGGGGGACATCCCCTCATGATAAGCCACCTTCAATCGAGCGCCATCACCCCACACGCGAAGATGTCTGGCAGGGTGTTACCATGGTCGGCCAGACCAAGACTGTAGGTGCCTGTGATCACCCCTCGTCACAACAAGAGAAGCTGGATGTGGTACTGCATGCAGTGGAGAGGACCTGCACAACATTATGAACATTTGCGTCACCTTAGAGAGCAAGATCAACAGCATAGCAATGGACCTTAATCTGCTGCACGCTGATCATCGTAAACCAGAAGACAAAGTGCGCACGGCAGAGTGAACCGTTGCTGAACTCCAGTTCGCATTCAAAGAACTGGTATTCTAAGTCCTGCTGCTGACGGATTTTGTCAACACCCTTGAGGCCAGGGCTGAAGATGCGTAGATCCGCTCACGCAGAAACAACGTGCGCATGGTGAGTCTCCTGGAAAGTATCAAAGGATGTAACCCTGTCAATTATTTGGGCAACTGACTGTGTAACCTGCTTCTGCCTGATTCCCTCATGCAGTTCTTCTCAGTAGAATGTGTGCATTGTATCCCGACAAGGAAGCCTTCACCTGCCTTCAGTCCCAGTCTGATGCTAATTCGCCAACTCCATTACTGTGACAGGGACATCATCCGACATGAAACCAGTAAACTTGACATAACTGTGGTTGATAACTCCTGCATCATGCATTTCCTGAAGTACACAATAACAGTGCAATGCCACAGGGCCTCCTTCCTAGCTGTCAAATGCCATCTACGTGAACTAAACCTAAGATATTTGCTGCTTTTCCCGGCTAGAATATGTGTTGTAATGGATAGCAAAGCAAGCTTTCTTAACTCACTAGAAGTTGCTTGGGAATGGCTGGAGGCCTCTGGACTCATGTCGCCCAGCCATGCTGCCAGAGCAGAACCTGGAACTGAGGGACAGCAAGCGATGAGACAGCCTCCTAGGAATGTGGCAGTCCTGGACCTGGAGCAGATTCTACAGTGAAGAAGACATGCCCTCCATTCTGAAGTAGCAACCAGCGATGTCCGACCTGACACCAGCCCCAATGAAAGATCCGTGAGGTCTTCGAGCGAGGATGGTTACTCCACTGTTTGGCCTGCAGATTATGATGCCTTGGCAACATCAGAAGACACTCCACAGACAGCTGATGACATTATTTGACCTAACCTTACCAGCACATTATACCCTCATAGCAGTCAACTATGTCTGACCACAGGACATTACATATTTTTGTTGGCTGTCTGTCATTCCACTTTTCAATAAGCAATCCCTACAATATTACCAGCTCATGCGACAAGTGCACACGCTGCACACAATCACCCTTCAACACATCTTACACTAGCTGCAACACATATGCCTACACTACATGGGGTATACATCCCCTAGCCCCTGCACCTCCCACCAGTAAAACCCTCGGTCTCAAGCTTTACTGATGTATCCCCAAAGCAAAACTAAAAGGGATGATGGACGGAGTGTTGAACATTGCAAGCACTCACCCCCAGTCAACTGATCTGGGTTTAATCCATCATCATTCTTTAGCTTACTCCGCCTCCCAGTTCTTCAGACATGGCCATATGCAAATCAGTCTGACCCTGTGCCTCATGGGAACAGTCCAGCCCGAACTGCCAAGCCATGTCTTCCCTGGACCAGAAACAAGCATCCTGGGACTCGCAATATGGGTAGTTTCTAGTCACGTGACCACACAGTTGTCCAATTAGAACAGTTTTTCATTTTAAAACACGGAAGCGCGTAAGAGCGCCCAGAGTTCCTGAAGACTGTGGAAGCAGGTCCAGCAGAATTGTGGAAAAGCGATTACGTTTCAAGGTTAGTTTTTTATTTGACAGGACGTACATGGTTTTACGTTTAAAATGTATAAGTAGGTGGGGATTTTAACCCACGGTACTTGTTTTTTCCCTTGGTTTTTGCAGGTTGACCACGCTATAACATAAAGGAGACTCATGTGAGTTATGTTTTTTTACTGTTTGGATAGCACTCCGCGTTTTCTCAGTTAACGGTGCACACAAACACCAAACACACGTAATTTTTGCATGTAGCACCTCATGTCAAGTTAACTGTGGTTATTTTTCAATTATGCACGATGAACTGACTTTTGTTTATATATGCTTTTTGAATTCTAAGTAACTCTCCCTGAGGAAGGGCTTTTCATGCCCGAAATGCATAGGAGGATTGAATAGCAATGATGTCAATCAGAAACACTGAATCAAAGAATGAAACAAAAAAGTTCAACTAATATAAAGTTACGAATGAACAAATAAAAAACAATTGAACATTCAGATGGAGATTTTGAGTCGAATCCTTTTTAGACCAAAAGGAGGATATAGTGTGCCCTAGAGGGATGCCGCTAATGGTCCATTAGCGACACGTTTCAAGAATGCGAAGTGTGCCAGAAGAAAAACCTGTATAAACCCCAGGCGGTCCCTTTGCAACCCCTCCCAGTTGTAGGTAATCCGTTTGAAAGGTTTGGCATGGATTTCATTGGTCCTCTGCCACAAACCAAGAAAGGCCATCTTTAAGCCTGGGTCGTGGTGGACTATGCCAAACTATATACAGAGGCCTTTCTCTTTACGTACACCCACAACTCAGAACATCACCGAAAAATTGCTGGAACTGTTTTCCCGATCGTGAACAGACTGGGGTAGGGGTGTGTGAGGACGAAGGACAGACCACGGAAAAGGATACACAAAGAGCAGAACACTTCCCCGCTCACCTTTCTCCTTGTCCCCTTCTTTATTTTCAGGATGTGCGAATTGGACACTGGCCCTTTAATCTTGCCTTGTTCCGCGTCACGTGACTGAGTCAGGTGACTTCTTTGCCGTCAAAAATTATGAAACAGAGGAAGACGGTTGTTTGTTTGGCTGGCTGAAGAGGGAAAACCAAGGACCCAAGGAGGAGGACTACAGCGTTCAGACCTTCATCGTCATGCTGCAGCTGAGATGTATGTATGTATGTATAGGCATTTATATAGCGCACTACTTACCCGTAGGGTCCCAAGGCGCTTCGACCGCTGCGAAACCCTTCCTGGCTTCCCTGAGAGATGGTCCCTTAATGGGTATCTCCAGGGTGAGACCAGGCATCCCCGGAGGTCTGGTGGGGCCGTTAGTGAAGATGAGGCAAGCTAATGCCCAGAGTTGCCGAGTGTGATCGCTGATCAGAGTGGGCACCGAGGCGAGAGAATTATCGAGTCCGCTGACCCTGGTCCAGAAACCTGCTGCGCCGGGAATCGAACCCTGGTCCCGGGCCGTCCTCTGCTCTCGGGTCTGCCGCCTCTAACCAGCGAGCCACACTACTTCAGAGAGAGAAGGAGCATTACGGTGGCCACAGAACCCAATCGTGACACAGGAGCCCGATCCCTGAGAGACGAAGAAGGAAGCACAGACGGGGCGCCGGACCCCATCCGGCAATACAAGCAAGCTAGCCATGGCACAGCAGGGACGTGGCTCGACAAGGTACGGGGACGCCTTGGGGCAGTGTGGTGCAGTATGGCGGAGGGTGAAAGCAACAGCGAGGGCAGTGTACACGGGGTGAGGATATAAACCGCTCCCTACCTGTAGAGTGCCTCCGGCTATCACCACAATCCCCTCACTGGTGACGGTCTTGGGTGTTTAATCCTGACACTTCCCCCTCCATACAGTATTTAAACAACCCAACATTACCCTGACTGGGTGATTCTTTTTTTTAGGTTTTCCCTCTTCCCTCTCCCTACTCTACCACGTTGCAACGAGATAGCCAATCACACCCACAAGAAGAAGAAGACGTTGAAACCCCTTTCCCAGGAGTCTAAAGGACAGTGAAGAGACAAACTGGCCTACAACCCCCACAAATCCTTGTTTCAGTGAACTAAATAAAAACAGCCTTTACTATACCTGCACATTTGTGTCCTGGTCTGCTTCTCCACTGTGTTACACCCCCGTCATCGCAGGTGGGAAGAGTCACTGGCCCACCCCTGCACTAACAGAGAACTGGAAACGCTGCTGCGGGCCCAGTTCATGTTCCTCGCAATGCCAAATTTCGCCTATACAATACTACATAGAGCACAGGGCATACCTCACCCCTGGTAAAATAAACCGATACTTCCAGTGAGCAGTTGCTGACTGCCAGCGTCGGATTGGTAACGCGGGCACTCGGGCAATGCCCGAGGGGCCGGTGTCCAGTCCCAGCTGTGGGCTTCTTTTTTGAGCAGTCTGAGGGCGATTTGGCCGTTTCTGGGTTGCTCGAATGCTGCCAGCGGCCCAGTGGGTGCCTGAGTGGCCTTTCTGGGGGCAGATGGGCCTCAATTGCTTCCCTTTTATCAAAGGGCAGAGGTGTCACTCCCTTTATCTCGCTGGGGCCAGCCCATTAGCACATACATATTGAGCGGGGGCAGGGGGCGGAAGCAAAAATGGCCACGCTTGTATTCCATTGTGTTTTCCCAGTGTAAACGAATCTGTGCATTTTCTCCCCCCCTCTTTTTTTTGTTAGAAAACTTGGCTGAAGCAGTGTTTTGCAAAGCAATATGCAAATGTGGGCAACTTTTTTTTCAGCGTGCCCGGGCTGATTTCTAATCCCAATCTAACCCTGCTGACTGCCCCCATTGTTCACAGACGCCGACCTTTTGCACATGTTCTGGGGATGGTATCATCTGCAACGCTACTGATAAGGGTAAGGGACCACTACACAATTGTCTGCCTGGACAGGACGTTTGGAGATGCACACCGGGGAGGTGTGCATTCTTTGTCTCTAATGCAAGACTAAGAAGCATAGGTCATATTGAGCTTTCTCGACTTAAGTCTAATAACAGCCGAGCGCCTCATCACTCATAGATAGAAGTGGCAGGAGCCCCCAGTGCTCGCAGCTTGGATCCAGTCGCTTCTGGCCTGGCCTCAAGCAAAGAGCATCACCCAGCATTGAGAAGCAGTATTAAACTTTGCAAATTCCCTATAGCGTCCAACTGGGATGCTATTCTAGCAGATTTGTGGACTACTGTTCCGTTTACCCCAAGATTCAGATACAAACTTGCCATTAAATCAGCTGGATGACACAGTGCACTGAACGCCACGCCAGCTGCTGGGACTTTATGGTTTGTACACCATATGCCCTACACATGGTTCCAAGCTGCGGCCTGGTTACAGTGCTTCTTTGCACACACCAATACACTGTTTAGAATGTGTGAAATGGCTTTACTGTCTGAAGAGTGAGGACGGGTGGAGGAAATGTTGAGGTTTTTATTGTTGATGTTAACTGTTCTTTTTTTACTCAGTTAACCTATGTATTGTTAGATACACAACTGACCTCATTGATGCAAAATGTTGGTTGCTGCACCTAATTCGCCCCAAATCTTATAGCTCTCATTGTCAGCGGGGTAAGCAATACAATTTCCAAATGTTTTGATGAATCTGACTGTGGATGAATTCAATACAAGGTAGATCATGCTATTGTACCCAGTACCACTGTTACCATGTATACTGAGCCAATTGTTATACCAACAATGCTAACCATGTATACCACCTGTAAAATAAACTTCAATAAACAGATTTAAACAAAATAAATCATAATGAAGTTTGTTTTGAAATTACCCAAGACTCAACACCCCACCCCTTGTGTTCAACCTATGCATAAATATACTAGGAGAGGCAACTGCCTTTACAACAGCACCATACACCAGTGTGCCAAAGACATCTAACTAACTAATGCCATCAAGTCCCCTGAACCTGTTCTCAAACTCAATATCTGCTGTAAATACCAAGCAGACAAATTAAATACCCAATCATTGAAAAAATACAGTGTATACAAATGAGAGGCATAACTGCTCTTAGAATAAAGAAACTAAATTTACTCACTAGCATGTACCCAAATCCAAGAAGGTTTCTGTCATAGCCCATATTCTGCACAGTCATCAAAGTGCTCAACCTCCACTGAATGGATCACTGCCAAACTTTCCTTTTTTGCACCAATATATTAACACTTGCTCTAGATCACATTGCTTCCATCATCAGGGTCTCCTACTTGTCCACAACTGAGGAAAGGGCCTTTCCCTTCCTGATGACTTGCCTCAATGACTGAAATCCCAGCTCTCTGAATGTAACAAAGCTAGCACCGTCTAAAACATCAAGATCCCATGACCGTGCTCCAAATTCAGCAAACCAAAAGATAGAGAACCAAAAGTTAAAGTCCTTTCCTTGCGAAGAGTCTCTGAATTTAATGCAAACAATACCAACTGTCCACCCTCTTCTCCACCTTTGAGGTTCAACCAAAATCCTTCCTGTTCAGCTGGTTCATGGTCCTCGAAATAACATTCACCCATGACCAGCCAACAGAGGACTTTGACCATACTAATAATTAATAACAAACCCACCCTTGTCTACACGGGACTCTTCAAAGCATCTTCATTGAGGAATCAAGACAATAAACACTGTTTAACTTTGTTCAGAACTGACTTGACCAAAGACAAACCATGTAATGCCCTTGATAACGGGCAACCTAATCCTTCTCTATATCAGCAAATATGGAGTGAACTGGAGGGCAGAAATGAGGGTGATATGCTGCGAAAGGAAAACAGTGAGAAAGGAAGAAACTAGAGATGAAAGCTTTCCTGCAACAGTGAGCTAAAAAGACAGCAAGGGTAGCGACGTCAACGAAAGAGACACTCGTTACAATGAAGAATGTGCAGCGTGGTATTCAGCTGATACGTAATGCGTAGTGATGGCGGCAAGTTCATATGCAAGTTAGAAAATATAATCTTGCAGCACCTGTGCCACTGCTATGCCTTAGATTATTAAATTGGGTGCCCGAGAGAGTCCCTAAAAGGGTGTATTGCTTGTCTATCGATCTCTCGTGCACAGTTATGATTGCTGCTGCACTTTTTAGGTTAAAAACTAAGCAAAGCATGTACAACCCATACTTAAATACTACAAATAGCTAGGGGCGGGTAGAACTAATAGAGCTTCTCGCCCTGGAATTCCACGAGTTACATGAAAACTCTGTGAGATTTGAGGAAGTCCCTCGAATGAGTGCAAATAAGCAGGCCACGCTGATTTTTAGTATCAGGAGCTTGTCAGAGTGGAACAATAGGCATAAACAGCACCACTCGGCATGCCAGAGGTGTTGCTTCTCAAATTGGCTGCCGCTCAAGTAGATTTTCTAGTCGAAGTTTCTCATTGCTAATGGTAGCGACCGACTGTGCCTGCCCACGTTGGGAAAACATTGCTGGGTGTCCTCTTAGCACTCGAAAATTGGACCACGGGACATCAATTTTTAATCGTGCCAGCCCACTTACCATTGGAGAGCTGCGCACAGATAAAACTCCACCACGCTGCGGTTGGCGGAATTTGGACAGAACTCCGCAGTATTAGTGTAACACGGAGTGGCCAGAATTCCACCAACTCCCCTGGGGGAGCAGTATTTATCATCCACTCCTACAAATAATAATTGCATAAAGCATTTTTAAGCTATTTTTCGAGATGGACGTGGCGTAAAAAGTATTAGTCAGCGACATGAAGCACAGCATGCCACATTACAGATATGTCCATCTATCTATAAATCCGTAGATTTTTGGGAAAGGAAGTGGAAAATTCCCAAGACACTGATAACTCTCAGCTTTATGTAAACATGATGCCACTAAACAAAAGTTCTTTGATATACCACTTGAGACTCAATTGTAAAATTGTGTTGGTGAAACTGTCTGAGATGACTTTGGGAGTCATCCTGCACAAGCATGCATTATTTAGTGCCTCAGTTTAATTTGAAGAAAAAAGCAATATTACTATCTCTATTGTTATTCTACGTCCTGGTTAGACAGAACATTATGCTACTCAAATTGAAATGTTGGTGTATTCCACCCTAAAAACATGGCGAATCGTTTGTCGGTAATAATTTGAACATTTCACCACAAAAGGATTTTGAAAAGAGATCTTTTTGAAGATTTGAAATGTGACTGGTGTTGAATTGCCCTTTGATGCCTTTTTATTAACGCTGGGATTTAAAGATGAAGAGGTGATAAGCAATCGTCGTCTTCACAATTTTATCATTCTGGTTTCTTTGAGTGTTTAAGATGTGAAACTCAATCTCCAGAGGCATCTACTTTTTATAATGGAATTGCAAAACTGCGGTAGATTAAAAAAACAATCCTACTATGAGTAGGATTTCATATATTCTTGTTTTGCTCTTCACTAGTAATAAGCAAAACCGACTTGTGAAAGAAAAGGCGGTGAATCAAACCCTAAAGGAGGAGATAAGCTTTTGAAAAAAAAGACAACAGCTGGAGAAAGTTTAATATGTTAGGGACACGGGTAGAGACCCCTAATTGACATATTACCTGGACAATCCAAGCTAACACCGTGGTTCATTGAATAAGAAAGTGGCTTGATCTGAAATGCTTGGCTGTCTCTAATTTGTTGCTTCAGTGTACACCTTAACATTTCTTTTTGATTATCCCCAGTTAGAAAATATAATCTTAGAGACGCGCGAGCGCGTCAAACAAGATGGCCGCCGCCACCGGAGCTCCGTAATTCCTAGAAGCTTTTAGCTCAAATTAACGACGATTTCCTGCATTAAACCCGGCGAAATTGCCAGCGCTTGCCTGCTGAAGCCTCTCTTCACCTGTGAGTTCTTTTTCAGGCGATTTTAGTCGATGTGCTTTTTTCCACACATCCCATGCTTCTGCTCCTTACTGCTCCTTCAGTTCCTGCCGAGATTGTGAACCTGGGGGCAGAGAGGTAATTAAGAAAGAGGCTGGCTTGGGCCTAGCTCCGCCTACAGCTCTGTTTAGCTGCTGCACCTGGATTTTTTCACTGTTTTCTACTGCATTGGTCCATATTTACAACAATTTTCATCACATTTTGAGATAATTTTGTCTTCAGTCTATTTTATTCATATTAAGACACATTTTTTCTCCTCAAAATGGATTCAAAAAATCCTCCCACAAATAAAAGGAAGCAGCAGGTTTCCCCTCCTCCAACAAAATCTAAAGTGGTGGAATCCTCGGAACCTTCTTTGGCTCTGATTTTGGAGGAAATTAAAGCCTTGCGTTTAAATACTGACTCCATTGCCTCAGAAGTTAAAAATGTTCGTAAAGATATGGCTTCTATGTCCATGAAGGTGTCAGATAATACCATTAAAATCCAAGATAATAAGAATAAGTTGGATGCTTTTACACCTTTAGTGGCCAGAATTATTCCAATGCATTCTCAGCTGCTGGACTTAGAGAATCGCAATAGGCAATACAATCTGCGCATCTTTAATTTACCTGAAGAAATTGAAGGGACCAATTGTCGGCTTTATCTTGAATCTCTGTTGCCTGGTCTCTTGAATATTAAGTTCACAGAAAAATTTGAAATTGATAAGGCTCATAGAGTTCCGTCACATCGTAATCCTCGTCATTCAAAACCAAGGCAGATGATATTTAAGGTCCTACGTCACCGTCATCTGGTTCTTATTCGGAAAGCTGTTCATGAAATACCATCATTGCTGGTGAATGGAACCAAAATCTTCATCCATCAGGATTTTGCTGAAGAAACTGTGGCTATTCGTAAAGAGTTCTCTTCTCTTCGTCCACAACTGAGGAGCCTTGGCTTCAAATATGGACTATTTGATCCCTCTACAATGCGAGTCTGGAAAGACAATGTCTCTAAATCTTTTCAGCGCCCACAAGATCTTCGTCTTTTCCTCGAACAGCAGGTTCCTCCATCAATGGATACGCAAGACCCTAATTCTTGACTGCATCTCGCTGAGTTCTTATTGCAGGTTTATAACTAAATTTCTTTATGGGCTCCAACGGTAACTGGCCATGCTTGAGGAACGTGTGTGCGTTTCCATTTCTTTATTTATGTTGTATGTTTGTGCTTTACTCTCTCTTTTTTATTTCTCCCTTTCCTATTTTTCGATCAGAGTTACTCTCTTAACCTGTCTTATCCCACCTTCTTCTTGTTCTCATTTCTTTCTTTTCCTTCTCTTCTATCCTAATGGCTAATGTTCACAATATTAAAATTGTTTCTCTTAATGTAAAAGGTTTAAGACATCCAGTAAAACGTTTAAAAATTTTGGATTATTTAGATAATTCTAAGGCTGACATCTGTTTTGTCCAAGAGACACATGTTGATGATAAAGTCTTGAGCTATATGAACAAAAAGTGGGTGGACTCTATTGTTTCTTCACCTGCTGTAGGTAAAAAGAATGGGGTCGCTATTTTCTTTGCCAAAAGGTTGCATTGTCAGGTCTTGCATAAGCTCTCAGACTCTGATGGCAGATATATTATAGCTAAAGTTAAAATTCACAACTCAGTTTTCTTTTTGATTAATGTTTATGGTCCTACGTCAGAGGATCCTGTTTTCTGGTCCACTGTTACGTCTGAGGTTTTAAAGTTGGGAAACGCTCCATTGATTTTTGGGGGTGATTTCAATATTCTTGTGGATCCCTTGTTAGATGGACTGTCTACATCTCGATTTCGACCTTCCAAGACTTTTCATGCATTTAAAACTTTTCTTCAAACCACCAAGTTAGCTGACATTTGGCGATTACACCACCCAACTGGTAAAGAATTTTCTTTTTTCTCCAATCCTCATAATTCCCATTCCAGAATAGACTATTTTTTCCTTTCCCCTTCCCTTATTCAATTTGCAAATGACCCTACCATTGGTACCATAGACATTTCAGACCACGCTATGATTTCTTTTGTTTTGAATGTATCCTCTTCATTTACTAAACAGTCCAGATGGCGTATGAATTCCGACATTGTTCTTAATGATACTCATAAACCCAAAATACTTCAGGCTATTCAGGATTATTTCACTTTCAATCCAGAAGGGTCTACCTGTATCACCACTCGATGGTATGCTTTTAAAGCCTATATTAGAGGTACCACTATATCTATCATGGCTCATGAAAATAAGAAGTTTAATTCACAGGTTAAATCCTTAGAGAAGCAAATAGCTCATTTGAACGTTTATTTATTACATCTCATGATCCCCAATATAAGGTAAAATTACAAAAGCTGAGGTATGAATTCAATGCTATTCTCAGCACTAGAGCAGGGATACAACTCTCTAAATCCAATGCTAAATTTTGTTTTAACGCTAATAAGTCTGGTAGACTTTTGGCTAATTATTTACGTATTAAACGTGACAAAACTCAGATCACTTCCATTAAATGCCCTCAAGGTAAAATTGCTTTTTCCCATAATGAGATTGCTAATGAATTTTTGAATTTTTATTCCAATTTATATAATAAACCAGATTATTGTGATGATTCTTTAATTGAATCCTTTTTACAACATTCTGATTTACCTCACATTTCTCCCTCTGATAAAATTAAGTTAGATTTACCCATTACTAATGAAGAAATTCTCTCGGCCAATAAATCACATCCAAAGAAAAAATCCCCTGGTCCTGATGGTATCCCTGCCGAATTTTATAAAGAGTTTCAACATCATCTTTTACCTTTTTTGAACCAGATTTTTTCTCATTTTTCTTCATCAGGTACCATTTCAGGCTCTTTTTCTGAAGCCTTAATTGTTGTACTTCCCAAACCTGATAAAGACCCTACCGTTGTTGCTAATTATCGGCCCATTTCATTGATTAATCAAGACTGTAAACTATATGCTAAAATTATCGCTTCCAGGTTAGCCCCTATCCTTCACTCAATTATTCACCCTGACCAGTCTGGTTTTATGAAAAATCGATACTCTGGTAATAACACGAGAACGTTATTCCATGTTATTGAGCAAAGTCCCACTATCCTTAGCCCTGCTGGTGTTCTGGCATTAGATGCTGAAAAAGCTTTTGATAAAATCCATTGGCATTTTCTATTTAAAACGTTGTTATCTTTTAATTTTGGCCCCTCCTTTATTCGTATGATTTCTGCTTTATACTATGCTCCCACAGCTAGATTATTTATTAATGGCCAGATTACTAACCAATTTTCTCTTTTCAGAGGAACTCGTCAGGGCTGTCCCCTTTCCCCTCTTTTGTTTTTACTTGGTATAGAACCATTTCTTAATTATATTAGAAAATGTGATAACATTCAAGGAATTAATATCAATGATGTTACTGTTAAAACTTTAGTTTATGCTGATGATGTGTTATTATTTATTAGTAATCCTGTTTCCTCTGTTCCTTTTTTGCTTGATATTATTTCTAAGTATTCTATTGTATCAGGTTATAAGTTAAATGTTACTAAAACTGAATTTTTTCCACTAAATATGTTATGTACTCCTGATATGCTACCCTCACCAGATATAGTTTGGCAAAAGAACAAATTGAAATACCTTGGAATATTATTTTCATCATCCCTTCATGCTACTTTAAAATTAAATTATGATTTTCTTATAGAATATATTAAACAAAAAATATCCAAATGGTCCTCCCTTCATCTTTCTTGGTGGGGGAGAATGGAATCTATTAAAATGACTATTGCCCCTAAAATATTTTATTCTCTTGCAATGATCCCAACTCAATTTCCACTCAAATTTTATAAAGATGTTGACAAACTTTTATCGAAATTTTTATGGAATAATAAGCCTCCACGTATTGCTTATAAAAAATTAAAAATCCCTAAGTGTCATATTGGTTTCGCCCTACCTGATTTCCTTTTGTATCATAAAGCGTTTATCCTTAAACAGAGTTCGTTATGGTTTAATATATCTCCTATGCTTACTCCCCCTATATGGTTTCATATTGAGACTTCCCTTGTTAAACCTTTTCCTTTATTATCCCTGTTAACCATGTCTCCCGTATCTAAAATTGTACATTCTTCTTCCATAATTAAATCATCAAGATTAATTTTTAATGATTTAGATTCCAATTTTGAATCCCCCTTACTTTCTACAGTGCATTTGTCCTTATGGCATAGTGCCTTGCTAAAATTAAATAGGAATATTTCCTTTTGGTCTTCCTGGATTGCTAAAGGTATTTTTTATCTTGGAGATGTTTCCATGGATGATGAGTTTATTCCATTTATTCAACTCCAAACAAAATATAATCTGCCTTTATCAGATCTGTCAAAATATCAATATCTCTGTAATTCTATTTTAGATTCCTTCCCCAATGGCATCCCTTCAAAAATGACAAATGATTTTCTGCTTTATGTTAACACTGTTTCTTTATCCTCTAAAGCGGTGTCTGTATTCTATAAAAAACTCACCGTATCCTTAGGTTCCAATGTTGATACAATTTCTACTTTCTGGAATAATGAGTTATCTTTATCATTACCAAATGATTCCTGGTCATTAATATGGTCCCTGTCTGTTTCTGGATGTTTACCAGTATCTATTTATCAAACTAATGCTTATATTTTATTTAATTCCTTATGGACACCATTGGGTTTATTTAAAGCTCACTTATTACCATCTAATATATGCTGGCATTGCAATTTACATCCTGGTTCCTTACGTCATATGTTATTTGATTGTCCGACTATTTTGCAATTCTGGTCTGAAGTATGGAACGTGATACAGAAAATTTTGCCTATTTCTGATTTACCCTCTTATAATTTAGTTATATGTAAATCTGTTGCTTTGAGTGTACCCCTTGATGATATCGAAGCAAAATTATTTAATTTTCTAGTATCAGCTGCGTTAAAATCCATCACTTTTTGTTGGAAGGATGCTTCTTCTCTTTAAGTCCATGCTTGGTGGTCCTGGATTATCTTTACAAGAAGAGGTGCACAATTGTCACTACAAGGTGTTCATCATAATTCTTCGACTTTTCAATCTTTCTGGTCTCCTATAGATTCATATGTACAGTTATAATTATTGTTGTTGCATTACTCATGTAGTATTGGTAACTCTACTGATTTAAGTATTTATGCTATGAAATGTATAATTCCCTTTCCCTTTTCCCTTCCCCTCCCTTCCCCTCCTTTCCCCTTCTTCTGTTTTCCTTTGTATGACAAATTTTATTATCTTATAATGAGTTTTATTGATGACTGTATTTTTATGATTACTCTTTTTCGCTTCTTTGTATTTTAATGAATTTCTTCACTTTTTTGTATGTCTTTATGTACTTCTCCTTTCTTAAAATTCAATAAAATCTTACTGAACTAAAAAAAAAAAGAAAATATAATCTTGCAGCACCAGTGCCACTGCTATGCCTTAGATTAATAAATTGAGTGCCCAAGAGAGTCCCTAAAAAGGTGTATTGCCTGTCTATCGATCTCTCGTGCACAGTTATAGATTCACGTACATTGCCTTCTATAGGTATAAGCAAGATTATAAATTCCCCATTGACATTTAGTGCACTTTATCAAGTTCTATTACTAAGTAAAATTTATTCTCCCTTGACCTTTGTTGCACATTAGAGATTTCTGAGGAAGAATGGAGTACATGGACATCCTCCATTAACTGTAAGTGTAAATATCCGATGTCTATGAGAGAAACAGTATTTCTTCATTCACCTGCATTGGCTATAACGTAGCTCAAGGACAAAAATACATTGTGATTTTCCCTTAACGTTGGTAGTCACATCCTGCCCCACTGATCTCTAGCATAAGAAAAAGACCAAGAGACCAATGTTCTGAATCAGCAAGTCTCTTTACAGGCAGAAGATCAGGGCGGTGTGCAGGGATGAGACCTTCATGTGTTCCGGTGAACTAGGGTGAAAAGGAGGGTATAAAGAGGGATTGCAGTCTTCTAAGCTCCAGATACCAGCCACTGGGATGTAAATCGACATTCAAAAATGCAATTCCTATATTATTGTGCAGTTTGTGAGCCCCTCTACCCCCACTCACTCCTTCGCTCACTTAGACTCTGACTATAACCCTCAATCGATGATGACGTACTTTACTTCTGTTCACCGTCTTCATCCATATTGCATACCACCCACACATGCACACTACAATGCAGCAGGGCGCTGGCACTCTTTTTCTGAACCAGCATCATGTACACCCAGCAGTGCATGGAGAAGCAGTCACCAGCCCTCTCAGCAGATATTACTCCCATACTTAACACAGAAGGTGTCTGTGTCTCTCTGAGCCAGCATCTTACTCAAAAGCAGAGTATTGCACGGGTCTTCATACCATGAGTCATGCAATCAAATAGTACAGTGCAGCAAAGAGTTGCTACTATTACTCTGTGACCATATCACACCCACAAACAGCACAGTACAATGTGAAGTGTGTGTGGCTGTCTATGCTCGGATCATACCATCAAACAGTATAGTGCAGACATGGGCTGCCACTGTTCTACAGACCTTCAAAAACCCATGCACATCATAGGGAAATAAGTTCCTTTGAGGAAAAATACCCATACGCAACACAGCGCAGCCAGTATCTATCAACAGTGCAGCATAAACTGGTACTGTTCCTCTACACCAGTATCAAGCTAACGCTTAAAATCAGCTGGTGGTTTCTGGCAGAGTCTCATTGGTATTTTTGGAGACCACCACCTATTTTTCCACATCAAATATTTCTAGAGAGTAGGAAAGGGGAAAACACATAGAAAGAAAGACTGAAAAACAGTCACCAAAGGGGAAAGCAGGAAGCTGCAAGAGTGAGATAAAGGGGCAGGGAGTGTCTGGCATTGAATTTAAGAGACCTGGAGTGGATTTAGGACTTCACAGCCTTCTCACTCTGCATGTTGACATTTAATATTGCTGGCCATGGGCATCTGAGAAGTGCTTGGACACTGGCACTTATTATTTTACAAATTAGACACTGTATCAGGTGAACACAGTATACAGTCCAGTATGGTGCTGTTATCTTTTTTTTTAATAGTTATCATACACAACAAACTGTGTTAAAGAGCTGTCACTGCTCCTCTGAGCCAAATCAGACACAATTAATTGGACCACGGAGCTGTCGATGTTCATCTGAGCCAGCATCACGCACAACACTGAGATGTTACTGTTCATCTAAGCCCGCATTACACACAACACAGTGCAGCAAGCAGCTATTACTGTTTATCTGAGCTGTTTTTGTAAATCGAAGATGGCATCACACACAACACAGTGCTGCAAGCAGCTAGCACAGTTAATCTGAGACACTATCAGGGGTGTCTCCTCCGCTATTGTGGAGGAGCGTCACCCTACTGCTGAAATGAAGCAGACAGAAGAAAACGAAAATGACAATAAAGCTATTTTATTGTCATTTTATTTTTAATTCCAGTCTGACAAGTCTAGGTTGTGGCAGGGCAAGACCGCAGTGCCACAAAACAGGTGAATGAGGAGTGGTATGCACTGAATGTGCGTATGTCAGTTTGGGTGGCTGTCCATGATTGGCCAAATCAACACACGCAATTGGATATCCCCGGGCTGTTCCTGGAGATATCCTAGTGCTCAGGGGCCCAAGCTCCTAGCCCCTGCTGAAGCATATAACCGGCCTGCACCTCTCCGCCCATGCTGGAGTAATAGCATGAGAGAAGCGCTGGCATTGGGTGAGGTGTGGGAGCCTGTGCTCCTAGGGATTGCAGTGCCTGGATGGGAGAAGAGGAGCAGCGAGGCACAGAGAAGGAGCAGACGATCATGGTGGCTGACAGAAAAAGGTACGTTTTAATTTTTATTATTACTATTTTTCTGCCCCGCCCCCACCTTGGATTGACAGCAGCCGCCGCTGGTCAGTTTCACACACAACTCTGTGTATCAAAGGAATTGTTTTTGTTGCTCTTGATGGAGTAAGGATTCGCACATAAGGTGACTTGCTCTTTCTCATGAACCTCGTTAACTTGTAATAGTATTAACCAACCCTGTTTGTCATTAATATTGCACTTTTACTGTACACGCGGGTGTCCTAGAGATGCTTGCCTATGTGTTTATTAATTCTAACTCCGCTTGCATACTACAGAATGGCTGCTTCGCAGAAATTCAGTCTGCGCATGCGTCGGTCATACCCATGTGATGTGACGCACTCGCAGTTTTGGAGGGAGAGTTCGCTCATGCGCATTGTAGCTAAAAATGGCCGCTTGTCTATAACCACGCGTTCTGCTTGCCCATGCTTCTTTGCATTTCTATAAATTTCCGCTTAACCTTTAATCGCTATAGTTATTATGAAGTAAGGGGTGCAGTGTAGATTATCATGGTGTACAGTGTATTCATTTTTTCTGTGTTTCTAATTTGTTTTCGCTTACTTTTCATGTACCGCGTATCTGGGGGCCTGGGAGTTGGGGAGCTTCTCCATCTTAGAAGTCTATGTGGACCCGATCACGTGATATGAGGACCGGGCCTTGCATCAGTGGAACTCAGCCAGCTAGCTACCGAAGCTGAGACGCTCCTGGGAAGATCACCTCTACCCCGGGAGAAGATGCTGAATTTCACCTAAAAATGTTACATTGTTTCTCTCCACTGTGTACTCTATTGTCCTCTTCTACACGTATGCCTGGGAACAGGAATGTAAGGGGTGGGTACTGTCATTTGAATATTTAATATGGGAACCTAGAATTTTAGGTGGTGACTATGACCTAACCACCGCTCCTGACCAATCGTATGTTGGGACCTTGTCACTTGCAACATTTGTGGGTGGTCTGGGGACCCAAAAAGGGTATAACTAGCCTAGTTTAGTTAGGGAAAGTTGTCCGACTTGTCCGAATAGCTGACCTATCACCGACCCCACGACTCTATAGGTGATTGATATAGAGAGCTGCGGAGCGCTCTGTCCGAATTTCCACAAACTCCAAGGGGTGGAAATAGTCTTAAGTGCTGGCGGAGCACTTTGCTGGGAGATTCGAGAACCCAATCGGGGTTACTGGTGGATTCCGTGCAGTGAGGGGGTAGCGCAGGCGTTGCATCCGAAGCTGCAGGTGTTAGTCGTGCCCTTTTGGTGAGCCCAGTCCTGACCCAAATCCTGAGGGGTATCCTGTCCTGATTTTCCGTGAGCTGTACCTGCTCATCTACTGGCATCCTAAATCCTTGAGGGTCCTTGTCCTCGCCTTTTCCTGAAGCTGACCCGTGGCCAGGGTTAGTCCTCATTCCTATCCTAGGTAAATATACCTGTGCGTGTCCGTCTACTATCCTTTCCTTCCTGCTCTTTAATAAAGCCTCTATGCCCATGATATCCTCTCTGTTCTCTCTACTGATGCATATGCAAATCGTTTGTTAGTATATTCCATTTTTCCCCTTTCCTGTAGGGCACATTGAAACTGTTTTTTCTTAAATAAAGTGTGATGAATATTATTAAAGTGTAGAATCTAAGCTAGATAGACTAAGATTAGGGTTTGAATCACTTATAGACTTTAGGAATTCACTGACTAATGTGTTTTAAACTTACCGTCCCTAGTTTAAGCCTGAAACTGAATAGCATGTTCCCTGTTACCCTTACCCAATAGAGTCCCATTTGCCCTCAATGGTGTTTTCTCTTATCCATAGTTACATCATTTTTGTAATTCTGCTTATTGATGTTTTGATCAGCATTTGCCTTATACTTTTGTCACTTTAAATTTTACATCCTTACATAAAAATCCTTAAAACGCCTCAGGTGTCTGTGGTCATTGAAGACTTTAAATGTTAATAAAGGAATAAAGTAAATGTTTATAATTATCTTGTCACCTACCCTCTAATAGCTCCTGATTCATCAGGAAGAGTAAGTGCCTGTGGTAAGTCAGGTGCCATGGTAATAGTGTTACAGAATATACATATAAAATACTGATAGTAGCGTGTAATCTCGCCCGACTCACAAAATTGTATTTTCAATCACGTCATGAGCCCGAGTGCGTGAAAATCTGGTAAACTCAGAGCCGGGTGATCTGCGCGCTCTATCAGTATTTTTCTGGTAGCAGAGGATGGTTAGGACTAGTTAAGATAGGTAGATAAGATAGTTGCTGTTGAACCGTGAAAAATAAAATGTGCTGCTGAGTAATTTTCTTATGCTGCTATAATAAGGATTGTTATTTCATTTAAATGTCATAGAATAAGTTTATTATAATTCATGAAATATTGAGTATATTGCTAACCAATTGTGAGTAATTGTTTTCATGTTGTGGGGATCCCCGGGGAAAAGAAATAGCAAGTGGTGAGTAGAATCCACTTGGCTGCGAGGTCCCTGGCTAGGAGGGAGATTAGTGCATGGTTAGGCAGAACTGGAAGCGCTAATTAGGACTTTTTTCCATTGATGTGTAAATGTTAGCTACCAATACCGTGGTGAAACTCCCGTTATGATATCACCTAGTAAGGGTCACAGATGGCAGGAGTAATAGGTTCTTGGAGCTTGAATAACAGCAAGGGAGGACATTGGTGAAAATTGACTTAGTATATATCCCGGAAAGAAGTGGATTAGTCAAAAGAGTAGCAGGTTCTCTATTGCTCGTGTGCAGAGGATAGGCGGAAGGGATCTATCCGTAGTGAATGAAAAGTAGACAAAAGTGGTTTACTTGCAGTAAAAGAAAAACTCTCTTTCTCTTTAAAACCCTCAAGCACAGCGGCGAACGTTATACGTTGTTAACTAAAATCCGCATTTGCACTTTAAGAAAAATTCAAAGTTTCCGTTACCTTGTGAAGGAGGGAGTCAGTCGCAAGGCTGCGCTGACGTCACTCCGTGCCATGCTGGTATTGGTTGAGCCAGCGGGTGTGTAGCGAAGCTAGAATTGTAAGGGAGGGGTGAGTGCCGCAGAGTGAGACCGCGCACCCATTGGTTGACAGATTTTGCAACCTCAGAGCTGATTGGTTGCTATAAATTGAAAAACGCGCTAGCATTGGAAGGTCATAAGTAAACAAAATTAATCAATCTGAGCTTGAAGATAGTTTGGAGAGGTGTATGTGGTATCCCGAATTCTTACCTAATCCGCAAAACCTAGGTTTTTATAAGGAGCAGATGCTAAGAGGTAGACCTTACAATATGTACGGGGGAAAGAGAAAATTGACTTTTGCCGAAAAGATCAAGAATTATTCCAAGAAAGATAAACCCATTAGAACTAGGGAGGGTGTGATCCTTCCCCCTCCTAATACTCCCGCATCCTTTATGATGTTTGACAAAGGGTACCATACTTGTGTGTGGTTAGAAAATTGGGTAAAGTACACTGAAGATGATGGAGTCCTAGCATTTCCCCTCGATGCTACTTTTAATGGTAGAATTCTGTTTAACTTGAGAACCCGAATGAATGAATTACACCCCCGACCTAGACTAACGCAGTATGAAGCTTTAGAGGAATGGGAGATTGAGGCTCTAGAGTGAGACAGACCCCGAATGGATAAGGGAGTGAGCAAATGGTATCCAAAATTACAGCGAGAAACAAAAGAGCAGAAGATGAAGCAGTGGAGACAGAATATGATGGTTGAGGGACTGTTTCCGATGTTTGGGGTAACCGAACAAGCAGAAGGGAAAAAGACAGAGAAAACTTGACATCTAATGGCCATGGGGGATTCAGAGGATGAATATCTGGAGGATTTGTTGATGAAAAATCCACCTCCTTATGCTGAAGCTTCAGGAACTCTAAGTTCGAAAAATCCGTTTCTCCACCATCCCAGAAGTAGGAGGGCTAGCGAGACAGATGTATCTGGTACTGGTAGCAGGCCCAGTAATAGTGATGACTTTTGCAGACCTAGTACAGCAGTCCCAAATTACCGACTTTTTGGTGAGGATAGACCAGGGTCAGCCATTCCCACTGCCCCGAATATATACCCTCCTTTGGTGCCCCAAATAATGCATGATAACTCGTCAGAAAGAGTTTTACAAGAACGAGAGAGAGATGCCCTGATTAAGCAGCGAAATGATCTAATTCAGACTATATCTCAGATACATCCCAGTCCTGACGCCCTGACAATCCCTGTAACTATTGGTCCTGCTATACCCCTTTACGGGGATAGGCAGGCTAGTCCTAAAACTCCAGTCATTACTCCCATTCCAGCACCCCCCAGAAAAGAACCACTCGTCATTGATGACCAGGCAAGCAAATGTGAGTCTGTAATCTCCCTAATGGATCTGCCCATAAGAGAGCCTGGGAACAGTGAATCTCGGACAGGGAGTCAGGCTAAGGCCAGGGAAGTCCTAATCGAAACAACACCAGGGATCCGGAGTGCCACAGTGGTGACTCCAGAGGAACTAGATAGATGGACTAAAGAAATGGACCGAGAAACTTCCCCAGCCAAACCTTTGGATATTTACAGGCTAAGGATAGAAATGGAGGAATTAATGGCCGGAAATGTGGGATTAGACTGATTAAATACTCTTAATGAAGAAGAGTTGCTGTTTATCAGCAAAAGCCTTACCCGGAATACTAGAGTGCTCCATGAAAAAATAATGGACATTGCTGCGGACATGGGAATTGATGTAAGTCGATCCAAAGTCTTGCAGAAACCTTATAGAGCAGAATTCTCAGATAAAGATTTAGAGAACATGAATGTGTCAGGGAAGAAAATACAGATAAAGGAATTGCTGAACATACTGCAAAAATGGGGAGATCTAGACAAATGGAAAGCCAGGTGGGCAAAGAAAAAGGAAGATAGTAGGGTCAAGCCAAAGGCTTCAGAATATGTGTTAAAAGAAGTAGGCCAAACAGAGAAACTGTATCCCAAGAGAGAAGTGCCAGGTGGGAAATATGTACATGTCCCGTGGTCCCGGCAAGACATTGTGTCTTTTACCAATGACTTCCCAAAACTGAGAGAGAAGCCAGTGGAGTGGTATAGGCAGGTGGAGCGATTTGTGAAAGTCCAAAAATGTCTCCTGAAGGACCTGGATGGGTTCTTTGACATTGTAGTTCCTGTAGATTTATGGACTGATTGCAAGATAGCAATTGATTGGCCCAGTGACGAATTTGCACGGGACTCCCGAACTGAAGCTCCTTCCCCAGATGTAATGAGAAAATATGACCAAGTCATACAATACCTAAAAGGAAAGGTACCAGCGAAAGAAACTGATTGGACCCGAATAGATAGAACTACCCAGGATCATAATGAAACGGTGCATTCTTATTATGAAAGACTATTGCAGGTATTCAAGACCTACAGTGGCATCGATAATATTGAAATGAAGGATATGACTCATTTCATTTATCGATTCGTGTTGGGTTTGAGACCGGAAATATCTCAATGGATTAGAGACAATAAAATCTGTTGGCAGGGAAAGCCCATAGATGATGTCCTCAAGTACGCAAAGTACTGCGAGGATGAAATGGAGAACAAAAAGAAGGCCCTTAAGGAAAAAGTGATGTGGGCGCAGGTGAAATTGGCTGAACAACAAGAGAAACAGTTAAGTAAAATGAATAGCAATACGCCAAATACTAACTCTGGGGGAGGAGGGAAGCCCCGAGTAAAGATGAACAAGGAAGAGGCCAAAAAGAAGTTTCCCTGTCACGGGTGCGGTCAGATAGGGCACAGGAGAGACGAGTGTCCACATTTGCAGGCTGGTAATGCCCCCGTAAATGGTTTAAATCCACAGGTGCAGAAAGAGGGGCCACGAAAGAATCAGCAACAGGTAAATCCACCTCCATTGCCTCGAGCTCCTAGACCTAATTATAAGAATCAGGCTCAGCAGAATGAGAGGGTTGAAGTATGGGAAGGACAGAATGAGAGAAATCCAGCAACTTCACAATTCCTGTTAAATTATACATTCCTCTGTGATGAACCATACTGACGGGGCCTGAGGGGGGAGGAAGGGGAGTGCGTGCTTGGCGCCTCCCTACCGGTAGACCAGACAGGGCCATACATTGAAGGAAAGGTTGAAGGAAATGATGTCACCTTTCTGTTGGACACTGGTGCTACCCGTTTGACTGTGAGAACAGCGGACGTTCCTAACCTACCCCTCTCGGGAGAAGCAATCCAAGTAGTGGGTGTATCAAACCAGATAATTAGCACTCCTGTAACTGAACCCATGGAGATTTCTATAGGAAATTTCAAAGAGATGCACAGATTTGTGGTCTGGGATTCTAGTCCAGTAAATCTACTGGGACGTGATTTGTTGTGCAAAATGAACTGTACCATCTTTTGCACACCAAAGGGTGTTGAAATTCAGACCCCAGATAAAGATGGCCTGTACAAACTAATGTTGCTAAGGCCTGATGCAGCAGTTAAAACTCTGACCAATCATGACTTGCCTGAAGAACTCCAACAAAAGGTGATACCAGAGGTGTGGGATTTCACCGGGATAGATGTAGGATTAATAGCAAATGTGGACCCAGTTAAAATAGCCATTAAACCCAATGCTACCTACCCGAAAACTAGACAGTATAAAATGAGTGCAGAAGTGAAAGCTGGGGTCGCACTCGAAATAAACAGATTACTGGAGGCAAACATAATACAGGAAGTAATGAGCAGTCCTTGTAATTCACCCATAATTGGAATTAAAAAGCCTAGCGGAAAGTACAGGGTAGTGCAGGACCTGCGAAAGGTGAACCAGATTGTTGTGCCTTGTTGTCCCATTGTGCCAAACCCTGCAGTGATCCTGTATCAGATTCCTTGGAATGCAGAATGGTTCACTGTCATAGATTTGTGCCAAGCATTATTTTCCATCCCATTGCATCCAGACAGCAAATTTATTTTCTCATTTGAGTTTGACAGTCATGTCTACGTCTGGAATCGTGTCCCTCAGGGGTACACAGAAAGCCCCTCAATATTTAATCAGATTCTAAATAGATGCCTTGAATCTTTAGTCCTACCAAAAGAGTCTGTCTTGGTTCAGTACATAGACGACCTTCTAGTGGCGTCTAAAAGTCAAAGCGACTGTGTTACTGATACCATTGCCCTGCTGAATCATTTGGGCAAAGGAGGACATAAAGTATCACCTGACAAATTGCAGTTTTGTAAAAATTCAGTGAAGTATCTGGGACACTAGATAGAAAAAGGTATCCGAAGGGTCACTTCAGAAAGAATTAGGATAATTCGAGATATGGAATTACCCAGGACCCAGAAGGAAGTCAGAATGTTCCTAGGAGTTGTGGGATACTGCAGACAGTGAATTGTGGGATTTGCTGTTCTAGCCAAACCTTTGATAAAGATGACCAAGAAAGGGGCAGATGATCCAGTTAGTTGGGATGATGAAAGCATGACAGGCTGGATAAAATTACGAAACTGTCTGTGCTTGCTCCTGCACTAGGAATGCCTGATTACTCCAAGAATTTTGAGTTATTCTGTGATACACGAGACAATTGTGCACTCTCAGTCCTAACACAGGAACATGGTCTGACCAGACGTCCAGTGGCCTACTTTTCAGCCACTCTGGACCCAGTGGCTGCTGGGCTTTCCGGGTGTCTGAAGGCAGTAGCTGCCACTTGCACGAGTCTGGAACAGAGTGAAAACATTGTCATGGGACATCCTGTAACGGTTTATGTTCCACATTCAGTTGTGATTCTATTAACCCGAACCAAGACCCAGTATCTCACTCCTAGTCGGCTGACTAAGTATGAGAGAATTCTTATTGGTGCAGAGAATGTAATAATTTCCCGATGCAATATTTTAAACCCTGCGACTCTGTTGCCCCTCACCCAAAATGCAGAAGTGGAGGGTGAGATTGAGCATAATTGCATTGACTTAACTGAGTTTAGTACAAAACCACGTCCTGATATAAAAGAAACGGCCCTTCCCATAGAAGACCTAGTGATGTTTGTGGATGGCTCCTGTTTAAGACATGAGGATGGCGGGTTGAGTGCTGCCTATGCTGTAGTCACACTGTAAACGACCCTAGAAGCATCCTATCTAAGTGAAATTAAACCTGCCCAAGTGGCCGAGCTGATCGCATTGGCCAGAGCTTGCAAGCAAGGGAAAAGTAAACGAATAACCGTATACACTGACAGTCAATACGGTTACGGGGTTGTTCATGACTTCGGCCAGCTGTGGTTGCAAAGAGAATTCATGACTTCTTCAGGTACCCCTATCAGAAATGGAAAAGTGGTGCAAACCCTACTGGAAGCAATCCAGTTGCCCAAAGAATTGGCAGTAGTCAAATGTGCTGCTCACAAGTCTGGTAATGACGATGTGACAGCCGGAAACAGATACGCTGACCAAATTGCCCAGTATTGTGCCCGATACAAAATGTCCCTAAAAATCAAATTATGGGGGGGCGGAAACAGCTGCCAACTTATGGTGTTTGAGAATGTATCTACCTGGAGGGAACTAAAGGAGTTGCAGCAAGCAGCAGAGGAGGAGGAAAAACAAAGATGGTAGACTGAGGAATGTCAGCTCAGGGAAAGAGATGGTGTTGTGGTTGATAAGATGGGTGTGCCTGTGTTACCAGATAGTATGGCTGCCCCAATGGCCCGGATGATACATGGAGACACCCATATTGGGAGGGATGCAATGTGCCGTATGTTTCACCAAGTGTTCTACAATTCAAGGTTCAGGAACATTGCGGATGGGCTTTGCCAGAGGTGCCTGGTGTGTCAGCAGTTCAATGCAGGAAAGAGGACTGTGGTAGAGCAAAGTACAATTGGAAAGGCAGAAGGTCCTTTTGTCAGACTACAGGCAGACTTTATTCAGTTGCCCATGTGCAAAGGATACAAATATGTCCTGGTAATAGTTTGCCTATTCTCAAGGTGGGTGGAAGCATACCCAGCAAAGAAAAATTATGCCCTTACTGTAGCCAAATTGTTACTCAGGGAGCTAATACCTAGGTATGGATTTCCAGAGACAATTGAAACAGACAGAGGTGGGCACTTTGCCAACGAAATCTTAAAAGAGCTCTATACAGCATTCAAAATTGAGCCTAGGTTACACTGTGCATATCGTCCAGAGGCTTCTGGAATAGTCGAACAAGTGAATGGCACTATAAAATCAAGATTGGCCAAGATGTGCAATTCTACAAAATTGAACTGGATAGAAGCTTTACCCCTTGTCTTGATGGGATTGAGAAGTATTCCAAACCGAAAGACAGGCCTGAGCCCCCATGAAGTACTAATGGGAAGAGTGATGCGACAGGCATGGGTACCTGGACACAAACTGTGGAGTATTTCTGATGATTTGGTGCTAGAATACTGCAGGCAGCTGGGTGACCAAGTGCGTTCTATCTCTCACCAGATTGGGGAGACTGCTGTCGAATGGCCAACCACTCCAGCCCATAAACTGAACCCTGGAGATTGGGTGGTGTTGAAGAAGCACACTCGGAAGAGTTGTCTTGGACCAAAGTGGGGAAAGCCAAGGCAAGTGATCCTTGTAACTACCACTGCTGTAAAGTGTGCTGGCGTGCCGAAGTGGATTCATGCCAGCCATACCAAGAAGGTAGCCAAAGAAGAGGCGGCTGAGGCTGAAGGTGGTACAGCTGAGGAGACTCCAGACGAGGGTCCGGATCTAGCTGACGTAATACTACCGAGCACCAGTCAAGACGAGACAGGGCTAGAAGAAGAAGGTGAGGTTATCGAGATTCACGTCAGACCTGATCAGGAAATAGGTCAAGTAGGGACAGACCAAGTCATCGACACTCCTCCAAAGACTCCAGAGACTGAAAAGGGACAGATAGTATTTAAAGCTGAAGTTCATGCGGAATAAAATCAAGGGGTCGAAGTGCATGAACAGGAACAGATAGAAATAGACGAACGTGTTCGGGAAGCAGAGTCCAAACCAGTTGAAACCCAAAATCAAATACAAAATATACCTGAACAAGGCCAGCTTAGAAACCAGGCAGAAGAAACTGATGAAAGACCTGGAACTAGTCAGACAGGAAGGGAAAAGGACACTGCCAAAACAATAGTGCCACAACGGAGCGAAAATAAAAGAGTTCACGAAGAGGGTCAAGTTTCCTCGACCACTAAAAGGCTCAAGAAGAAAAGTGAACCGAGATACATAAAGAGGCTGAAACTCAGATTGAAAACAGTAGAGGAGAAAATAGAAGACCGAAAAAGAACTGCTAGTGAAAGACAGAAAGCAGGAGCTCAACAAAACAGACGCAGTACCAGAGTGAAAAGACTAAATAAAAACTATCGGAGTCCTGAATGGACCTATTTGGTGTTGGAAGAGATCGATGACCCTGAAGAGAGTGACAGAAGCGATCAAGATTCGATCGAGGATCAGAGTTCTGAGGTAGAAGACCCCCCTTGAAAAGTGAAACTGCGTAAGCCTCTTGTATTAAGAAACAAAGAGGGGTTGGAAAGCCACCTGTAAGCAAAAATGTCTGATTCAAATGTAAATGGAAGACCTAGAGGGAATTGTTGTAAAACTTGCTGTAAGATATGCTTATGCAGCGTAGCAATAGTTATAGTAGTATGGATAGGACTAACAGTCTTTATACCTTTTTATGATAAGTAAAGATACTAACCTGTACCCTACTAAACCGATGACCCCAGACTCAGAAGTTGTACATACTGAAGAAACACCACGAAGTGCAGAAAGACGTGACAATTCAGTCAGCCTGAGACAAACACGACCTGACTTAGAAGCACCAGATGACGAAGGACTACATTTTCACAAAATAAGAAACCGATCACATTTAAATGTCTTTGCAAATCTTTTAGTGCATTACGTAGAAGCTATGGAAATAGAAGATTGTTATGTTTGTATGAAGCTACCTACTTCAGTAGCTGAAGGCGTGACCTATCACCATTTACCCCTGACCTATGGAATTTCCTGTAGTATATTAGCAAGCTTATTTTATAAAAGCACTTTGCAGTACTAGGTAGTGTGGCTCACTGGTTAGAGGCGGCAGACCCAAGAGCAGAGGACGGCCCGGGACCAGGGTTCGATTCCCGGCGCGGCAGGTTTCTGGACCAGGGTCAGCGGACTCGATAATTCTCTCGCCTCGGTGCCCACTCTGATCAGCGATCACTCTGGGCATTAGCTTGCCTCATCCTCACTAACGGCCCCACCAGACCGCCGGGGATGCCTGGTCTCACCCTGGAGATACCCATTAAGGGACTATCTCTCAGGGAAGCCAGGAAGGGTTTCGCAGCGGTCGAAGCGCCTTGGGACCCTACGGGTAAGTAGTGCGCTATATAAATGCCTTTACATTACATTACATTACATTACTACTATTCAAACACTGACGTGATTTTCTCTGAACTGCCTATTCGGGGACACCTGAATATTGTGCATGTCAGAAGCAAAGTGACTCGTTACATGGGAGAATACTTTCTGACTATAGGTGACATAGATTTAAATGAAGCTCGAAGAGATAATCTGACTAGTTCATTACATGAGCAAGAGAAAATGTTTTTGAAAATGGCAGAAAAGAGAAGGGAGAGTTTCCAAAGAAAGGCCAATGATAAGAAACAGAAAACTCCTAAATGGGCTGAAAACATGAAGGTCACCTCAAATGGCGAAGCAAATCCTGCACTGTTGTTGGATTTTGAACGAAAAGGGAAACTCTGTCTTCATAGAGAAAAGACTAGTTATTATAACAATGTATTCATCGGTTCCAGTGAATGCGAACATAATTACAAGGTAATTGGAGGTTGGGGTTTCAAAAATGGGTCAGAACCTGTGTTTCCCGAAATTTATTATATATGTGGAAACAAGGCTTATTTCAAATTGCCGGATCACTGGTATGGAAGCTGCTATTTTGGCATTGTCTTCCCGAAAATATACCATGTGAACAACGCTGCTGGAAGCAATGAAAATACTAATGGTTTAGTGCGTAGTAGACGTGAAAGTGTAGGAGAAATTATAGGTGATATATTTAGTGCACTGATACCTGGAGTGGGAGTGGTTCTGAATACTCACCGTATCTGCAAATTGTCTACAGTAGTGGATCGGTTGTCAACTGACACTGCTGCTGGATTCTTGCTGGTCAATACTGAAATGGTTGCGATCAGATCAATGGTTTTACAGAATCGCCTTGCTCTTGATACCTTATTGGCAAAAGAGGGCGATGTCTGCAGGATGCTGAAGGCGCAACATTGTTGCACTTACATTCCTGATAAGAGTGTAGAAATTAAGAGATATGTACAAAACATAACTAATTTGGAAAAAGAACTCAAACCACTGGAGGTTGATAGTGCCTGGAAGAGACTGACTGATGGTCTCTCCTCTGTAGGTAGTTGGTTTACTAACATAGGTCGCAGTCTTGTGGGAAAAATACTGATGCCAATAGCTGGAATAAGTCTGATTGTGTTCATAATAATAATTTTTTCTGTGTTTCTAATTTGTTTTCGCTTACTTTTCATGTACCACGTATCTGGGGGCCTGGGAGTTGGGGAGCTTCTCCATCTTAGAAGTCTGTGTGGACCCGATCACATGATATGAGGACCGGGCCTTGCATCAGTGGAACTCAGCCAGCTGGCTACCGAAGCTGAGAAGCTCCTGGGAAGATCACCTCTACCCCGGCAGAAGATGCTGAATTTCACCTAAAAATGTTACATTGTTTCTCTCCACTGTGTACTCTATTGTCCTCTTCTACACGTATGCCTGGGAACAGGAATGTAAGGGGTGGGTACTGTCATTTGAATATTTAATATGGGAACCTAGAATTTTAGGTGGTGACTATGACCTAACCACCTCTCCTGACCAATCATATGTTGGGACCTTGTCACTTGCAACATTTGTGGGTGGTCTGGGGACCCAAAAAGGGTATAACTAGCCTAGTTTAGTTAGGGAAAGTTGTCCGACTTGTCCGAATAGCTGACCTGTCACCGACCCCACGACTCTATAGGTGATTGATACAGAGAGCTGCAGAGCGCTCTGTCCGAATTTCCGCAAACTCCAAGGGGTGGAAATAGTCTTAAATGCTGGCGGAGCACTTTGCTGGGAGATTCGAGAACGCAATCGGGGTTACTGCCGGATTCCGTGCAGTGAGGGGGTAGCGCAGGCGTTGCATCCGAAGCTGCAGGTGTTAGTCGTGCCCTTTTGGTGAGCCCAGTCCTGACCCAAATCCTGAGGGGTATCCTGTCCTGATTTTCCATGAGCTGTACCTGCTCATCTACTGGCATCCTAAATCCTTGACGGTCCTTGTGCTCGTCTTTTCCTGAAGCTGACCCGTGGCCAGGGTTAGTCCTCATTCCTATCAAAGGTAAATATACCTGTGGGTGTCCGTCTACTATCCTTTCCTTCCTGCTCTTTAATAAAGCCTCTATGCCCATGATATCCTCTCTGTTCTCTCTACTGATGCATATGCAAATCGTTTGTTAGTATGTTCCATTTTTCCCCTTTCCTGTAGGGCATATTGAAACTGTTTTTTCTTAAATAAAGTGTGATGAATATTATTAAAGTGTAGAATCTAAGCTAGATAGACTAAGATTAGGGTTTGAATCACTTATAGACTTTAGGAATTCACTGACTAATGTGTTTTAAACTTACCGTCCCTAGTTTAAGCCTGAAACTGAATAGCATGTTCCCTGTTACCCTTACCCAATAGAGTCCCATTTGCCCTCAATGGTGTTTTCTCTTATCCATAGTTACATCATTTTTGTAATTATGCTTATTGATGTTTTGATCAGCATTTGCCTTATACTTTTGTCACTTTAAATTTTACATCCTTACATAAAAATCCTTAAAACGCTTCAGGTGTCTGTGGTCATTGAAGACTTTAAATGTTAATAAAGGAATAAAGTAAATGTTTATAATTATCTTGTCACCTACCCTCTAATAGCTCCTGATTCATCAGGAAGAGTAAGTGCCTGTGGTAAGTCAGGTGCCATGGTAATAGTGTTACAGAATATACATATAAAATACTGATAGTAGCGTGTAAACTCGCCCGACTCACAAAATTGTATTTTCAATCACGTCATGGGCCCGAGTGCGTGAAAATCTGGTAAACTCAGAGCCGGGTGACCTGCGCGCTCTATCACTCTGAGCAAGCATCACTCACAACATTGGGTGGGCAGCAATGAGCTGCTGGTGGTCTTTTCAGCTGGTATTACAGAGAACCCACTGCTGCAAGGAGTTGGCACAGCTCCTCTGATCCAGGCATTGACCCAATTACTATAATACATACTAGGATTTGTCTATGCACTTCTGAGTGGGTATCACATAAAACAAATTGCAGCAAGCAGCTGCTTCTGTTCCTCTGAGCCACTATGACATCTAGCACCATGCAGCAGGGGACTCTCTCTGTTCCTCTATGCCAGTATGACACACAGCACAATGCAGCAAAGAGCTGTCTCTGTTCTTACCACCCAGTATCACAACCAAACATAGCACAGTGCATCAAGTATTTCAAAATGATCCTCAGAGATAGCTTCTCACACATGGGACAATACCTGTTGCCTCGGGAAATGCTGCTCCTCAGATTCTGGTCTCTACATAGAGATGAAAAGTAAGAACACCAATTTAGAAAGATCGCATAAGGTTTAACTGTTCATGCTGTAATCCTTAAAAAGACTTGACCAGTAAAGCAATATGACACACAACACAATTCAGCAAGGAACTATCTCCGTTCCTATCAGCCAGTGTCACAAGCAGACATAGCACAGAGCAGCAAGGATGTTCAACTGTTTCTCAGAGCAGGCATCCAGAAATTTACAAGATGCTCTTCTCACACATGGGACTATACCTGGCCAATTGAGCGGAGCAACTTCTCTCATCCTGGTCTCTACGGAGAGATGAAAAGGAACAAGAACACCAATTTAGAAAGATTGCATAAGGTTGGAATGTTCATATTGTAATCCTTCAAAAGACTTGGCCAGTAAAGCTAGACCTCAGTTTTCCTCTCGAAGGGCCATCCACTTTTAATATTGCAAGCAGTTTAGCAGAGCTTTCAAACGCAATTCTTTTACGTACAAAATGAAAGAATGCTCAGTTCTACGTGGCAAGATTCTAGTTTGGGTTTTTAAGGTTAATATATTATTCTGTAGAAGACGCATTAAATCTTTCAGGTATCTGATGAGCCCTGCAAAAGGAGGCAATGTTTTCCTCAAGTTAACTTGGACAAACCATTTATCTGAACTAGGATGACCAATGGAAGACTTGAATCGTCTATCCACTGACCTCCAATACACTCTCCAAAAATTGCTGAACACATTTCTACCTCCACCCATACTAAAGGACACAGCATGGACATGGATATCTTAAAGTAGGGTCTTCGCCTGCAAGAAAATTCTCTGCACTGACTTTTGACCCTTGCTGTTCAGGGTAAAAAAATAAAACGCATCAATTACTGGGAACCTGGCTACAGACATTTCCCTTTCTGATCATCTAAATTAGAATAAGTTTAAAGACAAAAAGTCGTAGCCATCTTGGAGACCTTTCATGTACTTCACACACTGTAACAAACAAATTCAAAACCCAGGCAAAACTACATCGCACAGCAAATGCAAAATACCAACAGTCACAAAACGTGTTACACTTTAAGGTGTGAGCAACTTCCTCTTACTCCCTCTGGATCCGCTAATTGTAAAATGATCAAACAGATTCACAGTTTTCTTCATGAAGGCATTTTTGAAAGCTATTTACTTCTCAACCTATCAACTAATTTACCAAACCAGCTATTGCGTCTGTGATCAAATTTGTCCAAACATTTAGAAAATATGATTTAAATCACTTCACTTTAACCAGACTCAGACTCCTACTGAACCCAGGTTGGGATACACTGCTTCCAAATCATGATCTGCTGTACATCAGTTTCATAAACATCTTCTCAACCAGCATTTACTCCATCGCATTCAAGTAAAGGCAAGTAACCCTGGGGCATATTATCAAGGGATTTATCTCCGCTTTTTTGGCTTTAAAAGCCAAGAAAGCAGAGATAAAATTATCTTCCTATCAGCAACAGGGTGCTAACACGCAAATTTGCATGTTAGCACCTTTTTTTCTCTATGCTTCCCCTTGCATCTCTAATGAGATGCAAAGGGGGCGTTTCAGAGAAAAATATTAGGAGAAATGTTGTTAAGCGACATATCTCCTATTATCAAGGATTTCGCTAACCCTGTTAGAGACATAAAAAGCAGCGCTAACCGCGGTTAGCACTGCTTTTTTTACACCTGGTATTTTCCTGACTTAGCCATGATATCCTATGGAAGGTGGATATCATGGCTAAGTTTGTGAGCCCCTATCATCAAGCTAACGCCCAACTTGGAGAGATTATCGTTGGTTTTCCAGCGATAATCTCTCAATTGGCAGTTAGCGTGAGGATTTTTATCACTACTAAGATAAACCTTGCTAATAGCAAGTTATCTCTGCGATAATTTCCGGCGATGCTTAGCGTTAAAAAATTTGTTGCTAAGCATCGTTAGCGGTAAATATCGCTAAACGTTGGTAATATGCCCCCTGTTCTTTAAAATAATGGAAATTCACCATTACAAATCTCTTTCAAGGGCAAAATCCATGAAAAGGGCAGTATCCACTGGAATTCAGGGATCAGATTACCATGGACAGTGCCCTTGGCACCACTCGATTTTGATTGTGTCACAAATATGCCTTTCAGCGCCGCTATCGTGCAACTAATACCCCTCATGAGGAATAGTTAAATTTCTTATAATGGCAAAGGTTTTTGGCATCTTAGAACACTGCTGCAAGAAGTTGGCACTGTTCCTCTGATCCAGGCATAGACACACTTACTATGTTGCATACTAGGATTTGTGACTATTCCTCTGAGATGGTATCTCACACAACAAATTGCAAATATGACACACAAGACAATGCAGCAAGGAGCTGCCTCTGTTCCTATCAGCCAGTATCACAACCATACACAGCACAGTGTAGCAAGGTTTTCACAGTGTTCCTCAGAGCAGGCATCCAGAAATTTACAAGGTGCTCTTCTCACACATGGGACTATACCTGGCCAATTGAGCGGAGCAACTTCTCTCATCCTGGTCTCTATGGAGAGATGAAAAGGAACAAGAACACCAATTTAGAAAGATTGCATAAGGTTAAAATGTTCATACTGTAATCCTTCAAAAGTCTTGGTTAGTAAAGCCACACCTCAGTTTTCCTCTTGAAGGGCCATCCACTTTTAAGTTGTAGTAGTTGTGCAGAGCGTTAAAAGCCATTTCTTGTATTCAAACATTTGAAAGAGTGCTTAGACCTTCATGGCAAGCTTCTAGTTTGTGTTTTTCAGGTTAACATAATATTCTGTAGCAGGAACATTAAATCAATGAGCCATCTCATCGGTCCTTCAAAAAGAGGCAACGTTTTCTGCAATGTAACTTGGACAAAGCATACATTCCAATCAAGATGAAAAATGGAAGACTTGACTTGACTGTCCATTGACCTCCAATGCACTCTCTAAAAACCACTCAACACATTTCTACCTCTACCCTTACCGAAGGACACAGCATGAACATGAATGTCTTTAAGCCAGGCCCTTCAGTTGCAATGCTTTTGTGAATATCCTGTGCACTGACTTATAACCCTTGCTGTTTAGTATAAAAAAACAAAAGCCACAATGTACTGGAAACCTGGCTTCAGACGTTTCCCTTTCTGATCATCTAAATCAGAATAGGTTTGGAGGCAAAATGTCACAACCATCTTGGGGACCTTGCATGTACTCCGCACACACTGTAACAAACAAATTCAAAAGCCAGGCCAAACTACATCAAACAGCAAATTGCAAAATTCCAGCATTCAAGAAGTCTGCTCCACTGTAACATGTTACCAACCTCCTCTTACTCCGTCTGGAACCTTTCATTGTAAATGATCCTTGTAATTGTCCTTGGCAATACTCGATTTTGATTTTGTCCCCAATGTGCCTTTTAACACTCCTGTCATGCAACTCATGCCCTTCATCCAAAAGAATTACAATGCTTATCCTCTCCAAGGTTTTTGGCATTTACGACACAACAGGCCATCAAAGTCTACAACAAGACCTTTAACTGGTACATCCCATTCCTGAAATAACAAACAAGTGTGACTAAGCAGCCTCTTATCATAAGCAAGTCTGTGGAGCGACATCAAGATGGCAGATGTGCAGCAGGTAGCTCTGATGGGTAAATCTGGGTTATCCAGAGTAATCCTGCTTCCAGCCATATACTGGACACCTGCCGAGCCTTGATCGTGCACCTACCAATGACTGTCAACCAATGGTAAAGGTTGTTTGCTGGCAGGCCAGCTGTGAACCCCCCTAGTGACTGTTGCTGAGCCTAAGCTGGCTTGCTGCTGGCGGTACGGGCCTGCTAGCGTACTGGTACCCAGCAGCTGTGCCACTCTGATATAACTTCAAGTGGAGTGGAGGGCCTCGGCTGAGATCAGGCGACTGAGGACGGAGCACCTGGTCATCTGGTGTGTGCATTGAGGTGCACAAGGGACCAACTTAAGGGCCCGGTCACTGCTGCCACTGCCTGATAGGCTGGGCTGACCTGGTCCCTCCCCTCTAGAAATTAGTGAAAAGCTCTGCTCTCTCATTGCAGCCACCCAGATGCTGCTTCCCTGAGAGCCGGAGGGGTGGTGGGAAACACGGCCGGCCTGGCGGGTGGATCTACGGCCGGCCCCCAGCCGTGTTGTGTATGATGCCCCTCTCGGATTCGGCCTATTGCATCAGTCAGTGACCATTGCAGGCACATAGAACCAGCTGCTGCAGAACAGTCAGTGGCCCTGAACTGAAGCTTTCAAGAGCGTTGATGGTGCTCAGCCCCCACTGGCCTCCAGACCCAACTGGGGACATAGACCAGTGGAGCAGGCAAAAAACTACCTCTGTTGAATGTGGTAATGGATGCAGTGGAGAGGACTCACACAAAACTGTGAACACTTGTGTCTACCTTGAGAGCAAGATCGACAGCATAGCAATGGAGCTTATTCTGCTACACACTGATCATCGTAAACTAGCAGACAAAGTGTGCACGGCAGAGCAAAACACTGCTGAACTCCAGTTGGCATTCAAAGTACTGGTATCCTAAGTCCAGCTACTGATGGATTTTGTCCACACCCTGAAGGCCAGGGCTGAAGACACGTAGGGATGCTCACGCAGAAACAACATGCATGTTGTGGGCCTCCTGGAAAGCATCAAAGGATGTAATCCTGTTGACTAGCTGGGCAACTGGCTGTGGAACCTGCTTCTGCCTCATCCCCTCACGCCGTTCTTCTCAGTAGAATGTCTGCATTGCGTTCTCACAAGGAAGACTCCACCTAGCTCCAACCCCTGTCAAATGCTAGTTCACCTACTCCATAACGGTGACAGGGACATCATCCTACAAGAAACCAGGAAACTTGATGAAATTGTGGTTAATAAGGCCTGCATCATGCTTTTCCTGAAATACGCAGTAACAGTGCAACATCACAGGGCCTCCTTCCTAGCTGTCAAATGCCATCTACGTGAACTGAAGCTGAAATATTTTCTGATCTTCCCGGCAAGAAAACGTGTTGTAATGGATTGCAAAGCATGGTTTTTCAACTTGTCAGAAGATGCTTGGCGATGGCTGAAGGCCTTCCAACTCAAGTCTCACCCTGCCAAGTCACTGGAGCCGAACCGTGCACTGACAGAAAGGACAGCGGACGCAGTCATGAGGAACAGCGAGCGATGAGACAGCCTCCCAGGCCTGTGGTGGTCCCAAACATGGAACAGGTTATACAGGAAAGAAGACAGGCCCTCCGTTCTGTAGTAGCAATCAGCGACGCCCGACTTGACACCAGCTCTAATGAAAGAGCAGTGAAGTCTTCGAGTGAGGATGATTCTTCCACTGTTTGGCCAGCTGACTATGATGCCTTGGCACCATCAGAGGTCACTCCACAGATAGCTGATGGCATTATTTGACCTACCCCTACCAGCACATTACACTTTCATAGCGGCGAATTATGTCTAAATACTGGACAATGCATATTTTTGTTGGCGGTCTGTCTGCCATTCCACTTTTCAATGATCAATGCTAATATATTACCAGCTCATCCGACACACACACACACGCTGCACACAATCACCCTCCTATACATCTTACACTGGCTGCAACTCATACTCCTACACTACATGGGGTACACCACCCTTTGTCGCTGCACCTTACACCATTAAAACCCTCGGTCTCAGGCTTTACTGCTGTATCTTGCATATGTATTTCAATATGTTTGGTCAGGAAAACCCATTGTTTGTCTACCCCACTTGAATTAAATGGTTGTGCCTCTTTCCCCCTAACTTGGCATTACCTCCATGCCCTAGCACGATACACTGACATGACACATACTACTTTCATAACCTGTAACATGTGGGGTATTCAGACCCACTCTTGCTGATATGCCCTCTATGCATACCTCAAGCCCTGTTCCGCGCAGGTGGCCATGCTTCAGGAAACTTACTTAACACTAACTGAAGAGTATAAACATCAGAGTTGCTGATGAGGATGTTGCTAACTTTTCTTTCTTTGCACAAGGGGTCCTGCTCTGGATCAGGTCATGGGTCCCTTTGTCCACCGATGAGGTGGTAGCAGATAGTGAAGGTCGCTTCGTCCTTGTCAAGGGCAACCTCGGTGGTCAACACATTCTTGTTGGTTGTATATATGCTCCAAATCCAGAGCAACCCTATTCCTTGAACGGATGTCGGCGACACTCTCTCATTGGGGTGGAATCCCATGGTTATTCACCGACCTTAACAGATCCTTACCCCCCCCACTCAGCACCCTGGCCACGTGAAACATGCGAGCGATACATGACTGACTTGGCACATAGTAGACATTTTCAACAGAGCAATGCTGAAACAAAAGCGCAATTTTCTTTTCCTCACCACATCACCTCACATTAGGCTCGATTGATTCATTGCCACAGAATCCCTACTGTCCTCTGTAACACATACAGAGTAATTGGGCAGACACCCATTCAGATCATAACCCGCAGAGCCACAGCTAACATCGCACAATGGCCCTCCTCCCTTTCCGTCATAGCGTTTACAGCCAGCGGCGCTTGATGACCACCCCATTCCACATCTAACTACATGCCGCTATTAAATAATATTTCAAGCACAATCATGGATCAGCGGCATCAAGGCTGGTTGAGTGGGACACACTCAAAGTGGCAGTTGGGGGCTATTGTCTGGGGGTGACTTGGAATATCCAACAACAGCTTGACTACAATATATCTCATATAGAACAAACCCTCCTGCAACTCGAGACAGACGCGGGGCGAAACCCTGATAGCTCTTTCCGCCTGCTAGCAGCACAACATGAACATCTCTCCCTCCTGGAGCCGTTGCCTTGCCTGAACTATGAGGCCCACTCTGCATGTACACATGCCGCTGCTGACAAATCTAGCATGCTGTTGGCATAGCTAATAAGGTCGGACCAGCCCCATTACCCAATTGCTGTACTGAAATCTGCTACCAGCGACATACTCTACACGCAGCAAGACAGACATCAAGAACTAACCCAACACTATGCCTTGCTGTACTGAGCAAGGATCCCTGCTATTCCACCAGACACAAACGCCTTCTTCAGCGTGATTCCCCTTCTTACACCCATCCAAAAAGTGGAACTAGATGATCCAATTACACTATTTGAAATACAGGAGGCGGTCAAAGCATTAGCCACAGGCAAGGCGCCTGGCCCAGATGGCCTGCTTGTTGAATTTTACAAGGCATATACCACACTTCTTGCATCTCGGTTGCTCATCCTCTATGAACATGCTCTAGAAGCCTCCTGCCTTTCTACTTCCCTGTGCAAATCACTGCTGATATCCCTCTCTAAGGTACACAAAGACCCCAATGAAGTGGGCTGTAACCGGCCCCTAGCACTGCTTAACACTCACTAAGATCCTGACGACTCGGTTGGCACACATGGCCCACAATGGTACACCCTGACCAGAATGGATGTGTGTCATCACACAGTACGTCCTTAAATCTGAGACGTTTCTCTTGAGTCCTAAACTAGGCACCAGAATTATGGCCCTGAGCGGGCTGTCTGGTACTGGATTTGGCTAATGCTTTTGATTAGCTGGAATAGACATTTAACACTCACTAAGATCCTGAAGACTCGGTTGGCACACATGGCCCACGATGGTACACCCTGACCAGAATGAATGTGTGCCATCACACAGTACGTCCTTAAATCTGAGACGTTTATTTTGAGTCCTAAACTAGGCACCAGAATTATGGCCCTGAGCGGGTTGTCTGGTACTGAATTTGGCTAATGCCTTTGATTCGCTTGAATAGACATTTAACACTCACTAAGTTCCTGAAGACTCGGTTGGCACACATGGCCCACGCTGGTACACCCTGACCAGAATGGATGTGTGCCGTGGGAGCGGGTGAGCAGGTGTAGCAGCACCAGAGAGTGCCGGGCAGTGATACACCCCGAAGCGGGAGTGGACGCCATCTTGAGGCACACCAACCATCCTGAAGAGGAACTGGAGGACGGGGCCCGCTACCCCCTCGCCCAGAGGAGTGTGCCCCTTGACAGAGGCGTTGTGCCGGAGACCCTCCTGTGGACTTTGAATGTGGGGGATTGGTCAGTCTAGCTGAATCTGTCCGGCGAGATCTGGGACGGCATTGCAGCGTGGTTAGCAGACCAGGCCTGTGCGGGGCGACGGGGCACTTTGACCTCCTTCCCCCTTGTGTTGAACTTCCTGGGCGGCTGCTGTCTATTGCACTGGGGAGGATCAGGGGCCATATCGGGCCACGATGGGGTCGGCTGAGGACGGAGGAGCTCTGATGGCCGGCAGTGAGGTGCCTGAGCGGAGGTGCATTCGGGCTGCGCCCAGGGCCAGTTGGCTGCGTTCCTCTTATGGGGGACCCCTGCAGCTGTGGCCATAGCCTTCTCTGATTGCGCGCCACAGTGGAGACCGGGAGTCTGCTCCTGCGACTTGTTGCACTGAGTTCGGTTTGCCTGGAGACTTTTGGAGTGAGCCGACTGGTTTACCTGTCGTTCTGCCTGACAAATGAATTGCTGGTTGTGACGACCCTTGGGGTAGGAAGTACTATCGTCTGGAAGAACCAACCCCGCTACGATGACGCGGGATCGCACCGGTGGTGGTCACACCAAGCAAGGGACCCTAGATAAATTCACGGAGGCGATCCACGCGCCCGGGGCCACGGGGTCGCAGAACCAGGCACCTGACAATGCGCCGCTGTTTGCGGCAATAACCCAGTCCAGGATCATGCTGGACGCCAAGATCGGGGTTGTGGGATCGGACGTCATGTTGCTCCACCAGGACCTGAGGAATGCCGTGGAGCGCATCACTGGCCCGGAGACCCGCATATTGGAGGTGGAAGACGAGGTGTCCATTCTCAAGAAGAAGGTCGCAGCCATGGAGAAAATACAAAAGGGCCTAGCCATGCAGGTCGATGATGCCGAAGGAGCGGTCTCGGCGGAACAACCTACGCTTCGTGGGATTTCCGGAAAGCTGCGAGGGCGACAACGTGGAGCGATTTCTTGCCCAATGGCTGGAGGGCTGGCTCCCCCTGGACATGCTCTCTCGCTGCTTTGTGGTTGAGGGGGCCCATAGGGCTGTGACGCAGAAGCCCCCTGTTGGGGAACCCCCGCGGCTGATGAACGCCAAATTCTTAAATCACTCGGATCGCGACGCCATCCTGCGACAGGTGAGGGTGAAGGCCTCCCTCACGTGTGGCAATGCGACCATCCTTATCTTCCCGGACTATACACGCTTGGTGCAGCAGCAGAAACATTCCTTTCTTGCAGCAAAGGCCCATCTTCGAGGCCTCAAGCTTCAACATGCCCTGCTTTACCCGGCGCGGCTGAGAGTTATCTTCAAGTCCCGCACACTGTTTTTTGATTCCCCAGAGGAAGTGTTCAAATGGACGGATGAAACGGTGAAAATTCGTGTCAATATGCCACAGGGTGGAGAATCGGACTCCTCCTTGAGTGGAATGGCCCGCAAGGGCCTCAGGAGTCGGCAGAGACGCAGCAGGAGATCGAGATCTGGACGCAGCCCGTGCTCTGGCTCCGCGCTTCGACAGCGCGATCCAATACCGGAGCAGCAATCAGGAGTGAAATGATGTCTGGGGCTCCTGCACAGGTCTAAATGTTTGGTAGTTATGGATGTCTAGGTGGGCCAGTCTCTTTAGGGCTGGGAGCCTGGCCCTGTAGGAGTGGGTGGGTGGGAGTGAAGTCCTATAGTTGTGGGTTGTCCATTGTAGGGGGTGGTTCTTGTTCCCCCATTGGTGAATAGGCTACGATCCGACCGCAACAGGTGCTTCCATGTTAGTGAGGTAAGGGGTTGGGGGTGGAGGGGCGGGTTGGCGTGAGGGTCTGGGGTTGGGGGGATTGTTTCCACAAGTCTTGATGCATTATGTCTGCCACGTTATATGCATGCTGAGCCACAGACACACCTGCAGCTTACATAGTAACATTCCACCATGTCCACTGCTGAGAGGGGAGGGCGGGTAGCCCCTGGTTCCCTGCGCATACTTAGTTGGAACGTGCTGGGGGTGCTGGATAAGGTGAAATAGGGGGAAGTTCTCCAATTTGCCAAAAGAGCCGGTGCGGATGTACTTCTGCTCCCGGAGACTCATTTGGCACGAAGGCGCTATGCCTGCAACGGTTTGGGTTCCATCAGGTCTACCACTTGGGATTTACGAGGGGCTCTAGGGGGGTTGCGATCCTTATACACCGCAGTGTCTCGTATACACATGAAAAACTCTGGACAGATACACAGGGCAGGTGTGTTATTGTACAGGGCAGGGTGAGGGGGAATAGGGTGACCCCTGGGTAGTGTTTATGCCCCACCACCACTACAGTGGACCTTGGTGAATAAACGTATGTCCCTTTGGAGAGACATGCAGGATACCCTCTCTGTGGTCGGGGGGACTGGAACGATGTGATGGAACTGGGTAGTGATAGATGGAGTAGTGGGGCAAATGATGGGGGGCGAGGGGCCCACCCACCAAGCTTAATGCCCTAGCCACAGGACTTGATTGGACATACAACTGGACGTACACGCATGGCCCACTTAGGGAATACACCTACTTTTCCACGGTGCACGACTCATTCTCCAGATTAGACTGCATCTTCCTTCCCAGGGGGCTGGCACATATGATACTATCGGCGGTTATTCTGCTGAGAGCCCTGTCCGACCATTCGCCGGTGGCCCTTACGTTCAGAATAGGCCCGGCCAGGCAATCGTTTTGGTGGCGCATGTCGGGGTGGCACCTGCTGCAGGACGAGTACAGGGAGCACATGACTAAAGAAATAGATCACTACCTGGTCTCTAACGTAGGCTCCATAGACTCCCCAACTACCCTTTGGGAAGCATTAAAACCCACATTGCGGGGTGTTGACATTTCCTGGTGTCCGGTGGCCCGTAGGGAGCGGCAGAGAGACTTAGTGCAACAAGAGGCGCATCTGGAAGCGCTGGAGGCAGGGGTCGGGAGGTGGGCGGTGGACCTGTCAGACGACAGCTAGTGCTGGCTCAGCAGCAGTATACCGCGGTATTGATGGAGGCGGCACGGCAGGGCTGGTTGGCCACTTGTAGTCGGGTGTATCAGTGGGGGACAAATCTACCAAGATGTTGCATCACTAGTGTCAGGGCACACTCCATGCCCAACCGCTGCCCCAGATATTGGACCCAGAAGGGTTGTCTGTACTTGAACCCCCAGCAATCGCGGAGAGCTTCGCGGCGTACTATGAGGAGGTATACGCTCCCCAGGAATGCCTGACAGACAATGTCATCCAGCGGTTTATAGATGAACTCCCCCACGTTGGTCTCGGGCGAAGTACGGGAACAATTAGATAGGGCCCTGTCCGACGACAAATTGGGCACTGATCTGGGGGAGCTGAATTCAGGTAAGTCTCCGGGCCCCAACGGCTTTCCGTACAAATTTTTCAGGCGTTTCTATGTACAGCTGGGTCGGCATTTCTGTCTGGTCGTGGAGTAGGCATGTGAAGGCGGCATGCTCCCCCTGGATTGGCGACATACTGAGGCCAAGGTCCTGGCTAAGGCCCTAGCCAATAGACTCACGCCTCACATAGCAGATTTGGTCCACCCAGATCAGGCGGGTTTTATGCCTCTGAGGGCGACTCGACATAACATTAGGCACGCCCACATCGCAATATCGGCTTGGAGGAGTTTGGGGGAACAGGCAGCGCTGTTTTGGCAGACATGGACAGAGATTTTGATTCCCTGAGCTGGGTATATCTGTTCGCCCTACTGCGACGCCTCAATTTGGGCCCGCGCTTCATGGCTTACTTACAGCTGCTGTACACTGATCTCACAGCGTCAGTACGAGTGGGGGTGCGGTCTCTTGATCCTTTCGGGTCCAGCGGGGCACGCGACAGGGCTGTCCCCTCTCCCCCTACCTATTCACGCTCGCAATGGAGCCCCTGGCGGCGTGGGTGCGTATAGATGCCCAGCTCAAAGGTTTTCGGTGGTCATCGGGCCTTGCTGATAAAATAGCACTCTATGCTGATGATGTCCTGTTCTTTCTCACTGATCTGGATCGGTAGGGCCACGGCTGCTTCGTATTCTGCAGATTTTTGCTGAAAGCTCTGGCCTCTATATGAATCCTGTAAGTCGACGTTGTGAATACTGGGTGGACAGCAGCAGGTGGGAGCACAGGCGCCGGGCCTTCATTTGGCGCCTGGAGGGATGAAATACCTGGTATTGTATCTGTCGGAGGAGGCAGCCGCCTCCCGGGATCACAACCTCACTCCAGTATGGGACTGCACGCGCGAGGACTTGAAGGTTTGGTCCCGCATGCCACTAACGATATATGGCAGATCAGCCATCTTTAAAATGGTGGTGCTCCCTCGTCTATTGTATCAACTACAAAATCATCCACACCGGATTCCACCCCGTTGGTTTCAGCAGGTCAACTCGGCGCTGGGTGGGTTTCTGTAGGAGGGGGGGAACGCGCGTGTGGCGTTGCCAACGTGCTTTTTATCCTCCTATACTGAGGGGGCTAGCCACATCAGATGTTCTCTCTTACTATCAAGCGGCACACTTGTTGGTTCTTAAAGAGTGGTGGTATGGTGATAGGGGCGACCCGGCCTACGCGGTCGAGCGGCACAAAATGGGCTCGGCGTCCGTGCCCACACTGTTGTACTCCGCCTCGCTTCGGAGGTGCCTTCCCTATGCCACGCAGGTGGTATTTTATGTCTGGAGGCAAACGCTGGGCAGAATGGGGTGGTAGAACGTGCTTACCCAAGAGACCCCTCTCTTGCGTAATGGTCGTCTGCCCCGCATGGACACTCTGCAGGGATTCCGGGAGTGGGACGCAATTGGAATCTCCTCCCTGGGAGATGTGATGTTGGGTTGCTCCCTGAAGTCCTTTCAGAATTTGCAAGATGAATTTGGGATGCCTCGCTCCCAGTTTTTTAAATACCTTCAGTTTTGGCATGCACTGACGCCATATTTGATAGACCTAGGACATCTCCCCTGGTTTAGTCTGCTAGAGGCCAAATTGTTTATGGGGGAATTACCTGATAAGAAAATCTCACGTATCTACCAGACATTGGTCCACCACTGTTCCTCCGACTTACACAGACTTAGGACCGCGTGAGAGAGGGATGTGGGGGACTTAGAGGAAGAGGATTTGGCAGAGGCCTTGGCAAGCCCGAGGGAGGCAGCAATTTCCATTTGCCTGCGACTGATACAATTTAAATATTTACATTGCACCTACTTTACCTGAGAATGCTTATGGAGGGCGGGCATGATTGGCTCCCCCGATTGTCTCCGATGCGGTACAGAGGAGGGTACACTTCTACACACTGTCTGGGGGTGCTCGGCGCTGCATAGATTCTGGAACGGGGTGTTCACGTGCTTATCTGAAGTGGTGGTATGGGAGCTCCCACGCGCTCTGAAATTGGCTTTGTTGCATGTGATGGAGGAGGTAGGGGGTAATAGGTACAAGCGTCACCTGTTATTGCTGGGCCTTACACTGGCCAAAAAAGACATTGCCAAAGCTTGGAAGGCGCCTCAAGCTCTGCCATTGACCGCTTGGAGGAATGGCATGGACTTTTGTATTGAACTTGAGCAACCTAAATTCATGGCTAGGGGGTGCCCCCATAAGCATTTTAAAATCTGGAAGAGGTGGGCCGACTACCATGGGCTGGACTTGGACCCTCCGCCAGAGAGGGCCGCCCTCCCGACGATGTGACTGATGGATCATTGGTGAAGACAACAGAGTGTTTTGTTGGACTTGGCATGTCTCGTTAAGATATTATATTGTAAATCAGTGGCAGCAGCAGCGCAAACGGGGGAGGGGTTGGGGGTGGTGGTGTTTGTTTTACTGTAAAAGTCTAAGATGCTATTGTCGTTCCATTAATGTTTGCAGCAGACTCCGGATTCCGGAGCTATGCAATATATGTGATCTATGACAAATAAAATTTGTTTAAAAAAAAAATATATAAGCAAAACGTGTACAACCCATACTTAATTACTACAAATAGCTTGGGGTGGGCTGAACCCATCGAGTTTCACTCGGTGGAATTCCACAGATTTAAATGAAAACTCTGTGAGATTCTGAGGAAGTTTCTTCGAATGAGTGCAAATAAGCAGGCCATGCTAATTTTTAGCATTGGGAGCTCGCGCGAGCTGAACAATCAGCGTGAACAGTACCACACGGCGTGCCATAGGTGTTGCTTTTCAAATTGATTGCCGTTAAAGTAGATTTTCTAGTCAAACTTTTTCATCGCGAACGTCCACGACCACCTGTGACCGCCCACGTAGGAAAATATTGCTGGGTGTCCTCTTAGCACTCGAAAATGTGACTATGGGACATCAATTCTCAATCGTGATCTCTACTTGTGTAAAGACTGGACCACCATCACTGCAACCAAGAGAAACTCCAAGGACTAGAAGACTACCTTTCTGATATGAAGACTTGTGGACATAACGGTTTTCCACCCTGCTTCTGTACCTGGCCCTTTGGGAGAGGATCCAGATGTTTGCTTCAGTGTAACCGACTCATCTTCTGCTGCAAGTGCGGAATTGCGCAATCACAGCTGTTGCAGGAACAGAACCGGTACATCACTCGTGCAACCAGTGCATCGCCATCGGAACCTCAGCATCGGAACAACCACATTGTCGCCACTGTAGAGAGCGCAATCCCCTTGACTGTGTGGAAAAACCCAGCGCATCGGCATGGGAACCATCACATCTTTGAAACAGTGTTTTATCTTCAGAACCATTGTTGCAAGGAGAATATTGATGCATCACCTTGACTGCAGGGTCGACAGATGCATCGCTTGACTGCCTCCCGCATGTCACTGTTGTGACCACGATCATGGTACTTTTGTTCCACGGGCCTTGCGTGGTCCCTGTTTTAGGCCCTCACCCAATTGTGGTCCCGATGAATTCTTGACTTTGCCCCGGTCCAGTCAAACCAGATAAGCCCATAGGCACTTCTAAGCGTTATTTTCACTTTTATTCTTTAAAAATGCATATCTTGACATCTACTTATTGGATTTTTGTTGTTTTAGTCTTGTTTTATTTATTAGATTAAGAGCTATTGTTCTAAATAAGTGTGGAATCTTTTTGTGTGGTGATTTTACTGTTTTACTGTTTGATTTGTTGCACAAATACTTAACATATTGCCTCTCAAGTTAACCCTAACTGCTCACTGTCAAGCTACCAGAGGGTGAGCACAAGTTAATTTAGGGTATTTGTGAATTATCCTGACTAGGACTGTGCATCCGGCTCATACAGGGCGCATACCTCTATCAACCAGAAACCAAATTAAAAAAAAACTCCTCAGCTAAAACATGAGATGCTTAAATATATGCCTGACATATTCCTTATTATTTCTGTCACTCGTTCAATCATATTTAGCTACTGCATTTTGTGGTGAACCCAGACCTACTGCAAGAAGCTCACAGGCCGGATCAAGGAGCTTTCAGGCAAACAATTCCCTCATGGCTGTCAGTGAAGTCTTCCCTTGCTGCCTCCAGTCTGAAGCAAGCAGCCTGTTTCTCCCCTTTAAATATAAATGTTCTAATTTCAGCAAGTGTGGCCTGGCAGTGTGTTCATGCGTGCCTTACTACCAAAATATTCAAAATGAACAAGCAGATTTCAACTACTCTATGTAATGGTCACACTGACTATATTGGACAACGCAAGAAAACGTGAGCAAATATGGCTTGCTCATTCAAACTAGTCAAAATTTGAAATGTATGTTCTCCTTTACAATACGAAAACTGAGTCATGTTTCCAGTCACCAAAACTCAATAGCATAAAATGAAGACCATCGTAGCAACAACCTTTATCTCTAAAGCTAAAAACATTGGGTGTTTCACTGGACCACACCACTGATGTAATTTCAATTCTTCCCCTAAACTTCCCATCATCTACGATATTTTTTTTCTAAATTGGTAAACCCTCCTTCTAGGCATGTAAGCATTGTTCCTTGCTCCCCTCATAAGAATATGCCATTTGTTTGACTGTAATTTACTGAGGTTGTTTTTCAGAGACCTCTGGAACCCTCGACTACCATCATTCTTTCTAGACTCTTCTATCATCCACAAAACTATATTTTCGACAACACCTGACACTGCAGGCCTCAATTACAAGCGGCCTGCACAGCCATTGCTCCACGTTTGTGGATGCTCCGGCAGAGCAAGCTTCTGAAGCTTATCTATGAGGTGATCACGCAAAACCACTCTACGTGGCTTTGCTTGGCCTTGCATAGCCTCATAGATAAGAGTAAGACAAAGCAGCGCAAGTCACTGCCTTTCCTTACTATGCATCAAGGAGGCTTTCCATGGGCTTTGCAGTGCGGTTTTCCAAGTAGCACGCATGGATTTTGGCGCTGCCCCCTATTTACAATGTGATGTACACCTGGGGCAGCGCCAAAACCTTACGCGTACCCAGAGCAGGCGTAATGAGGAGAACATTTTATGTCTCATAATTTCTTCATTCCATGTGTGATGCATTTTGCAGCACAAATAGTAGGAGGAAAATGCCTCTCTGGATTGTGTTTGTGTAGGAAAGGTGTCCCTTCTTCCCCAAAATAATCTTTACTGCAACGGAGGTGCAAGGGTTCTTACATTGACAGCAAATTGTTCGCAATCAGAGGGGTAAAGGACAGGAATGCACAGTATTCCATTAATACCGTGCATTTCTGCTCTTTCTCATATGGGTAGGGCGGATGTATGTCGATACCACGCATACCGTTACAACGCGGTATGTTACAACGTGGTTTTAACAACGCAAGTCATTATGTCGACTTGCACTGGAGGGTGCTGGATTTAGGAATAGTGCAAATTACTATTCCAACTCCAGCCTACGTACAGTAGGGAAGGTGTTGGAATAGTAATTCACACTATTCCTTAGTCTAGAGCGCCCTCCAGTGCAAGTCGACATAATGACTTGCGTTGTTAAAACCACGTTGTTACATACCGCGTTGTAACGGTTGCGTGGTAAAGGATGTTTCCCGGGTAGGGCAGCGCACTAAGAAGACTGGTGGCACGGCCCAAATCCAATTGCTCATAATCGAGGCCCTCAGAGTCTTTCTTTGAGCAGGGATTTACCCGGAAACTAATTTAATATTCCAATGGAGAAATATATGTTGCATGTGTGCAATTAGCTATGACTTTTCAAATAAAATAAAAAAAATGTAAATTCACTAGCCACGTTTTTATTTTGTTTCCTTGACCCAAAGTCCTTTAGAGAAAGAAACGTGAACGACCTAATGCACCGCTGCACTTCTGCAGTTTCTAAAGTCTCCAACATCATATTCAAGCTCGACAACTGCTTTATTTCTTTTATGTACATTTTTCTATAACTTTACACCACTCTAGCATTTCTAATCATGGTCGCAAACATTTACTGATTGTTACTCTTGAAAGCCTTAAACCAGGACTGCAATGATTTAATGATACAACTTGCCAGGCCTGCAGTTATAATACGCCGCACTGGACTGGAAGACGTTAACAATACAGTTTACAACCTGCAATAATTTAACAGTACACCTTCTTACCATGCCTGTAATAATTTAACAGTACTCCTTACCAGGCCTGCAATAATTAACATTATCCTTACAAACAGTGCTTAGTTTGTAAAAACTATAAGTGCTGAGGCTCCCATCAGGAGCTACTGCAACTTGCACCACACATTGCCCCTGCCGTGCTGGCAGTGATAGTAACATTACAACTACTAACCATCACACTCCTACAAGGGCAGCAATTTGAACAATTTTGGTCCCCCAGAGCTATAAGAATGGTGTGGGTAGCAGGTAAAAGTAATTTCTAATGTATATTGAATTATTAATGAACTACTGTTGTGGTAATCCCAAAATTAGTCAGACATCGCCTCTTGTGGCAGACTGTCGCAACTGCCAGTGTTGACAATTAAGTGCTGGTACCAAGCACCGGAAACCACAAGCTCAAATGTAGCACTGCTAACCAGAACTGCAATAATTTAACAATATTATTTACTAGGCCTTCAAAACTTTAACAATTTGTTTTATCAGGTCTGCCATAATTTAACTGTACTCCTTAGTAGGCTGCAATATTTTAACATTAGACCTTACCAGATCATCAACAGTTTAAAAATACACTTTACTAGGCTTGCAATACTTTAACATTACTCTGAACAGGTCTGCAATAATTTTCTAGTGCTTCTCACCTGTACTGCAAAAATAAACAAAAGCTTCTCATGAGGCCACTGAAAAGGGCTGGATTAATTTACCATCCTTTCTCACAAAAATTTCAATAATTACCAGTGCTTCTTGTCGAGGCTTCCATAACATATTAGTGTAACCGAGGCGGACTGCAATAATTTACCAGCATTTCTCATCAGGCATGCAATAATGTATGAGAAATTTGCCCCACAGGTACACTAATGTGGTAGATGTTCTCAGAAGGGTTGTACTTATTTACTGGTGCTCTTTGCAAGGGCTGCTTTAATTTACCATCCCCTCTTATTTAAATCACAATAATCTACTAATATGTTCATAATAACGTCTACAATAAGGAAAACATGTGCTTTCACAATGAATGAGGACTGCAATAATGCACTGTTACTCCTCAGTAATCTTCCCATTCCATTCCGTAAGCATGAGCAGTTACCCTGCTCCACAAAAACCTTTACCTGCCTGAGGTCAGAATACTTCCCCCAATATGGTGCTGCCTACCCATCATACATATAAGGGAAAACACATCACTAGGACATCCTGAGAATAACAAAGAAACTCTTATGAATGAAAAACAAAAAAACAATCCCCATTACGAGAAACAAGGGAGGGAGGGACAGGCTCAGGAACGGAATGGGAAGAACATGACTTGGAGCAATGAAGATTAGCTGTGAGTAACCAGGTATTATCTCCTCATCTGCCTTCCTGTCCCATTCATTACTAATGAGCCCATACTCAAGCGCATGGTGATTGAACCACAAGGAAACCAAGGATGGCACAACATACTTGAACAGCAATGTAAAAAACAGCACAAACCCAAGATCATGTACAGCCAACAAAACATCAGCACCAAAACTTGTGGAAACAGCCATCCCCAACCAGAGACAGTAGTGGGAACCAAAAGTGTGGGGATGCGCCCCAGAAGGAGCAGTACAATTAACATGCAGGGACGCACCATGAAACAATGCCACAGATGATGAAAAGAACACTGATTGAGTCAGAGGTCACAAAGAAGGCACAAGACACCATCCAGACAGACCACAGGCAACACATAAGGAAATTACCACCCAAATTCACAGGAAATACAGGCAGATGCGAAAGGCCTACAACACATCCAAAAAACTGAGAATCACAACCTCTGGAGAAGATGTGGCAAGAGAAAAAACCAGAAGGACAAGACCCACATGACCAACGGAAACCAGGGGTGCAAAGTAGGACAAGGCAACGCCAGAAGCACCAATGTAAGACCCTGGGTGGGGACCGCAAAACAGGGGTCAGTACTCAGAAGCAGAAAACTCAGCAAAAAGCAATACTTCAATGGAGAGAAAGAAGACATTCAGAGCCCCTGAAGGGCAGAATGGAGACCCACTGGGCACGGAGAGGAGATATCGGCAGACCCAACAGTAAAGCATTCCCCTAAAAATAACCTAACACCCTGACCAAATCATAGGAAACAGGAGATAGACCCATCTACCTACACCAAGAGCCAAAGCACCACCAATGATAAATGCAAGACACTAGGGCGAATGCCCGTGAGCGAACCAACAGGGACAATCTCACAAGAGCTAAACTCCCAGCTGGAGGCGCAGGAGAGAGGATGGGCAGAATAGAGGAGCAAGCAGCGGAGATGGGTGTACAGGAACCCACAAAACCAGAAAAGCAATCAAACCATTAAGAAGGGGAAACCAAGGTCCGAGACCAGTATGGAACAATCAGAAGAACACTGTCAGAACAACCCAAATGCACTGAGGGCCCAGGAAAGCAAGGGCCAAGGGAAGAAGAAAGCATGAAACATCCAGTCCTAACCATAAGTGAATCAAGTCACAAACAGAGGGAGAACAGCCAATTCTGCTGAGGCAAGCACACCCAGCCAGGGAAGGTCGAACCAGGAGTTATTTTGCTGATAGAGATTGGGCACACACAGTCCAAAAGAATTCACAGGCCACTTCACCACCCCAAAGAGGGAGACTGGCAAGGAGAGAGAGAGGAGTCTTCACAAGTCCCACACAAAGGCGAATCCCCTAGAGAAAAGAGAAAAACAGAGATCCCTCACATCCCCCCTACTTATCAAGAGAGGCACAAAGGACATGGCTGACTATCTGAACACAGATAGCACGTGGCCGAAGGAGAGGAGGTTAACAAAGATAGTGCCTGCCACAACACCACCAAAATCCACCAGTACGAAGACCGGAGATCCAAAAAGGGATCATCAGCCCAGGGCCCAGGAATCCACCAGCAGTGCCTTTTCCCCCAGGTGCAAGTATTTGTCCGCAAGACTACTGAGGGAAAAGGAATGAGCCCCTGAGGGAACAAGAGAAAACAACCACTTCCAGAGAAACCCTCAACCTCCGGGGGCCCAGAAATGAAAGCCGCTTATTCATGAGAAGCCGGAAACCAGGGAATAAATGGATATATGCCCCAGAGAACACAGGCAATGCAGAGGTCATCTCCCCTAGTCTCAGCAGTCAGAGATTGGCAGACACTCAAGGTTGGGAAAGAACCCAGGATACAAAGTAGAACAGACGGAAGAGAGCCATGATAAACATCAGAGCCATTGGTGCCAAGAGGGATGGAAAAACCAATGTTATTGATGAAAAGCTGAAAAAGAAGCACCTGGAAAAGGCGGGAACCTGAGCCCACAGAATAATGAAGAAACAGCGGACCAGCCAGATGGATAAGAATAAGCAGGCAGGCATCCATCAGGATGAGGGATGCAAGAAAACACCCCTCAGAAGCCATGAGAACAGTGTCCTTGGAGACTGAGTTGAACCGCAGGCCCATGCTCTGTTTCTGGCAATGAACAAAAAAAGAAGGAAACCAACATCCCCACTTGCTGACACACATAGGATCCATGTCACCTGGGTGTCCTGAATGCACATCTCTAGCTCCCCGACAGATGGGAGGAAACAAAAGCTCGAACTTGAGCCAATGCCTAACAGATGGAAAAGGAGAGACTGTCCGCTATACCAAACCCCTTACAGGAGGGGCAGACCCAACTGAGAACCCTTGGAGAGGGTATATGGGTACAGCCACCACTATATGTCATGCCAAACCTGGAGACCAAGTTGACCAAAAGTCAAAGACGACACCAATTGAAAAATAACTGCAAAGGCATCCACAGGAGACCACGTTAAAGAGATCAAGGGGAAAAGGATTTGTCCACCACCTGCCAAACATGCCACAGCACCCATACAACATAACATGTGTAAGTGCACAGCACACAAACGCCCACAAGGGCACTGTGGCATGATACAACAGAAGTGTATTGCAACCCAACTCAATGGGACTCAAAATATTGACCAGAGAAGAATGAAGGGCTGAGGGGACCAAACAGAATTGGAACCTGTGACCCTGAGGCCAAACACAGGACCCCTGCAGGGGTCGCTTAAGTCCATCAAGCCACCATACTCGGCCCGAATAGCAGAATGGAATGGTACACGCCCAGGCACAATTCTGCTGAAATGAAGCAACAAATAAATCAAAATCAGCCGCAGCAGATTGAGAGGGGGGACCACCAGTGGGTAGAATCAGAAGATGACAGACCCCATACACTTCCCCCACAAAGCAAAATAAAGAGAAACAAACAGTCAGGCACCAAGACAAGGAGCTCATGAGCAAGATGAGGTGAGTCAATACACAAAGAGGGGACTATAGAGCTTTTTTGGAGAGGTCCAGCATAAATGCCCCAAAGCAAGTCTACAAAATAAAGTTATGCTGTTCCTCAGGAATCCGAGTCAGAACACAGGGGAATCAAGACCAACCCGACCAGATAGATTCAAAGTTGTGGATCCAAATATTGGATTATAATGCCCTCACACACCCAGTTGGGTGTCATCCTTCATCATTTGGGCTGCTCCTCGTCGGGTCAGCGGTACAATACCCGATGGGATCCCTATAGTAGGGGCACTAAATTGCACAGTGTGATGTTTTAGTCTACGCTATTCGGAGCATGTCTATGAATTTAACGTATTATTATCGATATTAATTATGGGTAGGAGACCTATTGAATAAAATGTGATGTCAATGGTACTCCCAACCCTATTTTAGATTCACCCTCAACCTATAGATCTACACATTTCTGGCCCCTCGCCCCCACTTCACCATACAGCTATTGGAAAAAGATCTCTGCTAAAGTGCCCCTACTATCGGGAGCCCGTCAGGTATATTTGGATCCCCAACTTTGAACCTATCTGGTCGGGTTGGTCTTGATTCCCTTGTGTTCTGACTCGGATTCCTGAAAAACAGCATAACCTTCAGTTGTAGACAAGATTAGGGGAGACCAGAGGCCATGAAAACGCCTCATTAAGTCTGCCAGAACAGAACCCAGATCATAAATAACCCTCAGACCCACCACCCCATAACCCCCATTAGGTTAAAATGGTTAATGCCCGGGCCAAAAAAGTCGCCACCTTCACAGCCTTAATCATGCCCTGAATAAAGTGCACATTCACCCCTTGGGGCAAGGGGGCACTGATTGACAAGTGTTTATAGTGACATAGCACAAAAGAACTTGGTTATCAAACCCCAGAAGGATGAAATGTTATGTGGGCTTGCTGATAATTTAATCTGTGGCCATGAGGTGAAACGCTGGTCACTGGAGTGGAGACATCCGTCCACAGAACCACCATACGCAGCCTTTGATGGCACCATCATAGCAACAGCCCAAAACCAACAACCATATATCTCAGAGTGACCTGAATGCCAAAAGCACGAGGTAGCAAAGGCTACCTCCTGCGCTATATAATATAATTGCAACCGAAGAGGTCAGATGGGAGGCGGAGCCAACCGAATGTAACACCAAAACAACATTCAGGGAGAAGAAAAACATCAGGCCACAGCAATCCCAGCCCACTTGTCCTTGCTTTGCGAGTCCCGGCGATTAAAATGTACTATAATTTACTAGTTCTTCCCATTTGGGCTGCATTAATTCATAGGGGTTTCACTTGAGTGCGGCTTTCGTTTTGTTGACAACATTATCATTAAAGTTATTGGGAGAAAATCATGGGGAAATTGGACATACATTTGTAAATTTCTAATTTTCTCACAGTTACCTAATTTACTCACTAAAAATGACTAACAGAAGACGAGCAACATAATATATTTAAAATGTGATGGTGTTCATCCTGATAACTGTGCATTCCCTGGAATTATGTTATGAAACAGAGAAACAGGTTGTATCAAAACAGGAAATACAATGCCCTAAATATAGATGAAGAGCAAGTATATATTGAGTCAGTTTCTGCTGTAAGAAAAGAGTTAAAGAGCAGTGAAAACTGATGTCTTACGAGTATCTACAAGTAACTGGTAACAGTGTGGCAGGCAATGTTTCTGGTCTCGTCTGCAGTAATGCAATACTGCTATGAAACATAAATTATTAATTGCTTGACATTAATGGAGTCCACTAGTCTACTTCACTTGTTTCACTGTTTGGACTAAACCACCGAAGCGTGGGTGATGTGGCATGAGAACTGGTGACCTTTCTTACCCTGACATGGTTGCCTCACTGGGATTTTTCCCTTACCTAAATAAATCCATTGCTCTTGAACATGAAGCGTCCTGAAAAAAGTAGAGGCAATTCAAACAGGTCAATCTATGTATGCATATGAAACCAGGTTCTTCACAATTTACAGTTTAAAACATTTGGAATGAAAGGTACATACTTCTGCTGGTTTTATTTCTTCTTTATTTTTCCATTCCCGAGAGATGGATATTCTGCAACAGAGGGGAACATTGTTGGTACTTTGAATTGGAATTGGCATCAGTGTTTGGAAACAGGATGAGATTGAATTATGTTATGGCCTAGACATAGATTCAGTGTTTACACCCAGCATCTGATATGTTTACATTGTGACCTGGAAAGAGAGAGATTGTTTGGCCATAGACTTGAAATGTTTTATGTGTTGACCTGGAAGTAGAGTTAGTGTTTGTACATAGGACTGGAATCATTCAAGCTCAGACTGGGGAGTAAGGTCAGTATCTGTATACAGGTTTAGAATGATTTATGTTTCGACCTGGAAGCAGAGTATGTGTTTGCACACAGTAAATTGATTATGAATTCTTAAGACATCCTGATTTTGGGACAGTAAATAGTCATTAGGGGTCCAGAGTCATTAAAGAGACATCTAGGATACTTCCGAAAGTAGCAGGTCACAAGGCTAACTGGTTCATTGTTTCTGAGCACAAAACTAGACAAATGTTTGCTCTCAAAAGATGAGAAGAATGAATCTTCAACTCTGACTTAAATGGATAGAGCTTGTATTCACTGTGGTGCCCCAGTACTTTATATCTCAGATATTTTCCAGGATATTGTGTTATTGTTAACAATATTGTGCAAGGCAAAAGCTCCAAGCTAATTGAAATGATGGCCTAAGATTTACAATGTAGGATTTTGTTGCTATATAGCAACCTTTATACATGTTTGTGGCAATATGTTTAGAATTGTTACCCCTCTGCATTATCCAGTTGTATTGGAGGACAGCTGATTAGACAGGTAGAGCAAAAGGAAGATGAAGTACATTTTGCAGTTTCATTTGTCTGATACAAGGTATGGATGCTACCCAAGCCTCCTACTGGGCTTGTGGATAGCACAGTTCTTCCAAGTAATGGATACATGTGCAATAGTATTATGTTTATTATAATGCCGCTTTGAGCAGGTACATTGTTTTTAAATCACTTTTACAATGTACTCCTATTTTGTACCAAGATATACAACCCTCCCTATCTGTGAGGGCCTACACCAGGTTTTCACCTTGGCACTTTCAAGCAAGAAACTTAAAGTCTCTTTGTTCAGGGAGAAGCTTTTGCTGTGTATCCTAATTTCAAAAGCTTTCAAATATTTCTCATGAGAATGAGGGGTGCCTGCTTCCCCTCACATTATCATCAGGTTTGCTTTCTACCATGTGACTCTTTCCTCATCCTATGGAAAGAAAATGTATAAAAGTTAAGTGATTTTATAGATGTGGTATCATTAGATACACAATCACATTGCATAGGTGAAGCTACTTGATTTGCTTTGCAAATACTTTGAGCTAGATTTATATCTTGGAGGTATGTATACTCTGTTTTAACACTGTCATAGTATATATAGGTCCGACCTCCAAATCTAAAAGTGGGCGTATCTTAGGTTTACACATGGCAGAGACTACTCTGTCTCTACTATGATTAAACTCCCCTGGGAGACCTCGAATTCCGCTGAACCAAATTTAGATGACCAGAATTAGAGATCAGTTTTCACTATCCATCATCACCTGGAAATCCCTGCTGGTAAGGGGCAGGGAAAAGTGATAAATGCTCCCATTACGATTCGAGAGGAGTCCATGGCAAGAAGAGCATTTTATTTTCATTTTCAAGAAGAAAATTCTACTTTGAGATTTTCTTTTCCAACATAAAAAAAATAAAAATTGTTGCAAGGGTCTGCATCAAGTTGACAGAGCTCTGCACCAAACTTTAAACAGCACTGAAGTGCATCACTGTGATGGTAGTCTCTGCCAAGGCTTTAGAAATGACTGCCAGCTTAGCATTCATTTCTAAATTAGGCAGGTGGCACATCCGTCAGGGCGACATAATAATTTACTCTATCTCCCTGATGGAGAAATGGGTCGCCCGCCTATATATATCATACCCTAAGTTCTGTGCATTTGTTAGTTAATATGTTCCACACTTCTAGTTGAGTGAGAGAGTGTTTTTTAATTGACATGGATGAAATAACAATCTCCAACCTTTTAATCAAATTAATGTTAAGAATGATAATAATTCTCGGTTACAAGCTTATGAGCGACTTCTATGGCATATAGCAAACAATTGAGCTAAAACTGCACTGAGTGACCTGGAAACCCAATTATAAACAAGAAGTATCAAAGCAATACGGTGATTGCCCGTGTAACCTCCTATTCGTTATACGTCACAACGTTTCTTTTTTTCTATTGTGTAAAACACCAATAAAAATACATTAAAAAAACATAAATAAAACCATTGATTAGAACATAACGGAAACTGAGTGTAATTTCAAGCATTCCAACCATCACTTTCTTATGATTTGACCAGAAAGTTACAGTGAATGAGTGAAATTTTAATTGGTGAACTAGCCGTATGAAAATGTAAATGAAAGCAAACTAAAGTAAATTCACATTCACTAAGGGTACCTTTAGCTAAAGAAGATGGCACCTAGAAAATAACATCACATAAGAGTAATTTTACTTTGAAATGTTTTTAGTGACCACAATAGTAGAGTAAACAAGAATAATTCCATATTGAAAAAGTACAAGCGTGAAATATATTATAAAACATACAACTTGAAATAAGATGATTGCTACAAAATCATAGTACAATAGTGTAATTTTAGAATGTGTGAGTCTAACTCTATCACAAAAAGATGACACTTTAAAAATAAGAGCAACCATGGGTCATTTAGAATCAAACAATGGTAATTTTTTTACAATGAGGAACATGCATTGTTTTTGCTCCAAGGAAGCAGACTAAATTCAGCGTATAATTCCATAATCTAAAGGTGATGCTGGAACTTATTCTCAAATAAGAGGAAGTCTCACAGGTAGACATACCTCGGTGTATGATTTTCATACTTTTGCAGGTATATTCCCTTTTCAGCAACTAGTTATTCAACCAAGCACAACAATTTACATCAGAGAGACACTTTAAAGGATTTGTTTTAAAAGAAATTACCATTCCCCCTTTTTGATTTTCCTCTTTTTGTTCTCACTTAAAGCATCCTTTTTACGTGTAGAGAAATATCTTCCCGTACATGATCTGAAAAAATTGGTGTTTGGGGCCCATTCTACCTACACACATTAAGCGTTCTTTAGTAGATGTAAGTTTGGAAATGAGATCAGTGTTGAAATCTTGCAATTTTTGTTTGGGGAAACACCTGTGGTTATGGCATTTTAAGACTACAGCATCTGCATTTCCCCCTTGTATGATTCTCGTGATTGCACGTCAACCCTAGTGACTTTTACAACTTTGAATAAAGCTCCTGAAATAAATATAATTCTCTTAGCTACAGTTGACCAATGATGGACAGCTCACACTTATGGCTACAGCTGTATGAGTTGCTGTCCTTCGCTGCAATAGACATAATAAAAGCTCCACTTCCATATTGTATAACAATATCGTGAAAGTTTGCTTGAATTCATAAAAGCTAAAAGGTTTGGATAGCCTAAATATATAGTTATGCTTAGATCTTGGGTGAAAATGCATCATAAATCATCATGAGTATAAGGGACTATATTAAAGATGTGGGGTGTGTTGAATATAATAATAATTAGACTTTGTGACTTTGTGTATTTCACTTTATTTTTTCATTGCTAATTTCCATAATCCTAAGAAAACTTATTGTTCATGCAAATGTATTAAAAGAACTCCACTCCATACCGTTCTCTGGCAATTCCGTCATCTAAAGAAAACAGAAGTAGACATTGCATGATTGGTGAATGTAAGTTAAGGACAAGCAAACAACAATTGAATCTTGTAAAAATCATTATATGGTAGGCATGAAAAGGAATGTAGGTGTCCGGTTATGTATTTTCATACCCATATGATGGGCTGTTGAACAAGCAAAATTAATTATTATAAAACAGACAAATGTATTTGTCAAAGATGATTTACAGAGTGCAAAGATGGCATGTACAGTGTATAATTTGTGGGAAAAATGCAGATGCATAGAGATTCTCCTAGGAGCCTTCCCTACCAGACTCCTTGTTTGCCACATACCAAGGTTGCGTGGTACGGATTCCACCTCATGCCTCTTTTCTTCCCCACCCAGCATTTCCTATCTCTTTACTTCACTTTCCAAGTTCTTTTTATTCCTGTTTTCTTGTGTTGTCACAGTTGTCCTGTCATTCGCTTTCTTTTGTTTCCTCCCTTTTTCCTTCCTCGAACCCTTGTTCTGGGTTTGATGATGGAAACAATCCCCCAAAATGAGTCATGGTGCATACCACCTGCAACCACTGGAACTTCATTTACTTTTTTCATCCTGAATCTCATTTCCTGCTGATAAGCTAGTTGATGCTAACATCCCGTCTCGGGTCTAGAGATTATCGAACTTTCTAGAACGGATTTGCACCAACCAAGGTGATACACTTTGAACTTTCCGGTTCCTTATGCTACTCGCACTACTACTTCCAGAATGCTATGGGGCGATCCGGTGGAGAGGCCAGCAGTGTCGCGCCCATCTCTGCTTTCTACTTAAGGGCTTTTGCGAGCCTCCAAAGTCGACGGGCTTTTTGGGAAACGCACCTGCGTGCCGAGCAGGCAACGAAGCCCTTGACGGATCTACGGCGGCTTTCTTCACCACCCCTGAACTTTATCTCTACTGATGAGGGATATAAATCCTGAAACCCGGGCCATGTCTCGGGTCTAGAGATTATCGAACTTTCTAGAACTGATTTGCACCAACCAAGGTGATACACTTTGAACTTTCCGGTTCTTAATGCTACTCGCACTACTACTTCCAGAATGCTGAGGGGCGATCCGGTGGAGAGGCCATCAGTGTCGCGCCCATCTTTGCATCCCATGCATCACTCTCCGAACTGAAGACTTTGCCCTGTCTGAATGCCTCAAATATCTCACATGCAGCAAATTGCTAGTTTAACCACACAAAGGTGGCATTCAGACTCGAACATAGAACAGGAGATATGCTTTGCACTGACAAATGGGGAAGGATATGGGAATGCTTTGCCTATTTTGAAAGATGAATGCCAACATGATTACCCACACTGACATGCAGTGATGCATAATTTCAAATATTATGTGAATAAACTCTGCCAGGCACCTCCCCCGTGTTTTTACAGACCCCTTAAACATGTTTTGGATATATTTGGAACAACTATGAAGGTTTATAAGTAGTGATCATTGAGAGAGTAACTGTAACATTAGCAACAAATTGCGAGGATGTGATGGAAGGAGGCCAATAGCCCATGATATACATGTTTGTGTATCAAACCTCATACTGTTTGTTCATGCTCAGTATATTTAGGTACATGTGGAATGCCCTTCTGGTTTAGTGCTGCTTTTAGTGCTGAGGACCTCTTTGTTCTTGCATACTTTGTATTCTATTTAAACCAGTGGTTTTTAGAGCCCTTGTCTTCCTATTCTGCACCTGTAAATTGTTCTCCAGAGGCTTGAGATCTGTCTACCCGTCTGTCTGTCTTCCCTTGCTGCATGCCGGAATATCATAGTAGGAAATATTAACTCGAATGGGACAATATTTTTGGAAACAATATTTAAAACATGATGTTTATGTCAAACAACATTCCAACTATGACGTTGAGGTGCCACACCCCCCTCTTCTGCTCACTCATCTGAATTTTCCTTCTCCCACATTAGGATAATTCCCCTCCTCTGTGTTTATACCAAGGCTGTATCTCCATCTCTAGGGTTTCTGAGCGTAAACTGCCTACCCTCAAAGCCCACATGAAGGATATGAGAAAGGCGCAGGAGGACTTTCTAATTCTAAGAGGTTGGAGCAGAACAGAAAGACACAAACCAGCTGCTCAAGCAGCCCAGATGAGACAGGATGGCGAGAAAGCAAGGGAGTCTAAGAGAATATAACAGAGGATCATCATTCCCATTGTTAAAATATTAAATAACTAACAAGCTGAAGAAATTAAGCTTTGATAAAATCATCTAAAAAAATTAGCTAAAAAGACCACAAAACATTAGGGGATATTCACAGCTGAGCATGAGAAAAAAATAACATAAAACCCAGCAAAGGCAATAAAAACAGTATTCAGAATGAAAAACGGAGAATAAATCTGTTAGTTGGAAGACACCCTTGGTGGGAGAGAATGTCAACCATCACTGACTAGCAAGGGCAGAATGGGAGGAAGACATGTTCTCCTTTGCACACTTTACTGAGTACACTAAATTAAATGCTTGGTGCTGGCACTGCATGAACACCGTTAAAAAGTATCCCAGCCTTTAATTGGCTGACATTTGGGTGGTGGTACCAATGTAACTTGTCCATGAATGTCCTTTTTCTAGTAGGGGCTGCACATGACATGCAATTCATAGGACCATCAGCTGGAATAAGCTAGGTGGGAGGGACCGCTCGGATGATATTTCAGAACCCCTGGAGAAAAGCGGTGAGGGATTCCACTCTGTATTAAGAATTTCATCTATGCTTTGCCTTCCTCGTTCTCCTGCCTACAGAAAAACCTCAATCACTGATTAAACACAAACATAGCTCCATAAAATAATATGTAAGAACCGATGAAGAAAGCATAGAGAAAAGACTTACATTTTTCCTCAGCAAACATTATCTTGGCCTTCTGAAACAAAACAGACACCAGCATTGTCATGTTTATTAATAGTATTGCTTACTTTCCAAACAGAATAAAAACAAAACATTTGTTTGAAAACGTTATTTATTTAGTTTGCATTGTTTTCTTAATTTCCCTCATACCAATATTAGTTGTGTGCATAGGCTATAAAAATAAAGAATAAATATAGATATATGCTTTACAGCAAATACATTTATAAAAGTTCTTAGATACAAGTTCAATACAGAGGATATATGCATTGTAGGAAAGACAACCAGATTTAAATTGTCATACAGCAAGAAATAAAAGTCAATGTTTGAGGTTAGGCTCAATATTCTGCCACTTGTCACCTATTTACCAGGAGAATATCCTTCCTTATTAATAGCTGAATCTGTGTGGATATATTGACATCAACAATAGCTCTGGGTGGCATACATGCCTTGCTCAATTTTCATCCTTGTGGTAGCCTTGAAATACCCAACATTAATGGACATAGCTTGCAAAAGGAATTGATGAAAACATGTATGAATATTTCCAAAACTAGGTTATCAAAACTGGATTGTTAAAACATCTCTTTTCTAGCCTCCTGTGGATGAGGTGCTGGATAACTGAGTATTGAACTTATTGAAGCATGCACCATGGACCTAACCAGATTGAGTTACTTCTTGGATCTAATTACCACCTTACCATCTAATCACCTCTACAGGATTAGCCACTAAGCACAGGCAAATCCAATGTATGCTTGTAATAGACAAAAGTAAGCATAAGGTGCCATAATTGTTAGAGGCATGTGAGATTGTGAAATTGGAAATGACTAAAGGAACTAATTGTGACATGTGTATGTAGGAAATTGGTTTAGCCATTGAGGGGGGAGAATTCCTACTCAAACTTCAACCACAATCTTTGTCAGAATGGAGTCACAAGCAAACTCCAAATTAACATGTGCTCAACTCTCTGGTAGCTTGGGAGAGAGCAGTCAGACATTGTTGGCTCAGATTGGACTGGTCACTGCTGCTCCCTTAGGAATTATTTTGGGGGCGTTTTAGGACTCTGTGTTTGCATTTTCTCTCCCATTTTCCTCTGGAGGGACCCCTGACCACCCTTATGGGAGTCCCCCTATGTCTTTTTTGGCACACTTGTACTGGCTCAGAGATATGCCCCCTCACCAAGCTTCCTTTGGTCAGACAGCTTGCTGTCCATTAAGTGCAGGCTTAACTCTGTAAAACTAAAATTGAGCAGGCGCTCCCTCAGAATCAAGTTGTATAGCCCCTTATAATTATTAACTTTGCTGCCCCTCACCCAGTTCTTCCATGTCTTGCTGGTACAATTGAAGAAGTGCACCCATGATTGAATTTGGAGCTTGTGACTGTCCCTGAAATTCCAATGATATTTCTCAGAGGTCAGCCCAAAGTTGGCGACAAGCATGGCTTGGTCCTTATCTCCTAGTGTAAGGTGTAAGGTTCCCACTGTAGGCATATGTTCCACAAATCAACCCCCCACAGTGCTCCTCTGGTATCTTGTGTACCCCAAGGATCACCTCAAAAGCAGAAAACAATTTATCTGTGTCAACTCCCACCAGATAATTGTACACCTGGTCTTTAGTGATGTGAACCTTGTTGTCTCCTTCAGACACTGTGCTTGTGCTACCACCATTGCTGCTGGAATCTTGTTGCTTTGCCTTAAATTCCAGCTTTCTGAAACTACGCTCATAGTCCATTCTCCTTTCCTCCATGGCCAGTTTTCTTTCTCATGCACTAGTTCTTTCTCCATTTTTGGCTTGGCCATCAGCAGCCAAAATGTCCTCTTTGACTTCCTGTCTGCCAGTTCCTCTGGGGACAGGCCATGCAACGAAACACTGCTTTCTGCTCTGGCAGGGAGTTCCAATTCAGGAGATGGGTCTCCCCTGAAAGCTGCATCTCAGGGCTGGTATCCAGGCTCTGCTCTGTATCCTCCACATCATCCTGCTCATTTCCATCTTCTGCGCTGCCAGTTACTAAAGGACCTCCATCCAGACCGTCAGAGCTTTCTGAAGCTCCAACTTCTTGGTGCCCTTCTTCATTTGCAGTTCCCTTTTCCTACAGAACTGTTTGAGCTCAACTACAATGCAACTTCCCGGCTTGCCAACTCACACTCCATAACTGCAGGTATAGTCACAAGTTCAGGCCCACTGCAATGAAACATGGGTCGGCTACAGGGACCCAGTTCAACCCACTGAGCAAAGGTACCGTAAATCCTGGTTGAGGAGCATTTCAAGGTCCTGCATCGAGGATGCATTGAGCAGCCAAGGAGATGACTTGTGCAGTGTTAGTTATGAGGAGCACAGAGGCTGTGATACAAGGTCCTGCCTCATGTTTAAGGAGGCCGTCGACAAGGAGGCTTGCAATGTGAAGTCCTGAATCAAGATTGCGTTGTACACAAGATGGTTCTGAAGAAGTTATGGGAATGGCGAAGCGGAGTTCTGAATTATCATTAAGGGTGCCGTCAATGAGGGATTTCGGATAAGAGGGCCTGTGCCGGGGATGTGTCATGCAACAGCAGTTCTGATGAGGCTGCAGGGGTCAGTGGCGTAACAAAACATATAGAGGGTATGCAAAGTACAGGGGGGCCACCCTCCGGACTCACATACAAGCTCTCAGGCCAGAGTACAGTGCTGAGGGGACCCAGTGGAGATCGGGGACCAGCCGCACTGCGAGGGCCTTTGTTATGTCAATGCATCCACACCATTCATATGTCATATCACCCCAAACTGCTAATTTTCTCTATGGTTCCCATCAACTTCCACCCAGATCTCAGCTTGTTCAAGCCACCTTGCATGTCCCATCATCTCCCCGACCTATGCCCCATCGCCCCCAAGGGCCTAAAGTTTCACATCCCTCCCCTAAACCCCCAGCCATGACACATCAGTGCCCAAAGCCCTCCTGTCACTCTCAAAGCCATATCGTCCATCAGCCCATATACCCATGCATAACCTGCTGTCTCTAGAAAATTCTTCACCAAATGTCTCCTGTATCCTATTGTCCCTCTAGAGTCACAGTACTAGAAAATAAATATTCCAGAAAATTACTCTAAACCCAAATGTCCACCATTGTTATAAAACTCACTGAAGTCACATTCTACCCAGATAAAGGTAAGGTTCCATCACCCCAAATTTCTTATGGCCTATTACCCACACACACATACTTCATCTGATCACCTGAACTCTACTACCTCTAAACTCCCTGCCAAAACCCTCACCAAACTCTGTCTGATGCCCCATCACCCCTTGCCCGCCTTATAGGTCATCACCTGACAGCCCTCCTATGGCCATCGCCCTCTTCCCTATGTCCCATGGCTCACCAGCTGCTCCCAGTGGCCTGTTCTTTATCTGTTTATTAAGTTCTCTCTTCAGTCTCCCAAACTCAGAGGAACTGGGAGGGGCTGAGCTAGGGTCCCTGATCTTAAACGCGACTGGAGTAGCAGCTCTGCAGCAGAAGCCATTTATTCCCCATCCATCGCCTCTAGTTGAATCAGGAATCCTTAGAGTGCATGGGAGGAAGGAAGGGCCAGCAGGCAGCTGGTCCCCATCCTTTCATTCTACCCTGGCGCAAGCTCCCTGGCCCTTCATCCATCACTTCCTCATTAACCCTCCTTCTGAGCGTGGACTGTGGGGTCATGGTACTGCTGGCTGGAGGAGCGCGGAGAGTGGATGGAGAGAGGCCCGACTGGGGGGGGGGAGGAGGGGGCGTACAAGCCACAGACTTCCAAGCTTCAGTATCCTTTCATCACACAGAGGTGCTGGCCGTGGCTAGCACTGGAAGCACTTGACGACCTGGCCAGCCTATCAAAAAGTGGCACTGTGGGGGTCCCCTTTCTTGAATGGGCAGCTGAAACGAAGGGTCCTTCATGCATCTCGAAGTCCTGCCCCCTCCCCACCAGATGAAGCGAGTAAGATTCTGCTGATGTGATCCTGATGCTCCCCAAAGTTGAGTCCTTAACCACTGGACGGCATCTGTTGCCCAACCTGAAGGCTTTGCTAGAGCCCCCCTCTGGACCCAAACTAAGTTACAAATTGGCACTTCAAAAAGTTAATTTTTATTCATCTCATAGTACCTCACCTTGTGCATCTCATATTTATTCACTTGATTTTTTTTTCATCTCGTGCTAAGTTTATTCACCTTGTAAGAATTTTATTCATCTTATGATATTGCCCTCATGATATCGACCCCAAAAGGATTAACAGCTTAGTCGACCCTGCCAGGATTTGGAGTTGGAAGAATTTGCTGGGATGAGGGGAGGATGGGAGTTCTGCATCTGGACTGCATCTTTGAAGCTTAGAAAGGCTGGTGTGCACTTGCTGTGTGAGCCGGATCGACAGTCCCTTGGAAAATTAACATAAATATCTGGGAGGCTGCCAGAAAATCACTCAATAGTTGTAGAATCATTTCCAGGAGTAACGTGTAACTGATATTTTTTATTTGTCAAAAATAGTGCACCCTTCACCTTGAAATAAATTAAATTCTTTATATAAAAGGTAGGTGCTGGTATTTGAGTTTATACCCATCATGCACTGGAGTAGTGCTTTGCGCTGTACGCTGTCTCTCCAAAGTGACAATATAACTACAATAATTTTGGCCTGGTACATTAGGGTAGAGCTTTGGTGCAGCGAGAACCAGAGAGGGGTAGCATGCACGCTTTGCTGGGGCCTGCAGAGAGGGGCCTCTCCCCGCTATGTCCTGGGAAGAGGCCCCTCAGTCACATGGCAGTTTGGAAAATCCCACGGGCCATAACTTCGACATCCCGAATTCCTGCAAGTGACAGACTTCGGACAGTCCTGTGTAGGAGCGTGGTTGTGTCTTTTTGGGAGTTGGGATGTCAGACACACCTCAGTCTCATGCCGTCAGGCGCACGTTTAATTGCACGCACTCAATGTGCAAGTCAGGACAAATTCAAATCAGGGCATTGGTCACCAGCCCTGCCCCACCCTGAAGAACGCACACACGCATCGCGGAAGCAACTGCATGCCGCGTGCACCCAGTTTAATATAAAGAGCCTCAGAGAGAGGCCATGGCCTGGGCCGCGCACCGTTTATTAAGAAATTCAGATGCCCCGGCCGGGGATGGGCACCATTTATTAAGACCCTCAGGGGCCTCGGCCGGGGCCCAGTGGCCCCGGCGCGCGTCCAGCAGTTGTTGTTGCGCACCATTTAATGGTTATTAGCTTCTGAGGCCCAGCGGGGGCTCAAGCATGCATGAATGCCTTGCGCACCATTTAATTTAATAAAGGTGCAGTGCGCACTGCGCACAACAACCATTCAATTCAGGATGAAGTAAGTGAGGGGGCCCCTGGAGCATGGGCCCCCCGCAAAGCGGGGGCTGCGTGGGCCGGTGTTACGCCCCTGGCAGGGGGTGATATAAAGTCATTGCACAAGGAAAGTTCACTCAGTAGAGGTGATGCATCCATTCTGCTTGCGGTTTTACAGTCCAGCAGAAGAGATGTGTCATGCCCTCAGATGGACTGGCAGAGGACTTTCAGTCCCACCTCCAAGGGTCAAGGACTGGGACGGAACAACTTGGCAGGGTAGGACTGACAGTTGCAGAGTCCATCTGCGTGTTACAAGATTCACTCTCATGGTCCTAGGTACAGGTTGCAGGTCTAGTCCTTCTCACTCAGGTAAGAGGGCAGCAGGTCAGCAGGGTAGCAGTCCATTAGGGCAGCAGTTAAACAGAGTGTCAGTCCTTTCGGCAGCACAGCAGTCCTTCTTCCTGGCTGAGTCTTCCACATGTCTAGAATTGTACTGAATTGTTGTTGTCTGGATTCCAATATTTTTACTTGGGGGCTTCTTTGAAGTGGGAGAAATTTCTAGCAGATTATATTTGAAGTGCTCAAGCTCCCTGTCTACCCTGTCCTGGATCCAGACTAAGTACAAGGGGTATGCAGTCTTTATTTAAAGTCAGGGCACTGCCTATTCAGGAGTAAGTGTGACTGGGGCCTGCTCTGCCAGTGATGACCCATCCAGGCAGCGCTAAGCTCTCTATTGTCTGTGGCTGTCGAGGAGGAATACACAAAGACAACTGCCAACTGCACCTACTCATGTGACCCAGAGACAGGCGGCAGGCACTAAACGGCAAAGGTAGAAAAATGCAAACTTTATAAAAGTGGAATTTTTAAAATTGTAACTCAAAATTAGACTTTACTATAACAGAGCTTTTTTCATTACTATTTCATGAACTGCTTACCAGTCCCTACTTGGTTATTGTCTTTATTAAATGTAATATGGTAACCCCAATGTTATCCTACGGAAGACATAGGCCTTGCAATAGTCAAAAACTAATGTAAGTGTTTTTTAATGTCAGAACATGTAAAGCTTTAAAGTACATGTACAACTTTTTAAGTACACTGCACCCTGCCCTGGGGGCTATTAAGGATGACCTAGGGGTGACTTATACAATTACAAGGCAAGGTTTTAGCCTAGCAAAACGTTGATTTTGCCAGGTCAAACTGGCAGTTTAAAATTGCACACACAGGCTGCAATGGCAGGCCTGGGACACCTTTGTAAAGGTACTTAAGTCGGTGGCACAACAAGTGTTCTGGGCACACTACTAGTATTATATTTACAGGTCCTGGCTACACTTAACAGTACTCCATTAGGGACATATAAGCAGATTAAAAATGCCAACTGAGGATAAGCCAATTTTACTGTTTTTTAATGAGTAAACACCTATATTTTAGTACTGGTTAGCAATGATGAAGTGCACAAAGTGCAATAGCCACCAAAAATGAGTAAAAAAATAATTTGGAGAAGTAAGGGAAAAAGCGTTGGGGACGAAAACCCTAAGGCTGACAGGTCTATCAGTAGCCATCCACAATATGCTGTGTACCTGTACTGAATTCAATAGCACTTGCAACAGACAGCTAAAACTGCCAGCAGCCAAACACTAAAAAGGAGAGTTTCAAGAGTTTTGTTGAACTGGGTCTGGTTAGTCTAATATTTCTGTTAAATAGAGAAGGTGCTCCAGAATTGCCCCATCATCCACAAACAATAAATAATTCACCATGCAACGGTTTGCTGTTTGAAATGTTGATAGACTATGAGATTACCTGAGGAATACTAAGGAGTGTGAGTGGGGCACCATGGAGTGATCTGGTCAGACAGTATAACTGGAAGATTGTGTGTTATTCAGAAGAAACAGAACCTTATGGTTCAGTCATGCTGTTATAGGTAGTGAAGAAATGAGTTTGAGTCTATAATATGGTCTTTCATATGGAGAAGTCATACAGCACCACTTTGCACCTATAGAAGCTGGAATATATGGCACAATGAAAACCCTTCAAACAGGAAATTTGTGCAGAGAAATTAGTTCTTTTAATGTTATGAGTTAAAGTATCCTTAGACAAGTTCTATTTTAAACCAGTCAGTGCTTGTTTCCAAGTCAGAATAAATCTTCAAGAAATCTATAACACCAGGTGAGACTCTAGTTTAACAGAGACCTTTTTTAGGGCATTTGTGGCCTCACAATACTAGACCATATACTCAGCTTCAAGAGGTACCCATAAACCCATGAGGCCTGGGAGTAATTGCAAAACCTAAACGATTGCACTTGTACATATCATTCATAACAACAGTAAAGGATATACATGGTTGAATAACCAGCTGCATCTAATACTATCACCATACATTCAAGTCGAAGACCACCATAATGATTATGATAGTCTTTCATCTAGGTCATTCAAAAGGGTAATAACAGGAACAATTGTGATCATATCATCCTGAAATTAGAAAATCTGTGATTCAAGAACCACAGAAAATATTAATTTAAAAAAATGTGAATTTCTTAAGAACCAACATTGATTCTAAAAGGAAAGTCCATTAGCCCTATGATAGCTGCTTTTTGTTGACATTTGTTTGCTAAATACTTTGATGGTGTTTCAAGCCAGAAAGGTATTCATGTCTCATCAGGAATACATGAATAGCGGGAGCATCTGGAATAGAACATATAGATATATCTACCTACAATGGTTCACCAAAAGCCACTGAATACACAGGTGAGTGCTGTGATCTTCATGAGGCCTGATGTGTAGAAACTGACCATAAGGTCAATTCTCTTTCATGGACCTCGGATGAGGACTATCAAAGTGAAGGAGACTATTTTCGTCTGTGAGTTTTTCTGTATACCATTGTAGTTATTTTGTCACCTATGATCTTGGTGTTAAGATTGAGTAATGTGATTGTATCCCTATCAATTGTGTGGGTGAACGGCAAACAGGGATCCCTTGTGTTGATCCATCTGTAAAACTCCTTACCAATGTCATGTCACCTCTTCAGAATATAACGACATCACCAAAATACCAGTGCCATAATCTAATGTTCAACAGGCATTGATTAGTATTGCTGTAGATGTGATCCTGTTAAAATTGGTGAACATATAGGCAGGCCAGGCCTGGAACAAATGTGTTTCCCATTGAAGTGCACGTTACTTTATGGTAGATGGTGTTGTCACTCAATTCTTCACAAACTGTATTGGTGTAATGGTGTCTATGACAGCGTCCTTGAGGATATTATCAATAACAAGGAGGGTCTGTTCCTATAGTAAAAAAGAATCTAAAGCCTCAATATCCATTGTCAATAATAGATCCAAACTGGAGTCCATCGTAAATAGCTTTATTCGATAAAAACATATCATAAAAGCATTTACACATCATATATAAAAACATTTTTACAACAATCATCAATTTTAAGAACATTTCATCCATAGAACAGTTTAGTTGAATAGGCCCATTTACTGAATTAATAGTTTTCTTGCAGATCTTAGTCGCCATGCCCACCCCAAAAATTTTGCCATACAGGTAGAAAAGAAGGGTCTAGCATCTGTGCGTAAAATACGCAGGGCTTCCAAATGAGAACGAGTTCCCAAAGATCTGCAAAGGGGCTTCAACCACCTACGTCTCGGAGCTGCATAGGTACTACATTCGAACAGCATGTGGGGCACAGACTCTACCCTTAGATTACAAAAGGGGCAATAAGGAACAGTTTGAGCTGGTGGTTTCCATGTGGAAGTGAACTCGCATACCGGGAGCACCCCCAGTCTGAACTTAATGTATAATGCTCTGTCCCTCGGGTTCTGTATGATGTCTAGATAGGGTTCCCTTAACGGTGACTCCTTAGCTGTCAAAAACAGAAGTACAGATTTACAATGAGTTGTAGATCGTGCCCTCTCACTGTCTACCCATGCCCAGTAGATTTTCTTTAACTGTTGTTTCGTGGGTGCGGATTTGTTTGACCAAGCCTCTTTTAGGCCTAATTTGTAGAGCAACGTTTTAACCTCCCTGAGCCAGATGATCTTATGAGAGCCCGGTAATGATAAAATGTCAGATAAGGCGTCTGCATAGCTACTTAATTCCTGCACATTCCAGATTCTGGACCATAACAGGAGTGGACGTAGTTTTGCTTGGTCACAGATTGCCCGGGTACCTGCATCTAACAGCAATGGGATTGTTGGTGTGCTGTGGGGCAGACCCATTAGGTCTTTGTGAAAGTTGTTCTCAAGATGTGCCAGAGTATCAACTTTTTGAGTGCCCCACAGCTCAGCACCGTAAAGTGCCGCACTTACGACCCTTGCCCTATAGATATCTAGAGGAGCTCCAATGGGTTTGGATGGTGATGATCGCTGCTCCTTGAGCAGCGCACCTGCCACCCTTTTATGGGTAAGGAAGACTTTTTGATGGTGTGACTTCCAGCTCATAGTATCACTGATGCGTATACCCAGGTAGTCAAATTCCTTTACACGGTCAAGTGCAACGGAATCCAGAACCGGGGGATAAACAGTTTTTTTTGGCGGGTTGAGGACTAGAAACTTGGTTTTGCTTATATTTATCGCTAAACCCCTTTCGTTGCAAAAGCTTTGGAACCTAGAAAGCAACGATTGAATGCCCATCGGTGATTTTGAAATTAGGAGGGTATCGTCGGCGAACAGAAGCGTTGGGATCTTCCTTCCAGCCAGGGTGGGTGCATCTGATGGTTGTTGCAGAAGATGCTCCACCACTCCGTTGATATAAAGAGAAAACAGAGTGGGGGCAAGCACACACCCCTGGCGGACGCCTCTGTCCACTGGGATACGAGGTGTTTTCTCTCCCTGACTACCCCATCTAATTTGGGCAAAATTTCTATCATGGAATTTAACAAGCAACGACAGCAAGTAGGGTGGGAGGCCTAACCCATCGAGGACGTTCCACAGGAGTGTGCGTGGCACTAGGTCGAAGGCAGTCCGCAAATCAATAAAGACTAAATACAGACTGCCCCCTCCCAGCACCACCACCTTCCAATAGATCATTAAAAGGCGGAACGTCTGCTCGACTGTCCCTGTTCCTGATCTGAAGCCTGCTTGTAGATCCGACAGAATATGATTTTCGTCTGCCCACTCGATAATCCTGCCCAGTACCACCTTCCCTGCTACCTTTTGCGAGGAATCCAATAAACTGATTGGGCGGTAGTTCGCTGGGTCGTCTCTAGAGCCTTTTTTAAAAATAGGTACGACCTCAGCGCCCCTCCATGAATCAGGAAAGACTCCACCTAACATTACTTCATTCAGGAGCAAGGTAATTAGTCTACTCCAGGGAGATGGATAGTTCTTAATTAGGTCTCCTGGGATTCCATCTGGACCCGCTGCCTTGTTCTGAACAATACCTTGGATTGCTCTTTCGACTTCTAAGTCAGTAAATGGGTCATCATAACACGAGGGGTTAGCTGTAAGCCACATGGATGGACAGGCTGACTGAGCCGGATCTGATGGAGCGGAGTACAGTTGAGAAAAATGTGCAAACCATACACCCCCTGTAATATTGCAAGTTAATTGCTGGTCTAATGGCTTTTCCCTGGATCTTAATAGGTCCCAAAACCTCCTGGCATCCTTATTATTGCTGGCCTCTACTAGATCTCCCCAGAAATTAAAATCATAAGTCCGCTTGGCTTCAGTTATAGTTATTTTATAGGTTCTCCTAGCTGCCCTAATAGCAACCGCATCTTTAGACTTTAAAGTCACAACAAGTTCCTTCCTGGCCTCACGACATTTTTGGGTATACCACTTATCTGACTGTTTAGGCAGTGGTTTTGGGATACCCCTTCGTCTGATTTGGGGAACAATAAATAAATCACTTAATGCTTGCACAGTCTTAGTGAATAGAGGTAGGATCTTATCATCGCCTTGGTTAGTAGTGGTCAACCTGGACTCCACCTCTTCCAAAATTGTTCCGGCTTGATCGATTCTTGCAACATCTGCTAGGACTTTGGCCCACTTTAGCCGCCTACTGCAGTTTGCAGGGGCTATTTCATGGGAGGATTTCCACTTGTGTTCGGTTCGGCCTTGCCTTGCTGCCTGCCAAGGGAGTGAGATAGATAGCGATAAGGGGTTATGGTCGCTATCACCCGACACTATGACCTCCATGTCTAGATGGTGTTGCCAAAGATTATAATTGAGCATGATATAATCAATCCTAGACGTGTGGTCTTGCCTGTTATAGGTGTGGACACCCATATGGTCGGATTTGGAACGGCCGTTTGTTGGTCGCAAATTGTGCTCCATGCACAGGGCATTGATCTCTATTGCATTTTGCGACCATTTGGGGATCGGGGCAAGATTCAAAATAGGAATGCCTCTCCTAGTGTCCTCCTCAAACGTGTCCAAGATATCTTCATTGGCCAAGGGCTCAAAACAGCAGTTAAAATCCCCAACAAGCAGTATATAAGAATCCGCATCACAGGTGGCCAGGTTGCGATTTAGGCCTGTGGATTGTAAATGGGATGCACCACCTTTGGCACCCCTCAGGTAGATGTTGAAGACTTCCAATCTCTTCCCCCCTTTATGAGTTACCGTGAGCCACTGGAGATCCGAGGATTGGGTGTTTCTTTCTATTACCCTGAAGCCTAAAGCAATACTGATCCATATTATGAGGCCGCCTGACGGACGACCTCTAGATCCTTGCTCCCGTACTGCGGGGATAAAGAAAGTGGAAAATCCCACTCGGTGTCTTGGCTCCAGACACCAAGTTTCCTGTAAGAGGCAAATATTGAAGGGTTCCAGGAAATCACTCCATTCGGGGATGTCAAAATTACGACCAAGACCAGCCACATTCCAAGATAGAATTTTTAGGACAGAATCAGCTGATGGAAAAGCCCTGGTGTGGTCAGTAGTCATCAGCCTAGGAGAAGCAGACACACCCGCAAATTTTAAAGACCTCACAAGCGGCTCAGAATGCGGGAGATTGTGGGATACATGAAGGGCGGGGCAGGAAGAAACCAATTGTCCGGGAGAAGTGGATACAGAGAAAGTCTCGTAAGATGGATTTGGCCAATCAACCCCATTACAGTTTGCTGCCATGTCCAGTAGCATTGTCACACCATCAACCCCTGCGTTGCTAGATTGACCTATTCGACTTGTTGCAGGTTCAGGGGCAGCGCAATCTGTAAAATGATGCCTTTGCAAAGTCGAGGATACCTTCTGAGGTGGCTTAGCTGTTTGCCTAGAGAGTCAATCCACCTCCTCTAAACCACCAAATCTATTATAGGTAGAAAGGCCATTCCAGTGTAACAAAGTCTCCCTATGACCCCAGGACTTATTCGGCCGTTGGTGGTGCTGAACCAATGTCCAATTGTCCCCCTGATTACAGGTGGGTCGGGGAGGATAGAAAAAAGATAATGGCTTGGGTTTAACCAAAGAGTCATCATTACTGGGCCAACTGCAAATGTAGTGTGCCGTGTGAGGATCTTCGAAGGTCACTACTATGCAGTCTCCTGGACTGGATTTCCACGTTGGCCCTACCCAAGGGGTTCTGCGGACCATCGAGACCCCACTTTTCCTGCCATTGGGGATAGGTCTGTTTACATTCAACCAATGCATTATTTTGTTCTTAAGTGACCAATGATTTTCAAATTGGCCATTACCTAGCGTTGGAACCCCCGTCAGTACAACGACATAGTCGTTTGCCTCTGGGGGAAGGTCAATATAACCACCTCGGAAGTTATCTTTGACTGGGGGGGCCAGGGTTTCACTAGAGACAGGTCTAGTTGTTGTTACGGGTTTGGAGTTTTGTGAGTTACGTGTGTCACCTCGTGGTGGTACCTTTGGTTTCACACGAACTTGCTCCACCGTAACTGTCCTTGGTTTGGGGACCGGTTTTATTACAGGTGGGACCAAGGAGGAAACTAGATTAATTTGGGGTGTGGTAGGTTGTGGCAATGGGTCAGCCGAAATGGTGCCCTGGTTTTCCAGACTTTTCAACCCAAGAGTGGCCAGCGCAATAAGGCTCTTTTCCATTTCTAACAGATTGTTTTCTATCCTCGATAGTCTTAGGTCCAAGGGTGACAAAAGTTTTTTGAGTGTGTCCCAGACCACCTCTATAAATTCTTTGTTGTTATTGGTTAACCCATTTACTATAGAATCCTCGACTAGTGCGTTATTAGGGAGGGGAATCGATGCAATATTTCCATATCCCATATTACAGGACTGGGTATTAGGGGTAGACTCAACTCCAGTATTGGGTGCTATGATGTTATTCGCGGACAGATCTTTGGGAACAGAGATTTTCGCTTTCTTACGAAAGTAAGCTGAGCGAGAATTACGTTTCCTCTTTGGTTGTTTACCTCTAGAGGTACTGTTGGGCACATTCGGGAGAAGTATAGAGGGAGTAGGGTTTTGTACACTAGGAGGCGTCAGTGGAATATCCTCAACCTTACTTCCTGGTACAGATTTAGGAGTAACCGGGGTCGGTAAATGATGAATATCTACCTGAGTGAGTATACAATGTGGGCGTTCCGGGCGCTCAGGGGTAACAGAGGTTGCTATGTGGCCTAGGGAGGATTTCTTGGAGAGTCCAATTACTTGGGACAGTCTTCTTGCAGCATCTAGTTCTAGCGATACCCGGGTTTGGAGCTTTGTTATTTCCTTGTCTATGGCTATGTTGGTGCGAGTTATAAAGTCGTCCATAGGGCCACTAACTAGAGACCCACGTTTGGAGGACTTGGTGCGGGTAACCCTTGGATCCATATTACTAGAGCACTGGGGCACTCTAACAAAAGAGGACTATTTCCCCCTCAGGTAATGATTATATATATACCAGAATAATAAACCAAGGGGGGTGGCCCAGACCAGACCTCTGAGACCTCGAACGGCCTCAAACGGCCCAGTCTTTGCCCTGTCTTCGCCCGGGCTGCGTCCCGCGCTGCGGGAGTGCTGGAAAAATAAATAAGTGGCCAAGTAAAACTAGGGGGCGTGGCAGCAGGGAGAGCGGACCGGATGTCAGTCAAAGGTCTAGCAGGGACTCCTGGGCAATGGAGTCCCCTGCACGCTCGCAGCCCCGCTGACCGCACTCACCCGGTGGCCGGTGTCCCAAGAAGCGAAGCGGCACCCGCGGAGCGGGTGCGGCGAGTCGTCCTGCTAGGTCCAGGAAGGTACGGGTACTACTGCTGCAGTTGCCGGGTCCGCAATCAAAGGAGCCTCCAAAGTGCCTCAAAGCTTGGAAAAGCGTCCCACAGGTAAAGAGGAAGGAAAGAGTTTTTAAACAGCAGAGGGCGGGGGGCGGCAGCAGGGAGAGCGGACCGGATGTCAGTCAAAGGTCTAGCAGGGACTCCTGGGCAATGGAGTCCCCTGCACGCTCGCAGCCCCGCTGACCGCACTCACCCGGTGGCCGGTGTCCCAAGAAGCGAAGCGGCACCCGCGGAGCGGGTGCGGCGAGTCGTCCTGCTAGGTCCAGGAAGGTACGGGTACTACTGCTGCAGTTGCCGGGTCCGCAATCAAAGGAGCCTCCAAAGTGCCTCAAAGCTTGGAAAAGCGTCCCCAAACTGGAGTCAAAACTCAAGGTATCAAGAAAAGAGAGAACCTCTTTGGTTTCCTTCAGGAATGAAGGCATAATTTTCATCAAAGGCCAAAGAAACTGGTCACAAAATTGTGACAATCATTCCAAGACAGAATTAATCCAAAATACAAAGGGTAAGGCTGGTGGGGGAAATCTGTTTTTATGTAATTTGGGAAAGATTTAAATCAGTGCCATTGTGGGAATTAGAAAGAAGGCCATCAATTTGCAAGAACATCTTAAGTCCATCATTGATTTGTTGTGTAGTTCCTACTAATCCGTAGGACCTGTGCATTTGTTGGACACAACTTTGGTGGAGATGCCTAGACTTATTCTGGGCATCCCACAGGATATGTTGTCCCAGAGACTAGCTAGCTCACAGTGCCACCATAAGCCCCACCTAACTGTACCAAGGAGTGAAGCGTTTCTGGCAACCGCTGAACATGAGAACCTTGTTCCTTCAGGGCTCGTGGAAACAGAGCCTAACCTTTTGCTCAGTCCTTCTGCTTACGTGTGCTCAGAAAAATATACAGAAAACACAGTGGGACATTTTCAATATATTTATTGATCCAATGTTTTTCTTGTAAGGAATACATGTGCTGCGATAATCAGTAGACAGAAAGCAGATGAAAGTGACTATGAGCACCAAAAGAGTAAATAGTAGGGACAGCTTTGCCATGGTGCTAAAGCAGTCTATATTTGCAGGCATATAAACAAAGCAGTAATCAGGCGTACTCCTACTATGTAAAACCTACTAGTGTACCTAGAATGTGCATAGGTGTGAAGACAAGAATCCCCATAAAGGACGATCCAACCCCATTACCTATCAGGAAAGAATGAAGGACCCCATCTTCATCACAAACTGGAGACCCCTCACGAGATGTCAGAACGCTGCCTGGTGAAGTCTCAGCACGCAGGGACCCTCGGTGTCAGCTGAAGGGCCTTCTCTGCTAATTTATCGGGTTACTCATTATTTATAATATAAAGCAGTGTTGCGATGTACGTTGTAGATTAGCGATTTTATGAATATGTTGATAGCTCTGTCACCCCATGGATGAAGATAGAACAACATTTGTACAGTGCGTAACAAGGCCTTGTACATGATGCCAAAGGCATAGTGATAATGTTGTACAAAACTAGATGTGTAAACAAGTAGTTTCAGAGAAACAAAACTAAAATTGTAATGTATGCAAATGTTCATGGCAGCAATGTTATTGTGAAAAAGACGACAATATAAGAAATTAGCTGCTTCGCTCCATGGGCCTAACCCGAGAACATAACATAATGTATAATCAGGACATTCAGCCAATTAACTGGATCATGTATATCTGTTAAAACAATGATGGTAACTGAGCAAGATGACATTGACAAAGGCACATAGCTGAAATATGTCTATTTCTTTTTGTCTTTTCTTAATAAAAAATAAATTTTGTATACCCCGCAAGTGCAGATCACCTTTGTTTTGAATCAAAAAATACATATATATTGCCTATTGGTGGTCGCCAGTAGATTCTTCTAGTTAGGACATAGTTTCCATAGGAAAAGAGATTTTTGACTTGCCTATATCTTTGACGTGGTTTGACGAATCTTCACTAAATGTTCCCCAAAAAATGCCCAGGTGATTCGCGTTGTGCGTTGAAACTTCGGGGCGATCCATTAAGCCGGGGGTCAAAAAAGTGTGCTTCCCATGTTAATTCCCATAGGGATTTTGAACACTACTACAGCCCGAACTGCTCGGCGGAATTACACCAAATTGGGCTGAAAGCTAGATCTTAGTCAAGAAAGAATGCTTTTTGTATTTGGTGTAAATCTGCTCAGTAGTTTTTGAGTTTAAAAAAAACAAAACATTTATACATATAAGGATGCGGATCCTCTGAGGATCCCACACCTCATTTTGATATCTGATTGGCTGGCAACACTTTAATCAGGAAGTTTTGGCAGCCATCTTGGGACTCAACTTCAGCTGCGTCCCCCTAAAAAAGTATATTAAAACATTTTTTAAAAATAGTAGGGGGCAGGGTAAGAATACCATGACCGCTGGCCTTCATTCTGGGGTCTTTAAAAAAAGTCACCAAAAATCACAAAGGATCTGTGACTCCGGTGAAGATTGAAAAAAAATACAAGTGAGGGCTGCTGTGCTTGTTTTGAAAAGAGCCCCTGGGTGGACCAGGTCCCGGGGCATTTTTTTAAACAATACACTCTCCTGAGGCTCTTGGAGCCCTGGGATCACCACATCCCTAGACTTTATTTATAAAAATGGAAGGGGGCTGTGCGGACCCCTCTCTTGAGTTTCTGAGAAGCCCTGATTTCTAACACCTTCCCAGGGCTTTATGCTTAATAATTGAGGGGGCCATATGGACCCCCTCCTTGGCTCCCTAGAAGCCCCTCGGATGACCACCTCCCTGGGGCAATAAAATAAACATTTGGCATGGGTCAGATGGACACCACAAGCCCTGGGGACCAATACCTTGGAGCCATTAATGGACCTATGGACCTCTACCCCTTAAAGCCGGCTCCCTGTACCCCGGGGTGCCCATCCCGGGACATAGATGTTTGCTCTTATTTGGCTGGAGTTTTGACAGCTCCCACCAAGTAAGAGCAGACATGAACTCTGCTCTCAGCAAGTGGTCCTGTTTGATGGCTGAGGAGCTTTTGTCTTTTTACCTGCCTTCAGTCAAGCGGGCAGTGAAACAGATGAACCTATTGCTCTCGCACACATGGAGCTGTATGTTTAGAAGATCCCTGTGTGTATAAGCAATTGTGTCTCCCGTTGGAGGCAGGAAGCCAGCAATGACCGCTGGGGCATTCAGGCTCCCCAAGCAGTCCCCAGTGCTACGGAGCTGCTCAGTCACAGGCTCTTAAGTTCACTACACCAAGGAGCTCTGTAGAGTTGATAAGATGCCCAAAAACAACACCCCACCCCACCAATCACAACACGCCTCCCAGTAAGGGCCTGCATCCATCCTACCTCCCCATTTGCAAAGCTGCTACGGGCTAATTGTTGCAAATAAGCCTAATTGGGGGCATTTCCCAAAACAAAAGGGTCCTCACTTATGTAAACAATGCAGATAAAAAAGCTTGCAGGGGAAACCCTATCTTTGCCTTGTTTGTGGTTATTACACCAATAGAGCTCTTTATTATCTCCTAGGCATTCTCGTCATTTAAACCACTGCATTGGAACAAGAATGGGGGGCCATTTAGATCATAAAAAACAGCTTGAGGCTGGGCAAACTGGAGCAATGGCCTTGCTTGTGGCATTCAGCGTGCAGTCCGTTTTCACCTAATTAGAGGCCTGGGTAATTAGAATTGGAAGACACATTACTCAGTTATGGGGCCTTTGTAGGGTATCGATTATATGTGTTGAGTGAGGGAGCTAAACAAACTAGTCAGATGAAAGATTTAATAATGACAAAAGATTCCACTCTCCAAAGAGAAGTTGTGAACAGCAATGAAATGATGTTTGTCCCTATTGAAACAACTAAAACTGTACAATCAAAAAGTTCAGAGATCAAAATATTGACGACGTCTATGTGAATATGCCACAGATCGAGTCCTCCCCCAGTTCAACAAAACCTGCTCAGCAGCCAAGAATAGACTGGACCTAGATAAACATAAAACACAAAGAGTGGTGGATGAGAGGGCAAAGAAGTGCAATAAGCCAAACATGGGAAGGCAACACTATTATTGATAGTGGACGCGAATTATCTGAATCCTGTTCAATAAAACAGGATTATATTTGCTTGAAATGCCATTGCCTTAAGTCCCTGTAATATAATTGTTGCATAGGCCTCAGCATCTAACAACGCAATTAGACAATAATGGAATGGAATTGGATGCTTTTTTGTAAATTGGATGTAGGATTTACCTTTTTCAAGATTGCGGGCCCTCAGCAGATTAAAACAGCTCGCGTACAGAGAGGTCATCACTTCAGCCCAAAAATCTATGTCTGCTTTAAAGAGAGAGCCAAGCAAACGTTTACGGCCAGGTGCCCCATTTGTTCTGAAGAACGTAATGGTTTTGCAGACCGTTGCTCTGTAGAAGACCTTAGAGCAGTGTTCCATGTGGTCATTCTTCAGATTCTGCCAAGTCTATTTACATTTACAGGTTTCCTACTAACTGAACATGTTCGACCCATTATTCCACAGATACATCAATCCCTCCAGTAGTAGATTGTTCATTTAAAGTATTTTTGTACAGCCAGAATTTGTTCTGATTGTTACAGGTTAATAGTGAATGTATGTGGAGCCATTCTGATTCTGTTTATTTGGCTTTTATCTTCCACAGAAGAGCACAGTAAGCTTTTCTTGTTTTGTTGAACTGCTACTGTGCAGTCTGATTTGTTTTATCTTTACTATCTCTTCTGGACGCTGCAATTAAGGCTGATTTACTTTTCTTTAGCTCAAAGATGTACCATTGGTGGATTGTTGGATCCGGATTTCATAATTGCTAGTGGGATAGAATTCCTTTTTCCTCCTGAATTACTGTAGAGTGAGTCTGTTGAGATAACTTGGGGGCATATTATCAAGACAGGCGATGAAATTATCGCCTTTTTATCGGCAGAAAACTGACGCTAAAACTGCGATAATGGGCTTGATAAAATGTCCTATAGAATTCCAATTGAAGCCAATGTTAGATGTGAAGGACATCTAACATAGGCTTCATTTGGAATTCCATAGAACATATTATCAAGCCCATTGTCGCCATTTTAGCGGCAGTTTTCTGCCGCTAAAACAGCGATATTTTATCGCCTGTCTTGATAATATGCCCCTTGGTCTTGTTGCAGCTGGGCAGTCCAGGTGTTTAGTTGATTCAGTGTTTGTTTCCATCTGATAAATTGATCCATGCAGACCTTGCTCCACTTTAATCTCCTTAATAGTGTATTTTTTTCTCACCTGCGGCGGTGCCAAGAATGTTTCATTGACCAGTAATTGGATGCTCCAGTTGAAATTGTATTACAGCTGGAAAGTGATCACTTTCAGAGTTGTTCCAACACTGCAAAGGCTTTACATAACTCCAACAAAAAAGCGCTCACAAAAGAGTAATCCAAGGTGGTAATGACCCTGCATGTAAACAGGAATTTACATGTGGTGCCACTAAATATTTCAAGAGTTTTTAAAGAGGAGAGTTTATATGTTTGTAGCCAGTTGGTTATTTCATCTGCTAAGTAGCCACTGCTACTTGATGAGATATCTGCCAGGTTGTCCAAGTTGTGTGTATTAATGTCCCCTGTTTTCATTATTCCTTGTGACGGAAACCTGCAAGTTAAACATATGAGCACCTCAGAAAAGGCAGGCACAGTGGCTTTTCTGCCACAATTGTGTGTGTTTAGCTGTACTTTAAGTAGCAGGATCGATTTCACCCATTTGTGGAAGTGACGCACCTTAATTATAACTGCTTGATGCAATGGGCACCTTGTCAACTACAGTTGTGTCAAACTTTATACTTGTGACTATATAGATTGAAAGGCCACTTGATGGGTGTCCAGAATACTTGCTTTTAATGGCCAGTTGGTGTAATCCATAAAATCTTGCAATCTGTAATGGGAACATTTCCAAAGATTCTTACAGGCAGAGTATGTCAGCATCTTTGATGAATAAAAGGTCTTCAACCAACTACATTCTAGGAAATTCTTGTTAACTTGAGTTTGAGGGGTGTTACCTCCTTGTATTTCCCATTATTGGCTGCAGTAGGAGCAGGTATATATCCTATAGGATATGGTTAAAGTAATACAGCCCCATCCCAGTTCTGAATTGTGGTTGATTGAGTTTGTACGGTATGATTTGCTTAATTGCTTATTTGAACTTATGGGAATCTGAAAATTATTGCTTAGGTTTGGGTCTGATGCCCCGTTTGCTCCCTATCAGATGCTTGCGGTTGCTTTGTATGTCCTACTGCTATTTAAAATGTGAGGGTACTTTTCTGACTCGATAGTTCTTATTTCAATACCCCACTTTGCATAGGCAGCTTTTAAGGTCTCGCCTTCACAGCACGCATGTGCTGCATAGGAAAGACAGCTATAGCCATTGATTGCCTTTTTCAGGCTAAAACATGCACGCGTTCCATTGCCTTTAATGGCAACGCGTGCACGTGTGGCGATTTCCTTGTGGGAGCGAGCGCTGCTATATGGTAGCCATTATCCCTCTCGCAAGGGAATCGCGCAGCCCCCCTCCTCCCCTTGCTGCTGCGCGAGTCACATGCGCTCCTCCGCCTGCTGCCTGCAGCGCTTGTGCTTGCTGTCCAGAAGGTCACTGCAGTGTCATGGGCAGAAGCTGAGCGGAGTCAGCATGAGGGAGCTCTCCAAGGTTTGAAAGAGTTTGGTGCTGTGAACTCAGAACCCTGCATCCTGTGGGGAGTTATCCTCCGGCTCGGAATACGTTCAGGTTAGGAGAAAATTGTTTCAGGTCCTGCAGGGAGCTGTCCAAGTGCTAACAGACCTCGGCAGTGCGGGCTCTGAATGTTGTGGCCTGCAGTAAGCTGTCCGCAGGTGCGGAACAAATTACTGTCCAGAGAAAGTGTTTTCGTGCCAGCTAGGAAGTTGTCCAGACGCTGACATAATCCCCAGTCCTGTGGAAATCGCTCTTTGCCCTGTGGGGTGCTGTCTGCTGTCCGATACTGACACAATTGCTGTATCCTAAGTTTACAGTCATAGCTTTGTGCTCCGTAGGAATCTGGCTGAGCTTTCTTCAGATAATTTGATAGTGTTGGATTGCGCAGAGAGGTGTTCAATGGTTGAAGCTCTTTGTGCAAGAAGACTTGGTGTAGTTTCTACCCATGTTTTTGTTTGTGTGTCTAACCGGTTCAGTCGGTGAAAAAGAGGCCATATTGTAGATTGTCCAAGGGGCTAAGCTGGCATGATCGCCAGTTAATTGCACCCTATTTGTATCTTTATTATCCCAGAGGGGCTTCAGATGTTTGTTCTGCCCTTTCTGTAATACGGATTGGAACAGCGCAAACTATGCTCCAGCATGATTAGCATCAGGCATTCCCACATTTGCTTGGGGACATGTCCCCGTGCAAATTAGAGAACGCTTTGCCCTTGCACCAATGCCATTTTAAAAACTAGAGTACAGAGAAAAGAAACTTTCAGGAAGCGCCCTGATTATGCACCACATATAGGTGGTGCAGAGTCAGTCACTCACTGCACCCACCTGCTTAGGAATGAGGCTACGGATGAGGATGTAATATGTCTCTGATATGGCTCTAACAGACGGCTCTTCAGGGTACAGCATGGATGTTGCCCTTGGGCTGACACAGCTTTTCCAGTAGGTTCCGCCGGTCGCTGGCGTGATGTCTCCTGAAGGGTTTGGCAGGTGCTGAAGCTGCTCTCCCAGCAGTCATTGCTGGGTGTTGCACAGGTGCTCTTTGTAATCTGCTATGGTTCTCATAGACGGCTGGGCAGGGAACTGCATGGTTGATGTCTGGCTGCTAACATAGCTCTTGCTGTGCCAGAAGCTGTTTTGTTATTGCTGACTTGGCGCCTTCAGCATGAGTCCCTGTATTTTTTACACAGACATGACTGCGTTCCCAATGTGTTGATTACAACCACTTACTGTCACAGGGAGCACTCCATAGGATGGCGCAACTGATTTATCAAGATGGAGGGTGGGTTCAGTTCGCATGAATCCCAATTGTTCCTCCTTTATGAAGTTGAGCTCTGTGAGCATCATGTATACCTCTTGTGTATACACTCTCCACGATCAGTCTACATTCTTGTTGCAACAGAGCCTCCTAATCCTTCTTTGGGTGTATGAAACCACTAAGACTGGACCAGTGTCCCCACACTGCTTAGGACAAGGTTCTTCCATCACACAGCATTTCCCAGGCTTCTCAATCAAACCTTCTCGTTGCTAGTGTCCCAGACTTTCTTAACCACTTAGTTAATCTAAACTGAAATATTCTAATTGTGTAGTTAAATATGGGTTATGAGTTTGTGTTACCCTATCCTCTTCACTACTGCATGAACAATAAACTGTAATCGACCTACATCAGTGCTTTTCTTATAACTAGTGACTATTTGTACCTGACTTCCATTACAAAACATCAGCCTGTCTCTGCTAAGAAACCCTGTGTCCTTTTCATCCTTTATAATACTTTACTGCATGAGACCCAGGAGAGTGTGTCAGCTGATCTGTCTTATCTGCACTGAAGGAGGGAGGGTTTAGGTTACAGAAAAAGCAGAGAGTGAATGAGTATTTACTCGCTGATTCTAGTGCCTCCATCAGAGCTCATTAGTACAGTTCCAAGAGGGAGGTTTTATGCTTGGGGCGCCGTCAGAAGAGCTCACATTATCAGGTGTGCTCAGCTCTGGTCCCACGTTTCCATTGTGACGCCATTTCCCATTTCCCATGGCCCTGCCTGACAACCTGCCTGTGTCTTAGTAGGTCTGGTGAGTACCTGAGAGTGCCCCTTTGTTAGGTCATCTGGTGACCACATTGAAGCCCTATACTGACTTAGAATGGTCCCAAGGCAGGAAACGTCACATTGTCTGTGGATTCTGAGGCACTGACTTTAAGGTCTGGCTCATGCGCAGACCCTGCTTCAGTCAGACATGGCTGTCTACTCCCTTTTCAGTTGTGGAGAGAGTAGGATGTCATAATATGAGGACCACAAGCAGCATACGCGTCTTAATGAGAGCCAGGTGCTTCGCCATACCAATAAGTTGGAGCAATGTAACACTTGTTATTTAAATCACACAGGAACAGCAAAAATGTGGTTGGAAATGCTCTAAAAATATATTACCGCATAGTCTAATTTTTAGGTTGAGTGTAGTGCAGTGCGCATGCGCTGCTCTAGAAAAGGGCCTCTTAGACTCACTCCAGACTTTTCAAGAGACTTCTCCATGTTGGTCGGACTCCTCCTACACATTTCATTGGCCTTTGCATGTGGCCTTAAAAAACTGAAAGCACGCAACAGGCCAAAGGCGGTTGTATGTCCCTCTTGTTCTGTAAACGTTCACTCCCATGGCCTGTGGGTCTTGTGAGCAAACCGAGCGAGCAGCGGCTCGCAGTGTGCCAGCTGCATTCTTGGATCATGTTACCAATTAACCCAGCCTTCACTATCGCGTCCGTGCTTGATTTCAGTTCCTTTCAGTTGCTCATGTGTGTATTTGGGAAGGAAAACAATTAATGTGCTTGTAAGACCTTTGTAGCATGTTGAAACTCAATGTTAACCCCTTCCATGCTGATGACAGAACGGTTCCGTCATCAGCATCGGTTGAGCTGTGCTGATGACGGAACCGTTCCGTCATGACTCCGCCCGCGCAAGGCGGAGTCAGCACAGGCGGAAAATACGCCCCGCACGCAACGGGTTAACTAACATTTATTAAACAGCTAAATACCCGTTCGCCAATCAGAAAAGGGAGTGCAGATTAACTAACAAAAAGAAGGGAGGCTTTGATGCAGGCAGAGGTTTTCCCAGCTCTTGGGAGATTAGCAATTGAATTAGAACATTACCACTACAAAAACACATGTTAAAACGCATACAGGCGCTCTAAGATTCGTCTTCGGGGACAATTTTGCATCGTGACCCATGCCTGCACCTCACAGTTGTGTGTGTCCACGGCCACGACTTACGATTCCTCTGCTCAGGTTAAGAAATGTTCATGGCACGTGAGGTCCTGGCAGGCACACACAAGCACACACACATGTGTGTGCGTGTGCAGATTTAACCACCCCATTACTACCACCCACAAGCGCGCCTAGCAGCTGAACGCCGGGCTTCTGTTTGAGCCGAAAACGACCAAAGAAAAAGGGCTGGCATGCCCTGCTAAATAAAAGGAAAGAGGTCTTGCTCCGTGCCCTCACCCCTCTTGCCTCCTGCCCTCCACAAACACACGCAGACTGAAGCACGTGTGCATCCTTTTCCTGGACTCCAAAACGACATTCATTGGCTGGGATCTGGAAGCAGTGTTTACAAACAGGAATTCCATGCATTGCAAATCAATCGGCACCAGGGGGCGGCACTTTCATGCCCCCCACCGTGGCCAATTGACATTCAGCACGTTCGCGACACCTCACCCCCAAAAATCAACAGCAGCAATTGGCCATTTCCCAACAGCCAAAGGCCATTCCGTAAAGGGATTAGTCTGTTGTTTGCAGCCTAAAGACCTCCGGCAGTTTGTTAACCATGTTCTGCAAGGGATGACCCCTCAACTGTGGGGCACACCAATGAATACTGTATGTGAACAAAGTACTGACCAGCTGAGATGCCTTTGAGTAACCACCAGAGAGTCAAGCATTGGCATAGCCAATAGGTCTCACCTTTGGGCCCTTATAAGTGTTTAGCCATGCAACAGTTGATGTTATTGCACCAAGGATATTGTGCTGCATAACTAAATACTTATAGGGTCCCAAAGGCGAGACCTATTGGTTATGCCAATGCTTGTTTGCTGAGTACTTGGGCTGTATTTATCGGGGATTTTCCACGTAATAATCGTAGATTCTGTATCTGAAAAAAGGGAAGTCCTGTTAATTGAATTCTTATAATGTCTTCAATCTGATAGTGACTTAAGGTGGGGAAATGCCGCAGGAGGCGTGAGATATTCGCCCTGCTCAGTATATCACTGCGGCCTCCATGTATGTATGTCACAGGTACTCTTTACCTCACTTCTGGGGTAAACCCATACCTGCAATCTCATTCTTTTGTCGCACAATAGCAGGGTCTACTCAGGGATCTCAAAGCCCAACCTAGTAGAAATATTAAGGGACTGTGACTGTGCCACATGACTTTATTATGGCACAGTGAGGCACAGTCATCTGGAAAACAATCTGTTGAACAACGGCATGAACCACTAAACGAGCTCATCATGTATAATCCCAGTTTGCAAGGGTTTCTGGCATGCCCTTAGTGCTATTTTGGAGAGAAAAGGCTTGAGTTATTCTGTGCTGGGGTGCTCATGAGCATTATGATTTGAGGATAGGGGATGGGTACTCTACATGCTCAGCGGTTGGAGTCCAGAGATTCTAGATGTTTCGTTCTCTCGGTGCTTACACACTTGCCTTCGTAGGGTAGTAGGTGAAGCTTCAGATTGTTTGACCTACAGAACTCTGTGTTTCCTCCCAGAAGCCGTGGCCTCAAGGTGTCACTTCTTCAAAGGAGCATCCCCCTTGTAATGTGGTGAGGAAAGACATTACTGATCCAAAATTTTAGCCTCTTGAGTAGCTGGTTGTCTTTGACCGAGCTCATAAATTACCTCAGCTGAGGTCACCAGTAGGCATTTGAGAGGGACATCAGCTCTTCTCTGGCATATCGTGCCTATAGGGAGGATGGCTCTGAGACTGCCGAGGCCACTGAGGGCCTAAGGGCTACTGCAGTGCCAGTGGAGCTCCATACTAATCCAAATGCTGAGTTCAGGAGCTGGATCTTCCATAGTGACTTTCAAGTCATTTGATGTAAAAGTCAATGATGCCAAGCCACAGCCAGGAGCAATAGGTGGAAGGGAGTTTGCACCAAGAGAGTGGATTAAGACATTTGTGACAGGTGATTGAAAAAACAGAATTCATATTTTTATTGTTCCTCATATGACCACGTACTCCCCTTCATTTTATTATACCCATACTTTCTAAGGAGTCTATTTTCAAAAATGTCATATTTCTGTCAAAGTTCTTATGCACTCTATGTACAGCTAATGTCTTTTCGACTTTTAAACTATTTTAAATGGATAAATGGGGAGTATATGGATTCTATAATTATGTAAAATGTAAGTATTGGGCTACACACTTTAGAGTAGCAGGTTATAATTATTACATAAATAAATTGCTAGTAGTACTGATTAAAAAAGGCAAGAATTTCTTAGATGAGAAAGAGCTCTTATTATTGTGGCATGTGAGCAATAAGGCCAGACTATCTCCAGTAATGTTTTTTTCAACAACAGAGGCCAGTGTGCCAGGGTCACACATAGGAATGGATTCTCTGGAACTACCAAGTGACAACAAGCATTGGCAGAGCCAGGAAACCTGGGTTTAATGGGCTTATGTATAAAGCGTTAGTACATAGATAGGAGGAAGCCAGTAGCCGTGGACAGTGTGGGCTGTAGTTCTAAAGTAGGCCCTCATGCAGAACATTTCAAGCGATACATCCAAACAGTCAATAGCATTGTGTGAGAGATTAATATTCCAATGTGCTGAGCCAAGATGTGATAAAGACATGTTCAATCCAATAGCTAAAAGACGCTGGTCAAAGAATTTCTATGGTCGAAAGTAGCCAACTAAAACCCCACCCTCCGCATATTGTTAACAATAGGTCTCTTTGACACCTGCATTATCACAATCCAGACTTGAAAAGTATACAGTCCAAAAACACTACAAACATGTGTACAACAGATTTTTATAAGTAAAACGGTTGTAGTAGACAGGCAGAAGATTACTGTAGTCCTCAGTGCAAGAAATTACAGTCTTATTTTGATGCGTAAAGGAATTAAAATGTAGGCAACAAAATGTAATCTCACCATGGTGCGAACATCATTTTGGAGGCTTTCTAATCGCTCATTGTCCTCATAGCTGAAAGAAGAAGAGTGAGGAAATATTTAGAAAAAAAGCTGTAAGTATTTTCGCAGCTAAATAGGGCAAAGGGGACAGATCACAGTAAACCCGAAGGACAGAAGATAGAAAGACTAAGAACTATGTGAGCAGGAGCTTAGCGAAGAAGACAATAGAAGAGTGAGAAAGCAGAGTGTTCATTTACAGCAGAGTGTATAAAATAAATATGGTTTAACATAATTAACACAATTTCAGAAGCATGCAGTAATACTGTATCCGGTCAAGAATTATAGGGAATATTTTCCGCCTTCAAAAGTCTTTTGAGATTCAAAGCAAAATAAATGTGGAAAACGAGGTATCTGTTGAGAATTTAGCAGCCAAAAAAATGAAAATGATAAATCCATGGGTAATTTTATGCAGCAAATTGAAAGTCTTAATGGTAGAGGGAGGTGAGTCTGTCAGCTTAACCAATGAGACCATTAGAGCTGCCACCGTGCAGGTAAGAGTGGTGGGGCCAGGTTGGGGGGGATTCGACGGACGGCCACAAGGGAAATTAAATAAATAATTAATTTCCCTACATCGTGGTCTGTCGAACCCCCCTCCCACTCTCCCCCCCTGCCCCACAGCTCTTAGCTGCACGGGCCACGGCTGCAATAGAGGCAGATGGATCTGAGTCCAAGGGGCATATTTATCAATGAGTTGCGTCACTCTTCCGCCAAGCAAGAGGTTGCAATGGCAACACAACAACAAGTAAGTCAGATTTATCAAGCCTCGCAAGGCTACCTTGCATGGCCCAGCATGGCTTGATATATCTAGAGTACCGCAACGCAGCGCAAATTACTGTGTTGTGTTACTCTGCCCCAGGGAGGCAATCTAAGGGTAGAGTGTGGGTTTTCCCATGCATCTACCCATGGATTTTGATGCAATTCCAGATTTTCCATTACTGGTAGACCCGTGAATGTGTCAAAATTCTACGCCTCTCCAGGTGAGGAAAAAGATCTTTATTTCTCCATGTTTTTTCCTCTTTCTATGGGCGCTGTATTTTGCAGCACCCATAGAAAGAGGAAAATGACTCAGAGGATTGTTTTCGTGGATTAAGGTGTCCCTTCCTGCACAATAACACTCCTGTCTGCAGCACGGCACCCATGCACCATTGTGCACCTGAAAGGTATGCCCCTTATAACGTTAAATATGGTGCATTCCTGACCTTATACCCTTTTCCTTTCATGCAGCACAGCAAGGTGGCTTACTCAATTATACTCCGTGAAAGCTTGATAAACGTGACTCTAAGGGCCAGATGTAGGTAATCTCGATTTACCTACTCTTAAATACCAAATCATACCGATTCGGTATTTAAGAGTAGGTAAATGGGATGTAGGTAATTTCACTTTTGAAATTACCGAATCGGAATGATTCGGTAATTACCGAATCGGTATTTACCGATTAGGTAATTGCCATTGACTCCTATGGGCCTTGAGACCCATAGGAATCAATGCCAATTACCGAATCGGTAAATACCGATTCGGTAAAATTACCAAATTTGCAAGGGGGACAGGGTGTCACTTTGACACCCTGTTGCACCCCTCAATTGTGCATGGGTGCACATGTTGCTGACATACATGCCCTTAGGGCATGTATGTCTGCAACATGGCATGTTTTTTAAAGCAAAAAAAATGCTTTTTGAAGGGTTTTCATTATTTACCACCAACTTCTAGTTGGTGGTAAATAAAGAATTCTTAAACCCTTGTAGCACTGATTACAGTGCTACCTACATGTTGAATTACAGAATCGGTAATTTTACCAATTCGGTATTTTACCGAATCAGAAAAATTACAAATTTGGTAAAATTACTGATTCTGTAATTTAACATGCCTCTACATCTCAATATCCAAATACCGGTCGGAAACGGCCAAAAATCGGTATTTTCGGCCGTTTCCAACCGGTATTTGGATACCTACATCTGGCCCTAAGTGTTTAGCAAAGGAGACATTGACAACAGAGGAAGACCTTTGAGGGTAAAGACAGTTGAGTGTGGAGCTCAGCAAAGGAGATTGCCACATGCAGAGGAAAGAGGGTGAGAAGAGAGGGACAAGGCTACATTACAGGAAACATGAACTAAAAACTAGGGTTTGGCATTGGAGAGCCCTGTGTAGAGAGGGTGGATATGGCTGTATATATCTATGTTGGAGCAGGATCATTAGTACCTTGGCCCAGGTGTTTGGAGGGACTTAAGGCACTCTGATAATCCAACACGGAGCCTTGATGTTTTTGCCTCAGTAGCATTAGGACCTATAGCTCCCTAGCTGTCCCACGAAGTGGGATGACAGTAGGTAGCATATTTAATAAACATTCCTGCATTATAGGGCAGCAAGCAACGTTGCTGTGCTGCATTGCATGAAAAGGAGTGAGCAGAAATGCTCCATATTTGCTGAGATAAGGGGCATTTCTGTTCTCTACTTGCGCTGCAAACTGGTAGCAGCCTAGCGCCATTGTAGGCACCTTTGCACCACAGGCTGCCTGTGTTACAGGTAGGATTGTTTTTGTGCAGTAAGGGACACCTTCCTGCACCTATATATTCTGTAGAGGCATTTTCCTCTTTCTACATGCACTGCAGAATGAAAAAAACACAGAACATGTGGAAATAGGAAATAACGAAGGAACAATAACGATATTTCTCCTTGCTATGCCTAACTTGGGAAGGCATGGCATTTTTGCAAATCTGGGAATACCCCAAAATACATGAGTGGCTACATGGGAACGCTATAGCTCCACCCTTGGAAGGCCTGCCACAGTGAAATGTAATGTAACTCAGCACAGGCAGCTGCCTTGTGTGGCCTTTCTTACATTGTAAGTATTAATGAAGCCTTTGCGTTGTCCTTGTGTCACCATGCGCGACTCAAGGAAAACACAATATGTGCGTAGGAGTTTAGCTGAGTGTATTCTTGAGGAGAGCTGGCCGAGAGAGTTAGATGTGAGGGCCTAATGGCATACGTAAGAAGAGAAGGAGAAGAGATGTGGGCTCAGGCAGAGGAAATTGACGGAAGAAGGACATAGAATGAAGCTTGTATTCAGCACTTGAGAACTCAGCGTTGTAGAATTTTAATTATATGTGGATATTATTTGTCTTGGTCCACTGCACTAAAAAATTATAAACATATTTCGAAAAAGAGCATTTTTTTATTTTTAGCTGAGGGATTGTAACATTGTCTTGCTGTGAGGTCACAAAATCTACCCCTAAAAAGTGGCCTTGTAAGAGTATAATTGACCCTAATGCAAGCCAGATTAGGCCCGATTCACTTCTGGTACACTCCTGCAACACTGTCATTACCTTATTGGCCACTGGCTAAGTCCTAAAAAGAAAGACAAAATAGATGAGTACCTTCAAGAGCATTTCTTCAAGGCAGAACATTTCCAAGAAATTACTTTAATATGGGTCACGTTGGTACCAATGCATATTTATATCTATGATTCCCTTGCTGGTCTGGTAAGACTGTAATTTCAAATTCTCCAAGAAACTCTGGCAAAAAGGTCTCTGCTAGTGCAAAGTAATGAATCCTAATCTTTGTGTTGATTATTTGTGGTTGGTAACATTTTAAAGTTCTATTATGAATGGTGATTTGCAAAGTTGTCTTAACTATGTTATTATTTGTCTTTCACTTTAACATGTGCTAGTCTTTCTATAGTCAATGACAACATAATAAAATACTTGAAGGGGATGATGAGTGTGTTAGACGTTACATCTTAGTGTCCTTAGGCTCAATCCTTTTTTGTTTAAATAGAATCAAGAGAGTCCTTGCTTTATAGAAAAGTTGCTTTATTTGTGTAGATAAAAGCGTGAACAGCCGACACGTGTTTCGCCCCTGTGGCGAATTGCGCCAGGGCTTTTTCAAGGCTATTTACAATGTTATCAGTTCTGTAAATTTCTTCATTTTGTACACACTATATTTCAACATTTGATCCGGTTCGTGAAAGCGGTAGGAGAAACGGGAGACTTTCAGGAGCACGCCAGGGATTCAACCCCATTAAATTTACCAACCGGATCAAATGTTGAAATATAGTGTGTACAAAATGAAGAAATTTACAGAACTGATAACATTGTAAATAGCCTTGAAAAAGCCCTGGCGCAATTCGCCACAGGGGCGAAACACGTGTCGGCTGTTCACGCTTTTATCTACACAAATAAAGCAACTTTTCTATAAAGCAAGGACTCTCTTGATTCTATTTAAACAAAAAAGGATTGAGCCTAAGGACACTAAGATGTAACGTCTAACACACTCATCATCCCCTTCAAATACCTTACTGTCCGAAAACTCAAGAGGTCCAGAGTTTTCTTGAGTGTGTTATCACTTTCAGAATCCTGTGAAAACTGATGTGGACTTGGATTCCTCTGTGGACCACCTCTTTTCTGTAGAAAACATAATAAAATACAACTGCTGAATGGAAGCCCAGCTTCATGAATTTGAATAATTATATTGTAAACACTAATTTTTCATTGAGTAAAGTATCAAATAGGTTGCAAACAGCATTTATATTATTTTGGAAATCAACAAATGCAAAGCAGAAGCAAAAAAGGACTAGATGACAAAAGTATTGGTGTAATAAAGGTTTCATAACCAGTCCAATAGAATTACATATCATAACGCAAACACATTATATAAAATGTGCTCTGTGTATAGGGTTGTTCATACTTCTTGTTTTACCAACTAGAATGCTAAAATAAATTCCTTGTCCGGCTGGACAAAAGACATAACACTTATCAGGTGTATGATTATTGGTTCTGCATACTATTTTGTCCACAAGTAGGGACCACTGTCTTGTATAATAGCATATTTACAAAGGCAAAGCATATATGTACAAAAGACTGATCAGTTTATGGAAGTCATCAAAACTGTAGAGGTAACATTCTCTACCTGGTGTATTGAGGCAGTGAAATAATTAACATGATGCCCAGGGGCAGACTTGTACTGTTTATGCTACTTTTGATTTTAGTTGCCAGTTTTAGGAGGAGCACCCAGACTTTGCCTTGCCTCCCACAATGTATCATCAACCCACATTTGCTACATTTGAGCAATCCTCTACTTATTTACTGAATTGCAGCCTATTCATACCTTGCGTGTGCCACACCGATCACGCCCCCACCGGTACAGTTTAGGGATCATGAGAGACCATATCAGAGTAATACTAGTTGTGTTCCCTCAGGCTTGATGTAAGATGCATAAACCAGCCTTTTTGTTTATACAAGGCTTTCCTTATCCAACCTGTGTGTGTACAATGTACAACTCATCAGTCACTCTGGGCCCGATTCAGAGAACTAACTTAAGACAAAATCCTAAACTTACTACTTTTGGTATTCACAGAAGTTAGGATTTTGTCTTAAGTTTGTCTTAAGACAGACTTAAGACAGACTTAAGTTAGGATTTTGTCTTAAGTCTGTCTTAAGTCTGTCTTAAGACAAACTTAAGACAAAATCCTAACTTCTGTGAATACCAAAAGTAGTAAGTTTAGGATTTTGTCCTAAGTTAGTTCTGTGAATCGGGCCCACAATCTCTATCTAGCAGTCACATGATAGACTTTAAGAGACAGGGACATTAGTCTTGCTACCTGTGTCACACTGGTAGGGTCCCTTCAGGAACAAAGTAAGAAGCATAAGAGTTCCACTAATCATCTAGTTCCCATGAAGTATACTTACTTGCAATTTCTTGAACAGATAAGCCGCTCTCCAGCTAGAAATGGAAAGTGAAAATTATTTTAATGATTATTCTTTATACGCAATAGAAGCTGTATTGAAATTCCCACAAATTACTTCCCTGATCCTTGTCATCTATCCGTGCCCTCAGGAAAACGTTTTCCATCCCTCAAGACACAGCTGTCAGCCCCTCTCATCATCTTTATCAGTGTTTTTCAATATATTTGGGAGAGTTTGGGTGAGCCCCTAACACACTTAGACCCAGGTGTCACTGCCCTGCTGAAATGTAATAGCTCTGCCCTTGCACGGATGGGTGACATGCCATCTTACACATACAGCTGCAGCAGAGAGGCACAGTGACTAATTCCATGCAACTAAGGGGGCATGATTAAGGCCACTCAAACCACTTGGCCATGGACAGAGATTAAAAAATATATCTAAGTCCCAGTTTGGTTCCCAGCTCTCTTGTACAAAATGTGCACAAACACAAACATTCCTTGTACAGTGTCAGTGACATCAGCAAATCATGGTGTTAAACCTGAGTAATGTCCCAGCACATGCATTACAGTCTCCCCTTATGGCCGCTTTCATTTTTTAGTTATAACTCGGACTTTGGTGCCTCTGTGAAAGTGGACATTGAGCTTAAATGGCACGTACTAAAAAATCCATGTACTTCTTCCTCAATGGTCTGCAAAAAAAGAGAGAAAGACTTGACTAGTGTAATATAATGAATACACCAAATAAAGGTTCAAGTAGGTTCTTTAATTAAGAGCATCTCATCCAGAACCTCGTACAATCCAAGACCAGCTGCAATTGATGTCTGAAACTACAGCATCACACACCACAAGTTTAAAATCCCACTACATTCTACATTCTTTACCTTGTATCTAGCATCTTGACAAGGACACAAAATTAATGCTACATACCACAACTAGTACCAGCATCTTCATGAGATGTTTATTGCATGAGCTGTTTAATGGGTTGTATGACGTTACAACGCATTCCCTTGCAACGCATGCGTTTTCCACACTAGCGTTACAATGGGAATGCCGTTGCCACGCATATGGTTTACCACAAAAATACCTTTACCGCGCATACCTTTAAAACGATTTTCGTTGTATAACTACGCATGATAATGGCATTTTCATGGTAAACCAACTGCAGCGCTGATTATTTCTTTAAAATCTATAAATATGTTTTTAATAAATCATAACCTAATAAATTAGTATAATAAAAACATATACTCACAGTGTCTTTCGACGGAATTCTCCTTCTTCTAACACTGTTTTAATTGGTCCTTTTTCTATTTTTTTGACAATGCAGTACATAGATGCACGTACATAATTAAGTCGTTAGGTAGGCTCTCATTAAGGACAAGAGGCACAGAAGAGCGTTTTTTAGGTAAGAGTTTTTTTTTAAACCCACTCATTTTTTGGGGGGGGAGACCCCCAAACCCCCTTTTTTATTTCGACCTTTAACTCACATCCCTTTACTACGTATCTAGTAGGAAAGGAATGCGTGGTAAAGGTTATCAGTGGTAACCACGCATGCGTTGTAAATTATGCGTGGTTAGTGTATTCGTGGAAACGATCGCGTTGTAGTGGCTGTTTCCCGTTTAATGCATACGCTGTATACAGTTTGTGTGCTTTTTCAATGTTTGCATGGAAGAATAGTTTTGATTTTCTCAAAGTTTTTTTAGACTAAAACTCTTTGCAAGAATATATTACTAAAATGATAGCAAATCTCTAATTTTAAGCCATTGAAGACTAGCCAATTTTAAAAATTGTTAATTGGCCAAGAGGTAACTAGTGTCTTAGGGGCCCATTAGGATGACGGGCGGACTTTGTCCCCCCACCATCCCATCTTAGATAGTGACCGCCCGCCATAAGGGCGGGGGTCCCGTGGGGGAAATTAGGATGCACCCACCACAGTGGTGGGCGCATCCAGCATTCCGGACATTGTGGCGGGCGGTGCACTCAGCATCGCCCGCCACAATGCCAGGAAGGCATGCTGTGCACTTCCATGCACAACATGGCAGGCACCGCGGGGTTCCTGCCATGTTGCGCATGGAACTGCAGGGGGGTACCAGAGGTACCCCCATGTGCACCCCCCGGAGTCCCTGGGGGCCCACAATGGGCCCCCAAAGCAGACTCCGCATGAATTTCGCCGCCGCGGAAAGGCATTGGAAAATGCCTATTGTAAAATGACTGGTGGTGTCTGATAGACACCGCCACCATACAGAACGTTTGCACACTGCCTTCCTTAATGCAAATCACATGCACAGGTGCGATGCACTGGCGCAATCCTAAAATGTGTTCCCTCATTCGCATGAGGCACATTGTCTATGAGTCACAAAAGGGTGGCACACAGTCAGTGCAACTCCGAGAGTGCCTGGGGGGGGGATTGGAAGGGTGGAATGGAAGTTTCATGGATCCTCCAGAGATATCACCCGGAGGCACCCGCATGCAGGGGAATCTCTCTGCCACTTGAAAGTGCAGGTCTGGTGTCATCAGCACTGTGAAAGGCTGACCGGCTGCTTCAATCACCGGGCCCATCGTTCAATAAAACTAGATTGCGGCTGCCTTGGGGGCAGCGCATTATCAGTAATCGGGCACACTCTCCATGTTTGTACTTGGTGCCCCTTGCTAAAGATACACTGCTGTGCGAACAGAGACAGTGTGAGCTCACTGTAATATGGTCCCAGATGAATACGAACAGAATATAATGAATTCCAGCTGGTACTGGAAACCCTGGGTGCCAAGTCGTGTAACGATCAGAGAATCACAAAGATCTCAGCAAGGACTGTTTTGGTAAATTTTACTCAAATCATTCCAGTTTTATCCTTAATTCAGCCAGGATTACCTAGCAAGTGGTTTTGGGAAAAGACTACACACCCAAAAGATTGGGCAATTATGTTGCATGTTCACAATAGGATGACAACTGCGCGCGCGTAGGTAATGTATGGCACCTCATTATTCCTCTACTCATGTTCCGCTTTTATGAGCAGAAAGTGGAGTTTGTGGGGGCACAACCAGCATACAATTGTAGATGGTATAACTGTAAAGAATATATTTTTACCTCTCAGTTCTGAGTGAGATGAAAGATAATTCAAGCTTCTCTCTAGATATCTATTTGATGTAAATATAGAATTCTACATTTGTTTTCCATCACTTTGGAATGTCTGCAGGTAGCACACGACAACAGCACCAAATCATTTCTGGGCCTCTTACCAGACATTTTGCCAGACCATCAATGACGAGTCTAAATAGTAATATCAATTAAGCATCTATGGGACTCTGTACATCATGCTCAAAGCCCTTTTTAGGGCCAGCAGAGGGTGAAGCGATAGTCACTTCTTCTTTGGTCCATGCCCTGACAGAAGGCATATCTGTGAGCTGAGAGTGGGCCAAGGCCTATGCTGTGTCTAGTCCATGATGTTAGAAGAGGCCCATCCTCAGCCTTCCAGCAGACCCTGGCCTTTGCTATGATCACTCCGTGCAGTGACAGCAGACATATCCCTACCCTCTCAGCAGACCATGGCTTCTGCTATGTCCACTTCAGGCTCTGACAGGTTTCTGCTATGTCCACTTCAAGCTCTGACAGGATACATATCCCCAGCCTCTCAGCAGACCATGGCTTCTGCTATGTCCACTTCAGGCTCTGACAGGCTTCTGCTATGTCTACTTCAAGCTCTGACAGGAGACATATCCCCAGCCTCTCCGCAGACCATGGCTTCTGCTATGTCCACTTCAAGCTGTGACAGGAGACATACCCCACCTTCTCAGCAGGCCATGGCTTCTGCTATCTTCACTTCATGCTCTGACAGGAGACATATCCCCAGCCTCTCAGCAGACCATGGCTTCTGGTATCTTCACTTCATGCTCTGACAGGAGACATATCCCCAGCCTCTCAGCAGACCATGGCTTCTGCTATGTCCACTTCATGCACAGACAGCAGACATATCCCCATCCTCTCAGCAGATCATGGCTTCTGCTATGTCCACTTCAAGCATGGACATCAGACACATGATTATTTTTCTCTCTTCCCCAACACACCCACAAACAAAATCACTAGCATCATTTGTAGATCACTTGCTCTGCTCATTCGGGGTAACCTTGCCCCTCTCTCTCTATCTATCTACTTATATGTAGTGGGCACTTGTAAAGCACAAACATCTACTTTCAATGAAGGTTTCTTGGCGCTATGAAGAATGAGTAGAAAACAATCTGAATCCTCAGCGGGTTTGCTGTGGAAGGGTTTCTGGGACTAGTTATCAAACAGACACGTTTTCAAGCATCTGCGAAATGCCAACAAATTGTTTCTTCTTCAGCAAGAGGCGCTGGCCCTTCAATAATTTCAAATCACACAGTGATAGAGCTGCTCCTGCTCAAGTGGTCCAAAGGAGCGAGATATCCTTCTGACACCAATAGGAAGTCTGGGTCCTGCAGTTGCCAGCAGCAACATATTTTGGTTTTAAAACAAGTTATTTTTTTCATTGTTGACTGAATAAAATTTAGTAAATAACAAACTCTTATCATTTCGCAAACATTACTCACCCTTGGTTTTCGCTGGCTTTTGGAACTGCAACAGAAACACAAATGAATTCATTTTTAAGAAAAAAAGTTCATTCAAATTCTCAGCATGCCCACACAGGAGATAGCCAATTAACATGCAGAATATGTCTGGACTCTGGAAGAAATAGACTAGATCATGGACAATGTTAAGTTCATTTTTGTGTTCCTTGTATAATGTGCATTAACTACATATTTAGTAGGGAACACATCACTATAGAATAGCCACATTAAATAATGGTACGTATGATTAAAAAGGGCGTATTAAAAGTAAAATAAAAACTTGGCCTAGAGTAGTCATAACGTTCATCCTACAGCTGTAACAAGTAATTTAGAACAACATGAAATGTACAATCTGGAAGAGCCCATATTGTTTAGGAACCCCTGTTGTCTGTTCATGATGCTTTTTGATAATTACACTTAAATAACAATTACTTTTTTTCCAATTTCAGACTAGTGGCCTGATGTACAATACCATTTTACCCTTACAAATCCTGCGAGTCGCAAAATCACAGGGCTTGAAACTGCAAAAAAAAATTTAATATACAAACTCCCTTTTTTCGATCTGGAAAAACCTTTATTGATTGTGAAAGTGATTTTGTGACTCATTCTGAATTGCATTTAGGAAGGTGCATGACTGGGTTGCCCTCTGCTATTTGTGGTTTACAATGAAATTTATAAACTGCAGAGGCAAAGCACTGAACAGTTACTGACAACTTCAAAGGAGGTGAAATGGATATGAAAGAGGAGGCTGTGCCCATATGACAGACTCATCCTTGGGAATTGTCAAGGGCAGCTTTGGGGATGGTAGGCAGTGATAAAGGGGACCCTAATCTCTTCCCAAATGCAAAGCATTGTTTTTTATAGCAACACTGGTTTCCTTAAGGGACCCATTGTGCTTCATTTCATGTTTGGGACTGTCAAGGCATGAATGTGAGTCTTCTGTTCTTTACAAACCACCATACCTCGCCAATCACAAGCAAGCTGTCATAGTGGCCTACCTAAGTAGTATTAATCAAACAGGTCATTCTGCCATCCCTTCTGACTGAATATTTTACAACATGATTTGTTAGTACACACCTCACAAAATGTAGAGCAGGCCGGAAAACTTCAGTGCACAAGTAGCACCTACAATTTGGGATCTTCATTTTTGGACCCCAGGCCCTTAGTCCATACCATCAACATGCTTCATATAAATAATATTAATACGTTAAAAGAAAACTGTATGTGAATACATTAACGCATTAAGCCCCATTCACAAACTGCCTTTTGTAGTCTAGTCTATAGGTGGAATGGTTCTGGGGCGTGAATAGGCAATTGTTTACTACCATTATATGCGCTGCCTGTTATTAGGATCGAAAGTCTGGAGGTGTAAGATCTCCGTTGTATGGATTGCACTGAAGAGTGGTGAGGACAATTCTCCTTTGTTTGCCGCACAACAGCAGGGAGAAGATGACACTCTCCAACTCAGTGAATACCGACTCACAGAGTGGGTAGTAGGTGTTCTGCAAAGTGTACAGGAGCTTTGGCAGTGTGATCATTTTAAAACTAGCTGTTCTAACCATCAATGTGAGAGGGAGCGCATACCACCCCTCCACCTCATCTTTGAAGGTGTTAATCACTCTTTCAAAATTCCTAACAACAAAGTCTCACGGTGTGGTGTCACATAGCTGTACAGGTACTGAAATCTATCAGTCACTACCTGCAGCTCCTGAGGGAGATCAGTGTGACTCAGAGGGTATAAGGATGGCAGAGTATAGTTGTATTCCAATGTATACGGTAGCCTGAATGGTCCTCGCAGGATTCAAAGGCAGAGAGGTCAGTGGTATGGTCACCAGAGTACCAGTTAGATTTTTTGCCCTGTACTGTCCATCTCTGAGGTTTTAAACCCTCGGATTCCATGCTGGGAGTGAACCATGGCTGTCAACAGTTTGATTGTTAGGGCGAACAACATGGATGACAGAGAACATACCTGTTGAGTGCCACGCTGTATAGGGAAGACCGAGGGGAGAACCCCATTCACTCGGACTACTGCTGTGAGGGTTTGCTACAGCAAAGGAAATCCACTGCTGAAAATGGGAGCCTAAGCTAAAGATACCAAGTGTCTGAGGAAGAAAGGGCCAATGTATGGCATCAAATGCTTTTTCTGTGTCTAGTGCCAGAAAAACATGTGTATGTGTCCTTTAGGCCACTGCCAACTTCTTTTTATGCAGGTGCTGAAAATTGAGGAGAATGGACCGGGCAGTCATGAATCCGGTTCGCCCTGATGTATAAGCGGGACAAAGACCATCAGAAGCTGTGCAGCATGGACTGTGATCAACATTGTTCCCTCGATGTTCAGCAAAGATATAGGGCAGTATGAGTTACAGTCAGTTTCAGGCTTAACCGATTTGTGAATCACAATGATTGTTGCTCATTGGAGGTCCAGAGGCAGCGCACCACAATCTCACAACTCCCTTAGGAGATTGAGGATATGGGGGGACAAGAGGCCTGGATATTGTTTAAAGAACTCCACCTGTAATCCGTTAGGTCACGGCATTTGACTTGACCTCATTTTGGCAATTGATCCCGCAACTTACTCCCGAGCAATATCCTTGTCCAGTTCTGCCCAATCCTCAGTGGTCAGCATGAGCAGATCCACTCCAGCCGGATAATCTGCCAGCCTGAGGATGGGCCTGGTAAAATGAGGCTTAGTAGTCAGCAAAGGCATCCGCTATGGCCATTTTGGATGAATGGAGGGCACCGGTCTCTGCCACAATACTGTTGATTCAGCGGGGGGCTGCCTCCTGCCTACTGATTCAAGCTGGAAAACACACACAAATGATGGACGGAATTTAGAAATCAAACAGTCACCCCTAGTCAAGAGATTTGGATTAAATCCATCATTCCTTTGCTCACCATGCCACCCCAGTTCAGACCCAGTCATATGCAATTCAGTCTTGACCCTGCTCCTCATGGGAACAGTCCAGCCTGAACCGCCAACCCAGGTCCTCCCTGGACCAGAAACAAGCATTGTGGGACCGGTTTCGAGGTATCATCCCTCTTCAGCCAGGCTAGCTTGAATCCAGTGACTCAGTTAGCCCAGGACCCCTGTCTGAGCATACCCAGCGTACTTAGGGCAAGAAATCAAAAGACAAATGATAGATGATGGATTTGTTGCCCTAAGTGGGAAGGGTATGTCCAGACATAGTTTCCATTCTCTCTGTGTCACTGGATTTAAACTAGCCTGGCTGGTGAGGGGTGATACCTCGAAATTGGTCCCAGGATGCTTGTTTCCAATCCAGAGAGAACCTGACCTGGCCGTTGGGCCTGGACTGTTCCCATATGGAGCAAGGTCAAGACTAATTTGCATATTGGCTGGATTCAAACTGGGGTGGGGTGGTGTGCAAACAAACAATGGTTATTTATCATTTGTTCTTTTGTTGCCCTTAGTGGGAAGGGTATGCCCAGATTTGGGTCCAAGGCTCACTGTGTCACTGGATTCAGGGTAACCTGGTAAATGAGGAGTGATACCCTCAAACCGACCCCAGGGTTCTTGCTACTAGTCCAGGGAGGACCTGGTCTGGCAGTTTGGGCTGGATTATTCCCATGAGGAGCAGGGTCAAGACTGATTTGCATATAGCTGGGTACAAACTGTGGTGGTATGGTGAGCAAAAAACGATGGATTAGACCCAGATCTGTGACTGGGTGTGAATGTTTGATTTGTTCAGCATTACATCCATCACTATTTCTTTTTGCTTTTACTAAGCCAGGCTAGCAATGTGTCTGCCTTATCACCAGCATTAAAGATGTGGTGCTGTGTTGCCAACAATTGCCTACGGGCTTCACCCATAGCCAGGTCTTGATACATGTGAGGGAGCAACTCTAGGGAGTGCAAAGCATTGGGGTCAGTGTAGGCCCCGGGGGAATTCATAAGGGCTACAATCTGGTGTTCCAGGCTCTCTATCTCCGCCACCTCTCTGTTTTTCTTCTGGGACAGGGCATTCTGTGCCCAGTCCCGTAACACTGCTTTGTAGTCCTCCCATAGGACCATCGCAGAATTGACCGATTGCTGAATCTGCAGGAAACATAACTCTGAGTATTTTCTAATGTTGTTTGCTATTTCCACTTCCCTCAAGTCACAAGCATTCAATCTCCAACTTGTTTCTCGCGGGCGGCCCATACCCTCCATCATAACCCAAAGAGGGGAGTCATTGGACAGGCCTCTACCCAAATATTCTGCCTGGAGTACCCTGGCTGTTTAACCAGCATGGACAAAGAATGTAGTTAAGTTGGGAAAACACTTTATGTACTCTGAAGAAATACGAATAGTACCTATGTAAGGGGAAGTGGTAATGCCACAAGTCGCTGAGACCTAGGAAGTGTCAAACATTTGCAAAGGAGTGGGCTCCGTTGAGACCGAAGCCAGCTTCAAGGGATCCATATATGGGATGAGCTCATTGAAATCACCCCCCACAACATGAGCGGTCAAGGTGGTTTACAAAGAATCGCCACCACCTGATCATAGACCGGCTGTTGAACTATGGGTGGTGCATAGACATTAATCAGCGTAATATACTTTTTGCTCCAGGTACCCTGTACTCTCATGTATCTCCCCTGCTGGTCAACCCTAGTTATGGAGATCGGAAACGGGGGTTGATTTCTGACAAGTATTGCAACACTCCTCAAACCGGAGGTGTACACTGTATGCACTAATACCATATAGGCACCACCGCCCAGGAAACAACATTGGGTCCCTTTTATATGCTTCTACTGAAGCAAAACATACAATGTCAGGCTGCTGGCGTCATATATATACCATGTAACTAGACCCAGTTTCACTTTACTATCCAGCCCATGGACATTCCAGGACATGATATTAAGGATTTGGGTGTCATGTAACCTATCCTGCATCATTTGATGGTAACTAAGAGGCCGGGGCTGGCTCCTCTGGTTGTGCAGTGGGTGCTAGGTAGGGATGCAGAGTCATCCTCCTAACTAAACTGAAACAAATGAACTCCCCCCAAATGAGATGCCAATCTGGCATCACTTTTACCCCCCTACCCCATATCCTGCTGCCCGCCCGAGTATGAGAAACAATGTCAACTGGACAACCATTTGTGTATCAGGCAAGAAAGGTCTGTCGCCCACCCTCAGACCTCTGTTACCCTAGTAATGACTAAACTACTACAGAATTAACAATTCTTCATAAAGTAAACCACTCTCGCCACCCTGGAGTGAAGAGAGAAATAAAAATAGAAAGGACGAGTCCAGTAAAAGTTTCCCCCTGCAGAGGTGCTGGTGAAGAAGAAAGAAAGAGATGGCTGACAGGAAGGAAGAGAAACAAGGACACCAAGCCCACAGTCCAGCCCATTGACTCTGATTCCCGGATCTGATAGCTGCATATACACTGTAACAAACAAAATGATATTCCCACAATAGTGTGGATACGTTAATGTGTGCCATATCACCAACAGTTCCTACTCACACCAGGAGAGCCAGGCATGGCTCCCTCACCCCTCGCCCAAACGGGAAGGACAAGTAGGGCAGAGCCAGTGCCACACCAGCAGGCAACTCCAGATTAAGCAAACTGGGAAGTTCAGTTAAATTTTGAGGTCTGGTGTGTGCTTTACCACCTCCGAACTAGTATGTTCAGATGTCGCTGAGGTGACCATCTCCACAAGAGCTCTGGCTTACTCCTTCTCCTGTCTCTGGGTCTTAATGTACAAAATTCCATCTGTTTGAACCACAACCCAGGTCACTGTAGCTAATCTTCATTGTCTCCTTAAGTGCGTCCGGCCCCCATCCCTAGCCGGTGCCTATCCCCCTGATCTGGTGTACTTCACCCAAGGCTAATAGTCAGAGGGGCGCCCTAACCACAGACCTACAGGCAGTTCCCCACCTCCAATGTAGTCATTAAAAAGTGGGACTGTCAATCATGAAGTACCTTCAGCTTTGCAGGGTACAGTAACATGTCAGTTAGGCCCATAACTTTCAACTTTTACTTAGCCCCACAAATGATTGATACTGTTTCTGGACCAACTGGGTGTAATCGGGAAAGATACATACAACATAATTCTCATGCTCCAGGTCTCCGTGCAGTCTGACCTTATGATGGAAAGCATCCCTGTCCTAGTAATAAAGAGTTTCCCTACCAGTGTCTGATGCAGAGCCCCACAAGGAGGTGCAGCCCTTTCAACAACAAACACAGAGGACAGGGCAGTCTCTGGGATCTATTCTCTAATCCACCTTTCTAGGAAGAGCCCGGGTGCGCAGCCCTCCACCCCCTTGGGAAATTCAATGAATCATAGGTTGCACCTCCTGGAGTGACCCTGAGTGTCCTCCGCACACGCCTTCAGGCTCTACATATGTGCTGTCAGTGTTGTTGCTGTGGCCCTAAAGGAGGTGAGATCCTTCTGTATATGAACTACCTGTGGCTCCATGGCCCTGGATCTATCCGCCACCTTACAGAGGTCCAGTGCGATGGCGTTGATCTTGGCCTGGACATTGGCAATGGATGTTTCAATGACCATAAGTATTTGAGTGCTAATGGGGCCGTGGCTCATCTGGACACCTGGCACATCTGGACATCTCCACGTTAGCCGTGAAATGTATTGTATTTTGCTGGGGACCATGGGGCACTCTATCTCTACCGACGGCGGTGTCCCGATAGAGGACAGACAGGGCTGAGATGGAAAGACGCCTGCCCGCACAGCATGGACAAGGTATACCGGGTTGGATACCCCTACTGTCCCCATTCCAAATCCTGACAGAGTTTCCGCCAGGGAATATTTTTGGTACTTAGAAGATTCTTGACTACATCTCCCCATGAAAACTTCTTGTAGCACAGGGACCAGATCACACTTCTTCCCCAGGCCCCAGCTTCCAGATGCGCCCAAGGCAGATCAGGTCCTAGCCATGTAGTTAACTCCACGTGATGGTCCCAGATATGCCAGGGAGGGAGAGATCTATGAATCCACTGTCCAGCACCCACAGTCTGGGTGGGCCCAATACACCATAGCAGTTCACTCAACCACTAAGGCAGTTCTGGAGGGCAAGAGGACACCAGAGATCCCCAAAGCAGGGTTGAATCAAACAGTACATGCTGCTGGCCACCACCTTGTGCCCAGAACGGGGTTGAACTGGTGATGCAGGATCAAGCCCTCTCCCACCTTTTCCCAGAGACGACAGGACCAGGAGGTGGGGAGGGGCTCCACAATGGACCAGGCTGCAGAGGGTCCAACTGGCTCAGCAGCACACCTTCACTCCGCACTGGTGACAGAGGGCGCCTTAGTCCAGTTGCACCCTCTGTGTCTCTGTAAAGCAGGTGGCCACCGGCACTTACAACAGCCTGAGGGCGGCTGCAAGGCTAGCACCTCATCCTGAAACCGGGCACAAATAGCACTGCCACCTATCATCAGTCTCCTTCAAGGCTGCATGTCCCTCTGGGGCAGGTGGCCATTCCCAGTGGCCAAAGTCTGTGTAGTACTCAGTGACACACAGGGGTCGCAGCAGTTACTGTCACTCACAGGTTTGGGGGCTCCATACACAGTCACATGCAGTGAGGTATGCCAAACCTTTGTCCTCAGCCGCCCACTACTCACAATCAGAATGGAGGGTGAAGGGACTCTCCTAGCCTGGGCTATGAATGGCCTGCTGCACCTGACAACACAACCAGGAGGACCTTTGCCCTGAGGCAGCCAGGCAATTATTGCCACTCTGGGCAACGAGGTGGGGGAGAGAACTGCACTTCCCACAGAAGCACAGGGGACACATGTCTAGTCCCTGGCTCCCTCAAAACAGCAGGTGGGAGCCTGAACATCCTTTGCACAGGACTTGCTGGCTGATTCATCGCTCCGGTACATCATGTGACCCTCTGGGCTGCTGTTGCTGTCAAGTGGCTCTGGTCTGGAGCCTGGAGCAGGCCCCAAGGCGGGTGCGCGAGGAGTGGATCCAGTAGAGAATAAAGTCACTTTGTAGCGTCCCACCTCCACGACCACTGAAGGCTGCGGGGCCTACGGGAGTCTGTCCGGTAGAACTCAGGCAGTTTCCAAGATCCGCTGCCTCGTTGCTCCTCGGGCCCACTTGGCTGCACACGTCTAGCTGCACAGCAGCAGCAATCAGGTCAGTTTCCCCTCTTCTGGGAAAAATTGCCCTCAGCCACTCCACCCGTACACAACTTACTTCACAAATATGGGGCCATATTGGAGGTTTTGGGCATCAGATGGGGAAGGATGCGTTTGGATAATACAGGCGGACCAGCAGCACGGGTCTAACACACCTGGTTGGCCATCTTCCTGGGCTGTGCCTCATATCAAACTTTACTATGGGGCCCATTAAGATGTCGGGCGGATTGCCTCCACCAGGGTAGCGGTGGCCACTGCCACCCTGGCGGAGGCAATCCGCCCGACATCCTTCCCTGCATTCCTCCCCCGCCATATTACGATGGCGGAGGGGACCGCAGCGGCGGGAAACATCGCCCGCCTGTTTTCCGCTCCAGTCGCCTTGCGGCCGGGGCGGAAAAGGGATAACATGGTGGCGGCGTCTATCAGACACCGCCAGCCATATTAGAATAGGCATTTTTCAATGCCTGTCCGTGGCAGCAATGCCGCCACGGAAAGGCATGCGGTGTGTACTCTGGGGGGCCCCTGTGGGCCTCCAGAGTGACGGCCAAAGGGGGGTGGCACATGGGGGGGTACCTGTGGTACCCCCCTGCATTTGCATAATCGCAGTGGCAGGCAACATGCGGTGCCTGCCGCTGCGATTATGCAAATGTGTGCATTTGTTTTTAACATAGTGGCGGGCGGTGCAGTGAGCACCGCCAGCCACAATGTTAATTTGAGGAATGCGCCCGCTACTGTGGCGGGCTCATCCTAATGCCAATGTCGGGACCCCCGCCCTTTAGGTGGGCGGTCCCGATCTCCGTTAGGGTGGTGGGGGGACTTTTTCCGCCCGCCATCCTAATGGACCCCTATTTTGAACTATTTTAAATTAATTTAATTTAACATTATTTAATATGGGGTTTTTATGTCCCTATTGCCATTATTTTCTGTGGGAGTGTGCTACAATGTCAGTGGTAGGCCATGATTGGTGCTGGACTAACAACTGATTGGTTTTGCCTGTATGAACTGGTGCAAGGACAGCATATCGAGTAATAAATATCAAATTGCACATATATTGTATAAAAAATATCTTGGGTCAGGAATATCGATAGACAAATTCTCGTGGTCAAGGATATTGATTTAAAAAATATTAGTGTTTCATATCATTTGCAAAATTGAAGTTGTTAAAAATTTTGATTTTTTTATTCATGTTATGTATTTTAGTCTATATTTTATATATGTGTGATGTATGTTTTTTTGTATAAGAATTGTTTGTATGATTATTATATGTGTTAACATTTTAGTAGATATTCATTTTTTTTATTTGAATTTTGCATTTTTAGTTCCGTAGTGGGTTGTGGGCTTATAGGGAAATAGGATGTGACGTAATTTAATTATATAAAATGTATTGATCATTTTTAGTAGTTAATTTTGTTTGTGTTTTTTTTTAGAATTTTGTGCTTTTAGTTCTGTAGCAGGTTGTGGGTTTATAGGGGAATAGAGTGGGATGTAATTTAATTATATTACATTTATTGAATGATTTGTATTTATTACTATCTATTCAATGGAGATGTTATAGCATTAAAGGTGTACATTAATGTATTATTCATTATTTAATAATTAATTGTTAATTGATTTCAATTAATCAATTAGCAAATAATGATTGTAATTGTGTAATTAATTTTAGGTGTGTGTTGCAGTGTTTAAAGGTAAAACTGGTGGGAAGGTTGGGAAGTAATATATTTTTAATTGATTAAGGAATAATTATTTGTTAATTTAAATTAATTAGTAATTAATAATGGTAATTGTGTAATAATTTTAGGTGTGTGTTGTGGTTTATATAGGTGTAAATGGTGGGAATGGTGTGAAGTAATTTTTTTAATTCAGTTTATTTTTATATTTAGTTAAATTGCATATTACATTTAATTTATTTTGCTAAAGAGAATCATATTTTATATATTTAATATATATTATTTTATTTATATTTTTAAATCGATTTTTTACATCTATATTTTTAACTTCTATATTTTAGAGTCAATATTTTTGTACTTACCTGTTTAAGTATATGGAGTCAATATGTTTGCATTCTATAATTCTTCATCTATGTTTTTGCTTTTGATATTTTGTCAGTGAACCGTAATAACTCGTACTCATAAATTTTGCTCCACTCCCTGTTTTAGGGTTTAGGGACCTCTAAGTCAAAACTTTTGTGTAATTTTAACCCTGTTAATATTTAAACTCTATGAAATCTGAATTATCATAAATCATTTACCATACTAATATATTCTCTGTGAAACAAATATTCTCATTGGATGACCGTTAAATATAATATTGACCAGAGTTGCATCTAGCCCTATATACTGCTTGTCAAACTGTGGACATATGGTGGTCGATTCCGATCCTGGAAAAAAAATGTCCGTAAGGTTTTCATCCTGAGCCATCGCCGTACGATTCGTACCCGTCTGTCCGAGTCTCGTAGTACAATCCGTATTCCGTCAATCCGTCCGAATCATCGGGATCCGTACGTATTGCAAGGCTGAAACAGTGAACCGTACGACTCGTACACATGCCGTACAACCCAACGAGTACGATTCGGACCGGGGTATGAGGACGCGATTCGTACGGTCCACGTCAGGTAAGGGCGATTCGTACGGAAAAGCACACAATCACTTACACACCATACGGTGCCTACAACCCATGATCTTTAGGAAGGTGAGTAACCCAATATACCCTTGCGGGCTCGGGCAGAGTTTAGTAAAATATGAATTGGCCAGCAAGGGATTTCATTCATATGAGTTTTCAGCACTAGTTTAGGACTTGTTGAAAAGCAAACAAAGTACCTAAAATTGAGTTCAATCAGCGGCTGTTCGAAAACATTTAAAAGTTTCTAACAATGAGAAAACACAGGATGTTACCACACTAACATCATAACTACAGTTAATGAATAATAAAACATGAAACCAGGATAGTTTTTTTGTCTGAGGAGTTATTATTTTTGAAATCAAGACAAAGAATAGTTCTGTACACAAAATCAACAGTAACATAAATCAGGGTACATACAAAGATATATAATGGATATTTAAGGTATTGGTTACTTTTCCTATAGTATATCCAAGAAAAACTGTCCAGACTGCTAAAAAGGTAACAACTTGATTTCTACTATCAATCAGGAGAAAATCAATAGTCGGTGTAAATCATACAGTGCAGAATTGGACTAAGTAGGTCGACGTTTCGGTCTTATCTTGATCATTTACAAGACCATCATCAGGACGGAATATTGATATATACAAGGTTGACCCTCAGAGGGTCAACCTTGTATATTCGACCTACTTAGTCCAATTCTGCACTGTATGATTTACACCGACTATTGATTTTCTCCTGATTGATAGTAGAAATCAAGTTGTTACCTTTTTAGCAGTCTGGACAGTTTTCCTTGGATATACTATAGGAAAAGTAACCAATACCTTAAATATCCATTATATATCTTTGTATGTACCCTGATTTATGTTACTGTTGATTTTGTGTACAGAACTATTCTTTGTCTTGATTTCAAAAATAATAACTCCTCAGACAAAAAAACTATCCTGGTTTCATGTTTTATTATTCATTAACTGTAGTTATGATGTTAGTGTGGTAACATCCTGTGTTTTCTCATTGTTAGAAACTTTTAAATGTTTTCGAACAGCCGCTGATTGAACTCAATTTTAGGTACTTTGTTTGCTTTTCAACAAGTCCTAAACTAGTGCTGAAAACTCATATGAATGAAATCCCTTGCTGGCCAATTCATATTTTACTACAACCCATGATAGCAGGGTTATGGTGCGTACCCCTGCGATCTTGGGGTGTATGCACCGTACACCCAGCGAACATGGGGTACGGTGTGTACACTCCAAGATCGCGGGGTATGGTGCATACACCCCGTGATCGCAGGGGTACGGTGCGTACACCCCGTGATCGCAGGGGTACACACTGTACCCCTGCAATCATGGAGTGTTTGCACCGTACCCGGGGGGGGGGGCGTTCCGTACCTGTTTCGGGGCGAACTCTGCTTTTATGGCTGTTTTCAGCTCCCTTAGAAAAAGGGTTGTACGGTGCGTACCCGACACGAATCGTACTTGCCGGTTTGGAAAAAGCAGCCGCGAACCATACAGATGTCACGTACAGCGGGTTTCGAGGGAGATTTATATGAGGATTTGATTCGTACTGTCTCTGTACGATTCGTACGGAGTCCAGCTCCTGGAACGAATCGCACTTCGTCGTAAGTACGGGGGGCGTTGCAGGGTACGATTCGAACCAGAAAAAACGCTCCGAATGGCTATTCGGAGCGTTTTTTCCCAGATTCGGAATCGACCCCCTTGTAGGGCCATAAAAGAGTTATCAACCATCGTTTCATAAGGTCAGCGAATTTAGGACAGAGTGTGGATAATTAATTTATTTTTCCTGGGTAGAATTGTTACTATCACACTGTATTCACCATTCTCCAACCTAAGGGTGGGCCTATGCATCTAAATTTACAACTCAATTCTGCTCTAGATCTTAATATTTCTTCTAATTAACATTGTCTATTACATAAAGTTTTACACTAGAAATAGATAACTTTCACAGCTCTTTGACACCAGTAAAAGGGAATGTGTCCACAGCCATTCTGAGAAGAGAAGTGTCAACCTGCATATCACTTTCTTATGTAGATCAGTTGTCCTTCTCAGGTCAGAGAATTTAAGTTAGGCATAAGATATTTCAAGTGGCACATGGCAGGTATTCAGGGTTTACCAATATATTACCGCTTCTTGAATAACAGAGTTCTCTCTCGTTTTCTAGGCTGAGCCATATCCGAAAAACATGACTGGTTTAAAAGCTTTCCAATTATATGTGCCCCTTAACCCAAGTTATGCATCCAAAGGTATGCTTGGAGTTTCTTGAAGAATGCTTGAAAGCATTCTGAAATCTCAACATTCAATCACTGCCAGAACAGAGACACCCCATGCCCCTCCCTAAAGCTCAGCTGCATAAAGTGCAGCTGGAATTAAATTTGCTTTGTGTGTCTCAGTAATGCAGATATAAATGTCCTACTGAAAAACGCTAATTCTCTGGTGTTATGAATCAGCACTCTTCTCTTCAGCTGCTGTGCCTGATTTACAAAGAAATTCCCAAATTGATGTAATGGAGAAACTGTTTCATTCTCATGCCAGCCAGCTCATGGTTCATCTGTAAAAGTTGGCGTAGATTTGGATCAATTAATTAAAAGTCTTATTTCAGCCTGGCCTGACAGTGCTTCTGTCTGCACTACCTAGGGGCCGTCCGCCCGCCATCCCGACGTAAAATGGAACCGCCGCCATAAAGCCGGCGGTCCTCTGGGTCCATTAGGATGCGCCCGCCACACTGGCGGGCACATCCTGCATTTTTAACATTTCAGCACCGCCTGCTGCAATGCTAAAAATGCACATTGTGCACTTCAATGCACAATGTGACAGGCACTGCGTGGTGCCTGCCACGTTGTACAGTGAAGGATTGCCCGACATCCTAATGGGGCCCCTAGTGTTATTGAGGGGGTCATTAGGAAGTCCGCCCGCCATCCTTACGTGGAATGGGATCGCCCGCCATTGGTGTGTGGCTCCCGTTGGTGATATTAGGATGCGCCCGCCAATCTGGCGGCCGCATCCTGCATTTTTGTCATTGCGGCGGGCGGTGCTCTCAGCACCACCCGCCGTAATGCCAAAAAGGTATGTTGTGCAGTTCCATGCACAACGTGGCAGGCACCTTGCGATGCCTGCCATGTTGTGCATAGAACTGTAGCGGAGTACCATTGGTACCCCCCATGTGCACCTCTCACCCCCCAGAATCCCTGCGGGCCCGCTACGGGCCCCAATTGCAAGAACTGCCTGCCTTTCCGTGGCGGAAAGGGATGTCCCCACAGATATGCTAATATGGTTGGCGGTGTCTCCCAGACACCGCCACCATGTTAACAACTTTTCTGCTCTGGTAGACTCTTCGACTGGGTGGAAAACTTGCAGACAGTCTTTCCTTCCAGCGGGGTCCCCCCCACCATGGTAATGTGGCGGGGGAAATCTCTTTGCTGGTGGTGGTTTTTGGCGGGCGGATCGCCACCCCCATACTGGCGGTGGCGATCCGCTCGGTATTTTAATGGCCCCCTAAGTCTTTATGAATATACATGGGTTTTGGCTCTGCCCATAGAAATACTTCTTTCTCACCTCCTACTATGGGCCGCGTGATAAATTATTCCACCTCGTTTGTAGTTATTGCATGGCAATGCACGATGGAATTTTTTACATATCAAAAGTACCCTGAATCATAACACACAATTGTATTGTATAGGAAAATGCATTTGCTTTTGGTTTTGTGATATTTTTGCCAAAACTCAGAATGCAAACCAGATCTATTGGCTTTTTTATAGTCTAGTCTGCATACTTGCCATAATGACTACATCATGTACCTAAAACAGAACTGGAAATTGAATTCTATACAGTGCGGGTAAATTGGCTGTAATATCATGTTAAAAGTTTAGTACTTATTATTATGAAATGTATACATTGAGGGGAGGGCAATAGCAACCTGGCAAACCCTCTTGGGTTACAATATAGTTCAGTCAGCCCCCCTCCTCCATCAAAGCTCACATGAGAATTAACATCAGTGACAGTGTCATATTGAATATATATTCTTATGGAAAGTAGGGCGGCCTGAATGAGATCAATTCTCACTCTTACAGGGTGCATCTGTTTAAACATTGTCTTGAAATCCAAGCAGGGCAGAAGGAAGAATCTTGTAATACTATTAAATTGTTTTTATAAATACTTCATCTTACAGGAAAGATTTGCTCTGCAGTTCCTTTGGAATCAAGAGGAAAGAAGTCACCTCCGGCCATGCTATTAATCTATGGAAGCAATCAACTAAATAGTTTTTCTCAGTCACAACCTAATTGGTTGCCATAGCCATCATATCGAACTTCTTCAATTACTGCGACAATAAGGCTTTACATTCTGAGTTTGGAACTTCATTTGATATTGGCAGAATAAAAGGTGCCCTTTTTTGGAAACTTAGGTAGAAAACCAAGCCAGGCAGGAAACAAATCCAATTACTAATACATAGTATCACAAATATTCTGGTATAGCCCACTTTGCTGTGAAACAGTTACCACCTGTGGGCTCAAAACCAAACCCACCATCTCCCCACACCTGCTCACATTCAGATCTTCGTGAGTCTCCCCTTCTGCGCTTTTTCAATTCACCAGACCATATAGACGGCTTGCAGGGCTAAGCGTAGTAGCTGCTTTTCAGCAGCATGTTGTGCTACCTCAAAAGATGAACAATGAAATGATGGACACAGTAGGTCATGAAGTGAGAAGTTTAACAGAAAACACAAAGGTGATGGTTGCAATTCTGAGGGCTTGATTCCAGGCCATTATTTTTCAACCCCTACGCAAATTCAGACACAGATCAGTTGTAAGCTAGTCATCCTTGATCTAGTTCCAGTAGGAACAGTTCAGCCCAAACTGAAAGGCGAGGTCCCGTCCAAATGGGAACACAAGCAAACCCAAATTGTTTTTGGCAATACTTAGGCCTCCCTAGTGAGGTATAATCTGAGTGCGGGCCATTTTCCAGGATATCTTTTCTTGTCCACTCTGTCACTCCAGACATTGACTAGCTATAAATAAATCAGTTTTAGTCATGCTCCAATCAGATACACCTTCCATCCCAGTAAAATACATGGCATTAGGTTTTACTGACGATGTTCGCCAGCTACACAACCTCCCTTTGTCTGGAGATTACACACTTCTCTTTTCTCCTCAACATTGCTCTTTTTCCCACCATCACATATTGTATTGTTTATTCAGATGTGATATTAAGTGTCCACAACATGGTGGAAGGTCATAAGGCAACAATTCAGAGGGTCTTAAATTTGCTACAAATGTGGGAACAATAGGCAGATAAGTGGTTAAACTTCAACTATTTGGCATCAAATAAAATGCTTGCACCAAAAGTGTTATAATAATCACTCATTGAAACTCTTTTTTTCACAATTGCAACTGTACAGTTTGGCTTGAAAGATATAATAAAAACATTGAAAATTAGATTAGGCACTTACCCCTTTGGCTTAATATATATCTCAACTGAAAAAGAACACAATTCCTGTTAGTTGCAGAATGACATCTTCTTTGTTGCAACAGCTATTGTTAGTGTGGTGAGGCAAGATTTTTGTTCCTGCTAAAAGTTAGGTGCATGTTTTTTGTCTTATACATTTTGGAGGAAGCAGAAATCATTTCTGACACAGCTCACACAACACTGTTTTGGAGGAACAATTACACATCTCCTGCATAAATGAACAAACATAGGCAGAAGACAAGGAATTAGCAAGAATACTCACTCTGCACAATAAGTAAATGGAAGGTGAAAACAAAATAATCTCTGAAGCTAAAAAGTGAGTGTTTTCAAGTGTGAAATGTCTATGCAAGATGTTTTTTATTCTTTTGCAAAAAATGAAATAAACCAGATCTTTGCTGTGTGTAGATTGCTCTTTACAGTAGATGTATTCCCTTTTTACACAACACTTCACTTAAGAACAGAAGTACTTTAGGGCTGATTCCGATGTTGGACGGACTCAGGTCCATCCGACATCGATCAGGAGCCGTAACCAACCGACCTGCTGTGCTCGGTTACAGCCCGGCAAGTACGATGCGACCAAACCCTGTTCGGTCGCACTCGTATACTTCGCAATGGGAGCATGAATTCCGAGCGGAATGCATGCCTCCATTGTGAAATTCAGGGGTGCAGTTTATCCCTGCACCCTGTGGCTGGCACCCCAAGGTGCCTGCCACAGGGTGCAGGGATCAACGGAGGGGCAGCATAGGTGACTGCCTTTTTGTGCCGGACACACCGGCACAAAAAGGCAGTGAAAAACTGCCTTCGTACTCCCTTGGTCGTAAAGAGGCAACCGGGGGAGTACTGAAGGATTTCCGGAAGACAGACGGGCTCTCTGAGCCAGTCGTAAGCCATCCGGAAATCCGAGTCGGATTCTATTCCAACCAAGCCCATCAGAATGGCTTGGTCGAAAAGGAATTCGGCCGACACGTTCTGCTTCAGTCGGAAGGGCTCCGAACATGGTTCGGAGCCCTTCCGACTGGAATCGGAATCGACCTCTAAGTAAGAATCGATTTATAGAACACGGTCGGAAAATATGCACAGAATTTGTAGACCGACCTATGCACTAGGGGTGCAGTGAAAATATAAGGAGCCGTAGTGAGTCAAATTACACTGTCCCTAATGAATATTCATTAGACAGCTCACGATTTGCAGTTTACTATGATTGGCTACAATTACAGTGATGGTGTTCTTCCAGAAATTGCTTCTCACAACGATTATTTTTAAAGCATTCTGACTTCCTTTAAAGAAACAGGGCTGCTTTCCAAAATATTTTCTGTGAGTTGGTCCCTTGTTCCACCTACTTCTGTCCCCCGAATTTTGTATTCAGACTCACAAAGGGAAGGAGCTCCAAAGATGACCCCCTCCCTTTTACAAATAAGTTATCACCCCTGTTTAGGAGTCAATAACCTATGAATGATATACAACCAGATTACATTGGTTTGGAAGGGATGCTTAAAAAGACCTCTTCCACACAGTGATTCATAAACCAATTCTGATCTCATTTAAAAAACTGGTAAAACTTTTCTGAAAATTATTTGAGCAAATAGATAAAAACTTTTTGGGTGTTGCAAACCCGCACATTTTGTGAATTTGAGGATTTACCACTGTTCAAAAGCTTTGTACATCTTGCCCTGTACACGTCTATTACTTATTAACCCTGTTCAGATGAAAAACAATCTAATGAAACCCATTTTTAATCACAAACCAGTCTTGTTTTTACAGCACTCGATGTTGTGATGTCCTCGGTGATCTGCACTCCCACTTTGCACACAGTAAAACAAAAGGATTTAGATAAGAATTCACCTGCTGCATTATGTCCATCTTCATTCTATTCAGATGTTCCAGCTGGAGTATTCAAAAAGTGAGAACAGAACTTTATCAAAATGTGTTGAATATGGTTGGACTTCACACACACACACACACACACACACACACACACATGCATGCATGTATACACATAAACACACAGACGTGCGCTCATAATTAGTATTCATATACCAGCCATCCATATCAATGGAATAGGCCCTGCTAAGGATGTGATCCATAGGTCATGCCATAGCCCTCGCCATATATCTACTGGACCAGCCCTCACCTCATCAACGCTCTTCTCAGACCACAACTTATTTCAATACATCACCCTAGGAAAGTCAAACTCAAACTGAGGACAACAAAATTTTAAGAGTCCACTGTCCAACTCAAATATGCAATGTGTTCCCTAAGAGTATACTTATATATTTCCTCACCATGAATAGCTCCCAGTACATATTCAGTAAAGGCTCATGCTGTTCACCTTACAAAGAATCATAACAACTGTTTTTATGCCCTTTAATTAATATTACATCTGTGCAAAATATAGGACCTAGTGAATGAAATATTTCATAGTCATATCTTCAGTTCATGTCCAGGTTATCAACAAGAAATGCCTGTCTACAAGAGATGTGTGTACAGCTTGAACTTTCGAACAAAAAGAGCCACATTAGGTCATGTGATAAGGAATCCAGGGGCTGGCCATATGCTTCCTATCATTGCCAAATTTCATGTTTAGATGTACGTTTCTGTTCTTTTAGCAAGCCTCATCATGTAGGAAGTGTGGGCCTGCTGTTTGATACCCATTCTGGTATGGTAGGTTAAAATTCTTGGACCTTTTTCCACAGTGAGAACTCCAGAATATTTATAAGAGCCTTGTCATACACTTTTAATAAAACATTTTCAATATCTTTTGAGCTACAACCTGTTTATTTAGGAAAAATTCCTCACACATTGTCACATCTCCATTATGTAACAATGTAGGCATTAGGAGAGCAATTAGGTCTTGCTCTTCTATATACAATGTACACATAGAGAGTCTGAGCACAGTATGCACAGTCGCTCTGTCCAGCAGACAATATAAGCACAAAACAGAGCTTTATCGTATTTTGGGGGATCTTTTCCCTCCAACCTCGAGAGATCTCCGTCACTCTGCTCAGCAAACCTTCATTTAACATATGGAATGTTTGACAAGAGAAAACTTAAGGTTTAGTTGTCCTATGTGATCTATGGAAGTGGGGGAGGTATGAAACCCAGAGAAATCGCAGCGAGACCTGTACCAGATCCCACAAAACCACAAGAAATTTACAAAGACTCACCCTCTGGTCCAAATAACAGATATCTTCCTGCAGCATGCCGATCTGTAGGTGTGGAGAATGGAGAAATGCTAGACATAAACAGCGGTAGCACCAATCTAGATTTACAGAGGTATGGCATCCAAAGTAAGTCCAGGAGGTCCAGATCCATACCAGATTTTGAGGATCACCGTTGACTATATATATATCCATATCTATCTATCTATCTATCTATCTATCTATCTATCTATCTATCTATCTATCTATCTATCTATCTATCTATCTATCTATCTATCTATCTATCTATCTATCTATCTATCTATCTACATATATATATATATATATACATATATATACACATATACACACACACACACACATATATATTATATATATATATACATATATATACACATATACACACACACACACACACACACACACATATATATATATATATATATATATATATATATATATATATATATATATATATATATATATATATACACACACACACAAGCTCCCTTCAGATTCATTGGATTTAATTTGATCACATTTGTATCCATTTTGATACCTTGTAAATCTGACATGGATCCCATCAATGATTATATATGCTGGGCATCCAATTTATATTTAGGGTACGCCAGGTTAGGAGATAAATCCTAATCAATCAAAATTTGGCTTGCACTATATAATCTGTTTGTTAAGAATTCCAAATCCCTACATTTTCTTCCATGTTGGATCTAGACTTTCTTTTATAAAATTCTTCAAACAGAGATTTAGATGATGGACTATTTCACAACATCAGGCAGTCTGTGACTTTGATTGTGCTGAATTTATTTACATACTGCCTTATTCATAACAACAGGTCAAAAACATAGAGGACAACAGAGAAATAAAAAATATCTGCCTTTTCCGCAATTACATAATACAGAATTATGAAACAGATAACTGCAACTTGTGCCAAAGTTCTAAGTAGCTATGTGCCATGTGAACCTTGGAAACAATGAGTGGGCCCCCTTTGAACAAAGTCAATATTAACACTGGTGATCTGGAAATGATGCTCATTTGATTGACAAATATACCAAGAAATGAAAAGACAGATCAGAGGAGTGTAAAGAAGAACTAGAAAAGGTAAAAGGATTGACAAGGCAGGCAGACAATGCCCAGCCTTCTCCTTTTAGAAACAAAATGTATTGATATAAATGGACCACCCTCCCACTCATTGTGGCAATGAGAGGTTTAGATAGTAATTTGAGGTAGGGCAGTTGATGAGTGGGACAGAGGAGTTTTGGTGTATGGATTGGATTGAGATTCTTTCCGTATATCTGTAAGGCATATTGAAGTTGTGGAGCTGGCTGCACAGGTAGCAGGCTATGAATTTGTTCTGAAATTGGTGGGGCTATGTTTAGTTAGGTGAATAGCCACATTAGAGGAGGGTCTGATAGTCATGTATGTGTCGCTACAAATCAGGCACTTCAGGGTGACAACCATCAGGAATAGAGGGGGGAAAGAATTCATGAGTCTCAACAGACTACTGGTAGATGATGGAGAAAGTGAGCTGATAGGCCAGACACGTGATTCTATTGGGAAGAGGGCTGATGAGTCTATTGGTGAAGAGGCTGTGGAGGAGCTAGGTTGGGATATGGCAATAGTTGAATTTATATATAAGATGCTGAGGGGATTTAGGTTTGAGTTATGACAGGCTAAGGGAAGAAGGGGAAGAACTTTATCTGGACAGCAAGAGCACCATAGAAGACCATAGCAGAAATAGTGCTGTGTGGAAGAGATGCACAAGTGAAATATCAAAAAAGACCACCTAAGGAGCTGTGCTATATATAAGAGATGTGCCTGACGGAAATTCAGTGAGGATGGAAAATGTATTGAATATTTTTACAAAGAGAAGCCCGGTGTAAATACTGATCGCCTGAAACGTATGTTTTAATGGCAAAGCAGCAAATGCAAAAATATACCTCACTTCCCCAGAGTGTCATGTATAGCATACCTCACTTTCAAGCATCCTCCTTTCTTCATCCGGAGTGTACAGCTTAGGTTTTTGCTTTAAAAAAAGGAGGCAAAAGAGTTATTAAACACTGCACAACACTGAAGATTGCAACTAATTGGTGAGCTGAAAATCTAAGAAACTGTTACTCTACAGCCCAAGTTACTGTTGGGGCAGAAACAATGCTCAATTTGCCGCACCCTGCATATATTCTGAGTCCACAGGGATCAGAATTTATCAGGTGAGATAAATAGCACCCAATTGCGATTCGCTCATGAAAATGGGGCATAACATGCAGATTTCTGTGCTACTTGCACCAAAATCCTCACATTCCATTATCTATCTGGTTAAATTACAGGGGTAGGTTGCTAACTGCTGAACCTGTAGAGTTACTGGACTTATTGGAATTAGTTGGGGCATACATGTGAGCTTTCAAGCTCTACATCCCTCTGCATTTTCTCAGAGGCCCTTTGAAAAGAAAGGACAAATCAGAAAAACTCAGGTGCTGAGGTTGGCAGTAATATTAATAACCATACCAAAAATAATAAAATAATGATAATAACAATAGTAATAATCATAATAGAAGGAAGACGTACAAGAAGAAGAAGAAAAAATGTTAACTCTTACTAAAACCCGACTTAGTGGTATGATCGGTAGTCAGTCTTGCAGCCTCTCCCAGTCACCTAGTCCTCCACAATTGATGTTGGGCAAACCCAGGAGGCACTGCATCCCCAAGAAATAGCCTGACCTTTGAGAACCTTTTTTGGAATAACACTTTAGTCTCCAATCACTTCAACTGTCACAATCGCCTTTGCTTTCAAATCCCAGCTAGAAACTTGGGTTCAGCCACGACATGGCATTGAGAGAGGCCACTTACAGGGACTAAACTATTTATCTAGCACCCCTCAAACTACCTTAAACAATAATGTAATGGACTTACAGACAAAACTGTGCAAACTGATTATCACCACTCCTGCCTCCTGTCTTGATTTCAACTATTCCTCATTTGAAGATATATCTTAAATGTTCCTCCCTGAACATTAACCCTCTCTATTGCCTAATAGTTCTCTCTAACAAACAGAGCATTGATGAATCCATCATCCTCTTAGAACCCTTTCTCCCAGCTTGTTCTTTTCACTGTATGCTGATTTCAACCTGGCCAACAACTGTCATGCCCAAGATCCATCGTTTGTTGCCCTCCTACATGACCTCTCGGGTACTCGGACACTCTTTACCTGATTGCAAGAAACTTCAAGGCCCACTCATGATAATAACTCAATAGCTATTATCACCTGTTGTTATAACTCTTCCACCTCGAATACAAATGTATCTGCATCATCTGCATGAACCCAGATTTTGTATCCACTACAAAGTATAAGTCCTCCTTTCAATCTATTTCATTCTGCCCCTCTTCCTCCTGCCCATAAGCATTTAATGCAGTCAGCAGTGATCTTGTCCCCCATTCTTCATAGTCCTGGAATACTGCCACTCCCTCCACACTCTGCACCTGGCCATGGACCACCCCTCCAATCCACACTATGAAAACTAAAATCCATACCACTTTCCCCCATCCAAGATTGATGGGAATCAAGCACCACTGAGATTCTATTCAACTACAAATATTCCCTCTCCTTCCTTCCCTCTGACTGTGAACGTGCTGTATGCAAAAGGGCATCAACATGATTAAAACTGGATAAGGGAGATGAGAGACATTAATTGTTAAATAATATAACCAAAAGACCAAAAGCAGCAGACAAGGTCAAGCACAACGGATCTTAATGTTCTTTGAAGTTAAGGTGGTGCAATCACTTCCAACACCCGCTGCTGTAGGATGTGCTATTTACCAAAATGCAAAGAAACAAAATGGAAGGTGCACTCAAACAAAGTCAGTAACAAAAGTAATTTATAATTATCTTCTTCTTTATTCAAAGGGTATTCATGAAGCAAAGGCACAGCCAACGCGTTTCGTTCCCATTTGCCTTAAGGAACTTCGTCAGGGCGAGTTAATATTCCTAAGGGGCAGTATTCGTAAGTCAACCGAAAATGAGCCGGAAGTGACAGCGTGCTCACTAGGTCATGGTTAGTAACCTTGAAAGGGAAAATGCAGCCCTAGTGTGGAAGGTCACGAGTAGTTCCAGTTGGTGCGGTAAGTTCAGAATGTTGCAAATACTATTATAAGCCCCAAGTAGGAAACAATCCAAGAAGGACGGATCGTGGCATCTTAGTTCTCGTTCTAAGACGACAGCCCGATGTAAATAGTCCAAGAATAGACGCCTCTTTAGCTGACGGTACTTGGAGCCGAGACCCTATCACAGGTGCGGCATCGCTTCTTCAACTTCTGACTTGGGTCATTACCTGACCCTTAGCATTTTATTCTACGTTAGCGGGACACATACTATGAACTTCTGTTAAACTTGGACTATTTACATCGGGCTGTCGTCTTAGAACGAGAATTAAGACGCCACGATCCGTCCTTCTTGGATTGTTTCCTACTTGGGGCTTATAATAGTATTTGCAACATTCTGAACATACCGCACCAACTGGAACTACTCGTGACCTTCCACACTAGGGCTGCATTTTCCCTTTCAAGGTTACGAACCATGACCTAGTGAGCACGCTGTCACTTCGGGCTCATTTTCGGTTGACTTACGAATACTGCCCCTTATAAATATTAAATCGCCCTGACGAAGTTCCTTAAGGCAAATGGGAACGAAACGCGTTGGCTGTGCCTTTGCTTCATGAATACCCTTTGAATAAAGAAGAAGATAATTATAAATTACTTGTTAAATGATCAAAGGCAAAACATTGTACAAAAAAGGGAAAAGTAATGTAATGTCTCAGGGCTCGGTTGGTAGGAACCTAGGTGTGATTTCAAGCTGACCACAAACAGCAGGGTTGTCTCACTGGTCAGCTTATGTACTGTTAGCCTGTTCTATGACCATGAGGTGTGCCCTCAAAGAAAGAATAGGCTCGCTGTCCATGCCCTAAGTAAGTCACATAAAGAAGTGGTGGCAGCAAACTGAGTTTTGTGAATCATTAGTATGACAAGGCCTTTTTCTCTGCCTCTACACATACTCTCATGTAAGGTTCTGCTGTTGGGTTATGTGAACCCCATATTTTGTGCTGGTATTTCATTTGTGTGTCGAGTGCACATGTATGCAGTGAGTATGTAGCATATGGTATGAAGACTGTGTAGTGTAAGTCTGAGTGCTGGTTCTTGTGAGGTCTAATTTGATAGCACATGGTTTAGCCTGGTGCAAGATTGAGCACGAATACCTCTTCCCCAGACAGTGAAAGTGCATTGTCTGTGGTCCTGTCACTGGAAGATGGAGTATCAGACACAGAACGGAAGGAGGGTTGAGAAAAAGAATCCCTTAGAAATTCAATCAGTTCCTTGTTAGCAAAAGGCTGCAGATTACTTCTCCCTGAGTACTGCTATGTACCTCGAATAGGTCGGTCGTAGGCTCCAGTTTCTGCTTTCAAGATGATGAGGTTTCTTGGCCAGGCCTGCCATTTTGTCTGTCACTGATTACTGCTTCAGGAAGGCTGATTACTTTCGGGCAAAAATATAACACTTCATTCTGTCCTTATTTAAGATGCATCTGCTTGAATCCAGAATACTTTTTACGTGCTTTAACCAATAATCATACTTTTAATAAAAATAATTTGGCCTAGCGCCAAGAAACCTATCTAGGTGAATGCTGCACTTTATAAATGCCATAGCTCTAGGAATCATCACCTTGCACAAAGGATGTGTCTTAGGAGCTGTAAAAAATTACTTTTGAAAGAGAACCAACTAACATCAGTTCTGAAACTGCAGACAATAGATCCACATCCCTTGACCGAAAAATGTATATAAAAGTATAATGATATCCACTCCACTGTGTTCCAGTTCTAAGGTCTTCTTAACTAAGGGAGAGAATTCTCAGCAGTGTACATGGACTGCTGTGTGACCAGCGCTGGCGTATGCATGACAGCCAGTCTCCAGAGATGAGAACACCAGAAGTTTGCACATTCTGCTTCAATAGCTGAGGCTCTACCTAAACTTAGAAGCCCATTCGCCTGTTGAGAGAGGGGATGAGTGTGCCTCACCCTGCAGGAAGAGGGATCCTTTAGGAGAGAGGCTGAGTGTGTTCCAGTCTGAGGAACAACTACGGACAGTGAACTGCTACAAGGGAGCAAATTCATGAGCAGGAGTGCAAACCCGTGTCCAGCAGCCTCCCTGAGCTATTCTTGCCATGAACTGCACTAAGATTTTGAAGTTGCCAAGCAACATGTATTTGGCATCCTCCTGTGTGCCCGGGAGACTGACGCTTATGACAATGTCATAGATTCTTTCTCGTCAAAGAAGTAAGAGCCTTATCAGCTAGGAGACTGCAACAGTCATGCACCAACCTACTGACAACCAGCACAGAGGCTGCAAACGTTATCCAAGGATACCTTATCCAAGAATACGACCATCCACACTTTGAGTATTTTGAGTGAACTGCACCTGTGCCCAGTCAGTGCCTAGCTGATAAACACCACTAGGAAACTGCTTTAGTGGGGCAAGGGTTAACAAAAGGGTGTATTGCCTCACTGAATTTTAGAAACAGGATTTCAAGGCTCTGTCTGTTGTTTGACTGTTGTTTCCTGAGCGCTTGTGCTCCACATTACCTCACTGACAAAGCTTTGACCACTTGTCCTTGCTACCCTGGGAGGCATGTGCAGAAAACACCCGTGGTAACTAACTTTTTAGATGCCCAGAATTATAAATAGAAATAGATGAATCCCTCTGTTTCCCAAAGGCTCCATATATGGACCCTCCCTTCCCCGAAAAGGGTGTCAGGGGCACGCTGGAAGTTGGAAATACTGAATACTGTGAATATCAGGACACAGGGGAATCAAAAAGGGGGTGTAACTTCAATGCAGTAGTAAAGCTTTGGAACAAAAAGAAGAGTAAGAAACCTACTGGTATCTGATAGGTGGAAACAGAATATCTGAACATTTCTTTAATGGGACCCTACATTTTCCGCTGTGATATGACGACAATAGTAGTTCCTGTGACAGATTCTACTCTAACACACTACTGCAAGATAGGATTTAGAAATCGTTCCACAAAACAGATGAGTTTCCATTACCTCCCAATATGCCCCATTTCATGAGCAGTTTAGAGTATGAAAATGCTCAGCCAATCAGATGTATTCGGATAATATATCATTCTGATTGTGTGGTTGAATTTCAAAGTGATACACAGTCGGACAGAAAGGCGTTGTTCAAAAATGTAACTGTTTCCTCTCAGTACTGAGGTACATTGCAAGAATTGTTTTTAAATCCATTTATTGAAAACAATAATTTCCTACAAAACACTTGCTGACATTTGTGAAGTGATTGCACCACAGACTAAAAGTAAAAGCAGACCAAAGAGTGAATGCACTTCCACTGAATAAATAACTCACATGTGTCCAAAAAACACCCAAAATAATGTGCTGATATATATGCTAAAGTACCCTCAGTTATTGAGCTGTCAGGGTATTGCAACTCACTGAGGGGTTCAGTGACCATATACCAAGCCATGAGAGCACGAACCATTATAAGCTTAAGATAGTGCAGTGAAAACATATTGTGCAGAACACACATGACAGCCTTGGCAGAAATCGACTGTTGCTCTTTAGTCAGATTTCTTTTTGTGAAGTTGTTAGACTGGAGAAGTAGCCATGGGTTTCTTCTTAGGAGAGTGAGCTCCTCACACTAGCTTCAGATGTGCATCTCTTAGCTAAAGAAGACATAAATGCTACATAGACCATGTCCTGAGTCAACCCTTGGTGTCTATGTAATGAGGACTCTGGTTGCTTGTGCAGCAATAAGGAAGGTAGGTGGATCTGGCTTTAAATATTTACTAATAATGTGATAAACATTTCCTCTGAGGTCTTATCCGACATAACAACATTTACCTGGGCAAAAGCTTTCTGCAGAGGATTCCTCTTTGATGGGCTTGGGCAACCCTGCATGTTCTTTCCGTCCTTCAGATGGTCCCTGTATTTGGTGAAATGTGTAGAACAAACATGCAGATCATGTGCATTATTATTAGATAGGAATATCATCAAATCCACACATAACTCTTCCCGGTTTACTTGTGTAAATGGTCAACATTATAACCCACAGCGTTGAGGTCCTTGTGTTTCCTTTAGTGCGTGGTATGCTACCACTTGGAAGACATTGCAAAATTTCAGGATTGGGAGACCAAGCAAGGCTTCTAGAGTGGGAGAATTTACAAGGTATTCAGAGCGCTAGAATTCACAAGGCTTCCAGGGGGAGAGAACCAGTAAAGATTTTAAATTAGGAGAATTTGAAAGGTTTTAGATTGGGAGATGTTATAAAGTTTACGATTGAAAGAATGTGCAAGGCTTTCTGACTAAGAGAGTCTATGAGGTTTTCTGAATGGCAGCTCTTGTGAGGCTTCCAGAATGGTAGAAATTTGCAGGTTTTTGGATTGGGAGAATTTGCTAAACTTTCAGAAAGGGAGAACTTGTGAGGCTTTTAGATTGGCAGAACTTGTAATGCTTCCAGATTGTGAAAATTTAAAAGGATTCAGATTGTGAGAACTTAAAAGGATTCAGATTGGGAGAACTTGCAAGACTTTCAAATTGAGAGAACTCGCAAGGCTTTCACATTGGGAGTGTTTGCATGGTTTTCCAACTGGCACAGCAAATATGGCTCCTAAATTGAAAGGATATCATTAGGTCCATCAATTGAGCCATTGTTTGATTAGTAGGAAGTTGAACAGTTTCATCGTGTGCAGTGACCATTTATTTAAAGTTTGAACTGATCCTGTGATGTAATCTTTTGTGCCAACCTACTTGGGGCTTCCTTGATTCATTTTTTAAGTGGCAATGGCTCAGGTGTGTCACTGGCTGCCACATAGGAATATAGGCGTAGAGAAACAGGTTAATAATTGTAGGGACTTCAAGGCTACGCGCAGTGATTTCCCTCAGCTATGTTCCCTCCATCAAATGCAGACCATGAGAAACTTCCATCTGATATGAAAAAGGAATGTTTATCTTTAATTGGAGGAAGTGTGACACAGGAAGAAGGGTGAGGCCACTAGCATTATGGGCACAAGATTGCTAATTCTCCAAACCAGAGTGTAGACCGCGTGTCTGCCTAGTTCTCAAAGGGTCAAGACAAGTAATATGAACTGGGTAAATTATGATTAAGGCTCCAAGGTTTCCGTTTTTACTGATTTCTACCGATATATATAGACACACCCTTCTATATTTCTGTCTATTTCAATTTTAAATGCAAATTGTCTCAAATGACTGTATTGTACTGTAAATGGCTAAACCCCACTGGCTATTCAAGTACATGTAAACATTTGTTGATTAAATAAATGTGTACATATACCCATTGCAGATTCATTTTTTACACTAAGCGCAAAATAAATATCGAGAAAAAAACAAAATTGAAATGTGAAAAACGAAATTACCATATAATCAGGAGCAAATTCGATTACTTAGCAGAACTTCATGAATACAAGCCACTCCAACTACCCCAAATTACCCCAAGCATCTTCTAACATTAAACTACAACACACTGCTCCATTCACTGAACTTGCAAGCAATCACAAGTCCACATCTCTTTGAAGGTATTACATTCTAACATTTTATATAGCCTTCCTGAACACAGAACATTGACATTCCACGTCACTTCAAATCTCGATGAGAATTGCCCAATCACACCTTCCTCATAACGAACATGAAGGCACAAACGAGAAATAACAACTTCCATCATTATGACATCTTCCCTCCTAATCATGCTCGTAATATGAAGATGTGCGTGCCAGACTAATTTGCTTGTGCTAAGCAAAAAGATCTTGTTTTGTTTCCCACACAGTGAGTTTGATGAGATTGTCATTCACTTGGTGTAGCTAAGTATCAAGTCCAAGAACATTCATTGGTTTAGGGTTTTTTAAGGACTATGAGTTTTTTGGAGGACCAGAGATGCTAGCTCTTACGATTCAGCTATCACACCCATACCTACCTACCCACAGTATTTGCTCATGTCTTTGCACACAGTCCACACAAATATGACTTCCCCACCGTACCTCTTTCTTGCTGATTCAAGTGGCGGCATATTATTGTGTTTGTGTTAGATTCTTAGGGCCTATTTTATGAGGTTTTGACATAGGGCAGGGCCGGAAGACATCTTGCAAAGCTGCCCTATATCAAAACAAAAGAGCAAGAATGCACTGTATCTATGAAATACGGTGCATTCCTGTCCTTTTCCCCAGTGCTGGCTCACAATGGGCTGCCATGAGCAAACACAGGCATCCTTGGGTGCCTGCGTTTTAGGGGTGATGGTTTTAGAGCAGGAAGGACACCTTCCTGCACAAAATCAATCAGTTTAGGTAATTTCTACTTTTTGTGTGTGCTGCATAATGCAACACACATAGAAAAAGGAAAAATCGAGGAGAAATGAAAAATGTCTCTTTGTTGGGCCTCCCTAACGCCACACCAGGGGTTGCAATAGATTTGGACTCATTCCCAGGTTTTACGATTTCTCCAACAGTGTTGCGTGGGACCATACACAGCAACACCCATGGAATGCCTCTTTCATGCAGTGTTCTGGCGGTGTAAAATTGCTCATAAATGAGGCCCTTAGTTTGTGTTATTTATTGATGTGACAGCATCAACATAATAACACAAAGTATTCTCATAGGGGCCAGACATACTAAACATTTTTCAGCTCGCAAATGTCACAATTCTCAGAATTAGGACTTTTGTGACTTGAACAAAGCATATTAAATGTACAAAGCCCTATTTGCGATTCAGTAAGCTATTACCAAATCGCAAATTGGGTTTGCGAGTCGCTATTAGAAAGGAGCCTGTCAAGAGCGTCCCTTTCTAATAATGAGACACAGGGGCATTTATGCAGTTAGAGACTTGCACAATCAAATGGTTGTACATCTGGCCTCTAGAGTCCTACCTAGAGGTTTCAGTCATCCTCAAGACTATGACAGCCAAGTGTCCTTTCTTTTTATTTGCATGAGGTATTTCTATTTCATTTTAGTGTTTGTCAAATATTATCATACTGGCCCAGTCTTTCATGGTTTTGACCAGGGCTTGTAAGTTTATGTAAGCTTAGCTTGCATTTTATGACTAAGCAATCTATTTCTACCTGGATGTGGATGATAGACCTGTGCAATATCTGTGTTTTCAGAATATTTTGTTGAACCAAGCCCTTGAACCTCAGCCTCTGCTAACACTTTCACAATTGGCCGGAACATAATTCCAATTCCGCTTCCGTACAGTGTTGGCAGATTCCAGGGCTAGTTGCCCTTCGATGTCCTGCGGCCTGATTAACGCAAGGTCGCTTAGCTGCCATAAGCACGATGTATATGACCTCCTCACTGATAAACATCCCGATTTGCTGTTTATCACTGAAACATGGTTGGAGGCAAACTCCGATCCCGATATTGTTCAGGCCTTACCAGACGACTACCAGATGGTGCGCCTGGACAGACCTGTAGGCAGAGGAGGAGGAATTGCGATTGCCTTTAAACAGCAATGGGCTTGTAAACTTGAACCAATCAATCTGGCAGGATGTGAGGCGGGTGTTTTCTACCATAAAGATTCATGGGAGCATGACTATAAAGGGACTACTAGTCTACCGCCCACCAGGACCTATGTCCAGATTCAAAGGCAGTCTTTTAGAGTGCGTCACAGAAACTGCGATCAGGAGGGACAAGTTCCTGCTGCTAGGTGACTTAAATACACACCTGGAAGACTTATCAGATAAAGGAGCGGTGGAGTTCCCCGATGAACTTCACACCCTACAGTTAGAGCTGAAGGGGCAGCTTCCTACACACAATCATGGGCACTTGCTAGACCCAATATTTGCTAACTGGGAGGATGTCTTAGTTGCTCCCCCAGTGCCCCTGCCCTGGACAGATCACTTTTATGTTCCATTTATTATCTATCTGCCCAAATATAAAGCTATCGTCCCTACCCCACTCAACTATTCTCGACGCAGGTGGGCAAAATTCTCCCTGCAAGAGTTTAACAAGGCTCTTACTGTGGAAGGACCCCCAGGAGGCAATGACGTGGCGATGGCAAATAAATTGGTCAATGACCGCATCACGGCTGCCCTCGATTGCACAGCCCCATTGGGTCGGCCAACAAAAGGTGTCCACAGACAAAGAACAGCTCCCTGGTTTAGTGAGGCGCTGCGCTGCGCCAAAAGAGACTGCAAACATGCAGAAATACAGTGGAGAGTGGCGTATGATGTCCGGATGAAAGAGGTCTATCTCGCAAAGAGACGTACTTACCACAATAAGATCCGGACAGAGAAGGCCACATACTATGCCGACTGAATCCAAGAGGCAGAGAACTCCGCCAGGGAACTGTTTAGCATATATAAATCCCTGGCCACCCCAAAAACCTCCACTCAAGGTGAAGATCACTCAGTAGCAGCATGCAATCGAATTGCCAACTACTTTGGGGACAAAGTGTCGAAGATTTACTCTGCTTTTCCCAATATACCACCTGCAGTGGTAGTGCCAGCAGAGTCTTCAAGAGATGAAGCCGATCAAAATCTGTTACTCAATTTCACCACCCCCTCATCGGTGGACTTAGTTAAAATATGCAGATCTGTCAAATCTGGCTCTCCTCGAGATCCCGCCTCCCCAAAAAGGTTGGGAGACAGTCTGGAAACACTTGAACCCTACATCAGACACCTGATGGATATCTCCTTCTGCTCCAGCTCCATACCTGAGGATTGGAAACAGGCTGCGGTGCTTCCCCTCCGTAAGAAGCCCAACATTAGTTGTGAGAAGCTAGACAACCTTCGCCCCATCTCCTTGCTGCCTTATTTCTCTAAGGTAGCGTAGAAGGTGATAAATAAACAACTAATGAAATTTGTGGAAGAAAGCAACCTTCTTCATCCTACCCAATTCGGGTTCCGGCCCCGTCACTCCACGGAGTCTGCCCTTCTTAGGGCTACCGAAACCCTTAGGCAAGGGGCTGATGAGGGACAAACAATGGCCTTAATCCTCTTAGACCTCAGCGCAGCGTTCGACACTGTAGCACACTCCATCTTGCTAAAGTGTCTGAACAAAGGCGGGGTGAGAGGGGCAGCGCTGAAATGGATTTACTCATTTCTCACAGGCCGAAGTTTCCAAGTGAGGCAAGGTGATCATTATTCGGAGCGAATCTCTTTGGATCAGGGGGTGCCGCAGGGCTCGTCCCTGAGTCCGACACTTTTTAATCTTTATGTTGCCCCGATTGCCACCTTAGTAGAGAGTTACGGCCTCCGAATGGTGTCTTATGCCGACGACACGCAGTTGGTCATCTCCCTGTCGCGTGCGCCCGGTCCTTCGGCGGACATCTTCAGAGCTTGCATGCAAGATCTTGCTGCCTGGATGTCCGCCAATTGCCTCAAGCTCAATGGAGGCAAGACCGAGGTGCTGGTAGTGGGGGGAGGCCAATCGGCGTGGACGTCGGCATGGTGGCCGCCTTGCTTAGGTCCAACACCCATCCCTTGCCAGAAAGCAAAGAACTTGGGCATTTGGTTTGATTCCGACCTTACCTTTGGCCCCCAGATTAATCAGGTGGTTGGATCATGCTTCGGGACTCTCAAAAGTCTTAGGAAGGTATTGAAGTTCTTACCTATCAGAGCCCGTCAAACCCTGGTACATGCACTAGTCACGTCAAAAATGGACTACGGCAATCTTCTCTACTTAGGGACCCTGGAGAAGAATCTGAGTCGTCCACAGGTTCTACAGAATGCCGCGGCCCGACTAGTGCTCAGACTACCCAGAAGAGCTGCGTCCATAGCGGCCCTCCGGTCTTTGCACTGGCTCCCGATTAGAAGCTGGGTATAATTCAAGGCACTATGTACGTGTCACCGGATTATCCATGGGAGGTCTCCTCTCCCGCTAAAAGGGCTGCTGACATCCTACGAGCCATCCCGCTCCCTAAGATCTTCCTGCTCAGGACTCCTAGTCGTTCCTAAGGTGTCCAGAGCTCGGATGGGCGGAAGATCCTTCAGGCACCTTGCAGCTGTTAGATGGAATAGGCTACCTACGGCGTTGCGATTGGAATCATCAGAACAACTCTTTAGAGCTAAGCTCAAAACTACATTATTCGCACAGTAAGGTGTCCCGCATGTGTAAGTTCCAGTAAATTCTGCTCCTCAGCGCGGGGACACGCCGCTGTGCGTCACCAAGCGCTTTATAAAACCCCCTAAATAGAAAAAAATAGAAATAAGCTAATGTTTAGCTGTACATGTTGAACTCTTTGAACAGGCACACCTTATTCCATCCGCCTCCCGCTTCAATAACAGCTGAATGGGCAGAAGCCCAGATGTTTTATGAGGGCATTCCATTATGGACTTTGATTTCTAAGGTCTAGTTAGTGCAATACCCATGCAAGGCTGTAGTGAGCTTGTGTTTATACAAATATATGTTTACAGAGTCTTATCTCCCTTCTGTCCTCATCCCACGAATTCTTGGTAATATGCCTATCACAAAAAAGCTTATATTGCAGAAAGAAGGCAATAAAATAAGGCCGACCATAGTCCAACTCTTCTATCACAGAAATGTATCTAGGGACAGACGTACTAAGCATTTTGACAGGTGCTAGCACTGTGAATCAGAGTTTTCTACTGAATATAATTTTTCTTTTGAATGAGTTCCATTTTAGAAGCCAATAAACCTTTATTGACTTCTAAAATGCAATTGCGACCACATTCCAACTTGGTGTTTGAAAGTAGAGTGTTGAAGGTGTCCTTTCCAACAGATGAATTGGCATGATATGAATTATTGTTTTGCAAGGGAAATTCTGTCTCAGAACATTGAAAATGTTCAACCCCGAGTTGGCTCGGTAATGCAAAAGGGATACCCTCCTCTTTGGTAATACCAAAAAATATGTTAATTGGGATGGTAAGCAGTAGTCTAGGGGACAACTATAAACTCTCAAACAAACTTTTTATTTAACCGCTTAACCGCGGCAGCAATTCCGACACAGTGCGGGGGTTTAGCGGAGTGGGGGGGGGGGCTGCGTCGGCCAACAGACGTGCACAGCACTTCGGAGGATGGCCGACGAAGACAGTGAAGGGGCTAAAAGCAGCCCCATCTCCTTTCAGGACAATGAGATGCAATAAAAAAAATACTTTCTACTTTCCTTGTGATGGGCTAAGATTATCATAAGTTGCAATTTGTGAGCTACCGCATTGATATTCATGAGGCATTGGTGTATTACGACCCACGCTAATTGTGAATTTTATAAACCAACCTATTAGTTCATTTGAAACCTTCATTTCAGCTCGAGGCCATAAAAAACACAAGTAAACAATAATAAAACAATAATATTCAGAATTCTATATATACATATATTAAATACATATATTAAAAGCAAATACACCTAAAAACAGTACCAAAACTGTCATGTGTACAGAGAAAAAGGGATCAAAATAACAAATTAAGAATGTACATTTTGTAGCATTTATGCACATTAACACAATAACACCAGGTATTTAACCTTTAGTGGTACTACATTTGTCCCTGGCTTTCCACATTGTCAACCGATAGTGGGAGAGTGCAAAAACCAGTGGTTTACTAAGGTTGGTTTTTAATATCCTTAGGAAAAACCTATGCTCTCTAATCTCCAAATTCTGACAAAGTTGTAAAATCCAGCACTGCCTACTAGTTGAGTAGGCTGGGCAGAAAAACAATACATATCTCCTTAAAAGCTCTAGACGCTGGGCACAGCTGTTCATCCTCCACAGGCGATTAGGCTCATGTGGCATTAAAAGTACAGAGAGGAAAGGTCCCATTGCAAAATAACAAGAAGAAGCGCCTCGCTTGAGGGGTTCAATCTCATCCAGAAAATCTTCTCTAATGAATGAGCCTTTGACCAAAAGAAAGTTTAAAAAAAACAAGGGCGCCCAGAGAAGTCAACAACAGTGGTCCCTAGAACAAGGATTAATTTCTTAAATGAAAATAGACTCAATAGCAACTATATTTTGGGGACATGTCCAGCCGGACAGAGCTCTAATTTTTACTTGATCAATAATATTAGACTGTTTTAACAAAACAATACATAAAGTGGGACACAAGTCTGTGTCCTAGTTAGCAATATACAAACAGGGAGGGAGGGTACAAACAGGGGGTTCAGGCACAGCTGAATGTTTGTTACACAAGGAAATGCACAATGACACAACAAAGCAACAAATCGAGGGTTAAACCTTTACACTTTCAATGAACCATTGTTTTGACATGTATAAGGAACTTTTTAGGTGTCTACTGTGTTTTGATCCATCCATGAGGATATCTGGATCATCATCAGGACATGGGATACATGCCTATAATTGTATTAGCCTGTTTATTCTGAAGAGGGATAACATACAATTAGGGAAGTCACATAAAAAGTTAAAGGGTAAAGGAAAAGCTTATTTGAGCGGACTCAGAGAACATACAGTTGAGGAGGTTGCATAAAAGGTTAAGAGGTAAAGGAAACGCTTATTTGAACGGACTCAGAGGGCTACATGCTTAGGTGCATTTACAACAGCGTGTTGAACTACGGAGTATTTTACAATTGGCAGTGAGTAGGAGGGGGGCAATTAGATACTGGTGCAAGAATAGAGAGAACATGCATCGAGAATAATCATGAGGCAACATAATCAGGTTGCATGGCATAGGTCAGGCGGTTAGGGTACGTTTGAGGGGGTGAAGTGTTCATGCAGCAACGGTCGCAAGGATTAAAGGAGTACGGCTACTGGTGCAATAGAGTATGCCGTGATGTATTTTGTGAAGGATTAAACGAAAGTTGGCTCGTTGTAGAAAACCATTATCGGTGGCAAAAGGGATACGTTCTTGTTTGCAGTGGGCCTGAAGGTATTAGTCATAGTCGGTAATGAGAAGCCCGAAGAATTTTAAGCAGGGCCAATGATACATTACGATAAAAACATTCAGATAGCACAATATTATGTTCACGCTATGATTTAATTAAAACAGCTAAATAGACTATGAATTGCACCCATAGTGGGTTAAAATCACAATGCAAACATTACATCCTTAATTGGTTCATACAACAATGCGACGATTGCGGCGCAGTGAGACGGTGCCAGGGGAGACCAACATGAGAAATATTCTTGGTCATAAAGGTCAATTGGTGACATAAGGTGTAATTTCTTTTTAATTAACTGCGCAGTGTCAAGATGATACCAATAAGAGAAAGATTGGTCCAGGTCACCCATGAAAATTGATGACATAAGGTGTAAGTTACTTTTAAAACAACTGCCCAGTGTCAGATTGTGTGGAGGCAGAGAAGAAAAGGTCTTACCCAAAGATTAAGGGGTTATAGGTACGCTCATGGGCAGAAATTAAGGGGCTGTCCAGCCTAGGGAAGGTGTTCTAGGTAGATAAGAAAGGAGTGTTAGGTGAAAGAATACAAGTGAATTTCCTAGTATGTCAGTTAAGCATTGGGGTGCTCACAAGAGTAGTATACAGGGCCGATTTCCAGGGCGCAATGGCAATGGTTTAATCAACGGTGTTCCAGCTGTAGGCTTGGATAGGGCAGGTGTGGAGGGAGCCTAGAAGGGGGTAAGAGGTAAAGACAATTTGTTGTTGGTTAGACCGTCACAAAGCGGGAGGCTCAGAGGCTGGAGAGGAGTAACCCCATAAGAAATTAATCCTTGTTCTAATTATTTATTTATTTAATTTGTATAGCGTGTTATAACCACCGGGGTCTCTAAGCGCTGTTTGTCCAGATTACGTAGTGGGGTTCGGTATTTACTTGATCTTAACACAACGCCTAGAGGCTGCTCCATGCTTGCTTGAACAGTACAGTTTTTAACTTTTTTCTAAAGGATAACAGATTGCATTCCTTCCTTAGTTCTGGGGCCAGTTTGTTCCACAAAGCTGGGAGTGTGTTGGAGAAAGCACGTCCCCCCACCGTGGCCAGTTTAAAACGGGATTGGGACAAGAGGGTAGCGTCCGACGAGCGCAAAGTCCTGCTCGGTGTAGGGACCACTGTTGTTTAAAATTTTGACCAAAAGAAAGGCATCAGTCAAAGAGCATTGCCCAGCTTTGGAGTATATTAGCCCCTTCCATGCTCATGACGAGCTCAGCTCGTCATGAGGCACAGTGGAGCTGTGCTGATGACGAGCTGAGCTCGTCATGAACAGTGGAGTTCTTCATAATTCAGCACAGGAGGGGAAAATGTGTAGCAGCGATGTGGTTAAGGACTCATGGTTCTGCCAATATGCTAATTTAAACTTACTCTTGGGAATTTACCTAGTCTCTCTCGGGGCGCTCCACAATGATATTAACCCAATCTCTCCCATGGTGGCTTTAATGTACTTAATCCAGTGTATGTTACTAGAGCCCACCAGCCTGAGAATTTCTTCTAAACCATCTTGATATGATCAGAATCTACGGTGGCCTAGATCCCTCTCCAAAAGAGGATGGAAGGAAGATCTGTCTTATCTGAAATAGGTCTCAACCCAAGATCAAGCCTGAGAGGCAGCAAGAAAATGTCCAGATGACCCCACAGTTCCACACCACACGTGGCCGTCCCCAGGGCTTGGTGGTAGTAAACCTGTAGTGCCGGCTGTGCCAATCAGAAAACAGAATTGTGGGCCAGCTTTGTAATACTTCCGTCTACTTGCTCTAATCTTAGTCTGCGCCGCATAATATGTTTCAGCCATACCTCCTGCTCTGTTAATGTAATACCCAGACAAGTAAATGTCTGCACTCTCTCAAGGGGTTTCTTGGCCAGTGTTGGATTTGCCCTGATGTACGGTACTGGTTTATTACCATAATTTGGTTTTTAGCCACATTTATTTTGAGGTACCATGTTTTGCAAACATTTTCAAAGTGGTCCAGTAATTTTTAAAGGCCCATAGAAAGGAGTAGATTGTCATCGGCAAACATGAGAGAAGGGATCATCATCCTTGCCAGTTTAAGGAGCATTATTATAATCCTGTTCTAAATGCTATATGCGGCCATTGATGTATAGTGAGAATAGCTTGGGTGCAAGTACGCAACCCTGCCTAAGCCCTCTACTGACAGAATATGGGTCTGTTAGCTCATTCACCTCCCCACACCTGATCTGCGCATAGTTATTATTATGCAGCCTGACTATAATATCTTGCAGATAGTTAAGACACCCCCAACTCTTGCAGAACCTGCCATAAAGTTGTACTAGGGACTAAATCAAAGGCGGACGGAGGTCCACAAATTCGCTGTTCAGTCAACCTTCCCCCGAGAGACAACTTTCCAGATGAGCATCCAGAGTCGGAACACCTGGCCAATCCTGCAGTCTGCCAAGTAAAATACTTAGAAATAGCTGTTGAGAGCCATTGAGGAGACTAATAGGTCTGTAGTTCATAGGAAGTTCACAAGGGCCCTTTTAGTAAATAGGGGACAATTTCTACCCCATCCCACGTCGGGAACTAAGGTGCCCCTTTCAAAAAAGCTTTAAACAGCAGTGAAATGTAGGTTTTTATCCAATCCTGGTGCTTTATTAGAAACAATGTCCTTGATGGCTGCACAAGATTCCGCCACAGATATACAGACCTAAAAACAGGAATGGGTTTGCATTTATACAGCACTTGGTACCCTTGATGAGGCATGAAAGCACTTCGGCGAGCATCACGCTACTCCGGATCCGACAAAGGATGAGTGGTGAATTACTAGTGGGAAAAATTATATAAATTTGAGCCGATTAATTAGTATAGGAAAATATGAAATTAATTCGAGCACTGCATGAGTCTGTTAGCTGCATTGAGAAGGATGGTGGAGGGACAGAAGAGGGAAGGGTCTAGAATGTGTTTATTTGGAGATAATAGCAGCAGGAGGAGGTTTTGGATGAGTAGGGGGAGAGTCAGAGGGAAGGGTTTAAAAAGGCTTGTTTGGGACACACAGCTACTTGGAAAACTCACTGAGAAATACGAAAGGTTTCCGACAATGGGACCTAATAGGTATCTCAAAAGTGGGAGATATCTGGAAAAAGGGGGCAGGCATTCCATTCAACCAGCTACAAGAAACACATGGATTAGTGCAGACAGAACGGTATAGATACCTACACATAAAGCACGCACTACAGAAGATCATGCCTCGTGACACACAGCTGCCGGAAGCCTCGCCACTTGAGGATAGGCTTCTCACAGACTACTTACACAAAAAAGCTATTTCCCTAGTGTACTGGAAGATAGTAAATAACCAACAAGATCCCACAATCATTCTTAAAGAACGGTGGGAGGAGGATTTGGGGCCCCTGGAGGAGGCACACTGGCAAGAAGCATTAGCATCTCCAAGGGAGGTATCAATCCCTTCAAAGCTGCGGTTACTACAATCAAAAATCCTACATAGAACATATTATACAAATACACTCCAACATAAATTGGGAAATGCCAGCACACCACTATGCCTACGGCAATGCGGCCTCCCAGGGAAGTTTATACACACCATATAAGGGATGCCCCATCATTCAGTCCTACTGGGAAGCAATAATGTGCACAATCTCGCAGGTCACCGAGATAGAGACCCTCCAGGAACCAAAATGCAGCCTTATTATTATTTGGGAACCTACAGAGCTCAATCATTCGGACCAGGACTGTGTAACTCTCGGCCTGACAATATCAAAACCCAATATAGCTCTAAACTGGGGGTCCGGGCAGTCCTCAACCCTGCGGAAATTATGCCAAGATATGGATACTACAATTTTAATTGAGAAAGAACTATACGTCCCTAGGGGTTGCCCCAAAAAGTGGACACACATCTGGGGGAAATGGAACGCACATCGTGGAAATATATGTGAGCCCCCCGAGAGGACGCTGGATCTGATACTAGCGACTAAATAGAGTCTAAAATGGACAGATGGTAGGCTGTGTAACAAACCAATTGGGGATTGTGCTCTATTGATACTCTGATAACAAACATAATGACATTTGTAGAAGAATTGTGAGTGTGTGCAAATGTGTTGGCAGTATTAATTGTGTGATTTGATTACCAACATAACCATCTACAATGTTCTTATACGTTGCAAAATAAAATAAAAAGAATTATAAAAAAAAGAAAGGCTTGTTTGGGAGAAATGAATAATAAAAGAGGTTTGAGATGACACAAGGGAGGGGTAGAAGAGGGAAGAGTCTAGAAAGGGTTACTTTAGGGATCATAGTAAGGGTAGAGTAGGGAAGAGTATGGAAAGGGTTATTTTGGGGATCATAGTAGTCAGAGTGCGGAGGCACAGTTTCAGCTAAGGCATCCAAGTCAGGGTTTGAAAGAGGTTACAAGATTTATATATAATGCTTAGCTATTGATCATCCCCCTTTTAGTCAAGGCCCAAAAAACCATACAGCCCGACAGATCCCTCCCTAGCTTTTCGTTCATGACATCAGTGTTTTTTGTAATGTGAACTTCTCCCCGCAAAATTCTTTGTCATGCTTTTTCAATGCATTCCATCAATACCTGAGCTGTGTTTCAGGTTGTCACCCATAGCAACTAAGCAAAGCCGCCCCACTGGCAAAAGATCCATGCCACTGCAGACAAACGAAAAATGACAAACGCCACCAACTACTCACACAGGTGCCAGCTCCTAAGGTAATGAAGCACTACAAAATCAAATAAAAAAGATGTGTCCACAGATAGGAGCCTACACCTGTTTTCCCTGCAACCCGTTTCCCTTGAAATAAAGGACTCTTGTGAGGAGGTATATAGCAATGAGGGTTGCAGTGATATGCCCAGGAAACTGTGGGCACCAACCTACTCATTCAGTTCATGTCATGTGAGTCGGTGGAAGTGTGTGTGTGTGAGCGTGTGGTGACACACACACACTTCCACCGACTCACTCAAAGTGCAACAGTCCTGTGCTTTTCTATCTTTCATTAACACCTCTACTCCCAACCTTGCCCCCCTTCTGCTGGCATCCTTGATCTGACAGCGATGCTTTTGAGCAGCAAGGCTTCTGCCCCTGGGGTGAGTACGGGAAACCCTGCTCTGTTCTATGCAATAACAAAAGCAATCATCCTCTGCAGCTACTACGAACCCTGTGATGATGGAGTGGGTGCTTTTAAGGGATGTATGACAGTACATCACCAACCGTTACAGCACGCGCTCTTAGCACGCAGCCTCCTCATCGCAATGACTCTTACTTCGCACTTTTTTTCACCGCGTGGCATTTCAACGCCAATGTTGTTTAGCCTATAGCAAATTCCATTAGGACGCATACCGAAAGATCGCACGCCATCACAACGTGTAATGGTTTCTCGTTTTTGCTCGTAAACTCCCTGTAATGAGTTTGAAAGTGAACTAAACTCAGATAAGAGAAAAAAGGGCAAAATACTTCAAGCAACCGGTGTGATTAATTTGGAATCACTGAAGCCCAAACATTTATCTAAGGCGGTTTGACAGGATGACTGAAAAATACACAAGCCGGTTTTATTTCAGTGCAGCTATCAGAACTGCTAAACTTTGTGACCTCTGGATAATGGTTTACCGGTCCCAAGGGCTAAATGTTTATTTGTATAACTTTAGGACCACAAGAAGCCGACAAGCGGTACCAAAATAACAGTAGAAAAGCTGCAATTTAGTTGTCTCCTATACGGAACGTTTAGCAAAGCACAGATGTGTTCAGCAACCACACGACATTCTTATTTTTGAATTGAAATGTTTAAACGGCTTAACCAATCCATTTATCATACACAAGTGAATAATTAGTCAAAAAAACGTAACCGCATTTCATGAATAGAAATCATTTGATAATTATGCAAATTGTAATTGCTCCTAAAATTTAAGATCTGGTTTATTTGCTAATTGACATTAGAATAACTATACTGCATGTTTTGTTGACTAGTGTCTTTAAATACAGCGTTATATTTACCTGAAACCATCAACAGTAGCTATCCTTTTTGTGGGATTTGGTTTAACAGAAGATATATACTCCAGTTTAATGCAAGTTAACCAGCAAAATAAATACATGATTTATCATTGCACATTCTGACAGAATAACACATCAATAAGTGATTGGAGTTTACTTGATGAGATGGGAGTGCGATAGCTCTGCAACGCCATGTCTACAGTTAACATTTAGTTTATGGATTTATTTAACATTTTCATATTGCACTTTGACAGCCGGACATGTATTAACGTGCTTTACCCAGAACTGAAGAGTTTTACATGAACATGGGTTAGGAATGAGGGGAGAAGAGTCAGGGAGGAAGGGGAGAGCAGGGAAAGGGGTGGAACCGATGGGCAAAAAAGAGCAGCAGCTGAATGAACAGTAAACAAAAATGTGTTTACAGTTCCCTTTTAATTGCAATTTGCTCGTATTCGCCATGTGTGCATGAGGTGTGGTAATAACCCTTGTAACTAGCAATGTATATAATTTAGTGTTTTTTATTTTCTCTCAAGCTTTGCGAAGGGAATCAAAATTCGATATCTGTCCCTGATAAGCTTCCAATGCTTTATAGTCTTTCCACCCATCCATCATGAATCCATCCACCCATCCATCCACCCATCCACCATGCATCCACCCATCATGAATCCATCCACCCACCCATCCACCCATCCATTCACTAATCCACTCATCCATCCACTAATCCAGCCATCCATCATGCATCCATGCACACATCCACCATGCTCCGATCCATCCACCCACCCATCCATCCACTAATCCACCCATGCATCTACCCATCCACCATCCACCCACCCATCCACCCACCCATCCATCATGCATCCATCCATGCATCCATCCACCCATCCATCCATCAACCCCCATCCAGCACCCATCCATGCATCCATCCACCCATACACCCATCCATAGATCCAACCAGACACCCATCCGCCATCATGCACCCATCCACACTTTTATCCATCCATCCATACATCCACCTACCCATACATTCATCCATGCATCCATCCACCCATCCATCCATCCACCCCCATCCAGCCACCCACACATCATGCACCCATCCACACTTTTATCCATCCATCCATACATCCACTCACCCATACATCCATCCATGCACCCATCCACCCACACATCATGCACTCATCCATCCATCCATCCATCCACCCACCCACCCACCACACACACATCATACGGTCTCAGCATCTCAGGTTTCTGTAGCCAGTTTGCACGAGGCCTGTAAAGCTGGTTGTCGAGGACAAAGAGTTGGAAGAAAAGGTGATAGCAGTGAGCCTTCATACGTGACAGTCTGCACTTTTTGTTTGCGATGCTCTGCTGACAAGGAAGAGGTGTCTCTCCCAACGAGTAGGGCCTTTCTTTTAGATTGTAGCCAGTTTTGGTTGCGCTGATGTTTGCAGGTGACATCAAAAGCAGCTGAATAAAAAATGAAGTTAGGGAGCTTATTTTGCCGTGATACACATTTGCACGGGGCCTGTAAAGCTGCAATTAACATCGCATGCGTTGTAATTGCATGCGATGTTTATAGCATCGCACCGTTGTAGCATGGGCAGTAAAAGTATGCGATGTCAACGATCCTGTGATGTAAAAGTCGCGGTGCGATGGCACCACAATGTATTGACATCGATGTAATGGGTGTTTCCCCTTTTAAGTGACTAAACTGAAAACGTTACCTCACAAAGAGTGTAATATTCATGGCATCAAGTAGTGACCACTCCACCTCCACAGAAGGCACTATGGTAGTGGTGCATATAATTGCAGACCAAAATGAGAATTAACTTAAAATGCACATACGGAATATGACGACTGCACTGCTTTCATCCTTATGTAAATGCGCCAAGACGGTGACTTGCGCCTGCCTTCACGGTGCTGTGAGGACATCGCACTGGCAGCGTGTTTAGTTGTATTTCTCATACGTGGAAGTCTGTGAAAGGTTGCGTCCCGGTCCTAAGTTACAACTGAACGTTTAATAAGAAACTATGCACTAAACACTAATCAGTTCAAACAGACCAACACACTTCACTGCCCTTCATCTACATGTGTTCCCAATAAAGGGGGGTGATTAGGATGGCAGGCGGACTTAAGTTCGCCTGCCACGCTAGCGGTAACAGGACCACCCGCCAGCCATGCGGCGGTCTCAACACAACAATCATGATGCGACCGCTACCGCGGTGGCCGCATGAGGCTTTTCAACTATGCAACGGGTGCAACACCCACCGCAATGATTAAATGCCATGTTGTGCATTGCCATGCACAACATGGCAGGCACCGCGTGGTGCCTGCCACCTTGTGCATCGGAATGGGGGCCCGCAACGGGCCCCTAAAGTAGATCCCTGCCAGCATTTCCATGGCGGCATCGCCACCATAGAAAGGCCTTGAAAGCCACACATCCTAATATGGATGGCGGTGCTTGCTAGGCACCGCCATCATATTGAGGCTCAAGTAGGCCCAGCCAGCAATCGGAACGATTGCCGACTGGTGGAAAAGCGGTGGACGCACTTTGTATCCGCCTCGATACCCCTGCCATTATAATAGGGTGGGGTACATCGGTTTGTGATCCGGCCGCCATCCTAATCAATCCCATAGTGTTTTAAGTTTATATCAACGTGGTAGCACAGTGGAAATGCATTTAGCACACTTGGACAATAAAATGAGCTTCCAATCCCTTAGGCACACCGCCCCTCCCTCCTTCAGATTGTGTCCCTCCTCTTTGCCCTAGGCCACCGTTTTTTACAAGTGGTTTCTGAACATAAATAAACAGGGATGCAGCTGATGGAGAGACAGATGGACGTGGATTTCCACAGAGCACCCAACAAGGGCACAGAATTACAAGAGGGGTCATTTCAGTGAGATGGGGGAGAAGGCTCGGACAACATGAGAGGGGGCGGGGGAGAGAAGACACAGACAACAGGAGGGGGGTGGGCAGGGGTGAGAAGGCACAGACAACGGGAGGCGGGCAGGCGGGGGTAGAGGAAAAGGCACAGACAACAGGAGGGTGGGCAGTGGTGTGAGAAGTCACGAACAACAGGAGAGAGGGCGAGGGGAAAAGAAGGCACGACAACAGGAGGGAGGGGGGAGGAAAGAAGGCACCATAGCATTTTGGGCCTGCAGTAGGAGAACCTCATTAAAGAAAATACTGCTCACAGACTAAATAACAGCACCGTATAACAACCGAAGTAAAGGGGACAGGCGCCATAGGAGGTGACAAATGAAGAGGAGGCGGTACTAAGGAGGGACTAACAAGCCTATTGGTGAATCAAAAGGTAGCATTTAGGATGGACAATGAAAAAAGCCAATGGCAAATATGGGCAGAGAGTGGGCGGGGCTTCTATTCCCTACTCCTCTACAATAAGTCTTGCAGAGCAGCGCATGCGCGCTGGCTCTAGACTCGACCTAAAAAGTTATGCTAGGCTGTTTTGGATAGCACCCCGCAGCTGATCCATAGTAGTCTGCCAACAATTATACTCTCCCTCCATTCCCTGTTCTCCATGCATTTGTGTTTGGTTCTCCTGACTTCTTACAAGGCGTGTGCGCGAGCACGGCATGATGGCAGGGGGAGGTCTCTCCGGTCTATGATGGGGCACCATCATTTGCTCCTATTAGTAATTAGGCTGGTTCGTGAAATTCTTTACAGGTTGCAAAAATCCCAATCACAAAATCTGATTCTTACTATATCTGGACCTTAGTTCATTAGATCTGTGTCAATGGGTCTGCAGTTTTAGTAATGCTCGTAACGGGCTTTGTTGGGTTCAACACTATTACAAGGACTTTTTTTTTACATGAGCAAGACAGTTTGTAAGAGCCTTCTCTTGCCCAACATTATGAAAATCCAAGGTTGCCAAAGAAGGTATCAATGCACATTGTTGCCTTGTGAGGAGGTTTTTGTCTTAAGTTTGAAAGGTCATTATGTGATGAGGTTTGTAGTGCCTCCTAGGCAGAGGCACTGAAATTATGTGATTCTACAACCACAGTGTTTTCCACCTAATTATGGATTTGACACATTTGTTTCATAAGCCATCAGGGCAATCATTGCCGAAGGGCGTCTTGTCACTTAATGCACTTTAGCTACTACAGAGGTAAAGAAATTAGGGTCAATTGGACAGTCAGGTCTTAAGATGTCTTCTTAATTAGTGCAGTAGATGCAGTAACAACTGATCCAGTGATGTTAACATCCCACTGCACCCCAGCTATGATTATTTACTGCCCAACTGGGTACAATTTGTGCTCATTTTATTTGCTTGTACTAGGACCCATGGCACCCTAGCTACGCCACTGTGTTCCTCCAAGGTTAATGGGAAGTGTCACATATGGTAATTGACAGTTGGTTAAAGAATGAAAATGTTAGCTATGTGGCACACTATGCAAGGGGTTTCATTAGTAGAAGGGATTTTGGTATTGATATGTTTTGTGGAAGGATATATTCATTTTAAAAATGGAGATAACCTCTGTCTGGAATGCAGACTGCCGCAAGTCTAGGGAAAGCATGGTTAGTGGTTCAGTATGTCACTGACTTGGCCATTATTCTGGAAACTGCGATTTGATGTATAAACTGTGCCAGAATGTGATTATTTGGAGGCTTGATACAATCTCAGTAAATGTATTGTATTTATCTAAGGTCTTTTTTAAATTTGGCATTAGATAAGACCTTTTGATTTTACTAATATTATATGTGTAATACACTTATTTACATAGGTATTCGGAGAGCCCTCCTCATTGATTGGTTTTTTGTTGTGTGATTCACATTTTTCATCCACCCACTACAGCATACAGCTGGGGTGCAATGGGTCAGTCCACTATAGCCATTGGAAAACTTCAGTGTGAGTGGGGGGATTCAGCTCTTTTGCAAGGAGCTCATTTACAAGCCAATTATTTCTCTTCATTCCTCTATGGCAATGGGTGCTTTTGAGAAAAGAAAATATTTTAGCTTTTAGCCCATGTTTTTCTTTTTAGAGGGCATGGCGGTTTCCCCAACAAAGTTTTGGAAAAACTATGTCAAAACAAAACAAGCAATGGCAAGGCCAAATGTTTGTTCCAAACGTAAATAGTTTTATTTATGAAAACACAACATAATAAAATATTTATGTTATGTTATGTTAGGAATTTGTAGAGCGCATGGCTGCCGAGGGCTTCCTAGCGCTAAAAGTAATGTTTACAGCCTCTATCCATAAGGTGTCTACAAGGGGAACAGGAACGTTTTGAGATGTTTCCTGAAAACGGTTTCGTTGGGTAGAATTCCTTTTTTATATTGGGGGCATTCCACATCTTTGGTACCAGGTGGGAAAATGATCTGCCCCCCTCCACCTGGCTCTCATTGTCCTGAGAAGCTGTTGCTGTGCTGATCTTAGATGCCTGGCCGAGATATACCTGACATCATTTGTTTCAGTTTTGTGGGCCTTTTTTGTTCACAGCTTAGGCATAGGGACTTAAAACTTTATTCTTGTTTCAATAGGGAGCCAGTGTAGCTGTTTCACTGCTTCTTTAGTCGAAGTGCGTTTGGGGATTTTTAGAAGGAATCCTGCTGCCGAATTTTAAACTACCTGTAGTCTCTTTGCCACATATTTAGCCGCCACATAAAGTGAGTTTCTATAGTCTGAGCGCAAGATTATAAGAGACTGGATGACAGTTCTTTCAGATGTTCCGGGATCACTTCAATAATCTTTGTTACTATTTTAAGCAGAGAATACATATTCCTGACAGTTTCCTGGATTGGCAATCCATTGTGAGTGTGTTCTCCATCCAGACCCCCAAGTTTTTTATAACTAGTTTGAGTATAGGTGGGTTTCCTTCCACACCAGTTCAGACTTGGCCATGTGCAAATCAGTCTGACCCCGTGCCTCATGGGAACAGTCCAGCCCGAACTGCCAAGCCATGTCTTCCCTGGACCGGAAGCAAGCATCCTGGGACTAGTTTCTGGCTAATCAGCCGCCATCTGCCAGGCTAGCTTGAATCCAGTGGTAAAGTGAGCAAGGGGCCCACATCTGGGCATACCCTGCCAACTTAGAGCAAACAAAGCAAAACAAAAGGGGATGAAGGATGGAGTGTTGAACATTGCAAGCACTCACCCCCAGTCAACTAATCTGGGTTTAATCCATCATAATTTTTTAGCTCACTCCGCCACCCCAGTTCAGACACGGCCATATGCAAATCAGTCTGACCCTGTGCCTCCTGGGAACAGTCCAGCCTGAACTGCCAAGCCATGTCTTCCCTGGACTGGAAACAAGCATCATGGGACAGGTTTCTGGCTAATCAGCCGTCATCGGCCAGGCTAGCTTGAATCCAGTGGCAAAGTGAGCAAGGGACCCATGTCCAAGCATACCCTGCGAACTTAGGGCGAACAAAGCAAAACCAAAGGGGATGATGGACGGGTATGTTGAGCATTGCAAGCACTCACCCCAGTCAAATAATCTGGGTTTAATCCATCATCATTCTTTAGCTCACTCCACCATCTCAGTTCAGACATGGCCATATGCAAATCAGTCTGACCCTGTGCCTCATGGGAACTGTCCAGCCCGAACTGCCAAGCCATGTCTTCCCTGAATCAGAAACAAGCATCCTAGGACTGGTTTCTGGCAAATCACTTAGGCTAGCTTGAATCCAGTGGCTAAGTGAGCAAGGTACCCACGTCTGGGCATACTTTTGCCAACTTAGGGTGAACAAAGCAAAACCAAAGGGGATGATGGACGGAGTGATGAACATTGCAAGCACTCACCCCCAGTCAACTGGTCTGGGTTTAATCCATCATCATTCTTTAGATCACTGCGCCATCCCAGTTTATACATGGTCAAATGCAAATCAGTCTGAACCTGTGCCTCATGGGAACAGTCCAGCCCGAACTGCCAAGCCATGTCTTCCCCAGACCGGAAACAAGCATCCTGGGACCATTTTCTGGCTAATCAGCCATCATCAGTCAGGCTAGATTGAATCCACTGGCAAAGTGAGCAAGGAACCCACATCTGGGCATACTCTGCCAACTTAGGGCGAACAAAGCAAAACCAAAGAGGATGATGGAGGGAGTGCTGAACATTATAAGCACTCACCCCTAGTCAACTGATCTGGGTTTAATCCATCATCATTCTTTAGCGCGCTCCGTCACCCCAGTTCAGACATGGCCATATGCAAATCAGTCTCACCCTGTGCGTCATGGGAACAGTCCAGCCTGAACTGCCAAGCCATGTCTTCCCTGGACCGGAAACAAGACTCCTGGGGCCGGTTTCTGGCTAATCAGCCGTCATCACCCAGGCTAGCTTGAATTCAGTTGCAAAGTGAGCAAGGGACCCACGTCTGGGCCTACCCTGCCAACTTAGGGCAAACCAAGCAAAACCAAAGGGGATGATCGAAGGAGTGTTGGACATTGGAAGCACTCCCCCCAGTCAACTGATCTGGGTTTAATCCATCATCATTCTTTAGCTCACTCTGCCATCTCAGTTCAGACATGGCCATATGCAAATCAGTCTGACCATGTGTCTCATGGGAACAGTCCAGCCCGAACTGCCAAGCCATATCTTCCATGGACCAGAAACAAGCATCCTGGGACCAGTGTCTGCCAATCAACCGTCATCAGCCAGGCTAGCTTGATTCCAGTGGCAAAGTGAGAAAGGACCCAGGTCTAGGCATACGTCTGGGCCACGTCTGAGCATACCCTGCCAACTTAGGGAGAACAAAGCAAAACCAATGGGAATGATGGACGGAGTGTTGAACATTGCAAGCACTCACACCCAGTTCCCCATGAAGGAAGTGGCAATGAGGCACTGCACCCATCTGCAGAGGGATCTCTGAGGAGTGCTTGTTTTCAAGGGGAGCCTCATGTGTTCCACTGCCTGTGCACCACGTCTTTGTGGCACAAAGTGAGTGAGCCTCTAAACTAATCCTTTGCACCTGTACCAGCATGTGTAACACAGCACAGATGCAGAAAGAAAGAGTTCTCTCATTTGCATGGGTCCCCTTACAAATGACTGAATGCCCTATTGAGATTGCACTTGCTCTATATGTGCAAACACACAATCTGTATTACAGAAGGCGTCACACAGGCATCTACGACACCCTCTGAAATTCCAAAGTACGCAGACGGAGTACAAAATAGTTGCATACAAAATGAAGCTCTAACTCAGAGAACTATTGGGTTGAAGGAAATCATTTTGTATACTACAGGCACATAAAAAAGGCGTCGGGCACCTCGCTGAGGTATTAGAGCTCATCAAGATGTGGTGTCATGTGTGTTTTGGGTTTGTTTCATCAATCAGATGGAATTTTTACCACTCAGTGCAGCGAGCAAGAGAACCAGTTTCTGGTCTGGACAAATCCAATCCACTTTAGGAAACTCAACAAATAACAAACATGGGGATATAAACATTTGAGCTAAGGCTTCTAAACCAAAGTCTTGAATGAAAATGCTTCCACTGGTGCTATAAAGCAGAGCTACGATGTGTAGACCCTTCTCTAAGTCTGTGCACTCTCAGTCACAATGCTGGGCCAGGTAGGCAGCCCTCGGCTAGTCTTTCTAGGCCTGTGGCACACCAGACCTTTACCAGCTAGCTTCAGAAGTTGTGAATGACTGAGTGAAACCCAGGAACATGAGTTGCAGCATACAGGAAGGCATCATTGCACTGTTATTTACATGATACAGAAGGGGTAGATTGAGAGGGAATGCAGTCTGAGGGGTGGCTTGGGGGAGCTGAAATTATATAGGCCCAGTGAAAGGAACAGGCGAGAAGTTGGATAGCTGCAGAGGAAGGGGTCAGACTAAGAAGGGGGTCATAGGATGAGTGGGAGTCAGGTTGAGTGTGGGCAATTCATGGGTGGACTCGTAGAGGGTCTGGTTGAGAGGACAAGCAAAAATGTGTGATTTAGAATGAAGAAGGGCAGGTGGGAGGAAGGGGTGATGCCTAGTTCTGATATCAGTTAAATATCTGCTGCAGCACTCTGAGGAGGTCACTCTAAGGACCGATGTTGAGTGGTGGTTGAGTGCATACAGAATGATAAGGAGGCTGGAAGAAAGGGCTGTTCATGAAAGTTAGGCAGACAGGAAGGGAATACTATGTGCATCATCATGCTGAAAAGTGGGGAAAAGAGGAAGGTAGGCTGTGAGGAGGGACAGAATTATAATAGGGTCGACAAAGTGGTGGCGAGACGGACACAACTTAGCAAGCTCATGGGGCTCTTGAGAAGAGGCCAGAACACAAGCGGATTAACCTTAAAATAAAGGGTGGCAGGCTGAAAAGAACAGGTTGGGGGCAGATTGAGCAAGGGCACACTGATGGAAAGACTGTGAAAGGATATTCTGATTGGTCAGACTAGCATTAGGTGAAGGTGAGTATATTGATATATTGAGATTGGGGGTGGTGGGCCCAGGCTAGGCAGAAAAGGCAGGTTGAAGTATGGCAGGCTGAGAGGAGTTATGCTTCAAGGAGGAAGGATGAATCAGGGACAGTGTATCATGATTAAGGCTATACTCCCAGAGCAAAACATGCATAGGCTCCCTATCAGTGGCATAAGATCCCTGCCCTTCTCAAGTTAGGTTTCCATAGTACAACCCTTAGAAAACGTGGATGGTTTTAAAAATGCACATTGGATTTTTCTTTTAATAAGAACAACTGCAGCAGTTATCTCCTAGTATTACTGCCTTGGGCAATAATCAACAGGGTGAAAGTATGGGCAACAGCAAGACAAACGTTCATGTCAATTTAAAAACAAACAGATTATCAACGTGGATTTCTAAAACACACAAGAAATGGTTATGTTATGTTATGATGTGTTATGGTGTGTTATGTTAATGATACTTGATTACTGTTCACCTCCCTCAAAATGACATGTTATCAATATGGGTTGATGTATTTAGATTATTTAACGGAATTTGGTTCTGTTCACATAGCAATAATGTTTTGTTCTAGTGAGTGGTTTGTGTATCTATGATTGGCTGAACAGGAAGAGGTGAGGTAGCATGAGAAGTGGGTCAAATGGTTTATATACAGCCACTCATCTTTTTGCCAATAAAGGCAGCTAATATGTAAGGCACTGTGGAGTATGTAAAGTAGTACTTCTGTAGTACTCTTATTTTATCTTACATGACTTTGTGAATTGGCCAACAAATATCTAAAATTAGAGAAAAAAGGAATACATTTGGGGAATACCCATATACAGATAGTAGACGTAGAAAGAGTTCTATATTTTGGGCCAAACACAGGTAAGAGTGCATAAAATAATACTGTTTGTTCTCTTACATCGTCTGTGAATCAAAAACAAAGTCATCATTTGAATTTAAATATAAGGATCCTTCTTTGTACCTATCACACACCCTGGGCTGAATATAGCAGATCACTGGGATCATCCATGTCAAGCATGTGTCATAAGGTAGGTCTGGTTTTAGGGCCCTTAACTGAGACATATTGTGGTCCCTAGTTTTGATGTACTATGAAATTCTATGGAGCTATTAAAGATTGCGGGGTGGAGACCACCCATCTGTGAGTGAGATTCAAGACCATTGAGAGATTCACACAAATTGTGGAATTCTGTACCATCCTGCCAGCGATATTCACCCCTCCATTGAAAGATTGCCACTCATACTGAGACTTTGGGACACATATATTTGAGATTTATGCCTAATGAGAGTTTCACACTGCTGGGGACTGAAACTGCATCATCCTTCTGTGAGTGAGATGTTTGCCTAGTGGCTGACAGACTCACACTGATTGAGAGTCAGTGCCACTCTTGTGTGAGTGAGATCCACACCTAGGGGGAGAGTCACAGTGATTAAAACTAGGTACCACTTGTTTACAATGGATATTTGTGCCCAATGAAAGCATCACACTGATAATGGGTAAGAATGAGTACCATTTTTCTATGCATCAGATTTCATCCTAGTGGGAGCTTCACTCTCTCAATGAATGAGACTCAATGCCGCCGTTTATGAGTGAGATTTACATCCAGTGAGAGTTTCACACCCTTTGGGAGTGAGTTGCTGCACTCTCTTGTCTGATGAGATTCACACCCTGTGACAGTTTCACAGTTCAAGTTAGTAGGATTCTGTACCACACTTTAGTGATTAATATTCACTCCCTGTGAGCAATTCACAATCATGAAGAGAGAGACTTAGCGCTATTCTATGAGTGAGATTTCCACCCAGTGGGAAATCCACACTTTCGATGAGTGAGAGTCAATGAAACTGTTTTATGAGTGATGCGAACAAATGATGGACGGAATGCTGAATAAATCATACATTCACCCCCAGTCAAGAGATCAGAGTTAAATCAATTGTTCTTTTGCTCACCATGCCACCCCAGTTTAGACCCAGTCATATGCAAATCAGTCTTGACCCTGTGCTTAATCGAATTGCCGAATTGCCAAGCTAGGTCCTCCCTAGACCGGAAACAATTCAAAGGAGTGAGACCATATATCACCTTCCTGTGAGTGAGTTTCACTCCCACTGAGAGAGTAACACTACCTGTGAGTGAAACTCAATTTTATTTATTGTTCCATGTGTGAGATTTACACCCACACGCAGGGATTCACACTTTCGACGACTGAGACAGAGTGCAAACGTTTTATAAGTGACATTAATGCACAGTGAGAGATTTACACTGATGGTTTGTGAAAATTCGTACCATCCTTTCATGAATGAGATCCATGCCACTGGTAAGGACTTGTCCAGTGAGACCAGTGGGGCTCAAGCACAGTCACAAAGGGGAAGATTAATGAAAGCATTTATGAGCACTTGAAATAGAACTATAGGAGTATTCCTTTATATACTGCTGCAGGCTTTTGTGATCTGGACACGCTCCCAATTAGTAGAGTCACAAAATAGGGACAGTCCTTTCTATTTGTACTTCCCATTTTGTTCCCATTTTAGATGTATGGGGGCTAATTCACAGTGGCATGTAAGAGTATGTGAAAGAGTACTACAGGAGTACTATTTTAGGTCCTGCAAAATGGTTTTGTGAAAAGGTCCCAAGGTATCAAAGTAAATATTTTAACAAAGTAAGGCATTCCCTTATGCTTTCCAAAAAGGGTGGGTGAAGTTGTGCCAATGAGCGAAGGGGCATATGGTGAGGGGTAACTTTGTCATGTGCTAAATTACCATCACACAGGATTCACAAGCAGTCACATCCTTAACCCATTCCGTGCTGGCATCGGCCAATGGCCGACGCTAGCACTACCTTCTGGGTGCTGCGCACGACCGTTGTCCGACGCCGCCCCGCCCACTCCGTAGAACACTTGCCCCACGGTGGAATGTCCGCTGCGGTAAATGGGTTAACCAATTTGCAAGTATTCACAGATTGCCATAAAACCATGGCCAACAAGAAAGACAGCCTGACTCCAGGTGAATAATCTTCAAGTACAATGGAGCAGAGTCTGACAAAAGCCAAAAAGCAGAGCCCTGATATGAAACCTGCCTGTCCACTTTTGAGGTATCTTAGATGGACAACCGAAAGGGGGAGCTCTCACACCTTCCATTTTCAAGAGCTGACCATTCACTACTAGAGTGAAAGGGTTAATTAAAAAGCAAACAAGCAGTGTTTTAAGTTGGATAAAAAGTAGAAGGGTCTGTAAAAGAGGACTGGCTGAAGGTGTAAATCGGAATCTTTTTAAGGAGCATGCCTTATGTAGTTAAGGGGTATATTCATGAAAGAGTTGCGCTGCCCTTGCACCACTCACTGAGGTGCAAGAGCGATGCAACTCTTAAGTTTGATTTATCAAGCCATGCAAGGCCACCTTTATTGCACCTGCATGACTTGGTAAATCTAGAGTAAAGCAACGCAGTGCAATTCACTGCGTTGTATCACTCTGTCGCGAGGAGGCATTCCATGGGTGGAGATTGGGTGTTCCCATGCATCCAGCCATGGAGTTTGGCACATTCCCAGAGATACCAACACTTGTAAACCAGAGAATGTGTCAAAACCCCATGGAAGTCGTACCTAGGAGAAATATCTTTGTTTCTCCTCATTACGTCCTCTTTCTATGTGCCCTGCATTCTGCAGAACACATAGAAAGAGGCAATGCCTTAGAGGATTGATTTTGTGCTGGAAGGCGGCCCTTCCTGCACAAAAACAGTCCTGCTTACAATGCAGGCACCCTTTCACCATGGTGCCAGGTTGCCTGTGTTGGAGCTAGGCAGCCAAATGGGTGCCAGTGCAATAAAAGGACAGGAATGTGTTGTATTATGTTAAATACAACACATTCATTCCCTTTCCCTTTCATGCAGCCGGCGCAGCAAGGTAGCTGAAAGGTACATAAATATGCCGCTAAGTGTGTAGTTTAAAACATGTAAAAGAAAATCCTACTCTTTACACAACATGCCATCTGAACAGTGTTTAAACCTTACTAACGTCTGTGGAAGCAGCAGTGGCCCTCTTAGTGTCTCAGACTCACCCCCTCACAGCACTTTCTTCTACAGTTTCCCACTGATAACCACTTGCATCTTTCTCCCACTACCTCTTTCCCAAATCCTCCATATACAGATCTCACAGTTTCCCACACATACGATTGGTACAAAGGTGACAATCGCTCTGTGCGCTCGACAGCGAGGCTAAGGATTGGATGTACATGTAGTATGCACGTTCTTTGTGACCCGCTGACAGGCACTGTGAGAAACTCGCACTGCCTTTTCAAAAATATTCTGAGCTTTCAACTGTCCCCCTTATAACCTCCACCCAACAACCTGAACATACTCAGACACCTGAGGCGACACAGTGCAAATAATACACTATACAAGAATCCTATGTTGCATGAAAAAAACTACAAGCACATACTGAAGAAATACAAACAGGAATTGCATTGCTGGCATGGTTTACAGTAAGGCTTTTTAAACTTCTTTTAAAATTGATCAGTGTTTTTGCAAATACAGTTAAGGACATGAATACAGAGCCCAGATAGCGAGCTTCTTCGAAGCCAGTTTTTAGGTTTTACCTGCACAGTTCTTGTGCTGTGTTGTAAAATATATTGTAGTTAATATATATTAAAAGTGGCTTCTCTTATCAGTTCCCAAGGCCAAAGTACTCATCCAAATCTGCTTTAGTGGGTGTATCTTTATTTCTTACATTAAGGCTGTACAGCATGCATTGTTTACAGATACTTATCTTCCCCTGGCTGCTTGCATGTAAAAAACATATCTTCTACTAAAGCTATTCACTGTCCAGACTTCAGGGACTGATAAACTATAAGATAAGGGGACATATTACCAAGCAATAGCGATAATTATCGCTATTGCTTGGTTTGAGACAAAAATTTACCGCTGAGCTGCGGCGATTTTTACCGCAAATAAACCTTCGTATTACCAAGGTTTATCGCAAATGCAATAAAAATCGCCGCGATGCATGAATATCGCTGAAAAGTCAGCGATAATCATGCATTACCGAGCTAATGCTCTTAGCCATGTTATCCACCTCCCATTGGATAACATGGCTAAGAACTGCTCAGGGCAGGTGTTATCTTTTGGAGATATCCGCGCTTAGCGCGAATATCTCCAAAAGTTGGTAATAGGAGATAGCGATGTTAGCGACTGTTTTCAGTCGCTAACATCTTGGCACGCCCACTTTGCATGTCATTAGTGATAAATATCACTGACATGCAAAGTGGGGCCCAAGATGGTCGCTATCTCCTACTAGCTGTCGCTAACTGGTGTTAGCGACAGCTAGGTAATAGGGAGATAATTTTATCTCCGCTTTATTGGCTTTTAAAGCCAAAAAGCGGAGATAAACCCCCTTGATAATATGCCCCAAGATCTCTTCCCAGGGAAAAGGCAAACAGCTTCTAGCAGTATGCGGGAATGCTTGCTTTTTTTTAACTTTGTTATGTAAAGGAGATGCTTTCGCCTTAGAAGGTTTGTGGCATTTCCTATCCTTGCATCAGTACCTTTGTATGCATTATCAGATCAATGTTACCACTATACAGGCAGTCACAATTGCAGTTAAAAGGTGCTTGATTTAAATGGCACAGCAGGTGCAGTGGCACCTGGGCCAAAAGTTATCATAACTCCACTAAACACCAAATATCACTATATTTTACTACTAAACAGGCAGTCATAAGTGCAGTTATCTAGCAGACACTAGGGATATTAATTCAATAGTGCAGCAAGTGTAGTGGCACTGAGATCAAAAGCTCTAGGCACCCCACCAAACACCGATTATTGCTATATTTTACAACTAAAAAGGCAGTTTCCAGTGCAATTATCTTTCAGGCACTAGGGTTATGATTTGAATGGTGCAGGAGGTGCAGTGACACCAGCCCCAAACATCGTCAGAACTCCTCTAAACATTTAATATTGATAATTGTAATACTAAACAGGCAGTCACAATTGCAGTGACTTTCATTTAAAAGGGGCATAATTTGAATGGTGCAGCAGGTGCAGTGTCACTGGGGCCAAAAGCTCTAGGTGTCCCACTAAACACAGATTATTGCAAAATTTTACTACTGAACAACTCAGTCACAAGTCCAGTTATCTAGCAGGTTACAGGGTTATAATTTCAATGGTGCAGCAGGTGCAATGACACCAGGACCAATGTTTTAGGCACACCATTAAACACCTAGTGTTGCAATGGAGCCAAAAGCTCTTAGTGCCCCATTGAACACCGATTATTGCTATATTTTAAAACTAAACAGGCAGTCACAAGTGCAGTCACCTTGCAGACAACAGGGTCATGATTTTAATTGTGAAGCAGGTGCAGTGGCACCGGGTCAAAAGTTGTCATAACTCAAGTAAACACCTAATATTGCACTGGAACCAAAAGCTCTAAGCACCCCACTGAACACCGATTATTGTTATATTTTACAGCTAAACAGGCAGTCACAAGTGCAGTAAGCTTGCAGGCAACATGATTATTATTTAATTGGTGCAGCAGGTGCAGTGGTCCCAGGCCCACAAGTTGTCAGATCTCCTCTTAATACCTAATATTGCTCTATTTTACACCTAATCAGGCCCTCATAAGGGCAGTTATCTAGCAAGCACTAAGGTCATGATTTCAATATTGCGGCAGGTGCAGTTTCACTGGGACCAAAAGCTGCAGTCACCCCACTAAACACCAGTTATTGCTATGTGATAAATAGGCAGTCACACCTGCAGTTATATTCAGGTACTGGGGTCATTAATTGAGGGGTGCAGCTGGTGCAGTAGCACCGGGCTGAAACGTTGTCAGAACTTTTCTAAACACATAATTGCTATACTTTACTACTAAACAGGCAGCCACAATTGCAGTTACCTTGCCATTAAAAGGAGCATAATTTGAATGGTGCAGCTGGTGCAGTGGCACTAGGGCCAGAAGCTCTAGGGATCTCACTAAACACAGATTATTGCTACATTTTACTAATAAACAAGACAGTCACAAGCATGGTTATCTAGCAGGCAATAGGGTCCTAATTTCAATGGTGCAGCAGGTCCAGTGGTCCAAAAGCTCTAGCCACTGCACTAAACAGCTAATATTGTCATACTCTTCTACTAAATCGGCAGACACAAGGGAAGTTACCTTGCAGACAACAGAATTATGATTTGAATGGTGCACCAGGTGCAGTCCCACCGGGGTCAAACATTGTCACAACTCCACTAAGCACCAAATATCGCTATATTTGACTCCTAAACAGGCAGGCATACATGCAGTTATCCAGCAGGCACTGGGGACATGATTTCAATAGTGCAGTAAGCACAGTGACACTGGGACCCAAAAATATAGACATACCACTAAACACTGATTATTACTATAATTTACAATTAAACAGACAATCACAAGTGCAGGTATCTTGCGGCAAGAGGGTCATTATTTGAATGGTGCAGCAGGTGCAATAGCACCAGGCCCATATGTTTTCAGAAGTCCTTTAAACACCAAATATTGCTATATTTTACAACTAAAGAGGCAGTCGTAAGTGCAATTATCTAGCAAGCACTAGTGTTAGGATTTCAATAGTGCTGCAGGTGCAGTGGCACGAGGACCAAAAGCTCCAGGCACCCCACTAAACACTGATTATTGCTTTATTTTACAATGAAACAGGCAGCCACAAAGGACGTTATCTTGCAGGCAACAGGCTCATTATTTGAATGGTATGACAGGTGCAGTGGCACCGGGCCCACATGTTGTCAGAACGCCTCTAAAGACTTAATTATTGCTATATTTTATTACAGGCAGTCATCATCATCTTCATAATAACTTTATTCAGTTATATACAAACCATCAAAGTATACATTAATGATAAATAACAATCAAATATTAAAGTAAATGCTTTCATAAATTCCAGATAAAATACAACCTAAATATAAAATCTCCATAGAACTATTTAAGACAACTATAGACAATATTCTCACAAATAATTAATGTGCTCTGTGTGTTATATGAATAATATATTAAATGAATGTAGAGAGTTCTCTCACAGGGCAAACATCTGCTTTATTATTGGTTTTAGTACAACCCTAATGATGAAAAATGATGAAAAAAAAGAAACCTCTTCGCCAATCTAGGTCATAAACTTCTGTCACCTAAACCAGATATTGAATAAAAAGCTGCTCACAGGAAAGACAATAGGATTGGTTGTATTGGTCCTCCGAATCCTGACAGCAACCCAATAATGACTGGATGACAGATTTTGACTAATTGGTCAGTTCTACCTTCTTAGAGTGAACTGGTATTCAGTACAAAAGAACAAAATGTGTTTGTCGGTCTCTGGGGCTGTACCACACACAGGGCAAACAACTGAAACTTTTTCGGGGACCCTTGTACTATTACATCTTAATGATAAACAACTGAAACGAAATCTCAAGTACAGAAGTTTTGCTAGTGGAGACAACTCCGATCTAAAAAAAGGTTCAAACCTTGGTTATGACTTAAAACTGAGGACCTGAGTGACTGACTAGGCACCCAACGGTAGTACTCGTGGCATGCCAATCAGCCACATAAGCCCAGTACTTAGCTTTTACGCTTACTATACCTTTTTACTACTCCTCTGGGGACAGTCCCAAAGGCTGGTCAATCCCAAAGATCTACACCAAGTTGCAACATAAAGAAGCCATGGGACCCATTTAGCACCACTGCTCTTTAGGACTTCATTCTGTAGTCACTTAGCTCCGGCTGTCACAATTGCAGTTACCTTGCAGTTAAAAGCGGCTTGCTTTGAATGGCGCAACAGGTGCAGCGACACCAGTGCCACAAGCTTTAGGGACCCCACTAAACTCAGAATATTGCTAACTTTTACTACTAAACAGACAGTCAAAAGTGCAGTTACCTTACAGGCAAAATGGTCATGATTTGAATATTGAAGCAGGTGCAGTGGCACCTGGCCAAAAGTTGTCATAGTTCTTACTAAACAGGCAGTCACAAATGTAGTTTTCTTGCAGGCATAGGGTCATGATTTGAATGGTGTAGCAGTTGCCTTGGCAACAAGCACAAAAGTTATCATAACTCCTCTAAAGACATAATATTGCTATTACATCAATTAATTCTATTATTTCTCTATTTCCTTAAATTTTTCAACAAATTGCTATTACTTACCCCCACTTTACCTCTAGTAACAGCGCAATATATCAATTTTTTGTACGTAAACAAGTCATAACACTTTAACAGGCATTCTGTAACATATATTGTACAAGTATTTAACAAGTTTAACTTACAACTTCCATAGCAAACTTGCAACAAATTGAATCCATCCCCACAGATCCCTACAGGGAACCTAGGCCTAACACCAGAACCTTAAATGAGAACAACCCCACGCGAGTCACCACCACGCTCCAATACTACGCGCTCCAACAGACGCCATCATTAGTCTCAAATGCATGCTCCTAAAATGAGGTTCAGCAGCTAAACATGCCGCGGACATTGCCAACCTCACGCTGGCGCAGTATCTTGGTCTTATAATTTTGACGCAAACCTGGGTAAATGACTCAGCTTCCCCCTTCCTAGTCCTTTTAATACCTCCCAACTATGATATCATTAGGCTTGACAGTTATGTTATGTTATGTTATGTTAAAATAAGCTTATAAAGCGCATGGCTACTCTAAAAGAGTGTCCCGGCGCTTTCCACAGGCGGCTCAGTGTGGGATAACATAACAAGGAAAACAAATACAGGAAAGAAAAAAGACCCACCAAAAGAACAGCTAGACATTAAAAAGCAAAGTCTTCAGGCTCTTCCTAAATTGAAGCAGATTAGGGATACTGCGTAACGCCAGTGGCAGAGAATTCCACAACTGGGGCGCCTTGAAGCTGAAGGAACGGTCCCCAGTGCGGGCCTTCCGCACACGTGGAACCACAGCAGTAAAAAGAGATTCGGACCGCAGTGAGCGGGCTGGATGATAGAAGGCCAACCTACGCCATAGATACCCGGCCCCTGAGCCAAACAAGGCTTTGTGCATCAACGTAAGGGATTTAAACATGATCCGCTTACGGATAGGCAGGCAATGGAGCTTCTGCAGCAACCCAGACGCTCGTGAACGCCTATGCAAGCCAAAGATGGCGCGGGCAGCAGAGTTTTGTGCCACCTGTAGGCGTTGGACCAGGTAATCAGGGAGGCCAAGAAAGAGGGCATTGGCGTAATCAAGCCTAGACCCAATAAGCGCCTGCACGGTAATCCGCCTGTGCTCCGCAGAAAGCAGTGGGAGAAACTTGCGGAGCATCTTCAAGATGCCGAAGCAGGTTCCGGCCAGACCAAGGACATGAGCTCTCAGTGACAGCTTATTGTCGAGTTTGACACCGAGATTTTTGGCAACCGAAGATGACTGTGCGGGAGGACTCATTTCGGACGACCACCATTGCCGCCACTCAGGGTCTGTGACACAGCCGAAGAATAGGACCTCCGACTTACTAGAGTTGGCTTTCAGGTTGTTGTGCTGGAACCAATCGAATACCATGCCCAAACAGCCCGAATACTCTCTCCGTCAAATGGTTGATCTTTACCGCATGTGAAGAGGAGTTGCGTGTCATCAGCGTAGGACACGATCTGGGCCCCGTAAGCCTCCACCGCCGCCGCCAGAGGGGACATAAAGATGTTAAACAACGATGGGCTCAGCACAGAGCCCTGTGGAACCCCAACCCCCAAAGGCGGCATCTCGGCGGAGCTCTGGGAGACCCAGATCGTCTGGCGGCGGCCTTCAAGAAAGGATGTGAGCCATTTGAACACCGTCCCCCTAATGCCGATGACATGGAGCCTGGCGAGGAGCGCCGCATGGGGGACTGTATCAAAGGCCGCCGACAGGTCCAACATGACTAACATGGCCTTGCCACCAACATCCAAGGTCTCCCTGATGATCTCCGAGACCTCCAACAACGCCGTTTCAGTGCTAAAGTTGGGACGGAATCCGGATTGGGAAGGATGGAGCAGATGGTTGGTTTCTAAAAAGCTCGACAAGACACCATGGACATGTTTCTCGGTGATCTTGGCAGGAGCCGGGAGAAGTGAAATTGGCCTATAATTGGCCAAGACCTCGGCATCAAGACCCGGCTTTTTCAAGAGCGGGATAACCATCGCCCTCTTCCAGGTGCTAGGCACCCTCCCCTCCCTCAGGGAGGCATTGAGGATGGGATTAACCAGGGGGTTCACCACCGCCGCCATCCCAGCCAAAAATTTGGCAGGGCAGGGGTCAAGTGGCGAGCCTGATTTGAGGCTGGCAAGCAGCACCCGCGACGCCTCGCTAGTGACAGCAGGAAAATCTGTCAGCACTGCGACAGGCGTGGGCGATAGCTCGAGTCCAGCCCCGGGGCCACAGCCACCCTCCTCAACGCTCTCCGAGAAGGAGGCCTGAATCGCCTTGATCTTGTTGGTGAAAAAGCTGGCGAGATCACACGCCCACGCATCCAATGATACTGGTGGGGGTGAGTGGGAACTGGGGGTCGTGAACTCCTTCACCACTGTGAAGATCTCCTTACAGGAGTTCGCCGCCACCTCAATCCTCCTAGCAAGGTATTCTTTCTTGGCACCTAAGATGTCCCGGTGATAGGCCTTTATAGCCGCCCTGTAAGCGAGTTTGGCCTCCCCATTGTACTGAAAGCACCAGGCCCGCTCAGCAACCTTGCACTGGCTGCGAGCCACCCGCAGCGCCTCTGTGAACCACGGCGCAGATTGCCGTAATGCCGTGGACCGAGGGGCTGCCAGTGGGGCAAGATCGTCCAGCCTTTCAATCAGCCACGACTGCAGAGCCTCCGTGTCTCTTTCCAGATCACCCGAGAGGTGGCAGGGATGTTCCGCGAGCGCCTGCTCTAGCATATCAGATGTCACTCTATGCAACGCTCTCGAGGCTGGTCTAGGTAGCATGGGAGCAATGTTATCCGGCCGCCCATTCTCAAGCACAGAAAACCTGATCAGCCTATGATCCGTCTAGAGCACTGGCAGAGTTTCTACATCAGCAATCGGAACTGATGAGAACACTTGATCGAGGGTATGCCCTCTCTCATGCGTAGGACCTGACACAAACGGTGCAAGGCCCAGCGGAGATGTAATGTCCAGCAGTTTGATAGTGTCCGGGTCGCCTGTCACATCAAGGTGGAAGTTAAAGTCGCCAGCCACTACACAGTGCTGTGTAGTCAGCGCCAGCTCAGAAATCGCTGTCTGCAGATCCTCCAAGAAGGAGCCCATAGGGCCTGGCGACCTATAGACCAACAGCCCCTTAAATGCTTGGGCCGGGGACAGTCTGAGCGTTAAAGCAATGGACTCCGAGCCCCCAATGGGATTCAGAGGGAGAACAGAGCAGGAGACGTTCTTCCTCACCACCACTGCTACTCCACCGCCCCTACCCTTCCCTCTATCCTGCCGGAAGATGTTATAAGCCGGGGGGATAGCAGCGAAAATATCCGGATTCGACGCTTCTCCCAGCCAGGTTTCGGTTAGGAGAAGACACAAGGGGTTTTCCCTCACAAGGAGATCATACAAGTGCAGGGCATGACAACCCAGCGACCTCGTATTCAGCAGCAAACAAAGGTGCTTAACACGAGCCTCTACAGGCCTGCACACGTTGACCGGTGTCCAAATGGGCGACCAGCCGCAGGCCGGACAGCGACGTTTACCCTTGAAGCGCCCTGGAAAGACCGAGCGACAAGAGTAGGAGTAGGTCTGCATGGCACGCAGCATCGCCGAGGTGTATGTGATCATCCTCCCCCTCGTCGGACCGGGCCGTAGTCTACCGCCGCCCCGGCGCCTCCGGGACGCTGACGGGCGCAGACGGGCAGGACTCCGGCACGACTCAGGCTAAGCGAGGGCGTCCTCCTGCGCGTCCCGCTGCGCGTGATGGAGCAACTTTAAGTAGGCTCCCCCGTCATCCCTTCGCGCGCGAGTCCGCTCAAAGATGGCGGCCGCCGCCGGATGAAGTGCCCCAAACCAATATGGCGCCCGAAGTAGATCCCCAGGACCCGGACCCACCAAAGTGGTGGTGCTTTAGAGGCACAAAGTGCACTTTTTAAATGCAGTAAGGGGGCAAAGGGGAGCGCGCTGGAAGCAGCAAGTTAAAAGCAAGGGTAAGTGAAAATAAAGATACAAACCCAAATACAAAACTAGGAGGACAGATCCTGTGGACAAGGTGGAGGCATCGCAGGTTTACATAGGAGCAATCTTACAGTGAAGGTAGTACAGACTGCCCTTCTGCCTTCCTGTGAATACCTATGCATTGAAGTGACTGGTGGCAACAATCACTCCTGCAAACTGCACACATTTTACCATCCCCCTAGCAACAACCTTCCCTTCACAGATCAGATCATGGACATTATTTTGGCCAATGCAGACTTCCATGGCACTCAGATCTTCCTGGGAGATTTCATCCTCCTTAAATCCGTCCTTCTTGACCTCAACCTAATCCAAATCTGTGATAGCCCTACTCATATCAAAGGAGCTACCTTAGATCTTGTCATTGGTAAGCCCAACTCCATCCTCCTTGATTCGATCATCCCATGTGATTGGACAGACCTCTATTGCATCACCTTCCATATCCTGGAATTAGTAAGATCAAGTAAAGGCCAACCCAAGAACCCACAACAGTTGCAAAGATTCCTAAAGAACACCAACCCTCATGATCTAACGGCTCTCAGTGATAACATCCTGCCCCCCCCCCACCGAACATGTCGGACGTCCCCGACCTTATGGCCCACTATAATCACGCAATGCTGAACGTACTATACAAGGTTGCTCCACTACAGCTTAAAATAATCTCCTCTAAACTCTCCAAACCATGGTTTACTGATAGTCTTAATTCAGAAAGAAGAAACTTAAGACATACTGAAAGGTTGTAGCGGTCCTATCCCTCCCTTGAGCATCTTTACCACCTAAGATCCCTGAGAAGCATATATAACAAAAGCATCAGATGCTCGAAGGGCACTTTTTCAGATCTCAGCTAGACCAAGCAAAAAACTGTCCCAAACAATTGTTCGAACTCATCAAGTCCCACGCCAATAGTCATCCGAACTCCGCACCTCTGGGTCGAGGGACATTGCCTAATAGCAAAGAATTCACAGATTTCATCACAGATAAGACCAGTAAGATTGAAACTGAATCTCGATCTGCCCGTGACCACCTGTCATTCAGGCAACTGACCTCCCTCTGTCAACCTGGTAGGGATTTTATGGGCCCGTCGCAACTCCACCTCCCCAAAAACAATGCACGCAGTCGACTCTGAAACCTTCCAACTACTACAATGACCCGATTCCATCAAACCTTTTCCCGGAAGCGAGATCCTCCTTACTAACATTGTGGACCACGATCGTCAATGCATCACTTCGGCAAGATGCTTTTCCAGATTGCCTTAAATCGGGTCAAGTAACCCCGATTTTAAAGAAACCTACTGCTGATCCTACGGACCTTTTTAACTTTTGCCCAATCTCCAACATCCTAACCTTAGCAAAGCTCCTGGAGAAATGTGTGCTTGCCCAACTTTGCAACCACATCGACCATTTCAAACTCCTGGACCAATGCCAATCTGGTTTCCGCTCGGGCCATAGCACAGTGTTGGCTCTAACGCACATTGTTGATGATGCGTTAAGAATGCTGGGCCACGATGAGTCGTGCCTACTGATCCTTCTTGAGCTCTCGTCAGCATTTGACACTGTCAAACACGATAACCTAATTGACCTCTTAGAACACAGTATGGGGTTGTCTGGGCATGTGCCTACATGGTTCTCTTCGTTCCTCCTGAATAGATCCCAACAATCCCTTTGCCATCCAGCACCACTTACGCTGGGGGTTCCACAAGGTACAGCACTCTCTCCCACGCTCTTTAACATGTTCATGGAGCCTCTAACAGAAATGTTGAGTGGTGCATGGATGAGTCTTTCTGTGGGGTCTCTTTAATGTAAACATCATGGAGGGCATGGATGGCATTGGATTGTGGTGATTTGTGTGTGTTTTTCGATTTTTTGGGGTGTTGATGGGGCATGGCCATGTGGATGGGGGCCATTTTGAGGACTGGTACAGGCAGGGCCTGGCCATGTGGTGGGGGTCAAGGGGCCATTTTGAAGCCAGGCAGTGTGCTTTTTGCCATAGGCCTGCATCCAATGTGCCTTGCTTTCATCCATTATGCCCAGGGTTACTCAGTGGTGCATGGGCCTCGTTTTTCTGTGGGGTGTCTTGAATGTAAACATCATTGAGGGCATGGATGGCATTGGATTGTGGAGATTTTTATGTGTTTTTAGATTTTTGGGGGTGGTGTTGGGGCCTGTCGATGTGGGTGGGGGCCATTTTGAGGCCTGGTCCAGGCAGGGCCTGGCCATGTGGGTGGGGGTCTAGGGGCCATTTTGAAGCCAGGCAGTATGCTTTGTTGAGCCATAGGCCTGCACCCAGTCTGCCATGTTTTCATCCATTATGCCCAGGGGTACTCAGTGGTGCATGGACCGAGTCTTTCTGTGGGGTGTCTTGAATTTCAATTATTTAGGGCATGGATGGCATTGGATTGTGGGGATTTTTGTGTGTTTTTCGATTTTTTGGCTGTTGTTGGGGCCTTTTGCCCAGGGGTACTCAGTGGTGCTTGGACTGAGTCTTTCTGTGGGGTCTCTTTAATGTAAACATCATGGAGAGCATGGATGGCATTGGATTGTGGTGATTTTTGTGTGTTTTTCGATTTTTTGGCTGTTGTTGAGGCCTTTTGCCCAGGGGTACTCAGTGGTGCATGGACTGAGTCTTTCTGTGGGGTCTCTTTAATGTAAACATCATGGAGGGCATGGATGGCATTGGATTGTGGTGATTTTTGTGTGTTTTTCGATTTTTTGCGGTGTTGATGGGGCAAGGACATGTGGGTGGGGCCATTTTGAGGACTGGTACAGGCAGGGCCTGGCCATGTGGTGGGGGTCAAGGGGCCATTTTGAAGCCAGGCAGTGTGCTTTGTGTCATAGGCCTGCATCCAATGTGCCTTGCTTTCATCCATTATGCCCAGGGTTACTCAGTGGTGCATGGGCCTAGTCTTTCTGTGGGGTGTCTTGAATGTAAACATCATTGAGGGCATGGATGGCATTGGATTGTGGTGATTTTTATGTGTTTTTCGATTTTTTGGGGTGGTGTTGGGGCCTGTCCATGTGGGTGGGGGCCATTTTGAGGACTGGTACAGGCAGGGCCTGGCCATGTGGTGGGGGTCAAGGGGCCATTTTGAAGCCTGGCAGTGTGCTTTGTGCCATAGGCCTGCATCCAATGTGCCTTGCTTTCATCCATTATGCCCAGGGTTACTCAGTGGTGCATGGGCCTAGTCTTTCTGTGGGGTGTCTTGAATGTAAACATCATTGAGGGCATGGATGGCATTGGATTGTGGTGACTTTTATGTGTTTTTAGATATTTGGAGGTGGTGTTTGGGCCTGTCCATGTGGGTTGTGGCCATTTTGAGGCCTGGTCCAGGCAGGGCCTGGCCATGTGGGTGGGGGTCTAGGGGCCATTTTAAAGCCGGGCAGTGTGCTTTGTTGTGCCACAGGCCTGCACCCAGTCTGCCATGCTTTCATCCATTATGCCCAGGGGTACTCAGTGGTACATGGACCGAGTCTTTCTGTGGGGTGTCTTGAATTAAAATGAATTAGGGCATGGATGGCATTGGATTGTGGGGATTTTTGTGTGTTTTTCGATTGTTTGGCTGTTGTTGGGGCCTTTTGCCCAGGGGTACTCAGTGGTGCACGGACTGAGTCTTTCTGTGGGGTCTCTTTAATGTAAACATCATGGAGGGCATGGATGGCATTGGATTGTGGTGATTTTTGTGTGTTTTTCGATTTTTTGGCTGTTGTTGGGGCCTTTTGCCCAGGGATACTCAGTGGTGCATGGACTGAGTCTTTCTGTGGGGTCTCTTTAATGTAAACATCATGGAGGGCATGGATGGCATTGGATTGTGGTGATTTTTGTGTGTTTTTCCATTTTTTTGGGGTGTTGATGGGGCATGGCCATGTGGATGGGGGCCATTTTGAGGACTGGTACAGGCAGGGCCTGGCCATGTGGTGGGGGTCAAGGGGCCATTTTGAAGCCAGGCAGTGTGCTTTGTGCCATACGCCTGCATCCAATGTGCCTTGCTTTCATCCATTATGCCCAGGGTTACTCAGTGGTGCATGGACTGAGTCTTTCTGTGGGGTCTCTTTAATGTAAACATCATGGAGGGCATGGATGGCATTGGATTGTGGTGATTTTTATGTGTTTTTCGATTTTTGGGGTGGTGTTGGGGCCTGTCCATGTGGGTGGGGGCCATTTTGAGGCCTGGTACAGGCAGGGCCTGGCCATGTGGGTGGGTGTCTAGGGGCCATTTTGAAGCCAGTGAGACATGTTTTGCAGTGCTACTTTAGTGGGGAGGAGGGCACAATGAGTGCTGCAAAGCACTAGTAGCATTTAATTTCCAAGCCCTGGGTATATTTAGTACCATATAATAGGGTCTTACAAGTAAAGTAAATGTAACCAATCAGACAAACGCCATCTTTACCCTGTTTGCAAGGGAGACCATAATTTGTTTACCACAATTTAGCAGCCCTAAAAGCCATCGAAAACGAGTTCAGCAAATGAAGAAAAACATGGTGTATGACCTTGCATAAAGGGCCAGGTTGAACACCACCTCATTCCGTTCCTGTTTAAAATATCTAGGAATCATATTACCAGCTCACTGACTAGTAATATTTTGTGAGGTTGTAAGGCTGATCAACAGATTTAAAAACATCACCACTGACATTGATTAGATGCAAATATATTTCATAAGCATTTATTCTTTATTACTATTTGATAGGTTGACAAGCCTAGCTCGAATGTAAACATATGGTAGATATCTCTAGGTGGTGAATAGTGTTTGAACAGAAGACAAGTAATCCTTCTTCCTTTTCACCACAGCCTCCTCTATGTTTTCCTCTTGTTTTGTACCACTACCCAGGATCATAACATGGATGTGCAACCTGACAGCCCTCAAACACAAGACCCACATTTAAAGATGGAAGGAACAGCAGTGTTTAATTGCAACAACTCTGGCCCAAAAGAGCTGCAAAAAACAAAAAATACTAGAAAACCTAAATGTGCGCAATAGCAAAGCAAAAATAGAGATGCCTATAGAATTTTGAGGACAATAAAATACCGCAAAAAAATTATTTTAGAAAATCAACTTTGAAGCACTAAGGAAATGTTTGACAATGAAAGAATTTCACAAATTAGGTAAGGCGTAACATTTACAGACTAGAGCTCCTAACACTTAAACCACTTTATACTCAATTACCACATTTCTAGATGTTTTAAACATAAATCAATCACCAAAGAAGATTAAAAATGTAAATATAAATCATAATCTTTTTACTAAGCAAGAAATAATCTAAGCAGGTACATGGTGCACAAATATCTTTGGGTACTTAATTGAAAGCCAAGAACATGTTTGCCATGGAAAACATTATAGATAGCAATAAAATAACATACTCAAATGTGTGTGTGTGTGAGTATTTATTTTCTTACCTTGATAATTCACACTGTTTACTGAGAAATAGATCCAGTTATTTTGCTACACTTCCAACTGAATTTCCAGGAAAGTCATGTGTGTTTCATTGAAGTAAATTGAGTGCAATGTTACAGTGAAAAGTGAAAATGCATATTTTTCATACAGATGGGCTAAAAATTCCCAAGACACTCATTACCATAGCATAGCAGTAAAGTCTCATAATTTGTCCTCAGTATGTGTTTGTGTTTGTGTAAGTGTGCATGGATTCGGAAAATACATAGGCCTGTAAAGATAGAACAATGTCTAAATTCTATTTAAGTTAAATATTAACATAATGGTTTAGATTCAAATCATAAGAGATATCCCATCCATCTTATTCCAAGTGTATTTATAGTCTAAGGCACTTGTAATATGGCGGAAGAAGTATATGTCACATTTTGATTGAGTATCCCATCCACCTTACTGAAAAAAAGCCTCTCAGACAAGCAATCTAACACATAAATTAACTTACCAGTGGTAGAAGTAGACAAGCTCACTAATAAGTATCAATCTTTAAAGAAATGGCACTTCTCCTGAGCTAGCACAGCTTCAACCTCCTCCTTCCAAGTCTCCAAGGAAAGTGACCACTGTGCCTGAGATCTAGAACTTTCAGCCTCGGTGTCCTAGGCAACACTAATGGATCCATTATGACACTATCAACAAGCATCTGCTTGTTATGTTTCTATTTTTGCTACCTGGCAATGCTGATGATGTCACAGACACAGAATTTGCAGAGGGTGGAGGATGAGTTGAGAATCCTGGTGTGAGGGAAATTCCAACAAACAACTGAAGCAGGATTTCCCTTAAAGAAAATGCAGAAAATGTCACAGTTCTTTAATAAAGGAATGCCCACAAGATTTCCAATCCACTTTAGCTTTATTCCTGCGGCACAGTGTCACAGAACCCACGCCTGGCATACAGTGTGTCATGAGAACCAAGCTATACCTGTCTGATGACCCCTTCTAGTGTGAAACCAGTCTTGGGTGAAGACTGATTTGATTTTGACTTGGCCCAAACTGAGGCGGCATAGTATGGAAGACACAGACCTTAAACATAGTAAAAGAAAAGAAAATGCTAGGAGCAGGACGCTTCACAAATCTGGATGACTCAAAAGATACATTGTCAGTTGGGCCCAGAAATCTTTGGGACGAGAGGATTCAGCCAGATCCTCTGCATAGGTCTCCAGTTGTTCCCTGCAATAAGTTAGATCCAAAACCCATTTTCAAATTGTAAGGAGACTCTTTCCACCCCAGCATTGTGCCAAAGCCCGCTTGGCCAGTAAGGTTGCTACTGCAACCAAACGCCTGTTACTTCTCCCAGCAGACACACCTCTGGCACACACCGCACTCGCTTCATCACCACCTTGGTCAACACAGTCGCTACTTTAACCCAGAAGGCAGCCACCCCTGCACACTGCCATGCTAAATGCAGAAAATCGGCATCAGCCTGCCCGCACCTCACACAGCAGGCAGAGTCACGCATGTCAAATTTCTTTAATTGCAGAGGTGTAGAATCGCACTGATGGAAGAATTTGAAATGGATAATTTGTAAATTACAATTGGCGGTAAGGCGCCCCGTCAATGTACACCAGAACTGCCAATGTTCAAGTGGGAAAGTGTGCCCTAAGGTTGTGTTCCATTTAAGATATGAATAGTGTTTTTCCGGGTTATTCTCACGTTGAGATGCAGTGTATAGACTAGTGATCAAATGCTTACTTTCCTCCCCAGACAGCACTGTCTGCAGCGTGCACTATGGCTGTGGTTCTATTGGAGAATCAGGGTAGATTGCCCTAATGCCTGTTGCACCCTGACACATGTGAAGCACGGAATAAACACATAGTATCCCAACTGGTATTATTGAAAGACAATTAGAATAGATATGCAATAAACATTATCAGCAAGGAAATAAGGAGACTCATTGAATATTTCAAATGTGTTCATGGCATCATATTTATCTAGAAACGGTAGGGCAAAATACACGTGTGGCAGCACTGTAGGTAAACAAATAATACAACCCTAATTGTACTTGGTGCTCAAGATGTGCATGTGAAGAACCAGGTGTCGACGCAAGTGACAATGTGATCAGCATAAACGCTGCATAGTGAGTGGTGCTTAGATGTATAGAGTGAGTAAATGAAACAATGTGGCTCCGGATGAATTGTGAAGCTTGGGTTCTAATTTAGGTTGATTGTAGTTAGGATGAACCACATTGTGGGCTGCAGCTCTTTTTGCGCTGAGTGGTCGACGGCAATTCGATCCTCATTATTTGGAATCATCTTCAGGACTGGGTTGAAGTGAAAACGGTGCTGTACAGGGGGGAAAAGGTATGGTAAGGGGTGGAAAAAGGGGAAGTGAAAGCGCAAGCGTTGCGGAGAGGTGGTAGAGCGCAGCACTAAGCTGATTAATTGTTCCCAGACCCACTGCGCTCTGCCACCCTTCCTAGGACCCCTTCACCCTCCCAGGTTCCACCGTGGCTCGCAAGCCGCCAGTTGCTCCATCTCACAATTGGTCTCCTTTAGTCACACCATAATCAGGTTATCTGTTCCCATACCCGCCACGTTCTGCCACCCTTCTTAGGACCCCTTCACCCGCCCAGGTTCCGCGGTTGCTCACCAGCCGCCAGCTACTACTTTTAGCAATGGGTCTCCCGATTCCACGACCCACGTGCATTTGCTTTTCTCCTTCGCATTAGTCCTTTCCGGATCATGCTGGTGTTATTTGTTCCCATACCCGCCGCGCTTTGCCACCCTCCTTTATCCCTCCCCACCCGCCCAGGTTCCTTGGGTGCTCGCCAGCTGCCACATCTCGCAATTGGTCTCCCGACTCCAAGACCCACACGCAATTGCTCTTCTCCTTCGCATTAGTCAAATCCGGATCATGGTGGCTTTCGATCCCTGGCCCTATATCCGATGTACATCTATGTCTATGAAGCGTCTCCAACACCAATCATTACGCTGTGCTTCAAATTCGAACCACACACGCCCCCATGCCGGGCACCTTCCTGACTTGGCCTTACCATAGCCATCCTCCCTGCGCTCTACCACCTCCCCGCAACACTTGCGCTTTCACTTCCCCTTCTTCCATCCCCTTTCCCCCCTGTGCAGCACCGTTTTCACTTCAACCCAGTTCTGAAGATGATCCCAAATAATGAGGATTGAAACACCGTAGACCACTCAGAGCAATAAGAGGCGCAGCCCACAATGTGGTTCATCCTAACTACAATCTACCTAAATTAGAACAATTCATCCGGAGCCACATTGTTTCATTTACTCACAGTATATATCTAAGCACCACTCACTATGCGTCATTTATGTTGATCACTTTGTCACTTGCGTCGCCACCTTGTTTTTCACATGCACATCTTGAGCACCAAGTACAATTAGGGTTGTATTATTTGTTTACCTACAGTGCTGCTACAACTGCATTTTGCCCTACCTTTCCTAGATAAATATGATGCCATGAGCACATTTGAAATATTCAATGAGTCTCCTTATTTCCTTGCTGATAATGTTTATTGCATATCCATTCTAATTGTCTTTCAATAATACCAGTTGGGATACTATATGTTTATTCCGATTATCCACCCCAATCCCAACGTGGTTGATGGGTTTTTGCTCCTGTGTTTTATACAAGACTTGTGAAGCACAGCATCAGGTGGAAGCCTGACCCACCTGAATATCTTGTAGTGAGCGGACCGGGCCATGTTTGTATAGGTCGCCCATCTTCACCACCCCAACCGCATGTAGCGCACATAGGGCAGAATGCTCCTGCGCTGCAGAGATATCCGGATGAGCCGCAACAGGCAGCTTTGGGGCATAAAGGTAATCTAGCTGTGCTCTGCGGGCAGGGGCCCGCCAGGCCCTGGCGGTACATAGCACGGTATTAATCTCTGCCTGAAGACCTACGTCACCGCCTGAAAGGGTAGCTGCGGCAAGAACTTTTTCCCTGTTTAGTGTTTTTCCCATCACCTCACTCAGGCCATCCTCTGCCGCAGATAAACGTTAGTCCCCTTCACCCATACGTGTGCCCTGTTTTTCTATTTGTGACGACATGTGGTCGAGGGGTTGATGAACTGCAGTCATGTTGCCTTCTATGGACTGGAGGCTGCGTTCCATGGCTAGTAGCGTTGTCTCTAGCGTGTAGGGACCCCCGTCTTGGGCATCCGCTTCTGAGTCAGAGGCAGCTTTTTGTTGGCTCTTAGATGTCTTACGCGCCTCAAACGTGAGGCGGGGTTGAGATTCATCAGTCCTCCCAATCCTGTCAGCATAGTGAGTCTCACCACCGAGGAGATGTTAGATTGGGTGCTCCTGATATGCAATGTGGTAGGATCCTGGCAGGGGAGACAGCAACCCCAGGGGGCACTCAAGCACACCACACAGCTGGTCACTTAGGACACTTAGGCTAGAGCCTGCCCCACACCGCGTGACATGTCCCACAAGGTACACTCCCTGGGTTAAACAGCAAAGTTAGGCAACAAGGGCCCGATTCACAGAACTAACTTAAGACAAAATCCTAAACTTACTACTTTTTGTATTCACAGAAGTTAGGATTTTGTCTTAAGTTTGTCTTAAGACAAACTTAAGACAGACTTAAGACAGACTTAAGTTAGGATTTTGTCTTAAGTCTATCTTAAGTCTGTCTTAAGTCTGTCTTAAGACAAACTTAAGACAAACTTAAGACAAAATCCTAAGTTCTGTGTATATCAAAAGTAGTAAGTTTAGGATTTTGTCTTAAGTTAGTTCTCTGAATCAGCCCCCAAGTCCCCACAGCTCAACCTGCGATGGAGAGAAGCACCACATAAAACGGCAGATGCACAACCCCCCTAAGGAACAAGATAGACGTACTTCTGATCAGCCAGGCACATCTGCCGGGCCTAACAACAGACGCAGATGCAGGGCAAGTGCAGCAATTACGGGAGATAGGCCAGCGGCCAGCAGTCAAATCTCAACGAGGCATGGGCAGTTCAAAAAAGGCAGGAAGGCCTAATTACCGGTCAGTGGAGACCCATCACAGCTCTGCAATGCAGACGCCAGCCAGGCGACGCAGCAGAGACCCTCAGAATACTGAAAGCGCTCCGGCAGGATCGGGTCCCCAGCAACAACAAGACAGGCAGGGCGCATGGTGCAGGCGCACTCCAGGGCCTGCTGCGGAGATCCCCTTCGCCCTGACGGCCCAGACTCAGCGGTTCCGCAGGTGTTCACAATGCAGTACAATCCGGACGGCCGCAGCAACGAGCGCCCACCTGCCCCGGCCACAGCTCGCAGGCCACGGCTCGCTCCCCGGCCCGCCCCAGCCTCCACAGTCACCAGCCAGTTATGAGCCGCACACCACTCACTGCAGCCAGTGCAGGCGGCATTTCACTCTCCCAGGCTGACTTGTGACCCACCTCCGTTCAGCCAGCTCCGCAGACGCCCGCATACCACGGCCTGGTTGGTGCTCCCCTGGCCTCCGGGAAGGTCGCACACCTCTGTGCAGTACTCCACTCTGCAGCCGTCACCGGAAACATTTAGGCAGCTTCACACTTCTCCTGAGCTCCGCAACTCCAGGCACAAGTGCTGAAACAGCAGCAGGCAGGTTCTGCACTCTGGGCCCAGCAGGGGCCGCCATGTTGTGGAAGCACCGCCAGGGTTGATCCGCTCGGCGTATAGTGTGTTGTCATGTTCTCTTGCACCCCAAACTGGCACAGGATATCCCAGAGGAGCTTGAAAATCAGGTCCACCACGTTAGTGGTGTGGATGCAGCAGTTAACAGGCTGAAATTAGTCGGATTGGCGCTAAGCCGGACAGAGCCTCACTAGAGTGCGGCCATTTTGCTGTGCGCCCTCTAGCGTCATCCTCAACCTCCTTCCAGTTAGTGGTAGAAATGGGTGTGAAGGCAATAATGGATCCCAGAAAGCTATACATTTCTGAAAAGTAGACCAAATTCTGAATTCAGCAAGAGGTAATTTGTGTAGATCCTTCAATGTTGTTTTATAGAAACTAACAGTTGAAAATATATTGAAATTGTGTTAAAAAAAGCAGCCATTGGTGCCAACGTTTTCACCTGTAACTTCTTCTAAGTTGGACATATTTTTTGAAGCAATATATTGTTACATCTGCTGGACCCTTCTGGTTGTGGGAATATATAGGACTTGTAGGTTCACCAAGAACCCGAGGTATCCAAAGCCAATAACTGAGCTGTATCTGGCAATGATTTTTCTTTCTGTACCGGGTATATAGCAATTCATTTGGCAAAATTTAAAGAGTGAAAAACAGGTACCAAAGAAACCGATATATTTCTGACATGGCACCAAAATAAAGAATTTACAAGCATTGGTTATTTATACATCTCCAAAATTGTGGGTACCCATATCAGCATGTAAATTAGAGGTCATTTTTCAAAATACCGTCTTTTTTTTTTTACAAATTGTCTCACATTTGGAAGGCAGAAATCAATTGGTAAAAATACTTGTTCTACTATTCTGTGTTCTCCTAAGTCTCTTGATAAAAAATGCTACCTCACTTGTGTGGGTAGGCCTAGTGCCTACGTCACGAAACGGCCCAACAGGCAACGTGGACGCAACGTGGACACATCACATTTTTCCAGTAAAAATTCACTCTTTTTATGCAATGTGCCTAGCTGTGGATTTTGAACCCTAGCTCTGCCGGCACCCAGGGAAACCTTTCCAAATAATAAAAAAAAATTCAACTAGACATTGAGGGAAATCCAGAGGCCTCTCTTGGAGGAGAAACGCGTTGGGTTTATTTGGACCTGTACAGCTTTCATTATAAAATTAAAAGCACCTTTTGAACCAGCAGCAGGGTGTCAGTGTTCCCTCCTTTAAAGACAAGTTTGGTTTCGTGAAAATTTTCTACGAGGGAGCCCTGGTACCGTTGCACTGACCCACCCTGCAGAGTCTGTGGCTCATGCACCGGGGCAACGTTTGTGGCATTAATTATCCATGAGCCCAGCTCACCAAGCATCCTGCAAGATTAAACACGGAGATTTGCCAAAAGAAAATCGAAAAGGAATGCTGGTAAGGGAGCAAGATGTCGTTTTTTCACTTGCTGGCTGTGGTAATGAGGGTGCTGCATATGAAAGCATATAAAAAGACAGTTTCAAAACGAACTTGCAGTCACAGACAGTCCCTATTGTGAGACATTTGGCAGCATGTTGGTAAAGTGAACAATAACGTTTTCACATGCTGCAGAGAAAATAAAGGACACACCTGCCTGTAATTGCACTCTGCGAGAAAACCAAGCTGCAGTGTAAAACCACGAGGCAAGGAGGAAGCAGAGCTTTTACCCGTGATCAAGCCTCTCTTGGAGGAGAAACGCGTTGGGTTTATTTGGACCTGTACAGCTTTCATTATAAAATTAAAAGCACCTTTTGAACCAGCAGCAGGGTGTCAGTGTTCCCTCCTTGAAAGACAAGTTTGGTTTCGTGAACATTTTCTACGAGGGAGCCCTGGTACCGTTGCACTGACCCGCCCTGCAGAGTCTGTGGCTCATTCACCGGGGCAACGTTTGTGATATATATATATATATATATATATATATATATATATATGTATATTACCTACTGGCGATAGCCAGTAGGTATATATAGTTAGGATTTTTTCTCTATGGGACTTTTGAAAATTCTATGTCTAATAACTTTGGCGTTTGTGGACGGAATCGGCTGAAATTTTCAGGAAAATGGCACATTTTGTTTCTGAGCAGCCCCTAAAAATGTGGGGGGGTTTTGTCAAGGGGGGCTCGAGAAAAAAGGGGGGTCCCAAAACGCGTTTTTCCCATTCATTTTTCCATAGGGCGTTTGGCCTCACTTATAGCTTGAACGGCTGAATGGATTTGCACGAAACTTGGCAAAATTGTAGGGACTGTTAGCCCGATGTGCTTTTGCTAGGTCTCAAGATATGTGCTCTAGTGGATTTTGAGAAATTAACGTTTTAAAAAACAGATATATCTGTGACAGCGTCCCGGGTAGGGCTCCGGTTCGCGAACTTTTCGCGTAACGGAACTTTGCAAAGCGAAGCTGATTGGCTCTCCGGTGTCTGTCAACATTCTAAACAGTCCGGAATGGCCGCCATCTTGTCTCTCGGTAGGATCGAGAGACAAGAGGAGGAGAAAAACGAAGGGGGAATTTAATGAAAGGGGGCAAGGTAGACCCTTCTTGACCCCCTAGGAATGATGTGGGGGTTATTAAAGGGTCCCGTGGGGTAAATAAAAAAAAAATTGTTTTTTTGCGGTAGAAGCGCTTCCTGGTTCGCGAACCGGGTCACGAAACGGGAATTCGCCATTTTGTGTTTCGTTTTAATTAAATTACAAGATGGAGGAAAAACTATGTGAGAAGTGGGTATAAGGGGGTACGGGAGACGTTTCTTGACCCCGTATGTTTTCTGAGGGTGGCTAAGGATGCTCATATATGTTGATACTTGTCTTCCAGCGGCTGCGCGTGAGCATTTTTTTTTTTTTGCTGCGTGACGTCTGTTAATGTTCGATTCGAAGGAAATCAGGAAGTGTTGACCGCCATTTTGACACTGCGAGTAAATATATTGTTAAAAATAATTGTTATAACATAATCCGTATTGATAAACATTGTCTGCGCCATCTTGCTTTTTTTCCAATGCCACACTTTTGTCGTGCACGGCAGCCATTTTAGATGCCTTGACCAGACCCACTCTCTGCATGCCGCCAATCCTCAGCATGGCTCCCCACCCTCGCAAGCATCTCCCCCACGCACTGGTCACCCCCGCTCTCTCTCTCATGCATGGGCCATAAACCTCCCCCATCTGCGCTGCTCTTCCCTGAGAATCACACCCCGTGCCCGCCCGACACCTCCCTTTCACCCTATTCACTACCGCACCCTCTGACACTCCTCTTCCTCTGTGTCCGATTGTTCAGGCCGGTCCCAGGCTATCACCTAGCCCTGCGGAAGTAGTTTATGGCCCCAACTGTAAAGAATCACCCCTCTTCAAAGGAGTTACAGTAGATCAAGGCCCCCACCCCATGAGATCCGTCACACCACACACGTTCCTACTATCTGATAACGATCCTGTATTGTGATTGGGGAGGGGATTCTCACTGTGAGGGTGTGTGGGACCGAGCCTGAAGCGGAAGATTCCAGGGATGCCTTTTGTACATCAAAGTCTTCCCAATTATGTGTCACATTAAAAATATATAGCACTCCAACAAAGTAGTAGGATTATAACACTTTAATAACTTATAAATATATACAATGCTCCAACAAAGTAAACACGTTAAAATAAAAATTTAAAACAAAGCAACAATGGGCTGCTGTGAGATGGCGTCAGTAGCGGTCTGTTGTGCGAATAGTCCGAAGGCAGCACAACGCGCTGAGATCTGGACGGCACCCAGGTGATGTCCTTTACTTGCCGCACTGGTCTTGGCATCCTACAATGCTGCGCCGAAAAATGGCGTGGGGCGCCCCGGGGGGGGGGGGGGGGGGGGGGGAGGCTGCGTGAACGGGCCTCCCAGGTGGAGGCTCCTCTGCTGCAATGGGGCGCCCCTTTCGCGTTTCAGTTGCCATTCAGCGGTTTTCTGCCCGCTTTTGCTGCACTGTGCCTCGTCAGTAGCGGTCTGTTGTGCGAATAGTCCGAAGGCAGCACAACGCGCTGAGATATGGACCGCACCCAGGGGATGTCCTTTACTTGCCGCACTGGTCTTGGCATCCTACAATGCTGTGCCGAAAAATGGTGTGGGGCGCCCCGGGATGGGGGGGGAGGCGGCGTGAACGGGCCTCCCCAGGTGGAGGCTCCTCTGCTGCAATGGGGCGCCCCTTTAGCGTTTCAGTTGCCATTCAGCGGTTTTCCGCCCGCTTTTGCTGCACTGTGCCTCATCTGCCATTCAGCTGTTTACCGCCCACTCTTGCGGCTACAGCGTCTCGCCCACCATCCAGTTGAGTTGCGCCCGCTCTTGCGGCTACAGCATCTCGCTCACCATCTAGTTGAATTGCGCCCACTCTTGCGGTGCAGCGATAGGCGGCTGCAACAGGACTCTTAAAATGGCGGCCGGCTCTTCGGATTTGGGCCTGGTCCACTAAAATGGCCCTGGGACACCTTGGAACTCGGACGCTTGTCTGCTAGGGCTTGGGCCCCATTCTCGAAAGCGTCCCCTCAGCCTTGAAGATTCTACAAAAGTCTTGGGGGCCCCCGACTCCCGCAGGCTTCCGGTGGGGAGCGGCTGCCATGATTGCTTGCGGAATGGCCATGATGGAGCTACGAGATGGTGGTGCTCTCATGCTGACGCCAGCTTCAGTCTGAAACATCCAGAAACACTGTAGACTACCAATTCGATGACTTCCGGTGGAGCCTCAACGAGCCAGTGAAGCGCTGGGGTGTAGCTGAGAAACCTCCACCTGGGGAGGTGGGAGAGGCTCGTTCGCGCCGCCTCTCCCTTCTACTGCACCCCACGCCGTCTCCTGGCGCAGGTATATGTGATGGTCGGACCAGGGCACCGCAGGACGTGTCTTCAGGTCAAACGGATTGTGGGACAAGGTGTGGAGCAGGTGCAATTATCTCGGGGGCCTCCGTCGAGCGGTTCAGGGAGGCACCGCATCACATTGTTTTCCAATGCAGTCAGGTCCACAAACAGCCCCCACTTACTTTGAAAATAGTGAAGCTGCAGCAGGTGCAAATAAGCTTCAGACAGTGTTACAAGCGCAGCTCCGAACCCTCAACTATGGCACCCAACATCCAGGACTTATGCCATTTGTGCAAGGCAGTGACATCGAAGCATCTCAGGGACCAAGCAACATACCATATCCAGAGTCCTTCCCACAACCTCTACCTTCCTTCTTACCTAGTTATTGTTCTTTCACTCCCACTCCAGGCTTTTAGTCTGTGGATGGAAAACCATGAACCTACACTCGCCTATGAAAATCTTACTATTGATGGTTTATTTTGAGCCCAAAATACAAAGGCTTGTTTGGATCGATGTTGCAGCAGGCTGCCATGTAAATAGTTATTCAATAAAACGTTTTACCCTGTTACTTTGCTGGTGTGTTGTATATATTTATAATATTTGCATAGTGTTTGTCGTTATTTTGGGTGGGGTGGGCGGCGGAGCCGAGCTGTCTTGCAGCCATCAGGGTGTCGAGCTCAGTTCCTCTCACTAGTTTCGTATTTGTCATGAGGGGTTGTTCATAATGTTTCTATTTTAGCAAGGTCAAAAAGAGATCCCATTAGTGGCCTACTGATTTTGCTTGATTCCTTTTGTTTTTTAATGATTTTTCACTATCTGCAAAGACTAAACAGAGTATTGCGACTCTGTGCTTGTTTGTAAATAGAGAATGAACCAAAGAGAACCAATTCCAAAACAATAAATGCTAGAATAACAATCAATCAAATGGAGAGGGAAGCAGGCACGACGGATTACAACGGGGGCAAAGGCCTGTGTTACCTACCCTTCACTATCTGCAAAGAGAGAATATTCCTAAAAGAAAAGAGGAGGGGGGGCAGCGTTCAAAGCACATCAGCGTGCATAAATACGAACATGTTTTTACCTACCACATACTTGACATTTTACAGCTTTTGATATTTGCTATTAAAAAACATTGAAATTCACTGAAAAAACCATAGGTTATAGACCATATATAGTTAGGAATTAGCATTTACAAAACCTTGAAAATTCACTGAAAAAACCATAGGTTATAGACCATATATAGTTAGGGATAAGCATTTACAAAACCTTCATTTACTTCCACAAAACCATTGAAATTCGCATATATAGTTAGTTGCACTAACTATATATCGCACACCCGCAATCCACTGCTGATGATGTCACATATTACATCATTCATGACATGGTCAGTGACATCACTGATGACATCACTGATGACATCTCAAATGACATCACTGATGACATCACTGATGACATCTCAAATGATATCACTGATGACATCACTGATGACATCTCATTTGACATTACTGATCACATCACTGATGATATCATTTATGTGATAATACAATGAACATCTTCAGACTCTAATATAACCTTAGATACAATCAGTATAAACAGACACTCACAGACTGTCACTTATCCATGGAGTTACTCACACACCTAGTCAGTCATGCAAAGAATCAATCACACCTCCATTTTCTCAACTATACAGTTATACACACCTTACTTATTAAAACATATACTAACACATATTTACTCTCTTATACAATCCCTGATACATGTTCACAATGATCCATACAGCCACTCACACATTCACTGGCTCTTATGCACAGTTATTTATATATGTCAACTCTCACATGTACTGTGTTTTACAAATCCATTCACTCACCAATACACTCATGCAGACAGTCAACCGCCCATACAGCTGTTTCCACATGCACTTTTGAGCCCATACATATAGTGAATCAACTACTCACACATCTATGCACAGAGTCACACACCTCCCAGCCACCCACACACACACTCAGTCTCCCATACAAATACTTGGGCAACCAATCAATAACCCATATAGTTACTCATATAGCTACTGATCAACACATGCAGCAGTTTACAGAACAACAGACATAATGATGCACAAATTAAGACAGTTTAGTCACTAACCCATGCACTCAGTGAGACACATTAAATCACTCACTCATACAGTCAGTCATGCACCTACTAAATCCTTCATCCAGACACTTATACATCCACTCATTCTTCAATATGTAAGACATATTTTAACTTTACAGAAACATACAGTCACTGGGTGTTGTCATCAGTGATGTCATCAGTGATGTCATCAGTGATGTAATTTGAGATGTCATCAGTGATGTCATCAGTGATGTCACTGACCATGTCATGAATGATGTAATATGTGACATCATCAGCAGTGGATTGCGGGTGCGCGATATATAGTTAGTGCAACTAACTATATATGCGAATTTCAATGGTTTTGTGCGAGTAAATTAAGGTTTTGTAAATGCTAATCCCTAACTATATCTGGTCTATAACCTATGGTTTTTTCAGTGAATATATATATACACATATATATATATATATATATATATATATATATATATATATATATATATATATATATATATATATATATATATATATATATATATATATATATATATATATATATATATATATATATATATATATATATATATATATATATATATATATATATATATATATATATATATATATATATATATATATATATATATATATATATATATATATATATATATTCCTCCAATCCTGCTTTCATGAAACCAGGTCTGACACATGCTCGGGTTTGCCAAACAGAAATGTAGTACCTCCGGTGCAAAATGCAATATTGCAAAAGGAGTGTTTGAATAAATACTTTTAATACAATTTAGATGGGTGTTAGATCTGGGGGTCTCTAGCTGGCAATGGTATTCACCTTTGTCCAAATAGGGACCCTTACGTCTAAGTCGGGATAAGGGGATTGCACTCCTTAATAACCCCTGATCACCCCCTTGGTAGCTTGGCACGAGCAGACAGGCTTATCTCAGAGGCAGTGTGTTAAGCATTTGTGAATATACACAGTAATACAGTGAAAACACTACAGATGACACAACTCAGGTTTGATAAAAATAATTATTCTTTATATAGACTTAACACAAGACCACAAACGACAAAAATCCACAATACTGCACTTAAGATTGCTTAAAAGATGATTAAAGTTGGTTAGTTCAAGTTGATGATAAATGAGACAAAGTTCCCAACAAAGTACCTGAATGTGTAACGCAAAGTAAACAAAAGGCTCGCAAAAGGGGAGATGCGTCGGTTCCTTGAACCGGGGGAGGTGATGCGTCATGCCTCAATGCTTGCGCAGAGTAGGGGATGCATCGTGATCCTTACCGTTGCGGGGTTGATGCGTATATTCTTGCCCTGTGGGCCCGATGCGGTGGGCAAAATGGCACCTTGATGCGATGCGATGATCCGGTTGTGATGCGAGAAGATGGCGCCCTTGATGCTCCAATACGAAGACAATGCGTAGACGTCCTGGCAGCCTTGCGATGTCACTGTACATTGGAGCCACGACAGGCCCTGCAACACGCTTCTCTGGTGATGCGATGGCGACTCTCGCGATGACGTCACGCTTCTCCGGTGATGAGACAGTAGGCAGCTTCGATGAACACATGCTTCCAGGGAAATGCGATTAAGGCTCGCTTCTCCGGCGATGTGATGATTTCAGCTGCGGCGGTGACACGCTTCTTCTCGATGCGTTGCGCTTCCAGCTCCCAGCGACACGCAAATGTCTGGAGTTGAGAATTCCCAGCAAGGAAATTCAGAGGGGAGCTGGAGGTGAAGTCTTTTGTCCCTGAGTCTTCAGCAGGAGGCAAACACAGTTCAAGCCCTTGGAGAATATTCTATACATGATGAAAGTCCTTAAAAAATTCCTTCTCCTTTCCTTAGCAATGAAGCAACCACTGCAGGCCAACCCAGCAAACTGCACACTGGCAGAGGGGCAGTAAAACTCCTGCAGCTGCCTTGGTTCTTCTCCTTGGCAAAAGGTTTGTTGTTCCAGAAGTGATCTAATTTCTTGGGATCAGGGTCCCAATTTTTATACCCCAAAATCCTTTGTTCTCTGAAGGCAGAAGGGCCTCTGTCTAGTCCAAACCAGTTCCTGAGCACTTTGTTTACATGACTCTCTTCTTCCTTTCACTGTGCAGGGCAGAGACATCAGACAAGCCACAGGAGGTGGAGCCAGCATTGTAGCGGGAAGACCCAGCCCTATTCAGGTCCCAGGTGCAACTCCTCCCTCCCATCTAGATGCAGATCTCTCTATTCACCACTGGGGTACCCCAGCTGTGTCCTGAAATCCCCCAGCCCTGTCACCCATGACAACCCAGACAAAGAATACACAACCTAGCAGAAGCAGGCCTGGACAGTTAGGCTAGAAAATACCTACTTTCTAAAAGTGGTACTTTCAAACACAGAATATTAAAACCAACTTTATTAAAAGATGTATTTTATTATTCTGAGTTCAGGCATACTAAACTCAAATTTCTCCCATGTTCCCTGAGCCAGTTAGGATTATAAGAATGTAATAATCCAACTGCCCACTCTGGCCTATGGAGAACAGATAGCTTTCAATAGTAAAAAAACGAAAATGGCTGTAATTCACTATTAGGACATGCTACACACACCAGAGCATGTCCTACCTTATACTTACAATGCACCCTGCCCTTGGGCCTACCATAGGGGTGTCTAATATGAAGTAAAGGGGAGGTTTAGAGACTGGCAAGTGGGTGCACTTGTTAAATATTGCAGGGATTTGTTAGCATGAGCTGAAATCCATTTTGTATTTCTGACAGCCATCTTGTTTGCCATGTGCTGCCACATGCTCGCCATGTGCTCTGTCCTCTCTCAGTGTTGACTGCGCTTGTAATCTGCCTAGAAACGAACTATATTTAGCATCTTCCACCTTCGCACATGCTCAGATGGGCCTAGCTAGTAGAACGCACCTTCTCTTCTTGTAGAACTGTCAGGCTATTTTTGCTGCTGTAAGGAGAAGTAACTCTCCTCCCACTTTGTTGAGCAGGCAGATCTTGCATGCCCATATTGGTAAACAGCCTTTGCAACAAAACTTTTACAACGCACTACCATTACAACGCGGTCATTACAACGCAAACCATTACAAAGCATTGCGCTGGGGGGCGCTCTAGGATAGGGAATAAGTTTAATTTTTTATCCAACACCTTCCCTAGTGTCCACGGGGACTGGAGTTGGAATAGAAAATTAAACTTTTGTAAAGGTATGCAATGTAAAAACCGCGTTGTAAAGGCAGGCGTTGTAATAGCCTGCGTTGTAACATCATACATCCGCCCATATTAGTCATTTTGCATGCTTACATGTGCCAGGACTGCCCCTTGGTCTTATGCTGACTATGTAACCCTAAGCATATATAAGGCCTCTGTTTTCTGTACTCCTCAGACTGCCTCATTCATGTGCTAAAGCTTCTTTGTGATGTAGTCTCCCTCATTTGAGGTTAATGAAGATGTTACTTTTATATTTCAGCTTCTGTGCCAAATTTTTCTTTGTTGGTTTAAAAGGACCAAGCATCAGTGGGAACCCTGAGAAGGTTTCTATTTCTAACACACTCGGCCAAGTCGACATGGTAATGCTAGACTGCACACAGGCCTTGCAATGGCAGGCCTGAAACACACTATACAAGCTGCTTCTGTGGGTGGCACAACCAGCGCTGCAAGCCCACCAGCAGCATTTGATTTACAAGCACTGAGCACGCATGGTGCACTTTACTAGGGGCTGACAGATAAATCAAATAACCCAATCATGGAATCACCAATTAGTACATTAATTTATCATAGGGAGCACTTGCACTGTGACACTGATTAGCAGTGGCACAGTGCCCAAAGCTTAAAACCAGCAAAAACATTTCAAAACAGAGGAGGCAATCCATCAAGATGGAAGGGAGACTCACACCAATGATGCCAGGTCTAACAATGGGCACATCTTATTGCAGTGGCACAATAAAGAAAGGAGGAAGATCAGTTGGTTTTCTTTGTATGTAAATATTTGTTGAATGTTTAACTGCTAGGAGAGATGAAAGTCCATTGCAGAGGTTTATTGCAAAGTCGGTGTGGGTAGGGTGGCAGAGACAGGGTTTGTGATTTAGTGAGGGTATGTGCGTGGTGTAGTGAGGACTGGCAGGAAGCAAATTCTTTGAGTTGGTGTAAAGGCCATGAGCTGTGATGAGAATATATAGGTCATAGGTTCAAATCTTGGGATTTTGAGATATACCTAAGCACTGTTTATTTGGAGGGAGTGGATTTGCTGAGGTGCTAAGGCAGCATTTATCCGCATAGTGAGAGTAGATCTCAAGTATCAATTTGTCAAAGTGTCACAAGTCACAAAGGCTCTCGCAGCACAGTCAGCTGGGCTAATGGCACACTGCGAGCAAGCACTGATTTCTCAGATGATCACAGTGCCCAGAAAGAGGTGATGAAACACTCATCATTCATAATTGTAGGTCAAAAGTTTGCTGTGCACTGATCATTCAGAGAACTAGGCATGCGTTGCTCAGAGTATTATCAATTGCTCGTATGACTTCATAACATTTGATTTGAATGTTTATATATTTATCTGTTGTCATCCTGCATTATGAGTCATGTTGTTTTTTTAGAGAAGGTGTGTCTGGGTCACATTCCTTGTCTGGGTGAACCACGAAAGTCACTAAGCAAGCCTGTGATTATCCTCTTTTACCATAGCACAAAAGGACTCATGCTTAACTTAGTGGTAATGTGCATAGTACTTATGCGGCAGTCAACAAATAAAGTGATAGTGTGAAAACACTACATAAGAAAGATCCCAAATCATTCTATGTCACTGGAGCTTCATGTTGGCAGTCATCACAGGCTACTGCTGCTGGTTTTTGGCAAGGACACAAAAAGCAGGTTGTCGAAGGAGACTCACGTCAGCTGGAATCGCAGATGGTTGCCAGGCAACATGAGGAGTCCATTTGTAGTCGCACAGGGACAAATACCTGAGAATCTTCACCAGAGACTCTGGACTTGTGGTTTTAAGCCAAGAAGAGAACACTCTGATGCCAGTCTCGGGGCACGACCTGGATATGCAACTCTTAGGCATCAGCACTCACTCCGGCAGAGGCCAGCATCAGGGCTCAGGCCGGTCCATGCAGGACCAAGCTGTGCTGGTCGGCTTGACAGTTGCAGGAAGACATCTGGAAGCTTGTCCTTTCCCTGCAGATCTAACAGGAGAGTCAACTGACACGTATGTGGAGCCTGAGCTCCAGTCAAGCAGGTCCAATCCTTCTTTTTCAGATAGCAGGGCAGTCCTTTTCCTCAATCTTTCACTGGACCAGCCTTGTTCTGATGAGAGGTTTTGAATGTGCCACTTTTATCCTCAGTGCCAGCCTGCAGGTAAGGGATGTCCCCTCTGTATACACTTGCCTCTTATTTTTGTTTGGCTCCAAAATGAGTAGGGTAGCAAAGGGTAGATAGGCCTATTTGTGAGCTGCATTTGTCAGTGACACAACAGGCAACCCTTAGACGTCGGGGGGGAGCAAGCCCTGAGGCTATGCTTTGAAGTTCAGGAAGGCTAAGCACAATCTTCCAGGACATCCTTGTTAGGAGGTGAACACCCCACCCACACCCAAGGCCTATTAGTCCCCATGTCTGGAAGTAATACACAAAACACAACAGCACACACATTCACAGTCATGTGATCCTGGACCTTGGCAGAAATGCACACTTGCTTTATGCAGAAAAATGCACACTTTCTAAAATTGGCTTTTTCAGAATAGCAACTTAAAATCCGTCTTCACAAATAAAGAGGATTTCAAATTGCAATTTATGTGAAAGGAAATAGTGTCTCTTGATATGGTCCCAAATTGAAGTTATGACTTCTAAAGCTTAACAAGATAGCCCAGTGTTAGTTTATGGGAAAGTTAGTTTTACAAAAATGAAAACTTCCTTTAGGAGTTTTTCACTGTCAGGGCATGTGAAACTAAAAATAAACATGTCCTACATTTTAAATACAATGCACTCTGCCCTATATATTAGGGGGAATTATAAGTATGAAACAGGAAGATTTATGCCTAGAAAAAGGTTTGTAATGACTGATTGAAATGGCAGTTCAACACGTTACTATAGATTTTAGTGGTCGGCCAGAGACATGTTTTGCAGTGCAACTTTAGTGGGGGAGGAGAGCACAACATGAAACGGCACAAAACAAAACGTGGAGACACCACAATTTCACAGTGAAAAATTACCCTTTTTGTTTCCAAAGTGCCTATCGGTAATTTTTTTACCCTAGCTCTGCCGGCACCTAGGGAAACCTATACATTTTTTAAAACTAGACCCCCATAGAAACCCAGGATGGTGTGACTTGACTGGCTCTCACTAGGTTCTGTTACTCAGAATCCCTTGCAAACTTAACAAATTGTCGAAAAAAACTATTTCCCCATATTTCTGTAGTGGAAAGTTCTGGAGTCTGCGTGGATCCACTAATTTCCACTCACCCCGCGTTCCCCAAAGTTTTCCGAGAAAAATGATACCTCACTTGCGTGGGTGGGTCAAGTACCCGCGACCAGCAAGGGCCCAAAACCTATTGAGGCGACATCAGAATTACCTATCAGAAACCAATCTGGATTTACACCTGGGGTCCCATGAGTTTTTGGCCCGGGGCTCGGCAGCCATCTAGGGAAACCTACCAAACACACACATTTCTGGAAACTAGACACCTGAGGGAGTCCAGCGAGGTATGCCTTGCATGGATCCCCCAAAATTATCCTACACAGTATCCCCTGCAAACCTCAAATTTTACTGAAAAAATCACTTTTTTCTCAAATATCTGTGTGGGAAAATTCTGGAATCTGCGTAGATCCACAAATTTCCTCCCACCCAGCATTTCCCCCAGGATTCCTGATAAAAATGGTACCTCACTCATGTGGGTGGGTCAGGGACTCGCAACAGGCAAGGGCCCAAAACCTATTGAGGCAACATCAAAATTACTTTTCCCAAACCAACCTGGTTTTGCAAGGGGTCCCATGAGTTTTTGGCCCGGGGCTAGGCGGACATCTAGAGAAACCTACTAAACCCACACATTTCTGGAACCTAGACACCCGGGGGAGTCCAGCTAAGTATGGCTTGCGTGGGTCCACCAACATTCTCCTAAACAGAATCCCCTGCAAACCTCAAATTTTGCTGAATTTTTTTAATAACATTTCTGTGTGGGAAAGTTCTGGAATCTTCGTGGAGCCACACATTTCCTACCACCCAGCGTTCCCCCAGGTGTCCTGATAAAAATGGTACCTCACTTGTGTAGGTAGGCATAGTGGCTGCAACAGGAAATGGCCCAAATCGTACTGTTGGGACTTCAAAATTGCCTATAACAAAACTACCTGGTTTTGGGGGGGGACACCTGGGGTTTTGGCCCTGGGCTTCATGCCATCTATGGAAAGCTACCAAACCCACACATTTCTGAAAACTATACACCCTGGGGAATCCAATTAGGTATGGATTGGTTGCAACCCTCAACATTTCCCTTCGTACAATCCCTTGCAAACCTCAAATTGAGCTGAAAAAAATCCACTTTTCCGCATACGTTTGAGTGGAATCACTGTGGAGGATAAAATGTCCTATCCCACAGCGTTCTCCTGAGTAAAATGATACCTCACTTGTGTGTGTGTCCAATGCAGAATTGACTAAAAATGTATTTTTAAAGCAATGTAGCGCTTAGAATTCTCGGTGCTGTACCCTAATTCTCTATGTTTTGGTCTCTTCCCAGTCACAGGCCCCTGCCCCACCCACACAAGTGAGGTATCATTTTACTCTGGAAACCTACCAAACCTATATATTTCTGAAAACTATACAGCAGGGGGAGTCCAGCGATGTATGGGTTGCGGGGGTACTCCAAAGTTTTCCTACCCAGAATCCCCTGCAAAACTTAAATTTAACTGAAAAAACACATTTTTCTCAAATTTCTGTTTGGGAAAGTCCTGGAATCTACGTGGATCCACAAATTTCCTACCACCCAGCGTTCCCCCAGGTCTTCCGATAAAAATGATACCTCACTCATGTGGTTGGGTCAAGTTCCCGCTAAAGGCAAGGGCCCAAAACGTACTGAGTAGACATCAAAATGCCTAACACATAACAACCTAGTTTTGCAAGGGGAGGTCCCCTGGGTTTTTGGCCCCGGGCTCGGGGCCATCTAGGAAAACCTACCAAACCCACACATTTCTGAAAACTAGACAGCCGGGGGAGTCCATCGAGGTATGGCTTGCATGGGTCTCCCAATGTTTTCCTACCCAAAATCCCCTGCAAACCTCAAATTTAGCTGAAAAAAAAAAAAATTCTCAAATTTCTGTGTGGGAAAGTTCTGGAATCTACGTGGATCCACAAATTTCCTACCACCCAGCTTTCCCCCAGGTCTCTTTATTAAAATGATACATCACTCATGGGGGTGGGTTGTAGGAGAGTAGGATCTGCTTACTATGGTTACCCCCACTTTTTTTCTGGTGATTCACTGTTTTTCGACTGTCAGTCACCCATATGGCAGACCTTACGAATCCTGAAGGCAGGGTGCTTGGTTTCTTGTGAGAGGGTGCCCATGCATGAGCAGGTCCCCTCTGCAGCTTTCGGAATCTATTGTCTGAGGCTGTTCTGTGATGCAGCCAGACAATATACACTTAAATGCATTATTAACCTTGTGGTAAATGCTAACTTTGGAATGGCTGCATTGAAACTTGTTGTTTTTGGTTTCAAACACTTTGGAATCCTAGCCCCCACCAGTCCTGGCACACAGGGTTAGAATTCCACCCTTCTAGAGGGAGAGACATGTACACACTGGTCTTCCCGGTAATAGTTTAAAAGAGCCCTGGCATTACAAAATGGGTGCCGCAGCCACAGACACAAGTCTGGCCTCCTTCTGCTGACCGAAACTCTGGCAGAGGAGGCCTGGACAATAGGTTTCCTGTCACAGGGAGGTGTAACCACCTCCCAGACAGGCTTTAGTGTATTTAGGCTGGGTGTGTGCACTCTGAGAGTACTTTGAAGTCTGCAATGGGGGCACATTCGGTGTCCCTGTGCATAGCCCAATTCAAACCAGTTGCAGGGGCTGCCAGCCCCTGCTCTGGCGTGAAACTGGACAAAAGAAAAGGGTGTAGCCACCCCTCTTTCCAGACCCTCCCATAGGTGGGTCCCCAGAGTATGTCGAACCCCTTTATTAGGTACAAGTAAGGAACCCCTGGCAACAGGACTTTAGATTACACCTGGACGAAACTCTGAAGCTGAATCCTGGAACTTCGCCGTGCTACTAAAAACTAGAGGATGGGTGAATCTCCCTTGGGGTCATGGAGTGACTACCCTGGTTAGCAGGCAACCAACAAAGCATTTGCCAGTCTGCATCTCTGAAGCTCCCGACGGACTCTGAAGTACTTGCAGCCCAGGAAGAGGATTTCCAGACTTCTCAGAGGATGACCCGAATCCCCAGCAAAGCTGAGACCCGCAACCCTGGTGAGTGACGTGGAACTCAAACTCATGGACACCATGCACATTTGCTAGTGCATTAACTTCTCAACATCTCCTGAAGTTGGTCTTTGGGTTACTTGTAGCCCAAGCCCGAGCACGATCTGCACTGAAAAGTTTTGGCCTACACTCCACGAGTGAGCCCACTTCTTGCATTTCCGCTCAAGGATCATTTGGGATCACTGGTCCTTCGATGGGTGGGTACCTGTAAAGGCTACTCTGACTTCCCTTGGGCTTCCCTGGCTGCTCCAGACGTGCCCTGACACCCTACTATGTTGTGAGTCTCTCAGACCTTGCCTGTCTGCACCAAAGCATTTCTTTGATTCCTATGTCGGTTGCTGTTGCCAAGGCTTGTTGGGTCCAATCTGGGCACGACACCGCTGCATTCGACATCCTTCATGGGAGAGCTTGATTCCAGATCCTGGTTGTCGTCAACACCCCCTGGGCCTCATGGCTGATGAGTCAAGCTTCACCTTCTACACCTGAAATCACCCGACATCGGTGGGTATTTGACTATCGTGCCCCTGGTCACTGGCAAGAGACCCAGACTCTGTCCCCTCTGCTTTCAGGTTCTTCTCATCTTTTATCCAGTCTTGGATCACACTGGACACTTTCCACTTGGATGGCAGCAGCACTTAGCAGCAAATCGCCATTGAAAACAACGTTGAATCCCAAAACCAAAAGACACCTATGCACCGGCTTCCCTGGGTGAGGTAACTCGAGTACTCCAGTGCTCCCATGAGTGTTGGCCCTAGAACCCCTTAAGTCTAAAGGGGTTTGCTCAAAGTCCTCTCCTGAGTGTCCTTTATCTTTAAATTTCCAACTGCCACTTTCCCCATAGAAGCTAACGGTGTCCCGCGGCTGTGTTCTTACACTGCACACGTCCTCCGTGGGTCCCCTGTGTCACTACCTTGGGTAGTGCCTTGTGGTCCTAGCAATTCTACAGGCTCTAGGCCTTATGTCTAGTCAAGTCATGGTTCTTATACCACTTTCTTAATATATGGTTTGGTATGCCCCTAGGGCTCAAAGTACATTGTGCTAATTTACTGTGTGCTATTAAGTTTACGGTATGTACTTTTGCCTTTAGCCTCATAAAGAGACTAGTGGGATGTGTTTAGAATAAATACATATATTTTATATATACACCTGGTGTGCTTCTCCTTTCATTTGGTCATTCACAAGATTATAGACTGGTAAAGGATAGCTTTCTATAAAGGTTGTTTTTAACCAACCATCAATAAGGGTTGTTTGGACTGGGGCAAGGTGCCCACTAGAATAGTGGACAGCATATGCCAGGCCAACTTCTCACATGGGTCAAGTACCCGCTATGGGCATGGGCCCAAAACATATTGAGGAGATATCAAAATGACCTATTACAAAACTACCTAGTTTTGCAAGGCGGGGACACCTGGGTTTTTGGTCCCGGGCTCGGCGGCCATCTTGGGAAACCTACAAAACCCACACATTTCTGAAAACTAGACACCGGGGGAGTCCAGTGAGGTATGGCTTGCATGGGTCCCCTAACGTTTTTGTTAGAACTGGGATTTTCTGGTTGGCTAAGGCTGACGCCAAAGCCAGGCAGAAACCACCATTCTAGTCAGGGCAAGGGAGTAACAGGCCAAGATAACCCCTGCTCACCCCCTGGGTAGCTTGGCATGAGCAGACGGCTTATCCCGGAGGCAATGTGTAAAGCATTTGCGCACGAACACAACAGCAACAACATCCTAGGCACACGACAAAAGGAACTTCACACAAGGTTATATAAAAATAACTTTTGTATTGTCAAAACACATCAGATAGTAATCACACAATATACATTGTGCCAACTTTCACGGGCAATATTCACAAGGGATTATTTACAGGACAGGGCCACATGGGCCACTGTCAGAGATCAGCACTTTTAGAACTAGAAATACTGTTAGAAATAGCACGTTGTAGATCACAGAATAATAATCACTTTAGCACACAACCAGTAACTACTGGCACCAGGTAAGTACCACCTACGCAACCCTAACCACCTTAGGAGAATATTACGCAGGGAACCTGGGCTTCACTAGCACCAACTGTACTAGGAGAAAACAACCACCTAAGTATCACAATACCTGTAGGGGTATAAGCATGAACATATTACACATGATGCATCACAACATTCATAGGTGTAGGAAAAGAAAACACATAATGCATCAAAACACATTCAGCGGTGTAAGAACAAGGCACATGATGCATCAAAACGCATTCAGAGATGCAGCACAGGAAAACACAATTGCGCCAAACTCACATAAGTCACCACCTGTGACTGTACCCAGGCCATCTGGCCTTGTTGGGGGCTAGGACGCCCTGTGTCCCAAAGTCAGGGGGGCCTAAACGTAGCAGCTGGCACTAAGTGCTACGCAGCTGTGGAAGGCCTGGCACTACTGTGCCATCTCTGTACCTCTCAGAAATTCTCAAAATGTGCCTAAACGGTGCAGCTGCCCACTAATTGCTGGGCAGCTGGGAACTCAACTGCAATGGGGGGGCCCTCACTGGCCCTTGAGGACCCCACTGGGTCCTTTAAGTACATGTCCCCAAACACTAACGCCTATAATAAGGCCAGGGGATAGCCACACAGGCTCTCTAGACAACAATGCCCCTGTGGTCGTGGGAGCCTCGAGACTCTAAACACAAATGTGCCCTCTGGAGCCTCCTGACAACGTTGGAGTCCCTCACGGGGGACTCGAGAACAACTACGCCCGGGTGGAGCCCTCGGGGCTCTGAATCAGACCCGCCCTCTCACCTGGTGGAGCCCGACAGGCTCTGAATAAACCATGCCCCCTGAGCCCTCGGGGCTCTAAAGCAAATATGCCCTGTCGTTGGAGTCCCCCTCCTGGGGACTCGAGGTGAACACGGATCCCCGGGAACTCCACGGGCCCCTGAGAGAGATGCCTAATTGTTGGAGCGGCCCACTGAGCACACAGGGCCGCTCTGACTCTGTGCCAGCACTGGCACCACCAACTCCTGGTCTCACGGAGCTCCCTCCCCAGCCCTTCCTCACTCACCGGGCTTCTCGGGGGGGACTCCTCTGGTTGGCGGTGCCGGACATCTCTGCCGGGGCTCCCTCCAGGACACGGGAGCCCCGTAACACCTCTGCTCGCCTCTGTTGGCGGCCCGGGGGCTCTCACCACTTCATGGGAGCCCCGGGCCGCAGGAGGACGCCACTTCTTCTCGGGGTCTTGAGGAGGGGGGGTGGGCTCCCGACCTCCTCTCTCCGAAACAGCTTCCGGGGCATACTCGGGACTTCCGTCCGGCGTCCCCGCCCCCAACCAGGCGGGCGGCAGACGTGGCGACCAGTTCTTTAACGAGGCTCGGGCCGCGGCGGTGATTCTCGGCACACAACGAGGGGTGGACTCCCTCTAGGATAAAAGTCACGTGTAGGACAAATATGCGGCGTGGGCAGCCGCGAAAAGTGGCATAAGAGCGATACCAAGTGCTTAGGGGATAATCAAAGTGCTCCCAGTGCTATAAGTAAAAATACAGCACTCTCAATCGCTAGGGGCCAAAATGAAGCGCTCCCAAGGAGCTAGAGGCATAGGCAAGCCCACAGGCCCCAGGGACACAGGATTCAAAGTCAAAGGTCCTGGGGCCAAAAGATGGAGCAAACAGCTCCCAAGAAAAAGGAAATTTCTCCAGCCTCCAAGTCCATCAGGTATCCAGGGGCTGGGCAGGGCCCAGGGAGGCAAGCCTTCCCCTGGGCCCAGGCAGCAGCACGCCCCTGGCAGGATTCAAGTAGCAAAACAAGAACGTTTTGTAAGGTTACACAGCCCCTCTTTATACAGTGAATTCCTTTCTCTAAAGGTGCAGGGTGGGGGAAAAACCAGGCGCAGCTGGTTTGGGAGCCCCCTTGATGAGCTCAGCCACCCTTCCCATTCACTAGTCAGGCTAGGGTCATCAGTCGCACCACAGGGGGCGGAGCCAGCATTGTGTGGGGAAAGCCCAGCCCTATTCAGGACCCAGGTGCACCCCTCCCCTCACATCAGCATGCTAATCTCAACACTCGCCACTGGGCAGACCCATCCAGATTCCTGGAGCCAGGCTCCAGCCAATCACGTGTCAGCACACTCACTACACACGCACACCCATGTATTGAAGTGGCACTTCCACAATAGACACATTCATGCTGCATACATCATTACGCAGTATTCAATCTCACGAGTTCGGACATACCAAACTCGACCCTGCACTCCCTACACATCAGGTCACACCTATTCCCCATGCATTCCTATGGGAGGGCAGGTCACTCACCACACATACACAGAGAGCTCACGCACTTTACACCGTACCACAGTGAAAAAGTGCGCAGAGGCCTAAAATCACCATCACCAGGTTACAGAAATCGGCTAGGAAAAAGCAAAAAGTTTCGGGGTGAACCTGCCAAAAGGGCCAGGTCCAACAGTTTTCTTACCCAGAATCCCCTGCAAACCTCAAAATTAGCACAAAATCCCCACATTTTCAACATATTTTTGGGTGGAATCACTGTGCCGGCTCAAATGACCTACCCCACAGTGTTACACTCAGTCTCCTGATTAAAATGATAACTCACTTGTGTGAGTGGGACAAGGGCCTGTGACTGGGAAGAGCCAAAAACATACGGATTAAGGGTATACCACTGAGAATTCTAAGCGCTACATTTAAAAAAAATATGTTTTTAGCCAATTCTGTATTAGTCACCGATGCAAGTGAGTTATCATTTTACTTGGGACACTAATGAGAATGCTGTGGTGTAGGTCATTTGTGCCGGCTCGGTGATCCCACACAAAAATATATGGAAAAAGTTTTTTTTAGCAAATTTGAGGTTTGCAGGGGATTCTGGGTAAGGTAACATTGGGAGATCCACGCAAACCATACCTCATTGTACTCCCCAGGGTACCTAGTTTTCAGAAATGTGTGGGTATGTATGTTTCCTTAGATGGCGGCGAGTCTGGGGCCAAAACACCAGGTGCCTCCCCAAAACAAGGTTGTTTTGTTATGGGTAATTTTGAAGTCTCCACGGTATGATTTGGTCCATTTCCTGTTGCAGCCACTGTGCCTACCAACACAAGTAATGTACCATTTTCATCGGGAGACATGGGGGGAACGCTGGGTGGTAGGAAATTTGTGGATCCACACAGATTCAAGAACTTTCCCACACAGAAATTTGCAAAAAAAGTGACCTTTTCAGCTAAATTTGAGGTTTGCAGGGGATTCCTGGTAGGAAAATATTGGGGGACCAATACAGGCCATACCTCGCTGGAATGCCCTGGGTGTCTAGTTCTCAGAAATGTGTGTGTTTGGTAGGATTCCCACGATGGCTGCCGAGCCAAGGACCAAAAACCATGGTGACCCCTAGCAAAACTAGGTTGTTTTGTTATAGGTCATTTTGATGTCTTCTCAATACATTTTGGACCCTTCTCTGTCGTGGGTACTTGACCCATCCACGCGAGTGAGGTATAATTTTTATCGGGAGACCTGGGGGAATGCTGGGTGGTTGGAAATTTGTGGGTCCATTTAGATTACAGAACTCTCCCACACAGAATTTAAAAAAAAGTGAATTTATCAGCTACATTTGAGCTTTGCAGGGCTATCTGGGTAGGAAATCCAGGGGGGAATCCATGCAAGCCATACCTTGCTGGACTTCCCTGGGTGTTTACTTTTCAGAAATGTGTGTGTTCTATAGGTTTACCAAGATGGCTACTGAGCCCGGGGCCAAAGACCCAGGTAACTCCCCTTGCAAAACCAGGCTGTTTTGTGATATGTCATTTTGATGTCTACTCAATACGTTTTGGGCCCTTGCCTATAGCGGGTACTTGACTTGGACCCGGGGTCGGCAGCCATCTCAGTAAACCTACCAAACCCACACATTTCCGAAAACTAGACACCCGGGGGTTCCAGCGAAGTATGGCATGCGTGGGTCTCCCAACGTTTTCCTACCCAGAATCCACTGCATACCTTAAATATAGCTGAAAACCCCCCACTTTTTTCTTAAAGTTCTGTGTGTGAAAGTACTGGAATCTACTTGGATCCACAAACCCAGCATTCCCCCAAGTTTCCTGATAGAAAAGATACCTCACTCACATGGGTGAGTCAAGTACCCGCTACATGCAAGGGCCCAAAATGTATTGAGGAGACATCAAAATGACCTATAACAAAACAACCTAGTTTTGCAAGGGGGGTCACCTGGGTTTTCAGAACGGGACTAGGCGGACATTTTCAGAAACCTACCAAACCCACACATTTCTGAAAACTACACACCCAGGGGTGTCCAGCGAGGTATGGCTTGCATGGGTTGCCCAAAGTTTTCCTACCCAGAATCCCCTTGTAACATCAAATTTAGCTGAAAAAACCATTTTTACTCAAATTTCTGTGTGGGAAAATTTGGAATCTATGTGGATCCGCAAATTTCCTACCACCCAGCTTTCCCCCAGGTCTCCCAATAAAAATCATACCTCACTCACGTGGATGGGTCAAGTACCCACTACAGGCATGGGCCCAAAACGTACTGAGTAGACATCAAAATGACCCATCACAAAACAACCTGGTTTTGTAAGGGGGTCACCTTGGTGTTTGACCCCGGGCTTGGCTGCCATCTTGGGAAAATACCTAACCCACACATTTCTGAAAAACTAGACACCCGGGGGAGTCTATCAAGGTATGGCTTGCATGGATCCCCCAAAGTTTTCCTACCCAGAATCCCATGCAAGCCTCAAATTTAGCTGAAAAAAAACACCTTTTCCACATATTTTTGTGTGGCATCAAAATGGCGGCACAAATGTCCTACCCCAAAGCATTCCCAACAGCCTCCCAAGCAAAATGTTACCTCTCTTGTGTGGGTAGGGCAAGGACCTGTGACTAGGAAGAGCCCAAAACATAGGGACACCCGGGGAAGTCTATTGAGGTATGGCTTGCATGGATCCCCCAAAGTTTTCCTACCCAAAATCCCCACAAACCTCAAATTTAGTTGAACAAAGCACATTTTCCACATATTTTTGTGTGGAATCACCATACCGGCACAAATGTCCTAACTCACAGCATTCCCTCCAGTCTCCCGAGGAAAATGATAGCTCACTTGTGTGGATGCGGCAAGGGCCTGTGACTGGGAAGCGCCCAAAACATAGGGAGTAAGGGTATAGCACAGAGAATTCTAAGCGTTACATTTTTTTTAAATTCGTTTTTAGCCAATTCTGCATTAGTCACGCACACAAAGGAGGTATCATTTTACTCGAGACTCTAAGGAGAATAATGTGGTGTAGGTCAGTGGTTCCCAAACTTTTGACTCATGAGGACCCACTGAATCACTACTGGAAGCCGGGGACCCCCAAGCAATTTGTACAATTTAAATTTACTTTTAAAAACCCCTTCTCTCTCTGCCCGGTTTTTCCTTCTGTACCCCTCACTGCCCCATGTCTCTCCCCCGGTTTTCCCTTCTGTTCCCCTTGCTGCCCCCGTGCCTCTCTGCCCGTTCTGCCTTCTGTTCTTAGCTGCCCCTATATTTTCCCTCATTTTTTGTGCCTTTCTGCCCTCTGTTCCACTCGTTTTTTGTGACCTTCTGCCTTCTGTTCCACTCGTTTTTTCCTAATTTCTTGTGCCTTTCTGCCCTCTGTTCCACTCATTTTTTCCTACTTTTTTGTGCCTTTCTGCCCTCTGTTCCACTCGTTTTTTGTGCCTTTCTGCCCTCTGTTCCACTAGTTTTTTTTGCCTTTCTGCCCTCTGTTCCACTAATTTTTCCCTCATTGTTTGTGCCTTTCTGCCCTCTGTGCCACTCATTTTCCCTCGTTTTTTTGCTCTTCTGCCCTCTGTGCCATTTGTTTTTCCCTTTTTTTTGAGTTGTGCCCTTCTGCCCTCTGTTCCACTCATTTTCCCCTCATTTTTTGTGCATTTTTGCCCTGCTCCACTCGTTTTTTGTGCCCTTCTGCCCTCTGTTCCACTCGTTTTTTGTGCCTTTCTGCCCTGTTCCACTTGTTTTTGTGCCCTTCTGCTCTCTGTTCCACTCTTTTTTTTGTGCCCTTCTGCCCTCTGTTCCACGAATTTTTCCCTCATTTTTTGTGCCTTTCTGCCCTCTGTTCCACTCGTTTTTCCCTCGTTTTGCGCCCTTCTGCCCTCTGTGCCACTCATTTTCCCTCGTTTTTTGTGCTCTTCTGCCCTCTGTGCCATTTGTTTTTCCCTTTTTTTTGAGTTGTGCCCTTCTGCCCTCTGTTCCACTCATGTTTCCCTCATTGTTTGTGCCCTTCTAACCTCTGTTCCAGTCGTTTTTTGTGCCTTTCTGCCCCTGTTCCACTTGTTTTTTGTGCCCTTCTGCCCTCTGTTCCACTCGTTTTTTTGTGCCCTTCTGCCTTCTGTGCAACTCGTTTTTGCCTTGTTTTTGTGCCCTTTTCTGCCTTCTGTTCCACTTGTTTCCCTGCAGCCCTGCCCCCCTGACTACCCACTGCATATTCGCTGCCCCCGCCTCCCGAATGTATTGTTATGGTCTCGCCGCCCCTGCACCAACATTCACAGCTCTTATGTGCTGTGAGGACGGATGGACGTTTAATTTTTCTCTAAATGCGCGAATACACAACAAGGCCCAACTCTGAAGGGGGCGGGGGGTACCCCCACTGTTGGCCGCCTGGACCCCTGATTCTAGATCCAGAAGATGACAGACGTGTTTGCGGCAGGCTGCGCTGTGTTAATATACAGTTATAATATTCAGGCCCTGGCAGACACGGTTCTCAGCCAGGCACAGCCCTCATTAATTTTTTATCGATACCCCAGACTGGGGCTGAGAAAATCAGCGTCCGCCTGATCGCAAGTGACGAAAAATAAAGGCCTGTAAAGACCGAGGCCCACATGTACCTGTTGGTCTGTAAGGAAAACACAAAATAAATTAAAACACTGGCATCACAAACATAGTGCGCAGGTGCATTGTGGAAAAATTGCTGGTGAACGAGTTGAAGCTGGGAGTTGAAGTACCACAACAATGAGGTAAGGGGCATCTGCCACATCACCCTGGTGGGAAATAACCTGCTGCACGCATGGGCGTTTATGCTGCATCTGGGCCTGAGCATAACAGATTCATCACTATGTGTTGATTCAGAGCTGAAGGCGGCGTGGCCTCCCCTAACAACACTTCCTGTCATGGTACCTCACCTTTACCCAATCCTGATTTTACAGTGAGGGGGCGTAGAGGGGGCATATTCGGAGTGCTTTGAGGGGTGGGTATGTATTCTTTGCTGTTCTGACCACAGGACCCGTCTGTCCCCGGGGCTGACTAGGATGCCCCAGAGACCTCAGCCAAGACCCGTTAGCGCTGCAGTGTGCCGCAGACAAATGCTATCCATGCCAGGGGTGGGGCGGAAGGCAGAACTACAGACCTCCCCCGCGCTAGTCCTTAACTCCGTGCGAGTGGGCTCGGACGCTCCTGCAGTTTTAATCACTTACTGCCCTGCTAGGGTGGGCCATCCCTCCAGCACTAATCACTTACCGCCCCGCGAGGGGTGGTTGGCTTCCGGGGGCCCCTCCAGCACCAATCACAACTCACAAGAAGCCGCCTTACGAAGGAGAGCGACTCGGGCCCCTTAAGCACTAATCTGTTTTCGCCCTTGCGAGGGAGGGCGGCCCCCAGATGCCCCCTCCGGCTCTAACCACTCACGACCACAGGCACTCGAGTCCTGCGGACCCCCTAGGAATGTCTCACGGACCCCTGGGGGTCCACGGACCACAGTTTGGGAAACACAGGTGTAGGTTATTTGTGCCGGCACAGTGCTTCCACAGAAAAATATGTGGAAAATGTAGTTTTTTCAGCTAAAATTTGAGGTTTGTAGGGGACTCCGGGTAGAGAAACTTTGCGGATCCACGTAAGCCATACCACATTGGACTCCCCAGGGTGTCTAGTTTTCAGAAATGTGTGGGTTTGGTATGTTTGCTTAGATGGGGCGAGCCTGGGGCCAAAACCTCAGGTGCCCACCAAAACCAGGTTATTCTGTTATTGTTAATTTTTGAAGTCTCTACAGTACGATTTGGGCCATTTCCTGTTGCAGCCACTGTGCCTACCCACACAAGTGATGTACCATTTTTATCGGGAGATCTGGGGAAAAGTTAGGTGGTAGGAAATTTGTTGATCCACACAGATTCCAGAACTTTCCCACACAGAAAATGTTTTAAAAAGTGATTTTATCAGCTAGATTTTGGCTTTGCAGGCCATTCTGGGTAGGAAAACGTTGGGGGATCTAAGAAAACCCACACATTTCTAAAAACTAGACACCCGGGGGAGTCCAGTGCGGTATGGCTTGCGAGGGTCTCCCAACGTTTTCCTACCCATAATCCACTGCATACCTCAAATATAGCTGAAAAAAACACTTTGTTTCTTAATTTTCTGTGTGTGAAAGTTCTGGAAACTATGTGGCTCCACAAGTTTCCTACCACACGGTTTTTCCCCAGGTCTCCCGATAGACATGATACCTCACTTACGTGGGTGGGTCAAGTACCCGCTACAGGCATGGGGCCAAAATGTATTGAGGAGTCATCAAAATGACCTATTACATAACAACCTAGTTTTGCAAGGGGGTCACCTGTTTTTTTAGCCCAGGGCTCAGCGGCCATCTCGGGAAAAGTTAGAAATAGGGTAGCATGGTGCAGAGCGGGCGGGCCAAACTCCGGGGGACATGTGTAAAGCATCCATGCAGCACAAACAGACAACATACAAGGTACACTACAAAAAGTGACCACACCAGTTTAGGTGAAAAACAGCATATGTATTATGCACAACACAGCAAGAAGTAATCACAGGGGTGAACATGGCGCCAACTGGCACCCGGTAGTCATGTACAGAAGTGGACTATTTACAGGGCACTCTGGCCGCTGCCAGAACCATCACAAGAGTATGTGGAATAAAGTAAGGTGCAAGGAATAGATGTAGAGTTCAGCAGCTGTAGCTTTAGGGGAAAACACTTTCAGGATGGCTGTTTCAACATTAGCACCACAGTATTGTCATAAGGCCTAAACCTGGGGCATAAATCACATAAGCATGACGCATTAGGAAGGAACATCCCATTAGCCTCAATAATGAACGAAGAACAGCCAGTTAATACTGGCAAGGTCTGGAACTTAGCTGTGTCTCACGATAGGCCTCAATTGCAGTGTGAGCAGGTCTGAAACAGCAAACCCCTCAACACCTCCTTAGACATAGAGACACAAGCTATGTAGACTCATTGGCCAGCGACACCTTAAATCAGGCCCCTTATGCACTAAACCTTCTTAGTATTAGGTAAAAACAGGTGAGCACCAAAACGTGTCCGTCAGGGAAAATCACATGAGCATGAATACACCATCACTAGACATCACGTACATTATGCATACCCGCATTAGCAGGACCTTGGGCATCCCATTAGCATAAACATCACATTATGCATCGTAAGAGCAGGGCAGACACGGTAGCACCTAGAAGATCGCGCCTTATCATTGGGCATAAGTCACCTCCGGCATTTGCATGTAAAACACAACGGCATAAACATGTGAGCATAGGGGCTTATTATGCACAACAACCTTCAGTGTAAGGGCATCTACCTATTTGCATAAATCCTGGGACAATGCTGTCACTAGGCATTAATCACAATGTGCATAGATCAGCCTCACTGCATTGGACATCAGCATAAACCTTAGCAGCATTGTAATAAGCATAAAAGCGTTAGCATTGACACATTAGCATAAATGCACTAGGAGCACCACATTAGCGTAAGTCACATTAGAAGGGGGGCATAAAACATTAACAGCCATGCAGTCATTGAGGAAAAGCGGCACACATTATAAGTGCCATCAGCCTTGCGGGTTAGCCTTTGGCGCCACAGCGCCTGGGGAATATGGAGTCCCCTATCTGGACTCTGCAATTAAGAGTACCCCACAATGTTGAAGCTGCCCGTTGTCAACCAAGCAAGCAGGAGGGAATCCCACAGGCCGGGATTCCCTCGTAGAGCTTTAGAATCCCGGCGCTGCAGACGTCCGCTCCTCTTCTTCTGGGCACAGTTGTAGCGCCTTGGCAGCAAGCAAAGCACAGTCAATATGAATAAGGCACTCTGGCAGCACCACAATCTAGCACACATGCAGGGGAATTTAAATATAGCGCTTTGACAGCACAGCGCTGCAGGCCTCAGCTCCTCTTCCCTTGGCACCCTGAATATAGCGTTTATGATGTGCTCAATCCCACCAGGGGCTTTGTGAATGACAGGTAGTGCTCCTCACCAGCAATCGAATATAGCGTTCACGAGCCGCTAGGTAGCTGCCACAGATTAAGGGTTCCACCTAAGGACATAGGGCCCACGCTACTCTCTCCTCACTGGCCATCTGCATATAGCGCTTGGGCAGTACAGCGCTAGAGTGCAGGCAGGGGGAGGGTACAGTCAGTCCACATGGATGGCTCACAAGGCACTAGGTCCCACCAGCAGACTCAGGGACAACAGGTTGCGCTCCTCACCTCCTTCTGGGCGCAGTCAAAGGTGATCCCTGGGAATAAGATAAAGTGCTCTTCTTTTCCAGGCGCTAGGGAGCAGTCAGGGCCCAGGTGTAGCGCTCACGAGGCACTAGGGCAGGAGAGCAGGCAGGCATCGCTAGGCCAGGTCAGCGGTCAGTGGGTACTCATCAGTACAGGACAGCAGCTCCTCGGAACCATCATCCCCTGTAACGTGCCACTCCTCCTGGTACAGCAGCCTTAACACCAGCAGCGGGCTCTCACTGGCCCTGGGGACAGTGGAGGGGTGCAAATGGGCTCATGGGCCAGCACACAGGCCCATGCGGCAACACCCCCTGGGAGCAGGTCTCCTCACTCTCAAGTCCACGCTCTGACTGAGCACATGGCATCTCTACTGCTCCACAAATACCAGAAAGGCTGGAAGCTTCTAGAAGGTCCCTGGCAGTTCCAGCCTCCACTGTCACTGTGGGGGAAGTGTAGAGCACCTTGTCACTTCAAACACTAGAACGCCAACCCATCTCAGGCAGGCGGCACTAGTAGACAGAAATGGCGTCCATTTTAAAAGTGACATTTCTGCAATTATGAAAATAAAGTTGCGTATATCATTACACAGCATTTATTATTTTCCTCTCACACCACACATGGCATATACATTTCCTACCATGGGGGAGATGTCCTTTAAGGGGGGGTGGGTCGTAATATACATATGTAAGGCAGAAAGCACACACACTTTGCACTACTAACCAGCGCCAAAGTGTCCAGCATCCTGAACCCACCAATTCCATCACAGCGAAAGGGCTAGGGGATGGCAAACAGTTTCGGGATGACCCTGCAAGCAGAGCCGAGTCCAATATGACACCCTCCCAGCCAAAAGCCAGGGTAGACCAATCAATGTCTTGATGGGCTTCCCTGCTTAGGGTGAGAAAACATGGACACGGGCCCGCAACTGCAGGGACACCCGTAGGTTCTCCTCCACTCTGGAACCCAATGGTTCCCTCTCTCAAACCCTCCTGGACCAACTAAGCACCCCACTGGTGCTCTCTAGCTGGTTGTGGCCAGGACCGGCCCCTAGGCCATCCAGATGTATCTGGCCTTTGCTCGCTCACAGAGTGCGGGGCAGTAGCCCCAGGCCCATAGTACCCGTTGACCACTCTCCTTCTCCTCCTTGCAGCACCAAACTGCTACTGGTCCTCCCACCTGGGGTCCGCACCCTCAGGCTGACCAGCAATCAGGGGTGAGGCTCTCCTCCCCCTACCTCTCTTTCTGGGGTTCCGCCCTCTCCTTCTACGCTTGGCACCCTCAGACCACCACTCTCTCACTCGTCCAGGGCCGTGGCCCTCCAACTGCTTCACCAGCCCAGGGTCTAATCCCTTAAGCTGATCCGGTTCCAGGGGCGAGTCCTCGCTTCCCCTGCACCCACTCCCGGAGTTCTGCACCCTCCCAACTGGAGTAGTACCCCTGGAAGACAATTCTGGGGGGACACTGCTAACAGACATCCCACCCGCCAGGTAAGGCAGTACCTGTTCCTGGCCCCTCCAACCCAGGATCTAAGCCCTGTGGCTGAGCCGGTGCCAGATGTGAGACCTTCCTCCCTCTGCACCCCCTTCCAGAGTTCCGCACCCTCTCACCTGGAGAAGTACCCCTGAAAGTCAACTTGGTGGTGACCATGACCACAGGTGTCCCACCGTCCAGGTCAGGCAGCCCCTGAACCTGGCACCCCAACCCAGGATCTAAACCCTGCAACTGAGCAGACCCCAGAACCTCTGGAGCTCGTATTACCAATGCCCTGGGTTCTCCTGACACAAGGGGCTCCTCTTCACTGGATGGTCTATCAGGACAGCCTAGGCTCCCAAACTGGGGTTCCCTTGTGGAATACTCTCCAGGCCCTGAGACTGTGGTTGGGGCACCTCGGGACACCTCCCTGTCTCACTCCTTCCAATAGATAGGACGTGAGGCTCTACAACCCTCTCACTTACCTGGGACCTAGCTGGGATATTTTGCACCTCTCCTGCCTCGCTGGGTCAGAAGATCCCTGCACCATTCCCTTCAGGATCACTCCCCAATGCCCTCTCATACTCTCTGGCACTCACCCAAAGGTCTGCCTCCCGTGCAAGTTCCCTGGGGTCGGAGAACCCACACTGTAACAGGTGGTGACGCAACCTGGGAAAACAACTTCTTAGCAGGTGCTCCATGATAACTATCTGGAACAGCCCTTCCCCATCATTCACTGCGCTACCCACCACCCAATCCTCCAATGCAGTCCAACACACGTCCACATACTCCCCCAGGACTGATGGGACAGTTTTCCCCTACCCCTGAACTCCAACCTGTCCCCCTCTTCCTGGGAATCAGGCACCGTTTCCCGGTGAGTGGGACTCCCTGAACTGGATTCATTCTCACTGCCACCACTGGATCCCACCCTCACTGGTGAATCCAGACCACAAAAACCACTCTCGGGGGACAACCTACCCACCTGAGCTAGTCTCTCCCTGACAAAGGCACTCTCAGACTCCGCCATCCTCTCTTGCGCTAGGACCTTTTCGGTCTTTAACCTTTTCTTCTCCACCCTCAGCTGCGCTAACTCCTTGGCATGCTCCAACCTGAGCTTCTCCAATGCCAGCTGATGTTCACTTTCTTCCCTCCTATCTACCCACTCTTCTGGGGAAAGGGAAAGGGATGAGGCAGTGCCCCCGGAGATGGACCCAGCACGGGACACCCTGACTATGGCGTCCTCAATTGCTACTGGCGTGTCCGCCCTACCAACTTCTTCCTCCAGAGAGTCACCACCCTCCAGGGTTATGGACTGGGAACCCTCACTCTCAGAGTACTCCTGGTCTCCACCAAATCCACCCTTTAAATATGCTGAGGGGTAATTGAACAGGTCCCCACAGGGCTCTAAAGGTTCCCCTCTCTTGAGAGCTTCGAAGAGGAACAATTTCCCTTGGAAGTCACCTTCTATTGGTATCCTCTGCAGAAATACATCACTTCCTGCTTGGTGTACTCCATAAGGAAAGTCTCATCATAGATTAACCCCATCCCGGCAAAGTACACCCGGGACACACCACCCACAGTGCAACTGGGGGACACACTTCAAAAACAATTTTAGGAGGAAGCAATAATCAGAAAAACAATAATCCCCAAAAACCTGTGATTGCTTTAACACTTTAACTGCTCAGTTTTTAGTGCAACCCATTGTCTCTGTGGTACAGCGCAAACACAAGTCCTATCCCACTGATCGCCAACAATGTTAGAAATGGGGTAGCGTGGTGCAGAGCGGGCGGGCCAAACTCCTGAGGACATGTGTAAAGCATCTACGCAGCACTAACAGACAACATACAAGGCACACTAGAAGAGTAAAAAAATACTTTATTTGATTTGATTTAAATCATACAAAGAGCGGGTTAACCGCTAAAAACACGTAAACACTTGTGACTTAAAAATCATTTATAAACACTAGTTAGTTAGTAAATTTTCCGTTTAAAACAGTTTGATCATTAAAACAAGGGAAAGCAAAGGAAAATAGTACAATTAGTGCCTTTTCGTCTTATGGAGTTGTTCTAGCTTGAGGAATCTGATTCTTGTACTTATATTTGCATTGAAATAAATGTCTAAGCATTTTCTGAATCAAGTTCCATGTCTTTCTTTTCTAGCACTTTTGCAGCTAGACTTAAAAGCTTTAGGGCCAGATGTAGGTCGGCAAATATCGGTCGGTAACGGCCGATTTCGGTCGTTAGCGACCGGTATTTATAAATGGAGATGTAGGGGCCTTAAAATGTACAGAATCGGTATATTTACCGAATCGGTAAAGTTACCGATTCGGTAAAATACCGATTCTGTAAATTTACCGAATCGGTAAATCAATATGTAGGAGGCACAGAAAACAGTGCCACAGGCCCTTACCGATTCGTTATTTACCATGTAATTCTATTGCATGGTAAATAACGAATACCTGTGTACATGCACATCTGTGCATGTACACCTGTGCCATGTGGCACACAGACATGCCCTAAGGGCATGTATATGTGCCAAATGGCACACAAGTCAAAATCAGGGGTGCAACAGGGTGTCAAAGTGACACCCTGTCACCCTTGCAAAATCTGTAATTTTACCGAATCGGTATTTACCGATTCGGTAATTGACATTGATTCCTATGGGCCTACAGGCCCATAGGAATCAATGGCAATTACCGAATTGGTAAATACCGATTCGGTAATTGCCGAATCATACAGATTCGGTAAAAATTACACATTTTTTACCTACATCTGCTTTACCGAAACTAGAATACCGAATCGGTAAAATTCGGTATTCTAGAGTCGGTAAATCAGAATTACCTACATCTGGGCCCAAATGATTTACATGCCAATTGCAATGTTGACCCTCCTAAACATTTTATTACTGCGGATCTGCATGTCCTTATCTGCTCTTTTTTCAACAATGGCCGCAGCAGTTTTTTCCGTTTGGATAATAGTGCCGGACAAATACAAAGTAGGTGGAGCACTGATTCGTCACCTTGTCTGCAATGGCAACAGTCCATTGAAAGCCAGGTGCGTTTCCATTTGGGAATTAAATCTTTAATTGGGTACACTCCCAATCTCAGTAGAATGAATTGCTGTTTCATTCGGTTTACAAAGTGTTCCAAAAGGTATGGTTGGGGCTTTAGCTTTTTATATGTCGGAAGCACCGTCCATGCATTTGTTTTCTTGGACAACGTGGCTTTATCCTGGTCTTGGGACATTTGGTTAACTGTTTTGTTGACCAATTGTTTAAACTCCGAGTAGGACGGTGTAGTATGCCATGCTTCCTCTAACTTTAAAGCCTCAATCGATTTTTTTAAGAACGAATGAACCGAATTAGTCAATTTTGATTGCTTTTCGACCTCCAGCCAGCAGTAATGTACCAGGGAGTCGTCCTCTGCTGCTCGCATTCTCCAATAATATTTGACCAACGCTTCCTGTCTTGTCATGGTCTGATTCTTTAGCCCAAATTCAAGTCTTATCCGGTCTTGTGAGATATGGCGCAGGATGTTTAACAGCTTTTTGAAGAGGCTGGTTTGGGCGATATTCAAGGATGTTGCATCCTTTGCATTTAGTAGTTCGGAACCGTATGTAATTGCGGGTAAAAAATTTGACTGTCACTAAGTTTTTTTTGCAAGGTTTTAAATGCAAACTGTAGTTGTTTAGCTTTTGTTTTCCGATGTTCTTGGTGTTGCTTGTAATTAAGGTGGCTATCCAGAGTTAATCCCAAGTACTTGTATGTCTCCTCGCGGTCCAAACTATTGCTGTTAATCGTCCAAGTGAATTTTAGTATTTTTTTCTGTGGACTGGAAAAACACATGACCTTTGTTTTTTTAAAGTTTATCTGTAGTTGGTTTAGGTCTGTGTATTCTGCCAATTTGTTTATTAGTCGTTGTAGGCCATGGGGCGTTTGGGAGAGCAACACAATATCATCTGCGTATTGCAAACTTACTGTTCTCACATTCCCCAGCTTTGGAGGATCGCCTAATGTTGAACGTAGATGGTTGTCTAGGTCAGCTATGTATATATTAAATAAACAGGGGGCACACCTGTTTTAGGCCATTGATGGTAATGATTTTATTTGTTAGGCTTCTACCATCTCCCATTTTTATTTGAACCCATGTTTTCGAATAAAAAGGTCTATGATTGCATTCAATAAATTTGTAGGTGCGCCCCAGGATTCCATTTTTGCCCACAAGGCTTGTCTAGGGACCTTATCAAAGGCCGCATTGAGGTCCACAAAACACGCATACAATACTTTGGAATTTGTGATGGATTGATTAGCCAGGAGTGTAACGGCAGAAATGTTTGCTAAAGTGCCCATTCCGGCTCGAAAGCCTGTCTGTGTGTTGGGGATCGGTTTGATGTTATCTACCCATTCTTCTAGATCCTTAAGCAGGTTTGCACCATAGATTTTTGCCTTGACATCTATGAGGGTTATCAACCTGTAGTTTAAAGGATTTGCACGAGCCCCTGATTTAAGTATTGGGTGCAATTTACTTCCTCGCCAGGAGTCAGGAATAGTGTTGGATTCCAAAATGTTGTCAAACAGTATGGCTAGATGTTTGGACCAAAATTGTAAGTCTTTTTTAAATAGGGCGTTCGGCAGACCGTTGGGTCCCGGCGCCCCATCTGATCTCTGCTTTTTTATGATATTCATTACTTGTTTTTGTGAGATCTGCCTATCGACAACTGATTGGTCTGATCCTGATGTTTCCGGATAATTTTGCTGCAATTTTCCTTCCTTTTGTTTTTCTTGTGAGTTGCTATGATATTTCAGATACGGGTTGCTAGTCGTATGGTTTGGGGCCTGTGAGGTTCGTTGCAGTGTCTCTACCTTCCTCTGCTCTCTTGTTGGAGTCTCACTGATGGTGCTATGGTGTGTTTGTATCGCCTTCCCTGTTTCGTTTTCAGTGGTAGCTCTGGGGGCTGTCTGTGAATTATATGTAGCTTCTATGTGATCTCGCCATGCATGCTCGTTTATATCAGAGTTGAAATGACGATTTTTTCCATTAGATGAAACATTAATCTGGGCCCAGAACTGCTTAGAATTTTGTTGTCAACTTACATAGAACATTTTTGTCCAGAGATGCTCGTTGTATTTACGTTTAGCGTCCAGAGTCTCTTTTTTCAGGTCACTTTTCATTTGTTTAATTGTTGTCAGGGCCTCCCGGAAGGTTGTTGACCATGAGTTTGCAGTTGTCTCAGTGCTTTGTTTAATTTTAGTTTTTTTGTTTTTAACGCTTTTGTGTACCATTCTGACACGTTGATCCGGGCAGCTTTTTGGTTTTTGGAGCTGTATATAAACATTCTGTGCAAGCTGTTAACTAAGGACTCCCAAGTCTCTATCTACAATGGTTTTGCGCCTGTAGTAGTCAGGAAATCTGTGCAAGACTCCATGATTTTATCTACACTGTTTTCGTTCCATGTTAACCGATTTAAATTGTACAGTTGAGAAAAATGCGTCAGCGCACTTGATGGAAAAGACTTTTCCCTGAAGTCAATTAATGTGAATGATTGGGGATAGTGATCACTATAAAAAAAGACCCAACCAGTTTAGGTGAAAAACAGCATATGTATTATGCACAGCAAGAAGTAATCACAGGGGTGAACACGGCGCAAACTGGCACCCGGTAGTCATGTACAGAAGGGGACTATTTACAGGGCAGGGCCACTCGGGCCGCTGCCAGAACCATCACAAGAGTATGTGGAATAAAGGTAGGTGCAAGGAATAGATGTAGAGTCCAGTAGCTGTAGCTTTAGTGGTAAAACACTTTCAGGATGGATGTTTCCACATTAGCACCACAGTATTGATATAAGGCCTAAACCTGGGGCATAAATCACATTAGCATGACGCATTAGGCAGGAACATCCCATCAGCATCAATAATGAACGTAGAGCAGCCCGTACCTACTGGCAAGGTCAGGAACTTAGCCATGTCTCACGATAGGCCTCAATCGCTATGTGAGCTGGCCTGAAACAGCAACTCCTCAACACCTCCTTAGACATAGGGATAAAAGCTATGTAGACTCATTGGCCAGCAACACCTTAAATCAGGCCCCTTATGCATTAAACCTTTTTAGTATTAGGTATAAACAGGTGAGCACCAAAACGTGTCCGTCATGGAAAATCACATGAGCATGAATACACCATCCCTAGACATCACCTACATTATGCATACCCGCATTAGCAGGACCTTGGGCATCCCATTAGCATAAACATTACATTATGCATCGTAACAGCAGGGCAGACACGGTAGCACCTAGTACATCGCGCCTTATCATTGAGCACAGTCATAGGCATATGTCACCTCCTGCATTTGCATGAAAAACACAACGGCATAAACATGTAAGCATAGGGGCTTATTATGCACAATAACCTTCAGTGTAAGGGCACCTACCTATTTGCATAAATCCTGGGGCAATGCTGTCACTAGGCATTAATCACAATGTGCATAGATCAGCCTCACTGCATTGGACATCAGCATAACCCTTAGCAGCACTGTAATAAGCATAAAAGCATTAGCATTGACACATTGACAAATGCACTAGGAGCACCACATTAGCGAAAGTCACTTTAGAAGGGGGCATAAAACATTAACAGCCATGAAGTCATTAAACGAAAAAGGCACACATTAAAATTCCCATCAGCCTTACGGCGGCACCCCTGGCAGCAGGTCACCTCACTCTCAAGTTCACGCTCTGACTGAGCACATGGCATCTCTACTGCTCTACAAATACCAGAAAGACTGGAAGCTTCTAGAAGGTACTTGGCAGTTCCAGGCTCCACTGTCACAGTGGGGAAAGTGTAGAGCACCTTGTCACTTCAAACACTAGACCGCCAACCCACCTCAGGCAGGCGGAACAAGCAGACAGAAATGGCATCCATTTTAAAAGTGACATTTCTGCAATGTTAAAAATAAAGGTGCGTATACCATTATACAGCATTTATTATTTTCTCCTCACACCAGACATGGCATATACATTTCCCATCATGGGGGAGATGTCCCCTAAAAGGGTGGGGGGGGTTCCTAATATACCTATGTAAGGCAGAAAGCACACACATTTTGCACTGCTTACCAGCGCCAAAGTGTCCAGCATCCTGAACTCACAATTCCATCACAGCGAAAGGGCTAGGGGAAAGGCAAAAAGTTTCCAGATGACCCTGCAAGCAGGGCCAAGTCCAACAGAAAACCTATCAAACCCACACATTTCTGCAAACTACACACCTGGAGGAGTCTAACGAGGTATGGCTTGCGTGGGTCGCCCAAAGATTTCCTACCCAGATAACCCTGCAAACCGCAAATTTAGCTGGAAAAAACACTTTTTTCTCAAATTTCTGTGTGGGAAAGTTCTGGGATCTATGTGGATCCACACATTTCCTACCACCCAGCATTCCCCCAGGTCTCCAGATAAAAATCATACCTCACTCACGTAGGTGGGTCAAGTACCCGCTACAGGCAAGGGCCCAAAACATATTGGGCCTTATTTATGAAGGTCTTGCGCCTGCGGTGCGTCACTTTTCAAATAGGAAAAAGTGACGTACCAGTGGCGCAAGGCCTTCATAAATGAGGTCTATTGAGTACACATCAAAATGACCTGTCACAAAAAAATCTGGTTTTGCAACGGGGTCACCTGGGATTTTGGCCCGGGTTTGGCGGCCATCTTGGGAAAATACCTAACCCACACATTTCTAAAAACTAGACACCCGGGGAAGTCTATTGAGGTATGGCTTGCATGGATCCCCCAAAGTTTTCCTACCCAAAATCCCCACAAACCTCAAATTTAGTTGAACAAAGCACATTTTCCACATATTTTTGTGTGGAATCACCATACCGGCACAAATGTCCTAACTCACAGCATTCCCTCCAGTCTCCCGAGGAAAATGATAGCTCACTTGTGTGGATGCGGCAAGGGCCTGTGACTGGGAAGCGCCCAAAACATAGGGAGTAAGGGTCTAGCACAGAGAATTCTAATCGTTTCATTTGTTATAAAATATGTTATTAGCCAATTCTGCATTAAAAACCCACGCAAGTGAGGTATCATTTTACTCAGGACACTAAGGAGAGTGCTGTGCTGGAACAGTGCTTCCACACAAAAAATGTGGAAAATGTTGTTTTTTTCAGCTAAATTTGAGGTTTGCAGGGTATTCTGGGTAGGGAAACTATGAGGATCCACGCAAGCCATACCTCATTAGACTCCCCAGAGTATCTAGTTTCCATAAATGTGTAAGTTTGGTATTTTTCCTTAGATGGCGGCGAGCCTTTAGCCAAAACCCCAGGTGCCCCCCCAAAACCAGGTTGTTCTGTAATGGATAATTTTGAAGTCTCCACAGTACAATTTGGGCCATTTCCTGTTGCAGCCACTGTGCCTATCCACACAAGTGATGTATCATTTTTATCAGGAGACCTGGGGGAACGATAGGTAGTAGGAAGTTTGTGGATCCACACAGATTCCAGAACTTTCCCGCACAGAAATTTGCGAAAAAAGCTTTTTTTTCAGCTACATTTGAGGTTTGCAGGGGATTCTGGGTAGGTAAACATTGGGGAACCCATGCAAGCCATACCTCGCTGGAATGCCTCGGGTGTATAGTTTTCAGAAATATATAGGTTCTATAGTTTTCCCAAGATGGCTGCTGAGCCCGGGGCTAAAAACCCAGGTGACTCCCCTTGCAAAAGCAGGCTGTTTTGTGATTGTTCATTTTCATGTCTACTCAATATGTTTTGGCCCCTTGCCTATAGCGGGTACTTGAATTGGTCTCGGGGTCGGCAGCCATCTAGGGAAATCTACCAAAACCCACACATTTCTGAAAACTAAACACCCGGGGAGTCCAGCGAGGTGTGGCTTGCATGAGTCTCCCAACGTTTTCCTACCCGTAATCCACTGCATACCTCAAATATAGCTGAAAAAACACTTTTTTTCTTAAATTTCTGTGTGTGAAAGTTCTGGAATTTACGTGGATCCACAAATTTCCTACCACCCAGCTTTCCCCCCAGGTCTCCCGATAGAAATTATACCTCAATCATGTGGGTAGGTCAAGTACTCACTGCAGGCATGAGCCCAAAATATATTGAGGAGACATCAAAATGACCTAATACAAAACAACCTAGTTTTGCAAGGGTGGTTACCTGGGTTTTCGGCCCCGGGCTCTGCGGCCCTCTTGGGAAACCTACAAAATCCACACATTTCTGAAAACTACACACCCGGGGAAGTCCAGTGAGGTATGGCTTGTATGGGTCGCCCAAAGATTTCCTACCCAGAATCCCCTGCAAACAGCAAATTTAGCTGGAATTTTTTTTTTCTCAGATTTCTGTTTGGGAAAGTTCTGGAATCTATGTGGATCCACACATTTCCTACCACCCAGCATTCCCCCAGGTCTTCCAATAAAAATTATACCTCACTCCTGTGGGTGGGTCAAGCACGCGCTACAGGCAAGGGCCCAAACCTATTGAGTAGATATCAAAATGACCTATCAAAAATAACCTGGTTTTGCAAGGGGGTCACCTGGGATTTTGGCCCCAGGCTCAGAGGCCATCTTGGGAAAATACCTAATCCACACATTTCTGAAAACTATGGCTTGCATGGATCCCCTAAAGTTTCCCTTTCAGAATCCCCTGTAAACCTCAAATTTAGCTGAAAACATTTTTTCCACATATTTTTGTGTGGAATCACCGTGCCTGCACAAATTTCCTACCCTGCAGCATTCCCCTCAGTCTCCCGAGTAAAATATAACCTCACTTGTGTGGGTGGGGCAAGGGCCTGTGACTGGGAAGAGCCCAAAACAAAGGGACTAAGGGTATAGCACAGAGAATTCTAAGCCCAACATTTATTTTTAAATATGTTTTTAGCCAATTCTGCATTAGTCACCCACGCAAGTGAGGTGTCATTTTACTCGGAACACTAAGGAGAATGCTGTGGTGTAGGTTATTTGTACAGTGCTTCCACACAACCATATGTGGAAAATGTAGTTTTTTCAGCTAAGTTTGAGGATTACATGGGATTCTGGGTAGGGAAACTTTGGGAGATCCACCCAAGCCATACCTCATTGTACTCCCCAGGGTACCTAGTTTTCAGAAATGTGTGTGTTTGGTATGTTTCCTTAGATGGTGGCGAGCCTGGGGCCAAAACCCCAGGTTCCCCCCCAAGACCAGGTTGTTCTGTTATGGGTAATTTTGAAGTCTCCACTGTACGATTTGGGCCATTTCCTGCTGCAGCCACTGTTCCATACCCACACAAGTGAGTTATCATTTTTATTGAGAGACCTCGGGTAACACTGGGTGGTAGGAAATGTGTGGATCCACACAGATTCCAGGACTTTTCGCACAGAAATATGCGAAACAAAGTGATTTTTCAGGTAAATTTGAAGTTTGCAGGGGATTCTGGGTAGGAAAACATTGGGGGACCCATGCAAGCCATACCTCACTGGAATGCCCCGGGTGTCTAGTTTTCAGAAATGTGTGTCTTTGGTAGGTTTCCCTCGATGGCCGCCGAGTCTGGGGCCAAAAAGCCTGGTGACCCCGATTGCAAAACCAGGTTATTTTGTGATAGGGCCTTTTGATGTCTACTAAATGCGTTTTGGGCCCTTCTCTGCCAAGGGTACTTGAGCCATCCACATGAGTGAGGTATCATTTTTATCAGGAGACCTGGGGGAACGCTGGGTGGTAGGACATTTTAGGATCCAAGTAGATTACAGAACTTTCCCACACAGAAATTTAAAAGAAAAGTGATTTTTATCAGCTAAATTTGAACTTTGCAGGGCATTCTGGGTAGGAAAACTTTTAGAGGGATCCACGCAAGTCATACCTCCCTGGATTCAACTGGGTGTCTAGTTTTCAGAAATGTGTGGGTTCTTTAGGTTTCCAAAGATGGCTGCTGAGCCCGGGGCCAAAAACCCAGGTGATTCCCCTTACAAAACCAGGCTGTTTTTTGATAGGTCATTTTGATGTCTACTCAATACGTTTTGGGCCCTTGCCTATAGCGGGTACTTGACTTGGTCCTGGGGTTTGCAGCCATCTAGGGAAATCTACCAAAACCCCCACATTTCTGAAAACTAAACACCCGGGTTGTCCATCGAGGTGTGGCTTGCATGAGTCTCCCAACGTTTTCCTACCCATAATCCACTGCATACCTCAAATATAGATGAAAAAACACTTTTTTTCTTAAATTTCTGTGTGTGGAAGGTCTGGAATTTACGTGGATCCACAAATTTCCTACAACCCAGCGTTCCCCCAGGTCTCCTGATAGAAATTATACCTCACTCATGTGGGTAGGTCAAGTACCTGCTGCAGGCATGGGCCCAAAATATATTGAGGAGACATCAAAATGGCCTATTACAAAACAACCTAGTTTTGCAAGGGTGGTCACCTGGGTTTTCGACCCCGGGTTCTGCGGCCCTCTTGGGAAAACTACACACCCGGGGAAGTCCAGTGAGATATGGCTTGCATGGGTCGCCCAAAGATTTCCTACCCAGAATCCCCTGCAAACCGCAAATTTAGCTGGAAAAAACATTTTTTTCTCAAAATTCTGTGTGGAAAAGTTCTGGAATCTATGTGTATCCACACATTTCCTACCACCCAGCATTCCCCCAGGTCTTCCATTAAAAACGATACCTCACTCACGTGGGTGGGTCAAGCACGCAGTACAGGCAAGGGCCCAAACCTATTGAGTAGACATCAAAATGACCTATCAAAAACAACTTGGTTTTACAAGGTGGTCACCTGGGATTTTGGCCCCAGACTCGGAGGCCATCTTGGGAAAATACCTAATCCACGCATTTCTGAAAACAATGGCTTGCATGGATCCCCCAAAGTTTCCCTACCAGAATCCCCTGCAAACCTCAAATTTAGCTGAAAAAAACATTTCCAACATATTTTTGTGTGGAATCACCGTGCCTACACAAATGTCCTACCCTGCAGCATTCCACCCCGGTCTCCAGAGTAAAATGATACCTCACTTATGTAGATGCATCAAGGGCCTGTGACTGGGAAGAGCCCAAAACATAGGGAGTAAGGGTATAGCACAGAGAATTCTAATCGCTAAATTTTTTATAAAATGCGTTATTAGCCAATTCTGCATTAAACACCCACGCAAGTGAGGTTTCATTTTACTCAGGACACTAAGGAGAATGCTGTGCTGGCACAGTGCTTCCACACAAAAAATGTGGAAAATGTTTTTTTTCAGCTAAATTTGAGATTTGCAAGGTATTCTGGTTAGGGAAACTTTGAGGATCCACGCAAGCCATACCTCATTGGACTCCCCAGAGTATCTAGTTTTCAGAAATGTGTGGGTTTGGTATTTTTCCTTAGATGGCGGCGAGCCTGGGGCCAAAACCCCAGGTGCCCCCCCAAAACCAGGTTGTTCTGTTATGCGTAATTTTGAAGTCTCCACAGTACAATTTGGGCCATTTCCTGCTGCAGCCACTGTGCCTACCCACACAAGTGATGTATCATTTTTATCAGGAGACCTGGGGGAACGCTAGGTGGTAGGGAATTGGTGGATCCACACAGATTCCAGAACTTTCCCGCACAGAAATTTGCGAAAAAAGCATTTTTTTCAGCGACATTTGAGGTTTGCAGGGGATTCTGGGTAGGAAAACATTGGGGAACCCATGCAAGCCATACCTCGCTGGAATGCCTCGGGTGTCTAGTTTTCAGAAATTTATGGGTTCTATAGGTTTCCCAAGGTGGCTGCTGAGACAAAAGCCAAAAACCCAGGTGACTCCCCTTGCAAAAGCAGGCTGTTTTGTGATTGTTCATTTTCATGTCTACTTAAAATGTTTTGGCCCCTTGCCTATAGCTGGTACTTGACTTGGTCCCGGGGTCGGCAGCCATCTATGGAAATCTTCCAAAACCCACACATTTCTGAAAACTAAACACCCGGGGGATTCCAGCGAGGTGTGGCTTGCATGAGTCTCCTAACGTTTTCCTGCCCATAATCCACTGCATACCTCAAATATAGTTGAAAAAGCACTTTTTTTCTTAAATTTCTGTGTGTAAAAGTTCTGGAATTTACGTGGATCCACAAATTTCCTACCACCCAGTGTTCCCCCAGGTCTCCCGATAGAAATTATACCTCACTCATGTGGGTAGGTCAAGTACCCACTGCAGGCATGGGCCCAAAATATATTGAGGAGACATCAAAATGACCTATTACAAAACAACCTAGTTTTGCAAGGGTGGTCACCTGGGTTTTCGGCCCCGGACTCGGCGGCCCTCTTGGGAAACCTACCAAATCCACACATTTGTGAAAACTACACACCCGGGGAAGTCCAATGAGGTATGGCTTGCATGGGTCGCCCAAAGATTTCATACCCAGAATCCCCTGCAAACCTCAATTTTAGCTGGAAAAACATTTTGTTCTCAAATTTCTGTGTGGGAAAGTTCTGGAATCTATGTGGATCCACACATTTCCTACCACCCAGCATTCCCCCGGGTCTTCCAATAAAAATGATACCTCACTCACGTGGGTGGGTCAAGCACGCGCTACAGGCAAGGGCCCAAACTTATTGAGTAGACATCAAAATGACCTATCAAAAACAACCTGCTTTTGCAAGGAGGTCACCTTGGATTTTGGCCCCAGGCTCAGAGGCCATCTTGGGAAAATACCTAATCCGCACATTCCTGAAAACTATGGCTTGCATGGATCCCCCAAAGTTTCCCTACCAGAATCCCTGCAAACTTCGAATTTAGCTGAAAAAAACATTTTCCACATATTTTTGTGTGGAATCACCATGCCTGCACAAATGTCCTACCCTGCAGCATTCCCCTCAGTCTCCCGAGTAAAATGTAACCTCACTTGTTTGGGTGGGGCAAGGGCCTGTGACTGGGAAGAGCCCAAAACAAAGGGAGTAAGGGTATAGCACCGAGAATTCTAAGCGCAACATTTATTTTAAAATAAGTTTTTAGCCAATTCTGCATTAGTCACCCACGCAAGTGAGGTATCATTTTACTCGGGACACTAAGGAGAATGCTGTGGTGTAGGTTATTTGTACCGGCACAGTGCTTCCACACAACCATATGTGGAAAATGTAGTTTTTTCAGCTACATTTGAGGTTTGCATGGGATTCTGGGTAGGGAAACTTTGGGAGATTCCCCCAAGCCATAACTCATTAGACTCCCCAGCGTGTCTAGTTTTCAGAAATGTATGATTTGGTATGTTTCCTTAGATGGTGGTGAGCCTGGGGCCAAAACCCTAGGTGCCCCCCCAAAACCAGGTTGTTCTGTTATTGGTATTTGTGATGTCTCCACAGTACGATTTGGGCCATTTCCAGTTGCAGCCACTGTGCCTACCCACACAAGTGAGGTATCATTTTTATTGGGAGACCTGGGGGACGGCTGGGTGGTAGGAAATTTGTAGATCCACACAGATTCCAGAACTTTCCCGCATAGAAATTTGCGAAAAAAGTGATTTTTTAAGCTAATCTTAAGGTTTCCAGGGGATTCGGGTAGGATAAAATTGGGGGACCCTTGCAAGCCATACCTCTCTGGAATGCCCTGGATGTCTAGTTTTCAGAAATCTGTGTTGTTGGTAGGTTTCTCTAGATGGCCGCCAAGCCAGGGACAAAAGACCCAGGTTACCCCCCTTGCAAAACCAGGTTGTTTTGTGATAGGGCCTTTTGATGTCTACTCAATGCGTTTTGGGTCCTTCTCTGTCGAGGGTACTTGCCCAATCCAGGTGAGTGAGGTATCATTTTTATCGGGAGACCTGGAGGAAGGCTGGGTGGTAGGAAATGTGTAGATCCACGTAGATTACAGAACTTTCCCACATAGAAATTTTGAAAGAAAAGTTTGGGGGATCCTCGCTGGACTCCCCTGGGTGTCTAGTTATCACAAATGTGTGGGTTCTATAGGGTTCCCAAGAGGGATGCTGAGCCCGGGGCCAAACACCCAGGTGACAAAACCAGGCTGTTTTGTGATAGGTCATTTTGGTGTCTACTCAATACGTTTTGGCCCCTTGCCTATAGCGGGTGCTTGACTTGGTCCCGGGGTCGGCAGCCATCTAGGAAAATCTACCAAAACCCACATATTTCTGAAAACTAGACACCCGGGGGAGTCCAGTTAGGTATGGCTTGCATGGGTCTCCCAACGTTTTCCTTCCCATAATCCACTGCATACCTCAAATATTGCTAAAAAAAACACTTTTTTTCTTAAATATCTGTGTGTGTAAGCTCTGGATTCTACTTGGGTACACAAATTTCCTACCACCCACCGTTCCTCCAGGTCTCCCGATAGAAATGATACCTCACTCATGTGGGTGGGTCAAGTACCCGCTACAGGCATGGGCCCAAAATGTATTGAGGAGACATCAAAATGACCTATTACAAAACAACCAAGTTTTGCAAGGGGGGTCACCTGGGTTTTCGGCCCGGGGATTGGCGGCCATCTTGGGAAACCTACCAAACCCACACATTTCTGAAAACTGCACACCTGGGGGAATCCAGGGAGGTATGGCTTGCATGGATCGCCTACGGATTTCCTACCCAGAATCCCCTGCAAACCGCAAATTTAGGGGTAAAAAATACTTTTTTGCAAATTTCTGTGTGGGAAAGTTCTGGAATCTATGTGGATCCACAATTTTCCTACCGCCCAGCATTTCACCAGGTCTCCCGATAAAAATGATATCTCACTCACGTGGATGGGTCAAGTACTCGCTACTGGCAAGGGCCCAAAACTTACTGAGTAGACATCAAAATTACCTATCACAAAACAAACTGGTTTTGCACGGGGGTCACCTGGGTTATTATAACACCGGGATCGGCGGCCATCTTGGGGAAAAACCTAGCCTACACATTTCTGAAAACTAGACACCCGAGGGAGACTATCGAGGTATGGCTTGCATAGAGCCCCCAAAGTTTTCCTACCCAGAATCCTCCGCAAATCTCAAATTTAGCTGAAACAAACACATGTTCCACATATTTTTGTGTGGATTCACCATGCGCTACATTTTTTATAAAATATGTTTTTAGCCAATTCTGCATTAGTCACCCATGCAAGTAAGGTATAATTTTAATCAGGACACTAAGGAGAATGCTGTGGTGTAGGTTATTTGTGCTGGCACAGTGCTTCCCCAAAATAAATGTGGAAAATTTCGTTTTTTCAGCTAAATTTGTGGTTTGCAGGGGATTCTGAGTAGGGAAACTTTGGGGGATCCACGCAAGCCATACCTCATTGTAATACCCAGGGTGTATTATTTTCAGAAATTAGTGGGTTTGGTATGCTTCCTTAGATGGCGGTGAGCCTGGGGCCAAAATCCCAGGTGCCCCCCCAAAACCATGTTTTTCTGTTATTGGTAATTTCGAAGTCTCCATAGTACGATTTGGGCCATTTCCTGTTGCAGCCACTGTGCCTACCGACACAAGTAATGTACCATTCTTATCAGGAGACCTTGGGGAACGCTAGGTGGTAGGAAATTTGAGGATCCACACAGATTGCAGAACTTTCCTGCACAGAAATTTGCATAAAAAGTGTTTTTTTTCAGCTAAATTTGAGGTTTGCAGGGGATTCTGGGTAGGAAAACATTGGGCGACCCATGCAAGCCATACCCCGCTGTAATACCCCACGTCTCTAGTTTTTAGAAATGTGTGTCTTTGGTAGGTTTCCCTCAATAGCCGCGGAGCCTGTGACCAAAAACCCAGGTACCCCCTTGCAAAAACAGGTTGTTTTGTGATAGGTCATTTTCATGTCTACTCAATGCATTTTGGGCCCTTCTCTGTCACGGGTACTTTACCCATCCACACGAGTGAGGTATCATTTTTATCAGGAGACCTCGGGGAATGCTGGTCGGTAGAAAATGTGTGGATCCACGTAGATTACAGAACTTTCCCACACAGAAATATTAAAAAAAGCACTTTTATCAGCTAAATTTGAGGTTTGCAGGGCATTCTGGATAGGAAAACATTAGGGGATCCATGCAAGCCATACCTCACTGGACTCCTCGGGTGTCTAGTTTTCAGAAATGTGTGGTTTCTATTGGTTTTCCATGATGGCTGTTGAGCCCGGGGCCAAAAACCCAGGTGACTCCCCTTGCACAACCGGCTGTTTTTTGGGCCCTTGCCTATAGCGGGTACTTGACTTGGTCCTGTGTCGGCAGCCATCTAGGGAAGCCTACCAAACCCACATATTTCTGAAAACTAGACACCGGGGGAGTCCAGAGAGATATGGTTCGTGTGGTTTCCCCAATGTTTTCCTTCCCAGAATCCACTGCATACCTCAAATATAGCTGAAACCCCCCACTTTCTTCTCAAATTTCTGTGTGTGAAAGTTCTAGAATCTACGTGGATCTACAAATTTCCTACCACTCAGCGTTCCCCCAGATCTCCTGATAGAAATTATACCTCACTCAGATGGAAGAGTCAAGTACCCGCTACAGGCATGGGCCTAACATGTATTGAGGAGACATCCAAATGACCTATTACAAAACAACCTTGTCTTGCAAGGGGGGTCACCTGGGTTTTCTGGTCCGGGCTCGGCAGCCATCTTGTGAAACCTACGAAACCCATACATTTCTGAAAACTACACACCCGGGGGGGGTCAAGCGAGGTATGGCTTGCGTGGGTCGCCAAAAGATTTCCTACCCAGAATCCCCTGCAAACAGCAAATTTAATGGGAAAAAACACTTTTACTGCAAATTTCTGTTTGGGAAAGTTCTGGAATCTATGTGGATCCACAAATTTCCTACCACCCAGCATTTTCCCAGATCTCCCGATAAAAATGATACCTCACTCACGTGGGTGAGTCAAGTACCCGCTACAGGCAAGGGCCCAAAACGTACTGAGTAAACATCAAAATGACCTATTACAAAACAACCTAGTTTTGCAAGGGGTGCTCACCTGTGTTTTCGGCCTCGGGCTCGGTGCCCATCTTGAGAAAATACATAACCTACACATTTCTGAAAACTAGACACCCGGGGGAGTCTATCGAGGTATGGCTTGCTTGGAGCCCCCAAAGTTTTCCCCCCGGAATCCAGCGCAAACCTCAAATTTAGCTGAAAAAAACACTTTTTCCCCATATTTTGTATAGAATCACCATGCCGGCACAAACATCCTACCTCACAGTGTTCCCTTTAGTCTCCTGAGTAAAATGATACCTCACTTGTGTGGGTGGGGCGAAGGCCTGTGACTGGGAAGAGCCCAAAACATTGGGAGTAATGGTTTAGCACAGAGAATTCTAAGCGCTACATTTTTTATAAAATACTTTTTTAGCCAATTCTGCATTAGTCACCCATGCAAGTGAGGTATAATTTTAATCAGGACACTAAGGAGAATGCTGTGGTGTAGGTTATTTGTGCTGGCACATTGCTTCCACAAAGAAGATGTTGAAAATCTCGTTTTTTCAGCTAAATTTGAGGTTTGCAGGGGATTCTGGGTAGGGAAACTTTGGGAGATCCACGCAAGTCATACCTCATTGGACTACCCAGGGTGTCTAGCTTTCAGAAATGTGTGGGTTTGGTATGTTTCCATAGATGGCAGCGAACCTGGGGCCAAAACCTCAGGTGCGCCCCCAAAACCATGTTCTGGTTATGGGTAATTTTAAAGTCTCCACAGTACGATTTGGGCCATTTCCTGTTGCAGCCACTGTTCTTACCCACACAAGTGATGTACCATTTTTATCAGGAGACCTGGGGGAACACTATGTGGTAGGAAATTTGTGGATCCACACAGATTCCAGAACTTTCCCGCACATAAATTTGCATAAAAAGTGATTTCTTTCAGCTAAATTTGAGGTTTGCAGGGGATTCTGGGTTGGAAAACATTGGGGGAGCCATGCAAGCCATACCTCGCTGCAATGTCCCGGGTGTCTGTTTTCAGAAATGTTTGTCTTTGGTAGGTTTCCCTAGATGGCCGCCGAGCCTGGGACCAAAAACCCAGGTACCCCCTTGCAAAAACAGGTTGTTTTGTAATAGGTAATTTTGATGTCTACTCAATGCGATTTGGGCCCTTCTCTGTCACGGGTACTTGACCCATCCACACAAGTGAGGTATCATTTTTATCTGGAGACCTGGGGAAACACTGGGTGGTAGGAAATGTGTGGATCCACATAGATGACAGATTTTTCCCTGCACAGAAATGTTTAAAAAAAGGGCTTTATCAGCTAAATTTGAGGTTTGCAGGGCATTCTGGGTAGGAAAACATTAGGGGATCCATGCAAGCCATACCTCGCTGGACTCCCCTGGCTGTCTAGTTTTCAGAAATATGTGGGTGCTATAGGTTTCCCAAGATGTCTGCTAAGCCTGAGGCCAAAAACGCAGGTGACCCCCCTTGCAAAACCAGGCTGTTTTGTGATAGGTTATTTTGATGTCTACTCAATACGTTTTGGCCCCTTGCCTCTAGCAGGTACTTGCTTTGGTCCCGGGGTCAGCAGCTGTTAGAACTGGGATTTCTGGTTGGCTAAGGCTTACCAATCAAAACAAACTGTAACTAAGGGTCACAGGGGAATAGATTATGGACTGGACTACCTCCCATCCCCAAAACAACTACCTGACAACTACCAGGAGATGTCCAGTCCGTTCATAGAGAACAGAAAACTGCTGAACGATGTAGAAATGTGAGGAACACATTCAAATAGTTTGCCCACCACTTGGTTAGAGTAAAGAGGCCATCAGCCCACCCTTACTGGCGGAGCTTCGTCATATCATGTGGAGCTCACGGAGAACTAGATCTAGGACCACAGCCCTGAGCCACCAGGCCCCGCTGGGTACCTGACCTAATGCTCCTGAGAAAACTCTTGCCAAGGTGTGTGTTCAAACCGTATGAACCCTAGTGAAGTGCAGTGCTCATGTGTAAGTGAAAATTAAAAATGGCTACTTGGGCAAAAAATATGTTTAATGGAAATTGACCAAGTGTCATGTTTAAAATAACCCGATAGTCATGAAATTATTGACTATCTCCTGGCTAAGACTAGTTTGGTCAACATGTTTCAGCCGAACTGGACAACTGTCCCGGCTTTCTTCATGACCTAGATGTTTATGGAGTACAAGCTACTGCAGGATAGACAGAATTTGTGCATACAAAATGTGCATAAATAAAATTCTCAACACCTAATCAGGTAAGTCGGTTAGTCTGTGGCATGTGCCACCCTACCAGACAAGCGAGATTTGTGCTCGATGGTAAGAGCTACCTCTTCTTTTCCAGCTTTGTGTGGGAGAAAAGCCTCACCTCACCGGCTAACTGCTCGGAGATGGAAGCCCCGCTCTGTCCGTCGGTGCTTCAGGCGAGACTGAAGAAAGCCGGGTCAGTTGACCAGTTCGGCTGAAACATGTTGACCATACTAGTCTCAGCCAGGAGATAGTCAATAATTTCATGACTTATCGGGTTATTTTAAACATGACACTTGGTCAATTTTCAATAAACATATTTTTTTGCCCAAGCAGCCATTTTTAATTTTCACTTACACATGAGCACTGCACTTCACTAGGGTTCATACGGTTTGAACACACACCTTGGCAAGAGTTTTCTCAGGAGCATAAGGTCAGGTACCCAGCGGGGCCCGGTGGCTCAGGGCTGTGGTCCTAGATCTAGTTCTCCGTGAGCTCCATATGACGAAGCTCCGCCAGTAAGGGTGGGCTGATGGACTCTTTACTCTAACTGAGTGGTGGGCAAACTATTTGTATTGTGTTCCTCACATTTCTACATCGTTTAGCAGTTTTCTGTTCTTTATGAACTGACAGGACATCTCCTGGTAGTGGCTAAGGCTTACACCAAAGCCAGGCAGAAACCACCCTTCTAGTCAGGGCAAGGGAGTCACACTCCAAGATAACCCCTGCTCACCCCCTTGGTAGCTTGGCACGAGCAGACAGGCTTATCCCGGAGGTAATGTGTAAAGCATTTGCGCACGCACACAACAGCAACAACCTCCTAGGCACACCACAAAAGGAACTCCACACAAGGTTATGTAAAAATAACTTTTGTATTGTCAAAACACATCAGATAGTAATCACACAATATACATTGTGCCAACTGGGACGGGCAATATTCACAAGGGACTATTTGCATGACAGGGCCACATAGGCATCAACACTTTTAGAACTAGAAATACTGTTAGAAATAGCACTTTTGAACATATAACGATCAGAAGTTTAACACATGATGCATAGAACATTCAGAGGTGTAGGAAAGACACATACAGGTACATGCATCATTGGTGCCGTTTGCGAATCCTTATTTGCGAAAATTAAGGAATCGCAAATAAGGAATCTCAAACGGCAATGCATCAAGAAATCGCAAAAGTATTAGCGATTTCTTAATATTCATTATTTGCGATTCCTTAATTGTGAATCGCAAATAAGGAATCGCTTTACATTGATTCCTATGGGCCTAGAGGCCCATAGGAATCAATGAGAAGGCATGGGGCAAGATGGCCGCCGAGACGCCGTAGAGGATAGTCGCACCTAAGCTCTCCTCCTGATGACAGCGTGATTGAATACGTGGTGCTCACCCCCTGGTTTAAATCTCAGACTACTAAAGACTAACAAACCCCCTGTCTACCGTAGCAATGCCCTAGCGGACTAAAATTATACCGGGCCCATTTGCTATCAAGATAGACATCAGAGCGTATTGGTGTCACTGAGGAAGAAAAATACAGCGAGTAAACAGCGAGTTGACGGCCGTCGGATTTCAGTTGTTAAGTGATATGCTTGGGGCATTCACCTTTTGGCCTGCGCAGATAGAGGATTTGCCTCAAATCAAGATTCAGGTCAAGGAAAAGACCCTGCTCGGAATTATCTCTGCCTTAATAACAAGTTCCTACCAGTCTGGGCGAGCTCACTGGATGAATCTCTCAAAAATAATGGCTCCTAAAGTATTACGATCCTCTAAGAAAACCCACGACCGGGATGGTTCTGGAAACGAGGAGGAAGAGGCACCCATAGACGACCCTGGAGCTCCAGCCAATTTGAGAGGCAAAGCGAGGTCAAAGGCGCAGCTGAGGCGGGAAGCTGCTAAAGAGGTTAAAATACGGAAGCTACGAGAAAAAGAAGTAGAAAAGATGAAGAACACGGCTCTGGTTTCAACAACAAGGAGAAATATCGAAGTGCAATCTGCTGCCGGCGAATTGGCAGGAAGAGAGATAGCACTTCGGCAGACTACGATAGTCGAGACATTTTCACCTGTGTTAAGCGCTGCATCGAGCGCTCAGCCGGCATCGCAGCAAGTGTTTCTGGTCCCGTCGTTGGTGTCCTTGTGCGGGGAGAAACAAAGTGCTGCATGCATAGAGAAGGTCGGGTTGACGGGAGTCACCGAGAGTGCAGGCAGCGCGATGGAGACATGTATCCAGAATGAGGTTACAGAGCCTGCGGGAGTACCTGTCTTTTCTAGAGCTATGGTAGGGGGCGGGGCCGAGTATTTGAAGGGGAAGGATACATCTGGTATTACTTCTGAAGTTAAAGAGACCAATGCACCTTCAGAACCAGCCAAAGACGTCGAAATGAATGAAATGAATGATTATGATGACCATAACGGGAAAACTAACGAGAATGGGGAAGCAATGTCAGAGCAGACTTTAAAAAAGGTACTTGATGAGGAGATAGTGCTTGATCTAGCACAATCAGATGTTAATAACCCTATCAATGTAAACACAAATGCCAGTGTAATTATTAACATGAATCATAGAATTGACAGGAACGCACAAATTGTTTCAGGATCTATTCTGGCATCCCCTAGTGAAGAGGTTTTTTTTACTGGAAATGATGAGGCGGATGACGAAGACGAGGATGAGGATGAAAGTGAGAATAGTAGTTTGGTTAAGGAGTCTATTTCAGATTCAGATTTAGAACCAGGAACCTCAGTAGACTCCACAGCGGGTTCAGACTCAGAAACCAACTCGTCTAAATCAGACAGTATCTCAATTTCCTCAGGCAGCGACACAGAACCTATTGAGTCAGCGCAAGAGACAGTTCAAAAAATTATAAAAACAAAATCAAAAATCATCACCAAAGAGATGAATAAAACCGCAATGAATACTAAACCCAAGCATAAGGGTAAAGTCAAAAACAATTCCAGGCGTAAGGATCAAGATAGAGTCCCCCGCAGAGCACCTGTGAAAACAGTTGTAAAGAAACTTGATTGGGACAATACTCTGGAGAGTGGTGCGCCATCTATGGGGGATCTCGTGAACGCAGATATAGGCACCCATGAGGCTACCTCTCAGGGATCTGAGGGGGGTGCCTCTAATTTTGAAGTTTTATTCTCTACTTTATAGCAGATACAAGGAGAGGCTCACGCTGAGAGCCAGAGGGCAAGCAGGAGGGCGAGGCACGCAAATAAAAAAATACAATCTTCTTTGCACAAAGTCAACAAAATATATGAAGAAATGGTAGGGCGAGTATCTGAGGTAGAGGCTAGAACGGGAAAACTGGAAGATGACTTCATTAAAATGCAGGATGCTAGCAGAGATCAGGATAAGACAACGGTGGACATGCTCTGGAAACTAGAGGATTTTGAAAATAGACAAAGGCGCAATAACGTCAGACTACTTGGGATTCAGGAGGGAAAGGAGGGGGGGGACGTGCGGGTGTTTGTTGTTGAATTATTAAAAGGTGTCTTTCCAGAGCTGTCTTCATGGGACTGGGAACATGAGGTACAAAGAGCACATCGATTCCCGTTGACGCGGAAAGAAACACAGGGTAAGCCTCGCGCAATATTGTTTTATGTAGGGAATTTCCTTCTGCGTGAGGAGATAATCAGCAAGGCGAAACCTCAGGCTAAGCGTACTTATAAGGATATTGAATTTTTTGCTCGTCCTGATTTCTGCCATACCACCGTGGAAAGACGGTGGCGGATGAGGCAACTTATCACCCCTTTCCAGAACATAGGGTGTGAGGCTTATCTTATGTTCCCTGCACGGCTAAAGGTTGGTTTAAATGGAAATTTTAGAGTTTTCTACTCTGAAATCATGGCGCAAGAATACCTCAGTTTTTTGCGCGAAACCAGAGGTCAACAAAAGTCTCATTATAGAGATCCTGAGGGTCAAGATATACAAACTGTTGCTATCAGAGACATACCCCGTAAAAAATAAAAAAGGGAGAGTGTAACAATGTTATGGAAAAGTAGAATGTTATTATGAGTTTAGATTCCTGGACCCTGAGCTAAGAGTGTATATCTTTAATGTGTTTTTTTCTTTGAGTCTCAGAGGTATGTAGGCCTGTATCGATGTGTTGATATATTGATGTTTTGGCAGGTATTACTAGGTATAGACTGGTGGACAGGGATAAATATTATTTTGGGGAGAGCACCTTGAGTAGCATATATGGTCTAGGAAAATCAGGGGAGGGAGGGTGTGACATCCTGTTGGCAAACGTCGGCCAGACATAGGTCCTAAGTTCGGACCTATTTGCCTGTAGGGGGGGAGGGTTCCTGAGGGAGGGTTTTCTGGGGTGGGGGAGGAAGGGTACAAGGGCAGGGCACAAGGGTACTGAAATATGTTGGGATTATGTAGAGCACACTTTGGAATGGTTACATGAGTATGGTTACTGTAAGGAAGGGAATACGAAAATCAGAAGCTTTGCAGTTTGTGTAATCTGTGTAATAGATGCAGTAATTAACAAATTTGATAATTTGATAAATAAAAGTGAGCAGGCAGCCGATAGTCCCCAAAAATGTAGACATGTCTCTTAGATTTGTAACATGGAATGTGTGTGGCTTAAACGATGTCCAAAAAAGACAAAAGATAGGTGTCCGATTGCGCCAGATGAATGTAGACTTTGTATTCCTGCAAGAGACACATATAATGAGTACTCAGGAGTTTTGTCTCAACCAGCTGGGGTTCCACTTAATAGCAAGATCCAAACAAGGTACAATAAATAGAGGGGTAGCTATTCTTTCAAGGAGTAAAAATCTGATAACCGGGAAAAAATTAGAAGACAAATGTCGTAGGTGGGCTATGATTGAGATCTTGATATAAGCAGCATGGACAACACTAGTGGCGGTGTATGGTTCAACCCAGGATGAACCAGAAATAATACAGTTTTTAGATTCTGAGCTAGCAGCCTGGCCCCCACAGGTTATTATAGGAGGAGACTTGAATATCAACGGGGCGGAGGGATTGGGAGTAGGTCAGATTAGAAGCTACAAAGGTAGGAAGAAAAGAGTACATAAAGCTCTTGTGGATCTTTTGGCAAACAATACTCTGCAAGATGTCTGGGGCACAATTAGATCGGAACAAAAAGGGTACACATATTACTCTGCACCACACCAAATTTGTGTCAGATTAGATTACTTTTTGATATCTAATGATCTAATGACTAGAGTTAAAATTGACAGGCTTCCAAGAATTTTCAGTGATCATAATCCATTAGTATTGACGATGTAGTTAGAAGGAGGAACAAGGTTAAGTAGGGTTTGGACATTTGAAAGAAGGCTACTTTTGGACAATGACTATATATCACATATGTCAAAATGGATCAGTGAGTGTTTTAAAAATAATAGAGGGAGTGCTCCGGTGGGAGTTATATGGGATGCTTTTAAGGCGGGTGCCCGTGGAGAGACATGCAGGTATAGTGCTCATAAACGAAAAGTAGAAGGGCTCCGGCAAAGTGAGATAGAGAGAGCCGTGTCAGAGGCAGAGGAACAGCTTAATAACTGTGTTATCAGAGGAGAATCAACTGAACAATATATTGTAGACCTAATGAAAGTAAAAAGCGAAGCTGAAGAGGACCTGGCGAAAAAGGCAGCACAATATTATACTATTAAAAGAGAGAGGTGCTACGAGTATAACGAAAAAGTTGGGCATGTTCTTGCTATGCGCACCAGACAGATAGCGGCAGATGGGACTGTCAGGGAAATTAGGGATGAAAATGGAAGACTACACTCAGACTCTGAAGAAATCAGGGAAGTGTTTAGGAAATTTTACCAGTCACTATACGATGCCCAACATCCTAGCAGTGCGGAAGAGATAAGGGAATATCTTCAGAATATTCCAGTCGAGAGGATCTCTAATGAAGACGCAGAAGGATTAGAAAACCTGTTAGATAACATTGAGATTAAAGAAGCTATGGGCAATCTCCCTTCAGGAAAGGCAGCTGGCCCGGACCAGATACCCTTAGAGTTTTATAAAACTTTTTGGGGAAGTCTGGGTCAGGATTTAAGCAAAGCGATTCAAGCTGCTCAGCTGGGTGAGTCTATCCCAAAGTCTTGGGGGGGTGCAGATATAGTTTTAATATTAAAAAAAGGGAAGCCGGCAACTGAGCCAGGGTCATATTGCCCAATTACGCTGATGAATAATGATACTAAAATATTTTCGAAAGCCTTGGCAACGAGATTTGCTGGAGTGATAAGTGCCTTAGTCAGCAGTAATCAGCACGGCTTTATTCCTGGAAGAGGGACGACCCACCACACTAGGAAAGTCATAACCTTGTTTGATGCCGCTGAGGTCACAGGAGATCCGATGGCAGTAATGTTGCTGGATGCCAAAAAAGCATTCGATCGGGTCTCCTGGGACTATCTGTGGTATACTCTAGTAAGAGCTGGGATTAAGGGTGGTTTTATTAAAGCTTTACAGACTCTGTATAAGGAACCGGTTGCAGCCTTAAGAGTTAATGGGGGCATCACGGGACAATTTATGATCAAAAGAGGCACACGGCAGGGCTGCCCCTGTTCCCCGTTGCTATTTGCCATGTATATGGATCCATTGATTCGTAGGATAGATTCATGTCCAGAAATCATTCCGTTACATACATTATTGGGACCCTGTAAGGTGCTTGCCTACGCTGATGACGTGGCGGTGATAACACCAAACCCCACGGAGGCGACCGAACTAGTAGAAGCAGAGGCTCGTAGATTCGGACAAATCTCGGGATATTCCCTGAATGCTTCAAAGACTCAAATTATAAAAAATTCAGCGACCATTTGTGATGACAATCGAGTGGTTCAGGCAGGAACTTATTTAGGACTCAATATTTCAGTAGATATAAATACTTTGGTGGAAAAAAATATTGTCCCAATAATAGATAAAACAAAGAAAGACTTGGATCGATACGAGAACCTACACTTGTCGTTAGTAGGTCGAGTTAACATTATCAAAATGCTGGTGTTGCCACAATTTCTGTATATTTTTAGGGCAGTACCACTCTTAGTCGACAACAAATGGTTCAAAATTTGTGAACAAATGATTAACCGTTTTATTTGGGCCAAAGGTAAGACACGCAGGGCATTGAGGTATATGTCGTTACCACGGGAGAGAGGGGGTTGGTCGCTACCGGATCTAAAATTGTATTATTGGGCTGCTGCATTACAAAACATGTTGGGACTGATAGGAGGGGCGAGGTGGATGGTTGAGATAATATTGGTTCGCTCGCTATTTATGGTTTGGTTTTGGGTAGAAATGCGGAAAATGTTTTCTTGAGATTCACGGAGGAAAGTTATTACAAAAGAACACATTTTAAGACAATAATGGCTGCCTATAATATATGGAAAGGAATTTCCAAAAAGGTTGGAATTGGGAAATATAATGCATACACTAGATTTAAAAATAACCCTTCCTTATCTAGCATGGTTTTCTCAGGAGTTGTATTTCAAGAGTGGGAGAGGCGGGGGATAAGAAAGATCGGAGATATGCTGGGCGGTCACGGCATATTACAATTTACAGAATTGCAGAACAGATACACTTTGAACACAAAACATTTCTTCAAATATCTCCAAATAAGAAGCTGTATATCAAATAAAAAAGGGGGATTATTGGGCTTTGAAAGAACTACAATGATGGATCTTATAGAAGATGGCTCCGATTGTACTATAAAGAGATTTTATTTGGAAATGACAAAACTAAAGAAAGATGATTTGGAGAAATGGATAGATAAATGGTCTACAGACCTGGACATAGCCAGGGATATCTTTACGGAGTCATTAGAAATGGGGGGAAAATTGTTGTGCTCATCATCCCTACAGGCCCAACATTACAAGATTTTATTTTATTTATATTACACACCTGGAAAAATTGCTCAATGGGGGGGTCTATCCGGAACTACCTGTTTTAGGTGTGGCAGGGCAGAGGCGGACTTGATACATATCTTCTCGCTCTGTCCACACTTAGATAAGGTAAAACAGGATATCGGGAATTTTTTTCAGAACGCATTATTAACTACAATAGAATTAAATCCAGCTGTTATGTTATTGGGGGTTAGTCCTGACGGACAGTCAAACTGTAAAAACTTTTTATTTGTAGTGATGGCTATTCTTAGATTGCTAGTGGCTTCAGCGTGGCTTGACCCTAATCCTCCTACATACCATCAATGGCTGGGTAAGGTATTTTCAATACAAAAATTGGAAACTGCTATTTATGCTAGGAAGGGAAAAAAGGGTAAGAAACTGGGTATGCAAATTTGGGATCCTTTTATTCCGAGGAAGTTAGGAACCGATTGTTGAAAGATGGAGAACTTAATATACTGAATATTGTGTGTATTTGAATAACTATGTATGATTTTGTGTTATATGGTTTTTTATTTCCATGTATATATGAATTTGTGTTCTACGATTGTGTATTCTATTGTGCCCTGCTCATGTTATGTTATAAGGAAACACTGGGGAAAAATTCTCTAATAAAAATATAAAAAAAAAAAAAAGAATCAATGAGAAGGCATTTTCATTTTGTGAATTCGTAATTAAGGAATCGCAAAATGAGAATGCAATTTCAAGGGTGCATGGGGGGTCCAAAGGACCCCCCCTGCACCCCTGGAATGTCACGTAAGTACATTTTACTCACACACATGTCTCAAGGGCATGTGTGTGTGTAACATGTAAGTGTCAAATATGCATTTATTTGCATTTTCTACACTTTTCGCAAAATTACCATGAAGGTGTACTTCATGGTAATTTTTCCCTACAATATTGCGAATTCGCAAAATAAAATTAATCATGCATAGCATTTAAGAAATCGAAAAATTCGCGATTTCTTAAATGCTATCGCACTTTGAGAAATCGCAAAGAATTTCGATTTCTTAAATTGTGATACATGAAAAATAAATGATGCATCCCAATAAGTTATTTTGGAATCGCAAACGGCCAATTTTTGCGATTCGCACCGTTTGCAATTCCAAAATCGCTTGATGCATGTGCCTTGTAATGTATAAACATACATTCAGCTGTGTAAGAATAAGGCACATGACGCATCAAAACACATTCAGAGGTGCAGCACCGGAAAACACATGATGCATAAAAACATTCAGAGGTGTAGGTAAGACACATAATGCATAAAACACATTCAGAAGAGTCACAGGCATAATGGCATAGCACATTACGCATAACTCACATTTGGGCCTAACCGGTAAAAATACAGTAGGCAATCTCCTCACTAGTCTAAACACATTAGACTCTGCCTCCTAAGAATAAATCATTTTTAGAGGCGTAACTCACATAGTGAAAACATCTCACTAGCATAAACCTACATAGGTAAAATAACTAAGTATGGGCGAATTTTGCGAATTTGCGATTTGCAAATTTGCGTATTTATAAATTCGCAATCTGCAAAATTCGCAAACTTTTGCGAATTTGCGGATTTTTTTTGTGTTCGCAAGGGTTTCTGCCAGTTTGCGAGGGTTTTTACCAGTTCGCAAACGTTAACTTACTTGTCGGGTCGCAACGGTCGCGACCATGTTGTTTCTACGTCTGGTTCATCACTGCTCCCTCTGTTTCACCACTGCCTCCCTCTGGTTCACCCATGCCACCCTCTGGTACATCACTGCCACCCTCTGGTTCATCACTGTAGAATATGGGGAGAAAAGCACACCTGCCCTGCCTCAACTGACATGAATTAATTTGGGGCTGATTAATGTGTCACTGAATTTGAGCTATTTAGAAAAGGGGGTGGTGATGAACAGAGTGTCTGAGTTAAACAGACCACTCTTACCCAGTTCAAAGATCAGGGCTTGATCCATCACCGTTATTTATCTCACTGCCCCATCCCAGCTCAGAACCTGGCTATATGCAAATGAGTCTGTCCCTGGCCCAGTGCATCATGGGAACAGGGCAGACTAAACTACCAAGCCAATTCTTCACCAGAAAGGAGACAAGCTACCGGGGACCGGTTTCTGGCATTTCAGCCTTCTTCGGCCCGGCTTGCTTGAATCCTGATGGAGCAGTGAGAAAGGGACTCATGTCTGAGTATACCCTGCCACACCTATAGTGGCCAAAAACGATTTAGAAAAGGGGGTGGTGATGAACAGAGTGTCTGAGTTAAACAGACCACTCTTACCCAGTCCAAAGATCAGGGCTTGATCCATCACCGTTATTTATCTCACTGCCCCATCCCAGCTCAGAACCTGGCTATATGCAAATCAGTCTGTCCCTGGCCCAGTGCATCATGGGAACAGGGCAGACTAAACTACCAAGCCAATTCTTCACCAGAAAGGAGACAAGCTACCGGGGACCGGTTTCTGGCATTTCAGCCTTCTTCGGCCCGGCTTGCTTGAATCCTGATGGAGCAGTGAGAAAGGGACTCATGTCTGAGTATACCCTGCCACACCTATAGTGGCCAAAAACGATTTAGAAAAGGGGGTGGTGATGAACAGAGTGTCTGAGTTAAAGAGGCCACTCTTACCCAGTCCAAAGATCAGGGCTTGATCCATCACCGTTATTTATCTCACTGCCCCATCCCAGCTCAGAACCTGGCTATATGCAAATCAGTCTGTCCCTGGCCCAGTGCATCATGGGAACAGGGCAGACTAAACTACCAAGCCAATTCTTCACCAGAAAGGAGACAAGCTACCGGGGACCGGTTTCTGGCATTTCAGCCTTCTTCGGCCCGGCTTGCTTGAATCCTGATGGAGCAGTGAGAAAGGGACTCATGTCTGAGTATACCCTGCCACACCTATAGTGGCCAAAAACGATTTAGAAAAGGGGGTGGTGATGAACAGAGTGTCTGAGTTAAACATACCACTCTTACCCAGTCCAAAGATCAGGGCTTGATCCATCACCGTTATTTATCTCACTGCCCCATCCCAGCTCAGAACCTGGCTATATGCAAATCAGTCTGTCCCTGGCCCAGTGCATCATGGGAACAGGGCAGACTAAACTACCAAGCCAATTCTTCACCAGAAAGGAGACAAGCTACCGGGGACCGGTTTCTGGCATTTCAGCCTTCTTCGGCCCGGCTTGCTTGAATCCTGATGGAGCAGTGAGAAAGGGACTCATGTCTGAGTATACCCTGCCACACCTAGAGTGGCCAAAAATGATTTAGAAAAGGGGGTGGTGATGAACAGAGTGTCTGAGTTAAACAGACCACTCTTACCCAGTCCAAAGATCAGGGCTTGATCCATCACCGTTATTTATCTCACTGCCCCATCCCAGCTCAGAACCTGGCTATATGCAAATCAGTCTGTCCCTGGCCCAGTGCATCATGGGAACAGGGCAGACTAAACTACCAAGCCAATTCTTCACCAGAAAGGAGACAAGCTACCGGGGACCGGTTTCTGGCATTTCAGCCTTCTTCGGCCAAGCTTGCTTGAATCCTGATGGAGCAGTGAGAAAGGGACTCATGTCTGAGTATACCCTGCCACACCTATAGTGGCCAAAAACGATTTAGAAAAGGGGGTGGTGATGAACAGAGTGTCTGAGTTAAACAGACCACTCTTACCCAGTCCAAAGATCAGGGCTTGATCCATCACCGTTATTTATCTCACTGCCCCATCCCAGCTCAGAACCTGGCTATATGCAAATCAGTCTGTCCCTGGCCCAGTGCATCATGGGAACAGGGCAGACTAAACTACCAAGCCAATTCTTCACCAGAAAGGAGACAAGCTACCGGGGACCGGTTTCTGGCATTTCAGCCTTCTTCGGCCCGGCTTGCTTGAATCCTGATGGAGCAGTGAGAAAGGGACTCATGTCTGAGTATACCCTGCCACACCTATAGTGGCCAAAAACGATTTAGAAAAGGGGGTGGTGATGAACAGAGTGTCTGAGTTAAACAGACCACTCTTACCCAGTCCAAAGATCAGGGCTTGATCCATCACCGTTATTTATCTTACTGCCCCATCCCAGCTCAGAACCTGGCTATATGCAAATCAGTCTGTCCCTGGCCCAGTGCATCATGGGAACAGGGCAGACTAAACTACCAAGCCAATTCTTCACCAGAAAGGAGACAAGCTACCGGGGACCGGTTTCTGGCATTTCAGCCTTCTTCGGCCCGGCTTGCTTGAATCCTGATGGAGCAGTGAGAAAGGGACTCATGTCTGAGTATACCCTGCCACACCTATAGTGGCCAAAAACGATTTAGAAAAGGGGGTGGTGATGAACAGAGTGTCTGAGTTAAACAGACCACTCTTACCCAGTCCAAAGATCAGGGCTTGATCCATCACCGTTATTTATCTCACTGCCCCATCCCAGCTCAGAACCTGGCTATATGCAAATCAGTCTGTCCCTGGCCCAGTGCATCATGGGAACAGGGCAGACTAAACTACCAAGCCAATTCTTCACCAGAAAGGAGACAAGCTACCGGGGACCGGTTTCTGGCATTTCAGCCTTCTTCGGCCCGGCTTGCTTGAATCCTGATGGAGCAGTGAGAAAGGGACTCATGTCTGAGTATACCCTGCCACACCTATAGTGGCCAAAAACGATTTAGAAAAGGGGGTGGTGATGAACAGAGTGTCTGAGTTAAACAGACCACTCTTACCCAGTCCAAAGATCCCTCACCACCCCTTGTTGTAAATATTTTTGTCCACCCTAAGCGTGGAAGGGTATTCTCAGATGTGAGACCCTTGCTCATTGCACCATCAGGATTCAAGCAAACCGGGCCGAAGACGGCTGTAATGCCAGAAACCGGTCCCCGGGAGCTTGTTTCCTTCCCAGTGTAAGAATTGGCTTTTGTAGTTTGGTTTGCCCTGTTCCCATCATGCACTGGGACAGGAACAGACTAATTTGCATACAGCCAGGTTCTGAAACTGGGATGGTGCAGTGAGCTAAAAAACAGTGTTGGATCTAGCCCTGATCTTTTGACTGGGTGAGAGCCTTCAGCTTAATTCAGAGACTCTGTCCCTCACCACCCCTTGTTGTAAATATTTTTGTCCACCCTAAGCGTGGAAGGGTATTCTCAGATGTGAGACCCTTGCTCATTGCACCATCAGGATTCAAGCAAACCGGGCCGAAGACAGCTGTAATGCCAGAAACCGGTCCCCGGGAGCTTGTTTCCTTCCCAGTGTAAGAATTGGCTTTTGTAGTTTGGTTTGCCCTTTTCCCATCAAGCACTGGGACAGGAACAGACAAATTTGCATACAGCCAGGTTCTGAAACTGGGATGGTGCAGTGAGCTAAAAAACGGTGTTGGATCTAGCCCTGATCTTTTGACTGGGTGAGAGCCTTCTGCTTAATTCAGAGACTCTGTCCCTCACCACCCCTTGTTGTAAATATTTTTGTCCACCCTAAGCGTGGAAGGGTATTCTCAGATATGAGACCCTTGCTCATTGCACCATCAGGATTCAAGCAAACCGGGCCGAAGACGGCTGTAATGCCAGAAACCGGTCCCCGGGAGCTTGTTTCCTTCCCAGTGTAAGAATTGGCTTTTGTAGTTTGGTTTGCCCTGTTCCCATCATGCACTGGGACAGGAACAGACTAATTTGCATACAGCCAGGTTCTGAAACTGGGATGGTGCAGTGAGCTGAAAAACGGTGTTGGATCTAGCCCTGATCTTTTGACTGGGTGAGAGCCTTCTGCTTAATTCAGAGACTCTGTCCCTCACCACCCCTTGTTGTAAATATTTTTGTCCACCCTAAGCGTGGAAGGGTATTCTCAGATGTGAGACCCTTGCTCATTGCACCATCAGGATTCAAGCAAACCGGGCCGAAGACGGCTGTAATGCCAGAAACCGGTCCCCGGGAGCTTGTTTCCTTCCCAGTGTAAGAATTGGCTTTTGTAGTTTGGTTTGCCCTGTTCCCATCATGCACTGGGACAGGAACAGACTAATTTGCATACAGCCAGGTTCTGAAACTGGGATGGTGCAGTGAGCTAAAAAACGGTGTTGGATCTAGCCCTGATCTTTTGACTGGGTGAGAGCCTTCTGCTTAATTCAGAGACTCTGTCCCTCACCACCCCTTGTTGTAAATACTGAATTTGAGCTGGCACCTACTTCCTTAGCTGTAAGTGCTTCCTGATTAATGATGAGCTTGAACTTTTGCACCTGCCAAGTGCTTTCAGTTTTGCAAAATTCGTTAGCACATCTGCCCTGCCTCAACTGACATGAATGAATTAGGGGCTGATTAATGGGTCACTGAATTTGAACTTCAGTCTGGCAACTGCTTCCTTATCTGTAATTGCTTTCTGTTGCAGTGTAATTTTTTTTAACAGGACCTTTGTGGCATACTTGTAGCTATTCTCTGAGCCTGCTGTGAGGGTCAGAGCAGGGTCATAGAATAGTTGCAAGTAGGCAACTGAACTCTGGAGGGGCCCCTCAGGAAGCACTACAGGGAATGGTTACTAATGATGAGCTTGAACTTTTGCACCTGCTGAGTGCTTTCAGTTTTGCAAAAATCGTTTTTCTGCAATTTCGCGGGATTCGCGGGAAGGCTAATTTGCGCGAGATCGAATTTGGAAGCCGCGAATTCGTGCGATTATGCGATTTGTTTTTTTGCGGCGTGTTAGTTCGCATGGTTTTTTGCGTTTTCGCGAGCCGCTTGTAGCGCAAGGACGCAAAATTACCCTAGCGGTCTTACATGGGGGTGGCCATCTTGTTTGCGTGAGGTATTTCCGTTTCCGGGCACTATGTGTCATCTCGCGAAGTGTGCGGCTCGCTAGTACAAGTTCGTGTGTGATCGCGGGGGAAATCTCCCGCGAACTTACCCACGCGGTCGTGAACGGGCGCGGCCATCTTGTTTTTCATTCATTGCTATGGTTCTGGGCATCCTTTCTGTGCAGCACACGCAAACATGGAGAAAAACAACTCTTCAAACGCTGAATGACAGTAAGTGAACGCCGCGCGCTGCAATATTGTATTTGTCAAGCGCGACCAAGCAAAAAAAATCGGCTGCGTGCGAATTTGCGAATTTTTGGCAAATTCGCGAGAATTCACGGATCGCGAATTTGCCAAAAATCCGCAAATTCCGCGAGCAGAACGGATTTTACGCTCATACTTAAAAATAACCTCATAATCACAGTAACATCACATTGCACAAAAATCACATTAGGCAATTACCATTATAAACATAGTAAATTCACATTGCGCAAAAATCACCTTAGGGCCTTGTGCAATACCCACATACCAGTTTCCTGGCCAACTGGCCATCTGAAGAAGGGAACTCCAAAGCCCTGTGTCCAGAATGTCAGAGCACGCTGCCAATGCAGTGCCAGTCAGGGGTGCGCCACCGGCGCAAACCTAAACGTTGCAGCTGCCCACTACTTGCTGGACAGCTGATGACAGTAACAGGGCCTAAACGTTGCAGCTGGCACTAAGAGCTGCACAGCTGTAGAAGGCCTGGCACCTCTGTGCCATCTCTGTCACACACAGGGACTCTCTCCATTGCGCCTAAACGGTGCAGCTTCCCACTAATTGCTGGGCAGCTGGGAGACAGCATAACTGCGACAGGGCCCTCACTGACCCTAGAACAGAACTGCGCCAACTGTTGGAGCAACACAGGCTCTGAAAACACATATGCGCAGGCTGTAGTCACACGGGGCTCTGTAAATAAAGATGTCCCCCAAACACTAAGGCATCCCATGGGGGAAACACGGGCCTCTCAAAATAAATAGCCACGGGGAGCGCACTGGCTTCTGCAAGAATCACAGATGCCCCAACGTTGGAGCTCTCAGGCTCTGGAAATACACACATGCCCTTGAGCCTCTCAGACTCCTAAAACAAATATGGCCCCATTGTTGGAGCCATCTGGGCTCGGGAAAGACACCTGGCCCCTGGAGCCCTCCTGCCCCTTAAACACCGTAGCCCTCTAGGCTCTGAACAACTTATTGGAGTGCCGGGGGAGCCACTGAGGCTCTGGGAAATGGTGGGGTGGCCCACTGCCATCCGGGGCCATCCTTGTGCTGTGCCTGCTTCTTCCCTGGCACCCGCCCGTAGCCCTCCCCCGGCCGTTTCAACTCACCGGGCTGCTACACTCTGTCTCCGGGGGCTTAGGTGCGGCGCCTGCTATCGCCTCTTCGCCTCACCCCAGGACTCCCGAATGGAGCCGGCGGGGCTCTTGGCTGCCGCTTCCTGCTTTCGCTCCTGCCACCTGTGGCGGCGGCAAACTCTCAGCACCCGGGCCCCCTCCTTGAACCCAGGAGCCACTCTGGGCACCACGGGGCTCCCTCAGCTCATGGGAGCCCTGCAACACTTCGCCCTTCACTCCGTTGGCGCCGGCAGCGGGCGCAAGACTATTCCCGCAAAACTGGAAGTCCCGCCCGCCGTCAGGCAAGACATCGCCTGACTTCCTGTATTCACGGCATCCTCAATCCAGGTGCCACTGCGGTTATTTCACAGTGGCAAAATGAGGGGTGGGCACCCTCGAGAATAAAAATAAAAGTAGAAGCGAGGTGGGCACTCGCTAGATAATTAAGTAAACGGGGTGGCACCCGTCCATAAAAATATGCAAATAAGCATCAAAGGGGCAGGAGCGCTTCCCTCCAAGGGAAAACGACAGCGCTCTGCCCAGTAAGTAAAATAAAGCGTTCTCAAGGCGCTGGGGGCTCAGACAGCGCCAGGCCCCTCAGAAATTACCCCATTAGCAAGGAGGGTCCCAGCAGTCCTAAGCAAATGCACAGGGTTCAAAGAAAAGAGTCCTGGGGCAAAGTGAAGCAAGAGAGGGCCCTAAGAAAGAAAAGATCCTCCAGGCATCCAGGTCCATCAGGTATCCAGGCGCTAGGCAGGGCCCAGGGAGGCAAGCCTTCCCCTGGGCCCAAGCAGTAGCACGCCCCTGGCAGGATTCAAGTCAGAAAGAAGAACATTTTGTAAGGGGACACAGACCCTTTTTATACAGTAAAATCCTTTGTCTAGCAGGGTGCAGGCAATGTGAGAACCAGCTGCAACTGGTTATAGGGAACTCCTTTCACTGGCCAGGCTAGGGACATCAGATGCACCACAGGGGGTGGAGCCAGCATTGTGGAGGGAAAACCCAGCCCTTTTCAGGCCTAGGTGCACCCCTCCCCTCACATCAGCATGCTAATCACTCCATTCACCACCGGGGCAGACCCACCCAGACTCTTGGAGCCAGGCTCATCAGCCAGCTATAGCCAATCACACGCCAGACACAAATTACACAAACATGCCAACTTCTAACCGGAACTGTTTCAAAGCCAGCTGTTGCTCCCTTTCTTTCCTCCTATCTACCCACTCCTCTGGGGACAGGGACAGAGAAAGGGATGGGGCACTGCCCCCTACACTGGACCCAGCAAGGGACTCCCTATCTATGGGCTCGCTATCTGCTGGCGCCCATGCACTGTCATCTTCTTCCTCTTCTTCAGACTCTTCAGGGCTACCCTCAGACCCACCACCCTCATGGCGCGCGCCCCGGGCCCTACCTTCCTCACTGCGCTCACGTTCCCAGTCATCCTTCTGCCATAGGATCAGATTGAACCTCAGTTTGGACGGGGTGTGTGACCCATTCACTGCTATATATCTTTCTTCACAGAGCCCTACCAACTCATCCATACTGTATCTAAGCAGACCACAGAAATTAAAAGCAGACTTGGACTGGTAAGGCAGTTTCTACTGCCCCTCATACGTGACACAGGTACCAAACTCTGTGAGCGGGGTGGGGATCAAATCTACTGGACACTATCACAATGCCACCACTGGATCCCACCCTTTGGTGAATCCAGAAAAACTCACACTGCACTTAGGGGACAGAAACCACCCAGAGCTAGTGACGCATAACTCACAGTGCACAAGAAACACATTTCCCAAGAAATGACTTTTAGCATAAACTTAAAAACAATAATCCCCAAAATGTGATTATCTAACATGCAGAGTTTTGTGTTGCAGCCAGTTGCTACTGCGGTACAACGCAAATGCAAGTCCTTTTCCCACCGCTGACCAACAATGTTAGAAATGGGATTTCTGGTAGGCTACGGCTTGCGCCATAGTCAGGCAGAAACCACCATTATACGTCAGGGCAAGGAAGTAACCTGCCAAGATAACCCCTGCTCACCCCCTTGGTAGCTTGGCACGAGCAGTCAGGCTTATCTCGGAGGCAAGGTGTAAAGCGTTTGCGCGCGCACCCAGCAACAACACCCAAGGCCCACCACAAATTAAACTCCACACAAGGTTATTTATAAAAGTAGCCTTTGTATTATACCAAACACATTTGATAATAAATACACACTTTACAATGTGCCATAGCCACGGGTAGAATTTACAGGGGAGTATGGACATGGGACAGGGCCACGTGGGCCACTGTCAGGAATATGCACTTTTAGAACTAGCACTTGGTAGAATTAGCACTTTGTAGGAATAACACTTGGAGCATAGAACATATAATAACTGTAGCACCAAATATCAAATGTAGCACACACCCAGTAACCACTGGTAATAGGTAAGTACCACCTATGCAACCCTAACCACCTTAGGAAAATATCACGCAGGGAACCATGAACTCACTAGCATCACTGGACTAGGTCAAACAACCTCCTAAACATCACATACATTCAGAGGTATAAAACATTACACATGATGCAGGGATCACAGTAGGCAGATAAATGTTAGGGCAGCTGTGCAGGCAGCCAAGGGAAGATTGCGCAGAGGGGCAAGCCTAAACGAAGCAGCTACCCACTAAGTGCTGGGCAGCTGTAGGATCTCTTCTAGGCTCCCTGTAGCCCCGTGAAAAATGTGTGTCACTTTGGAGCCCTCTGGCTCAAGAAACAGATGCCCTCTGGAGCCCCTCGTGGGCTCGACAGAAATTTCCCCGGTCATGGGAGTCCCCTCTCTGGGGATTCAGAAACAACAAGTGCCCCCTGAGCCTCTCGTGGGCTCTTGACAACGGAAATGCCACTGGTCGTGGGAGTCCCCTCTCTGGGGATTCAGAAACAACAAGTGCCCCCTGAGCCTCTCGTGGGCTCTTGACAACGGAAATGCCCCTGCTCATGGGAGTCCCCTCCACGGGGACTCGAAAACAGGGAAATGCCCCCGGAGCCCCCGTAGGCTCTAAACACAATGGTGCCTGCTCTAGCGTTAGAGCCACGGGGCTCTGAATACCAAATGTACCCCCTTTGTTGTAGGAGTCCCGCTCTGGGGGACTCTAAAACAATGTGCGCCCAAACAAAACAAGGCTAGTACTACTGGGGGGACGGGCCCCGACAATGTGCCCGACGCCCCCCTCTTTGCAAAGGGACCCGGGCCCCACTCACCGGGTCTGTTGTCAGGCGGTGGGAGGCTCTGTCCCCGGCTGCTTCTCAGGGGACTCGGCAGTCTCGCTGGGGCCGCGGGCGGGGCTCTCCCTCGCTGGACTTTTGCTGCGGGGCTCTGCGGTGGGGGACGCCTGCAGGGCTCGATGCGGGAGCCCTGCTTCCTGTCTCCTCCAATGGCCGGACTTCCTCTGGTCATGCGGCCCCACCCACAACCGGGCAGGGCCGCCTAGCTTCCGGGTTGCAACGGCAACAGCCCAGCAACATCTTTGGGCACTCCTGGGCAGTGGCGGTGACACAGGAGGACACACGAGGGGTAGGCTCCCTCCAATTTAAATATACCAAGCGGGGCAGGCCCCCGCTTTAAGAAAGCACACAACTGCGGGGTCAGCACTCGCGAGGGGTAGGCTGCCGTTTAAAAAGGAGGACAACTGGGCAAAATGAGTAGCAGGCAGAGCGGGGTGTGCACCCGCGCCGCAAATCAATATATAAAACAGGGTGGGCATCTGTTCTTGATGTAGGCAATGAAGGGACGAAGCTCCCAAGCGCTAGGGGGTGAAGTAAATAACAGCAAATGGCGCCCAAGCGCTAGTGGAACAATTCAGCGCTCCCAAGCGCTGCTAGGAACAAAGTTGAAGGTCCAGACAAAAAGGTCCTTAGGAAGGCAGGAGGGGGGCAAGGGTAGGCCCAGGGGCCAGCTCACAGGGCCCTCCAGGCAGGAAGGCAGTCCCAGTGGTGGTCCTCCTGGCGCCCAGCAGCAGCAGGCCCCCTTCAGATAGGATCCAAGTAAAGATCATCATTCATGGGGACACAGCCCCTTTTTATACAGTGAAATCCTTTGTCTGGGGCTGCAAGGTGAAGGTAAAACCAGATGCAACTGGTTTTGGAGCAGTTTGTTGTGCTCAGCCACCCTTTCCATTCACTGGCCAGGCTAGGGACATTAGACGCACCACAGGGGGAGGAGCCAGTATTGTGTGGGGAAAGCCCAGCCCTATTCATGTCCCAGGTGCACTCCTCCCCAGCCATCAACATGCAGATCTCCCATTCACCACTGGGGCAGACCCATCCTGACTCCTGGAGCCAGCCACACCAGCCAGCTCCAGCCAATCACAAGCCAGCACATTCACTGCACAGGCACACCAACTTCTAGAAGTGGCACTTCCACACTAGACACAATCATGCCACACCCATTATCGCGCAGCATTTAATCACATCGAGTCCGCACATACCAAACTCGAGCTTGCACTCTGCACACATCAGGAACCAACATGGACACATACATTCCCCAAGCATTCCTATGGGAGGGCAGGCCAACCTCACTACACGCACGCACTTTACCCTGGGACACAGTGGAAAAGTGCGCCACAGCCAGAAATCAATAACGCCAAGTCATATTCATAAGCAAAAAGTTTAGGGGTGAACCTGCCAGAAGGGCCAAGTCCAACACAGTACACCTGGGAATGCGTAAGCATGTTATGCTTTCCCACGTGAGGCACAATGAGGACACATAGCTATATTTCTCCTTGTTTTTCTTCTTTTTATGTATGCTGCATTCTGAGCACACATAGAAAGAGGAAAAAGCCTTAGAGGGTTGTTTTTGAGCAGGAGGGTGTGCCTTCTTGAACAAAAACAATCCTGCCTGTTACTCAGGTGCACGTGCACCATGGTGCAAGTGTGGCTGCGCTGACTTTAGACAGCAGTTTGTGAACCAGCGAACGCAGAGAGCAGGAATGCACCACATTTTGAAAGATATGACTCATAGTCACCCTTTCCCTTTCACGCAGAGCAGCTCAGTGCAGCAAGGTGTCCTGCAGCGTAGCAATGATTGAAATAATGATAAAGTTGTGCATGGCATGGTGAGTGTTAAATGGCTGAGGACCATGCGATCACTGTCCCAAAGTCTCTGCCTGCGGTCGGGTATGCCCCCCTTTACCACCTTCTTTTTGGGTAGTTTTATATAGCTCGAACTTGACCTGAAGGTATCAGAGTGCTCTACAGGAGCACCAGTTGGGTTACAGATGACACATACATTTTTTGTTGGGCACGAGGAGATTACATGATTTGCCCAGAATCACAGGAATTTGAGCTCCCCTGCCAAGACTTGAACCCGGTTTCCCAGCTTCAAGGTTGATCGCTCTATTCATTATGCCACATGCTCTCCCCATTGATGTGAGGCTGCTTTTAAGGATGTGGATGAACTGTACTTTAAGTAAGGCTGCATTTCAAGAACGACCAAGCCCAACTGGGCCAACGTCATACCCCCCTGTACCCCCCAACAGTCCCCCACCCCACACTTCCACCCCTAAAATATCAAAATGAGCACCCAAACTTTCTAAGAACTAAAAAGGTGTCACTCTAATAGGTCTCTTTGGACCTCAATGCCCAAATTGTCAGTTTAAGGATACATTGCTGCTGACATAGTTAAAGCGGTAGGATACACAATCGACAGGAATAACAACTAAGGGCCATATTATCAAGAACGGCGATTTAATTATCGCCGCTTTAGCGGCAGGAAACTGCTGCTGAAGAGGCGATAAGGGGCTTGATAATATGCCCTTGTGAGTTCTCATAGAAGCACAAATTCTGGTGTGAACCTGGGCTTCTATGGGAATTCACAAGGGCATATTATCAAGCCCCTTATCGCCACTTTAGCAGCAGTTTCCTGCAACTAAAGCGGCAAGAATGTTATCGCCGTTCTTGATAATATGGCCCTAAAGTAGTTCACAAACCCTGAGCTAAGCCAACAGAATGTAGGTTAGACAGAGTGCAGTATTTGGGGGTTTTCTTCCTGGCCCTGGGTTTTGTAAATCTCTGTCTGATTGGGCTTGGCTTTCCAGGTCCCTGGTCTCATTGGCCTCAGTATCGGAGCCAGAGGAGCCTGACATCCCCATAGGGGCCCTTCTTCACCACTTGAACCCCTGTGTTTGTTCCATCTCGGGGAGCCTGACAGGCCCTGTCCTCTGTAGCTGCTCCCCTTTTGTGGCTGAAGCAGGTTACACGATAAAGATGTCCGCTTCATGACCCATTCCAAGGCCGCACCTGAGTTGTCAAAAAAAAAGAATTTGAACATGTGCAGTACATTGAGCTTTGCAAGCACATAAACTTGTATTCAAATTTCATGGCCCATAGTATTTGCTTGATGGGTCAAAGAATTTGCCATGTTGCTCCACCTGTTTGGTGTAGTCTGGGAACACAATAATCCTGGCTGATTCATAAGAGAGTGACTGTCCTAAGGTTCACCGCTCTGTCCCGGTAGTTCAGCAGGTTATCAATCAGACGTCAGGGGGAGCATTGGGTGGCGGCTGCGATGCCCTTCTGACGGTATTGGAGGATGTGATGCATTACTCCAGAAAATTTTCAGTAGAGGTCTCTCCAGGAAGCCTATGAAACATAGGTCGCTCCACCTGGATCAGTTTTCAGCATACTACACATGGTTCTCCAAACCTGGGATGAGCTTGTCAGTAGTGCCACCGTGGCACAAGCCTGTGGACCATGTACTCCAGCTCTGATATCCTTCTATCCACTCTAGTGAGTCTGTCCACCACATTTTGAAGATGCGGATGCAGAAGGTGTTGTAATCAAAAATCCTGCCTCTCAGGGGAGTCACTGATACGTAGTCCATAAAAGCAGTAAGAGACTGACACAGAACTCTGAAATATCAAAGGACAGTTTATTACACTCATATGAGGTGAGGCTGCATCGCCCAAAAGCCATGGCAAATGAATGAGACAGTCTGAGGAATTCAGAAAGCTGGCGCCTTAAATACATTTCAGACTTACACAGTAAGCATACATGAAAGGGGCAGTCCTGGCTCCTGTGAGCACACGAAAAATACCTAATATGGACATACAAGTTCTCTTTGTTCAACCAAGTGGGAGGAGCTAACAGTTTCAGAACGTAGTGAACACATTCCTATGTAAAACTAATCAGTAACAGCTGCAGACTCTACCAGGCATTTCTGAGCATGCGTGAAAGTGGAGGAGGCTAAATATATGCTGTTACTAGGCAGACATCAGGCGCAGCTAAAAGGAAAGTAGGACAAAGCACATGGTGAGCACATGGCAGCACATGGTAGGCAAGATGGCTTCTAGGAAGACAAAATGGCTTCTAAACAGCAGATAAGATAACTTCTAAATGCAAGATGGCTTCTGCTAACGCTAACCCATTTCTGCTAATTTACAACAGTCGCCCGTTTTAGCGTTTGCTGAAGACATTCATATGATCCAATAGGAACATAGAAAACAGGTGCTCATTAATTTGCACATAATTTCGTCAAGTTCCTAATTCATTGCTAGATAAGCATTTCCATTCTAAACATTTCAGCAAGGGTATGACCAAAAATACTAAAGAAGAGGACATTAGGTCATAAACATACATACAAATAGTAGGAGAAAGTAATGACCACTATTACAGAGAAAATTAGCATTTTCACAACCCTAAGCAATAGCAAATCCTAAAATCTTTCAGAAAATACTACATACTCATGTGAAACAGTGGCAATGCAATCCTTCAATGCTCTCAAGTTGAATAGGGATACTCTTCCACAGAGAATGAACTTCTATTCTACCTGTACTAAACAGAATACTACTCTAAAATACTGTAAGCAAGACAATAAAAATTAATTCCACAACACCCAGTAATTAACTGTTCAGGAATCGCTTATATGATCACGACTTATGCCCAGAGTCCAATTCTAAGTCCCTCTGGTGGACTATTATTGTTAATCGAATCTCCTCTTCCATCACCGCATGGGCCTCTTCATTTCAGGCCTTCCATGGAAATGTGTCTCAGCATCCGTTGGAGTGCCCTTTTGGCAAACACTCATAGTTCAGTCGAAAGTCTCAATGTCTCAAGGCAGTGCAACAGTGTCTCTCATCTGCGGCAGACACTACAGATATTATGCTCTTCTTTGATCATGAGCACAGGTCATCTCGTGCCAACCAGAACTACATTCTCAAACTCCAACACTCCTTATTCAGTGTCAGAGGACACTCAAGCTGCTCTTTCATGGGCACCATAAGATAGTGCCTCTTGCCAATCTTGAATTCTCCATTGCACTGCTCTTCCGTTAGGCAAAAGGGGAAAAAGGGAACGATGTGGCCAAAACTCAGGCAAAGACTCAGGCCAAGACTCAGGCCAAAACTCAGACCAAAGGGCTCAAGGGGCTCAGGCCAAGGGGCTCAGGGGCTGTACACTGTCAGAGGTTGCCAGTACATAACAGGTAGCTTTTGCCCTTTTTCCAATTCAAATTCTGTTGCAAAACCAAATCCTCTTTTCTCTCTGTCGTGCAGCGCTGGCCAATGAAGCAAACAAAGGACTTGGAAATATCATTGATGGCGTGCAGATTCCTTACTGGGTGCTGGGACTATAGACCAAAACTTCCTGCTTTCATCTATGGCTGTCAAGGATAGGAGTTAGAATTCGTCTTTGTCATTCGTTCTGCATGGTGTCACTCTCCCTTTGACTCTGTAAGATCCTGCAGAACCTAGTGATGTAGGAAATGTGACACAATTGTTAATTTCCTTCAATTTAGCACAAAAAACAATTCAATATTTAACAAGGGGACTGCAAACAGTTGGCCTGCAATGTTCAAGAGAGTGGTCAAACGTCATGGGACTATCATGATCTAAAATACACTATCATTCAATTCTATCTGAATGGATGTCCTTACACATAGTGACATCATTTAATGGGGTAAACATTTTCCTCAATGAGAAAATCTAAGTGTTCCTAAATCCCTCATCTAGAACACCTCAAAAGCGAAATCACATAAAACAGATGATCAGGGACATTCAGAAAAAGGCTAATTTATCAAAAATGTGAAAACAGAGAAAAAAAACGAGCTAGAAACTCCTAGTGTTTCCAAAAACACATGTGGTCTATCAAATATTAAAACAGCAGAAAAAAGAACTGAGAACCTAATTAGAATGGGCATTACATTTTTCACATTTCAAGAATGAACATACAGTGTCTCCCATTGAGATGGAAAACTTTTCTTACTATACTATTAAGTCAGTTAACCAGTCTATCACTAAGCTGACAGTCAGACTGGAAAGCATCAAAAATATAGGCCTAAAGAAAAGTCTTAAGAGAAAGAAACAGTCTGGTCAGGTCATACAAAAGGGAATTATGCATAATGTGGTGATTCCTATTACATCTCTGCAGTCTAAAATTGTGAACCTGAACAATACATTAATCATAAAAAAAAATGAGTTGACTGGTAAAAGAAATACGAACTCAAGTGATAGTCAAGTTTGTGACATAATACCAAGAGTATGAGCAGCACACAAAATGTCACAGTAGTGCAGAAATGTGAACTCTACTGCTGGCCGCTACACCATATATCGTAATCTCAGCTAATGGTCCAAGTCCTTCTTCAAGGGAAAAAAAATGAAGAGTGTAGATCACCTTTAACAAGAGCCACAAATCTATAATTTCATCCTTAGGTCCAATCAAGGATATGTATATAAATCTAGGCCTGCCTGTTCCTTTAGGGAGAAGGGCAGTATTAGTATTGTGCCTTCCTGTATATCTCTTTTATTTTACTTCAATAGTATTATGGCCACATTTTAACATTCACTGGTGAGGTGATGTATTTTTCATGTCCACAGTATGCAAACATTATGTCTGTGAAATTTAGTATCAACGCAAATATTAACCACGTGGTGTAGAGCGACACATACCGTCATACATGTCTCTTCACAACACAGGCAAATTTGTAATAATATAAAAAAAACAGCAACATTAAACAAAACAACATCTCAAGCCATCAGATATACATGCAATATAGTAAGCACAAAAAGCATAGACAAAGCACAATGGCACATGTAATCAAGCAGTAACGCATGCATTCATGCAACCCAAAACCCAAAATCCAGGCCTGCATAATTTGTCAGGATCAAAATCAAAATAAAAATTTCACCAAAATTACGCTTTCATTTACTCACACCCCGCTTTTGACATTTGATCACCAGTTGCTGGTTATCAACTTGGCAAATAAAACTTACAGCGTCGCTTGTGACACACAAGAGTCAGCAGGAACCATTCATAAGGGAAAAAATGCAAAATCATGAAAAAAAACACACAAACATTTCATTTCAAAGAAGTCATAATAAAAACCCATCTCTTTTCAACATACTACTAACACAGCGCATAACAAAGTAAATCTCAACTGTTAACCAACCATCCTTCTTTTAAAACATGCTAACCCACTTTAATATTGACTGTCCAAAAAGAAAGTACTTTCACAGACACGCACTGCGTCCCGTGCACCAGCCCATCCTTGAGACCCTTTGAGACCCTTGGCCCTCAAGGCCCTGGGGGGCCTTTAGGCCCTGCTTTTGTTTCCTCTCTCCAAGGCTGGTCAGGAATGCACTTCTCGGAGACAAAGCCCTAATGTAATGAGCTGCAGATGTGGACGTAAAAGCCTCGCACAAGCCATCTAATGTGCAAGCTTGAGTTTCTGCTAGTCAGAGAAGCTTTCACCAAGCAGTCATTGCTCCATCTGTCTTCACTTACTGCTAAACCCCCATCTCACTGACCTTAAGGTCAAACTCTGCCAGGCGAACCGTGCGCTCCTTCAGACCCTTCTTCCTATTCCCTCACTCAAACTGACAAAGCCAGAAACCCTTCCCCACTCATTCTAAGCTACAAAAATCAACCCTGTTAAACAACACATATTAAATAAATGACTTATTTTAGGGATAAAATTCATTTAGTCCTATATTATAAAACATTTACTGTGAACAATTTGCAGAACATAATAACATAGCATACCAGCATTATATTAAATGTTTGCTACCACCCTATGCAATGGTACTCATTTATCAATCCTACAAAGATGAAAGACAAAATGGGCCCTGCCAAAAGTAGAACCTTCAACCCTGATATTAAACATAAACCACTGCACCGGGCACAGTTGTTCACTGAGCTATGAAGAACAACCTCAACTAATAACAACCCACAAGTTTGTAATATACACAAATATGCATTTTCTGAAAGCCAGAAACACTGCAAAGCTATGGTAAATGACAAGAATGCTGTATTAAAAAGTCAATTTTTACTCAATTTCGACTTTTGACTTTGGGGCACTTGAAAATAAAAATCCTACAATTGTATTACATATTAATCATCCTCAGAATGTACTTTACATGTTGCAAAGAGCGAACATGAGGCATAGCGCATGTAATGCCTTAGAAAAATGAGCTGTTACGCCTGCGCCAAGTGAAAACCCAACATGCAAATGTCCTAATTATGCAGTCACACATTATTTAAATCAAATTTTAATTTTAGGAGGTCATAGTATGAGTATTAAGCTTTGTGAATATCTAAAAACGATTTAAAAAAACACTTATTTTTTTTTCAAATAATTTTTCCATGATTAATAATTTTTTTGTGTCTAAACCCAATCTGAAATACGAAATCCCCATATAAAAACAAACTGCATCCTTTGCCTATTATTTTTAGACGCAGTCATGTATGAGCCTATGCGCAAAAGCCTTACTGAAAACAAGACAGATTTTCGCGCCAAAATTTAAAAGGACATTGAGCAACAAAACCAGGAATATACCCCTTTTTCTTTTTACTGTGTTTAAAAAGAGAGGAAAACCACAATTGAAATGTCTTCCTGTGATACAAAATAATGAACCTTACTTTTGTAACCCTCAAAAACACTTATTCTGAAATGCTAAATTCAGACCGTGATGAACTAACGGCTAAGCTCTGGCTGAATAAACATTCCGATGTTATTTATGGCCTTTCAAAAACAACATCTGCTATTCTCAAGGCGGGAAGGGCCTGCACAAAGCTGAAACCCAGAACTTTCAGTCTTACTGAAAACAGACATTTTCAGAAATGCGTGTGCCACAAGATGCATTTAAACGTAGCAAAAATTCACTTTAGCTGAAGTGTTAGCATTTTACATGTATGAAAATGCATGTAAGTAAAAAATGCTACAAATTCGTTTTCCTACAGAACAGACAATTTATTTTTGAGGCCTTTCATATTCCTAGGGAATGTGAATATCTAACTTTATCTAGTTTAAGCATTTAACATTTTTTGCACATATGTGCCTTTGCTTAGTCTATAAATTAAAAAGCAACATATAGCGATTTTAGCAGGCAACATGGCAAATTACTGCATTCTCATTTAATTTCCACCTAATATTAATTAATCCAACATTTTTCTTAACAGACTGAAAACATCAAGAAATCCACAATCACGCATTGAGCTCCTTTCACACAGAAACAGAAATATTTCAAACATGCAGGACACACAATACAGCGCTTAAGGCATGTGTTTCATAAATTCGCGCCAACCCTATTCACAAACAGAAGTTACACTAACAGGAAAAATAAACACATTTAAACACACATTGAACCCACAGATCAACACATAGGACTGAAACAAAAGACAGCCCACAAACGGAACTTAAACCAAACCAATTGTAAGGAACGTTTGGCAATGGTGTTTCAATTCACAAGTTTTGACTGGCAGAGCATCAAAAATCGCTCTGCATTCCCCATTCATAAAAGTGCACAGAACAAAGGATCCTTATATGTATTATGTTCATATTTTAATTCACTGGGGATACAAAATCACCAAGGAAGAAATATGTTTTCACACCTAAACCTATTTAGGTATCCCTTCTAAGGGAAGCCGGGTCATTTACTTCACATCACATTATGGTACCTTTCATAAAAGCAACACATTTTAACATGTGAGCTTAACCAAAGACAACAACAGGCATGCCAAAAATAGTGCAAAATATACACTACTATCAAAAGTGGAGGAAATATCCTCGCATGACCTGCCTATATGAGTTGCAACACATACATATCAAATCAAATCATATCAAATCATATTCATATCATATTCATCAAAGGTCAAACAAAATCCAAAGTAGACAAGTCTATCTCAAATACAAATATGCCACAGTAAGCGTTCCTAAGACTACCTTACCATACAAAGGCATCCAAAAGCTAGAACAGGCGCCGCAAAATTACTCCTACCAAACATAAGCTGTCCAAATTCTAACTGCCAAGTTTTAAATGACCTAACAGTCTATCTTTTTATGTTACATTTTAATACTCACGCCAAAAGTGTTCTCATTCAGGGGTGACATCATGTGGAGGATCAAAAATCAGGAAGGACAGAAACACACTGAGCTGCAGACACAAGGAATCACCAGAAGCGCTGTGCACAGCATACCTTCTTTGCAGAAACCAGTCCCATGCTGCTCAGTAGTTTTCTGTCTCCTGACAAGACGATCACTCCTTCAGATAGTCACCTCTCTGATGAGTCCCATCTGGGGTGCCAACTGTTGTAATCAAAAATCCTGCCTCTCAGGGGTGTCACTGATACGTAGTCCATAAAAGCAGTAAGAGACTGACACAGAACTCTGAAATATCAAAGGACAGTTTATTACACTCATATGAGGTGAGGCTGCATTGCCCAAAAGCCATGGCAAATGAATGAGACAGTCTGAGGAATTCAGAAAGCTGGCGCCTTAAATACATTTCAGACTTACACAGTAAGCATACATGAAAGGGGCAGTCCTGGCTCCTGTGAGCACACGAAAAATCCCTAATATGGACATACAAGTTCTCTTTGTTCAACCAAGTGGGAGGAGCTAACAGTTTCAGAACGTAGTGAACACATTCCTATGTAAAACTAATCAGTAACAGCTGCAGACTCTACCAGGCATTTCTGAGCATGCGTGAAAGTGGAGGAGGCTAAATATATGCTGTTACTAGGCAGACATCAGGCGCAGCTAAAAGGAAAGTAGGACAAAGCACATGGTGAGCACATGGCAGCATATGGTAGGCAAGATGGCTTCTAGGAAGACAAAATGGCTTCTAAACAGCAGATAAGATAACTTCTAAATGCAAGATGGTTTCTGCTAACGCTAACCCATTTCTGCTAATTTACAACAAAGGGTTGTATTAACATCCACCTCCCCAATTTCAGGGGCAGATTTACGTTTGTGGCGCATTCCTGCAAATTATCAGGGATGCCCCAGGAAAGATGTGTTTACCCTCGCGCCACCACAGATGTGCTGCATTTCCAATGCACCACATCATGGCACAAGGATAAACAGATGCACGTCGCATCTGCCGTGGTAAGGTTGGCGCAGTGCTGGAGTTGTGTCGCGGGCGCGAAGCACCTCCAGCACTGTTCCAACCTGGCCTATCCTCAACATGGTGCGTCACGCCTTACGCCCGCTTCAAGCAGGCGCAAGGTTTTGACGCAGCGGCGTCGGAAAAGTGACTAAGTGAAATCTTGTAGATGTCACTCAGGCACTTTTACAAGGCATTCCTGCGACGGAACGCCCCTCCCTTGCGCCGGAACACCCACATGAAACCTGATGCAGGTTTCATGTGGCGCAGGGCTTTACAATGTGAAGCAGCTCCCTGGATGCGTCACTTTGTAAATAGGACGCAACATGGCACAAGGTGTACGCCGCCGCTGCGTCACAGAAGTGACGCAACGGTGGTGCAAATGTGGTGCGCGCGGCTCGTAAATCTGCCCCCTGGAGCAGATTTACAAGAAAGTGACACATCTGTGAAGAAACATCACTTTCCCTGCGCCACTTGGAGGAACGCTTGCGCCACTATGGAATCTCCGTATTTACAATACGGCGCGCCATGGTCCAAGGATTGACAGATGCGTCAGAAATTCTGACGCATCTGTTGACACAAAAGTCAAGCATTGCTGGAGTCATGTCACAAGCACGATGCAACTCCAGCAATTCAGGGGGAGGCCTATCCTCATTGTGCTACGTCACTCCTTATGCCTGCTTCAAGCAGGCGTAAGAATTTTACACAGTGCCATCCTAAAAGTGGAGCAGTGAAATCTTGTAGATTTCACTTCTTCACTTCTAGGAGGCTTTTTTGCGCTGGTGCGACCACCCTGTTTACATTATACCTGACGCAGGTATAATGTGACACAGGGCTTTACAATGTGATGCCTCTCCCTAGAGGCCTTTAGGGTTCTGCCAGCAACAGGATTAGGCTTGATAGAGACACCATGGCTGAGAGCTCAGAGAAGGACATCGTCATCTTAACCATCCAGGCCATACCCCCAGGTTACTTTAATGTTCTAAAGCCACACCAAGCAAAAGTGGGTGCAAGTGGGTAAAATTTGATTGAGGTGCATGTCTATATAATTGCAGGAAGATATTTAGATACAGATATGTTATTCTTTTCTTTTGCATTCTTGATACTGTGGGAAAGCTTTGCAAAGATGTCAAGCAACACTGTGCAGCAACCAAAGTTTATGCAATGTGTCCCATGAAAATGGGAGCGAAAGAAAGAGCCATATCCACTCAGATATAGCACCGTCCTGTCTTCTACCTAGCATTAGAGCACAATTAGGCTGCCTAGAGAAATGCACACACCTTTACTCCATAGTACAGGAGTGAGTGTATGATGTCTACGTTTTGCATAGGTTTTGCACTGGAAGGGCACCTTTGCAGTAGAAAATAGTATGCCTAAACAATCTGTAAAACTTTTTCCACTTCAGATGCATGCTGTACCGTGTAGCACACATGTAACGTCGGAAAAGTTTAGAGAAATAAAAGCATCTCTCGAAGTTAACTGCACTCTTAAAAAGGTGTTATTATTTAAGCAAAGCCCTGACTATAATAGATAGGACGTTGTGTCAAACCCCATGGGTTGTTGCATGGGAATGCACTAATACCAGCCATTGAAAACCCCCTAATTCAAGGAAATTCAAAGAAGTGCAATGTGCTGCTTTGCGTTAGTTTAAGGCAACCTTTCAGCACTGGAAAGTAAATTCAAAATAAACATTTTGTGCTGGTGTGAGTCACATTTGTGAGACAAACCCAGCACAAAATGTTACTAAACCTTTCCCAGAGTTTTTATCTTCTTTGCGCCCTTACTGCGTCTCTGTTTTCACATGTACCCCTCCAATGCTATGTATGTTTACAGAGTGATCTTCAGATTGTTGTGACATTCTGACAGTGTGCGTATTTTGTTGGACTCAACTTGTGTCAGTGTTTCCTGGCTCATTCGTTAAGCCAGTACTGTTTTTGCTGCTGCCACACCTCTGTGGTGCTCATGGTCCTTTTTTTCAGGAAGTTGTTTATTGATTTATCACGCACATATTTAAAAGTATTTTGATTGCAAATGGTATGCCCTTAATACTTTATATGCCATATTGAGAAGTTCAGTGACAGAGCCAATCAAACTAATTATATTGCGCTCACTTGTTATGTTATGTTGTTTGAACTTATAGAGCGCACTATAGCCTATGGTGTCAAAGAGCTAGTGGAGAGCACCAAATACCAGACAGAAAGCAAAGAACTCCACTGACTAAGGAAGATGGAGATAGAAAAGCCATGTTTTCAGCAGTTTTTTTTAAATGTAACAAATGTAATAGTTTCAGAGATGTAGGTAGGCAGGGTATTCCACAGTTTGGCAGCAGCCACCGAAATGGACTGGCCTCTCCATCTGGCCTAGTGGAATCTGGGAACTAACACCTCCTTGCAAGAGGAAGCTCTTAGAAACCATGGGGCACATTTACAATAACTGGCGCAAGTAGCAGGGCACTTGTTGGACTTTGCCCTTTTGGCAGGTTCACCCCGAAACTTTTTGCGTTCTCCCAGCCTTTTTCTGTAACCTGGTGTTGGTGATTTTAGGCCTCTGAGCACTCTAGCACTGGGGTCCAGTGTAAAGTGCGTGCACTCTCTGTGTATGTGTGGTGAGATGGGCCTGCCCTCCCATAGGAATGCATGGGGGATATGCGTGTCCCTTGTAACTCCTGATATGAGAGGAGTGCAGGGGCGAGTTTAGTATGTGCGCACTCATGAGAATAAATGCTGCGCAATGGTGTGCACAGATTTATGGTGACTGGTGGAGAAATGCCACTTTTAGAAGTTGGCATTTCTGTGTACTGTGTGTCTGCCTGCATGATGTGAATTGCATGTCTGGCTGGTGAGTGACATGTGCTGGGTGATGTGCGTGGCTCCAGGATCCAGGATGAGTCTGCCCAGTGGTGAATAGGGAGATCTGCATGTAGATGGGAGTGAGGAGTTGCACCTGGGACCTGAATTTGGCTGTGCCTTCCCTCCACAATGCAGGCTCCGCCCCCTATGGTGCGTCTGAGTACCGAGCCCTCACCTGACAATGGAGAGAGGAGCAGAGCACAACAAAGTGCTCCAAAGCTCCCCCAAACCAGTTGCATCTGCTTTTTCCCACAGCCCTGTGCTGTGTCACAAAGGGAAAGTGTTGTATAAATATAGGGGCTGTGTCCCCATAAAATGATCAGTTCTTGTTCGTGTGCTTGAATCCGCGGGGCGTGCTACTGCTGGGGTCCAGGAGGTCTTGCCTCCCTGAGCCCAGCCTTGCCCCCTTGCTCCCTAGAGGAACTTTTGCTGGACTGGCTACTCTTTATTCTTTTAAGGATTCTATGGATCACTGGCAACTCGTGTGCGCTTTCCTTCATTGCCCCTAGGTGCCTTGCAGCGTCAAGCTGCCCATCGCTCTCGAGGGAATTCTGCTTGGTTTTGTGTTTTTCTTGCGGGTGCCTACCCCACATGGACTCTTATTTTTATATTTTTATAGCAGGAGCCCACCCTGCTTTGTCTTTTGATTCGCAAGGGAGCCAGCCCCTCATTGCCGAGCCGAAGTTGCTGCCACGATTCGTTGCCGCCTGGTTGTGGGCGGGGCCTGCGGAAGGAACAGGAAGAGTCCAGAGCGTGACTGGCATTGGAAGACCTGGGCCGGAGCCTACCCCGCGCCGGGACATACTGGAGAGGACGGGAGCCTACCCCGCCTCTACGTGCCCCATTAAGAAGTCCCAGGTCCCAGGAGGGGGCCCTGGTGAAGGGAGGAAGGTGGCGTCTGTTCAAGCAGGGCTCCTGTGTGCTGGTGGGAGCCCTGCGTGTGCCCGTGAAGCCCACAGGGGTCTCTGTCAGCGAGTGGGCCTTGGTGGTGCTGCATGCCTGCAGCCTAGGCAGCCGGGAGCCTCGGAGGCTCCATGTCGAAGCCCCAGTCCCAGGAGAGGGACCGGGCGAAGAACAGAGCAGAGTCCAGCCTCCAGAACAGCCCTGGTGAGTGGGGGCTGCAGAGGGCACACGAGGGGAAGAGTGTATTGTGCTCAGGAGGAGCCTGTTGAACGGGGCCCCTCAGGCACACATGGTTCACTTGCCTATTTCTCGAGCGGCCTGCCTGGTAGAGGGCCGCTCCAACATCGGGGCAAAGTTTATTTAGAAGACCGTGGGGGCCAGAGGGTACCGGGTGCCAACCCCCTACTTTAACTTACAGCTGCCCCGCTGGCTTGAGGGCAGCTGCCATGTTTTGCGGGCACATGTGGTTTTGAGCGCCAGTGCGCTCCAAATATGGGCTTTGTGTTTTTAAGAAGCCCTAGTGAGGCCCCGAGGGCACAGCCGTGCCAGAGCCCATTTGGCCTAATTGGTCAGAGGGCACAGTGAATGCCAGGTCTTCAGGTGTGACCCACAGATGCGCAACTGGCGTCCCTCCCTGTCATTTCCTCTCTTCTGCCACTAAACGTAAAAGTGCAGCAAACACCATTTAAAAATGACACTCTTGAGGAGAAAACAAAATCATCAACAATAATCCCCAACATGTGACTATCTAAAATGCAGAGTTTTGTAGTGCAGCCAGTTGTCACTGTAATACTGCGCAAACCAAGTCCTATCCTCACCTCTGACAACCAATGTTAGAAATGGGATTTCTGGTTGGCTAAGGCTTGCGCCAAAGCCAGACAGAAACCACCACTCTAGTCAGGGCAAGGGAGATACATGCCAAAGATACCCCCTGCTCACCCCCTTGGTAGCTTGGCACTTTTACGTTTAGTGGCAGAAAAGAGAAAATGACAGGAAGGGACGCCAGTAGGTGAGGAGGTTCCCATAGATAGGGAGTCCCTTGCTGGGTCCAGTGCCCAATCCCTGTTCCTGTCCCCAGAGGTGTGGGTAGGCAGGAGGAAAGAGAGGGAGTGTGGAGGAGAAACAGCTAGCTCAGGAGGGTGGTTATCCCCATGAGTGTAGTGTGAGTGTCTGGATTCACCAGTAGGGTGAGATCCAGTGGTGGCAGCAGAAGTGTGTCCAGTGCGTGAACTCCCATTCCCAGTTCCCAGAGTATGGTACCTTGTGCTCAGTAAGAGGGGTACAGGTTGAGAGTTAGGGGCAGTGAGGAACTGTCTCACCAGTCGGGGGCGGCGTGTGTGGATGAGTGGGTGTGAGTTCTTTTGGTGATAAGGAGCTTGAACAGGATGTGGACCTCTGGCTATGTGCTGGAGGTCCTGCAGAGGCATTGGGGCGTGATTCCAAAAGGAGTGGCTTGGGTATCTTCTGGTCCTATGTGGGGAAGAGGTTCAGTGTAGCCCAGCTAGTTCCCAGTAGAATGGGAGGGGTGTAGGGGCTCACGTCCTGTCTCAGTGGAGACAGAGTGAGTGTGGGACAGTGTGTCCCACGATGGCCCAAAACCCCGTCTCAGGGCCTAGGCTGTACTTGTAAGTCATTTGAGGATTATCTGCCCGTGCCTAGAGGACATGGAGTGTCTGTAACCAGAGCTCCAGCAGTCCTGGTGTTGGGCAGTACCGCACTTAAGTGGAGGTTGCAGAAGTCCTGGTTGAGGGGTAAGAGGGGGAAAGAGTCCCCAGTGGAAGAATCATTGGGTCAGGGGCCAGCCAGAAGGGCTGAGCAACCAATGAGTGACCATGGTGATGCCACTTCTGTCCGGGGGGATCTCTGCGCCCTGTCAGGTGGACAGGAGGTAGCAAGATTAGAGCCAGGCAGAATGTCAAACAACACATTAGTTATGTGTCACCCTCAGGGGGGGCATGCGTGCTCCCCGTGAAGTCCTGGTTCGCCAGGCATCTGACCGCCCAGAGTGCTTGATCCATTTGTGGGGCCTCTGGAGGTTGTTCCCCGAAGAGGGGAAGGCCCGGTTCAGGTTCAGCCTGACCTGGAGGGCAAGGCATGTGTAATCAGTGTCCTGGCCAGGTTGCCTTCTAGGAGTACCCCTGGGCACAGGTGGGGCCCATCTGAAAGTTGAGGGAACCTATGTTTCCAAGAAGGGGTGATGCAGGCCTTGCCGGGATCTTTAGGGTCCCTGGCTGAGTATGGTAGTACTACCCTGAGAGCAGGTGGGACCTATCTTGAAGGAGAGGGACCCTGCTCTACAGTGGGAGGGTGCAGAACTCTGGAAGGGGGTGCAGAGGGAGGAAGTCCTCGCATCTGACCCCTGTGCATCCTGTAAATGTAGATTCCAGGTGGTAGACCAGTCGAGGGAGAGAGGTTCTGAACAGTGGGAGAGTTGTGTTCTGGAGGGTGCTCCCCTGGGAGGGTGCGGAACCCCAGAAGTAGAGGTAGGGTGAGGCACTCTTGCCCGTGACCTCTGGTCAGCTTGAGGGTGCGGACCCTAGGTTGAGGATCAGTGGTAGTTTGGAACTACACTGAGAGGGAGAGTTGGAGAATGGCTATTGTGTGCCAGGGATTACTGTCCCCCACTCTGTGGATTGGCAAAGACATGTGACATCTGGATGGCCTAAGGCCTGTCCTGGCTGTGGACGACTAGGGAGTACCCGTGGGGTATCCTAGTTGGGCCGGAGAGTTCTTCTTCAGAGGAAACCAGTGGTTCAGAGTGGTGTAGAACTGGAGGTTGTCCCTGCCATTGCAGGCCCGCGTCCGTGTTCTGTCGACCAAAGCAGGAAAGCCCATCAAGGGTGTGATTGCTCTGCCCTGCGTTTTGGCTGGAAGGGGATTGTGTTAGACTTGGCCCTTTTGGCAGGTTCACCCTGAAATTTTTTGCGTTCTCCTAGCCATTTTCTGTAACCTGGTGTTGGTGATTTTAGGCCTCTGAGCACTCAGCACTGGGGTCCAGTGTAAAGTGCATGGGCCCTCTGTGTATGTGTGGTGAGATGGGCCTGCCCTCCCTTAGGAATGCATGAGGATATGTGTCCCTGGTAATTCCTGATATGAGAGGAGTGCAGGGGCGAGTTTAGTATGTGCGCACTTGTAAGAATAAATGCTGCGCAATGGTGTGCAGATTTATGGTGACAGGTGGAGAAATGCCACTTTTAGAAGTTAGCATTTCTGTGAACTGTGTGTCTGCTGCATGATGTGAATTGCATGTTCGGCTTGTGAGTGACAGGTGCTGAAGGATGTGGGTGGCTCCAGGAGCCAGGATGAGTCTGCCCAGTGTTGAATAGGGAGATCTGCATGTAGATGGGAGGAAGGAGTTGCGTCTGGGATATGAATAGGGCTGTGCCTTCCCTCCACAATGCTGACTTTGCCCCCTGTGGTGCGTCTGAGCACCTAGCACCCACCTGACAATGGAGAGAGAAGCTGAGCACAACAAAGTGCTCCAAAACTCCCCTAAACCAGTTGCATCTGCTTTTTCTCCCAGCCCTGTGCTGTGTCACAATGGGAAAGTGTTGTATAAATATAGGGGCTGTGTCCCCATAAAATGGTCAGTTCTTGTTTGTGTGCTTGAATCTGTGGGGGCGTGCTACTGCTGGGGTCCATGAGGTCTTGTCTCCCTGGGCCCAGCCTTGCCCCCTTGCTCCCTAGAGGAACTTTTGCTGGACGGGCTACTCTATATTATTTTAAGGATTCTATGGATCACTGGCGCCTTGTGTGCACTTTCCTTCAATGCCCCTAGGAAAGGCTAACGTGGGTGCCTTGCAGCGTCAAGCTGTCCATCGCTCTCAAAGGAATTCTGCTTGCTTTTGTGTTTTGCTTGTGGGTGCCTACCCCACATGGACTCTTATTTTTATATTTTTATAGCAGGCGCCCACCCTGCTTTGTCTTTTGATTTGCGAGGGAGCCTGCCCCTCATTGCCGAGCCGAAGTTTCCGCCGTGATCCACGGCCCGCCTGGTTGAGGGCGGGGCCTGCGGAAGGAAGCAGAAGAGTCCAGAGCGTGACTGGCATTGGAAGATCTGGGCGGGAGCCTACCCCACGCCGGGACGTACTGGAGAGGACAGGAGCCTACCCCGCCTCTACACACCCCATTAAGAAGTCCCGGGTCCAAGGAGGGGGCCCGGGTGAAGGGAGGAAGGCAATGTTTGTTCAAGCAGGACTCCTGTGTGCCGGTGGGAGCCCTGCGTGTGCCCATGAAGCCCGCAGGGGTTCGTGTCAGTGAGGAGGCCGTGGCAGTGCTGCACAACTGCAGCCTGGGCCGCCGGGAGCCTCGCAGGCTCCATGTCAAAGTCCTGGTCCCAGGAGAGATACTGGGTGAAGAACAGAGCAGAGTCCAGCCTCCAGAACAGCCCTGGTGAGTGGGGGCTGTGGAGGGCAAATGAGGGGAAGAGTGTCTTGTGCCTAGGAGGAGCCTGTTGAACAGGGCCCCTCAGGCACACTTGGTGCAATAGCCTATTTCTCGAGCGTCCCGCCTGGTAGAGGGCCCCTCCAACATGGGGGCAAAGTTTATTTAGAAGCCCGTGGGGGCCAGGGTCCCGGGTGCCACGCCCCTACTTTAACTTACAGCTGCCCCGTTTGCTAGAGGGCAGCTGCCACGTTTTGCGGGCACATGTAGTTTTGAGCACCAGTGCTCTCCAAATATGGGCTATGTGTTATTAAGAAGCCCCAGTGAGGCCCGAGGGCACAGCCTTGCCAGAGCCCGTTTTGCCTAATTGGTCAGAGGGCACAGTGAGTGCCAGGTCCTCAGGTGTGACCCACAGCTGTGCAGCACTTAGTGCCAGCTGCTCCGTTTAGGCCCTCGTTTGATATTCCCAGCTGCCCAGCAAGTAGTGGGCAGCTGCAACGTTTAGGTCTGCGCAGATTGCGCAACATTGACTTTTGCTGCTTTGGCAGTGCGCCCTGACTTTTGGGACATAGGGCATTTGCATAGTTGCATAATATATGTTCTGATATTTAATATTACGGAATTAGCTGTGAGATGGCTCATTACTTCTCCCAAATAAGTTGTGCTCTCAGTCTAGGGTGTGTAACAACTTTGCAAACTAGTATGCTAAGCTAACTCTTTCTCAACTTATAGGGATCATGTGCCTCTTTCTCTGATCTTCTATTTAATAACTCATAGTGTGGTGTCACAGTGGGTCAGCAGTGTCAAGGGCGAGGGTGCCTGGCGGCCTTACCAGTAGGGCACTGTGGGGCGACGGGTCCATCTATTTGATGGGGTGTTATTTCACTATTGCACTAAAGGCTGTGCTGTGGCATCCCCTTCATCTGTTGTTTCAAATGTCATCAGTACCTCGATCCATTTATCCAGCAAGGCCATCCTACTATGCCTTCTTGTCTCTTCTAACGGGAGGGCCCCTCCCTCCACTACAGCCAGGGTGACAACCTCTGCTCACCACCTGTTATGTGGCGGGCCTTTCAGGGTATTCCAAAGACGTGATAAATCTCTACGGACAATGCCAAGGGCAAGGTCCAGGTGCCATTCTCCAGTCTATCAAGGGTGCTTTCAAGATCCACCACTACTCTTCCTAAAAGGTGGCTAGGACTGCCACACCACTTGCATAAAATCAGAACCTACCATTTGGCACCTGGGGCAGGTATGGGTTTGAGTTTGCATCGTTATGGTGAGCCTGCGAGAAGTGAGGTATGTCATATGTAAATAATTAAATTAAGTGTATTTAGAATCTTGTGTTTCTTGTCAGAGTGTACGACTGTTTCAGTGTCTGTGCCCATTCCTTTTCTTGCAATGACCTACCCAGGAATCCCTTTCATCTTGCTCAGTGTTAGAAATGGGGGTCTGTAGTTGGCAGAGGTAGGTACCTTTATTCAAATAGGGACACTTGATTCTTGTCAGTATAAGGGGGATACACACTTTAGATAACGCCTGCTCACTCCTTGGGTAGCTTGTCACAAGCACACAGACTTATCCCAAATGCAATGTGTAAAATATTTGTACTCAAAACACACAGTAAAACAGTGATAACAACAGAAATGGACACCACACCAGTTTGGACAAAACAAAGTATCTTTATCTAAACTCAACAAGACCAAAACAACAAAAATCCAACATACATGTAATAAGAATATGACTTTAACAAGTTTTCAAACAACTTGGTCCATTGGAAAACTATGGATGCGTGATTTCTCACAAAGTACCTGTAGTTGCGACAAAATTAGCAAGGCCAAACGGCCACAGACAGCCATTGAAAGACAAAGAGATGCGCCAGTTCCTGAGACCATGGATGCAACAGTTCTGCTGCACCCTGTAGAAGTGATGCGTAAAATCTGGTCTGTAGTGGGAAGTGATGCGTTGATTCCAAACCGATTCTGGCCCGTAGGTGATGCATCGGGAAAAACTTGCCGCAGAGGTACGATGTGTGGAAATTGGGATGTGTTGATGATTGATGTGACTGCGTTGAGTGGCGCTGCGTTGGTTCCTTCAGGTGCGATCCCTCACTGCGTTGGTTCTTGCAGAAGCAACAGGCTTTGGTAGCGGCACAAAGTTGTGTGGAGATTTATCTTGCACAGTGGTGATGCTTAGGAAAAACAGCCCCAAGAATAGCGATGCATCCGTTTTCTTGTGGTTGCGTTGCTTTTCCAGCTCCCAACAGCAGAAACAGCCTCCAGAGTCTCCACACAGTCACAGGCACCTCTTGGCAGGTCGGAACTCTCAGCAAGGAAGTTCAGGAGAGCTGGGGGTGAAGTCTTTATGTCCCTGAGACTTTAGAACAGAAGGCAAGCTCTACTCAAGCCCTTGGAGATCTTCCACAAGCAGGGGGGACACAGAACACAGCAAAGTCCTTGTCTTTGCCTTGGCAGAAACAGCTACTGCAGGCCAACCCCAGACAGCACACAGTAAAGAGGCAGTACTCATTCTCCAGTTTCTCCAGCTCTTCTCCTTGGCAAAGGTTCCTCTTGATTCCAAGAAGTACTCTAAAATACAGGAGGTTTAGGTCTAATACTTATACCACAAAATGTCTTTGTTCCCTTTGTACAAGGCTCTCTGAGCCAAGGCCAAACCAGTTCTGTCCTCACTGGTGCAGTAAGACCTCAGGTGGTGGAGACAGCATTGTGCAAGGGAGACAGGCCATCTTCAGGTGCAGGGAAATCTCCTCCCACTACTCTACATTCAGCCAGGATATATATTAAGCTCTGAGTCATCCAGGAAGGCCCAGGCACACCTCAATGCCACCCGTGGCTGTCTACAGTGAATGCACATCCCCAGCCCCTGTCACTCCAAAACCAGATTGTCAATACACAAACAGGCAGAGGCACACAGAATGGTTAAACAAGAAAATGCCTACTTTCTAAAAGTGACATTTTCAAACTCACAATGTAAAAACCATCTTTATTAAAAGTTGTGCTATTAAATTTTGAGTTCAGCGAGCCTAAACTTTATTTATCTATCTTGTCGCAAGGGTAAGTTATACCCTGTAGGATGTTACAAAGCATTTCCCATTTTATTCTACGTGGAAAGATAGCCTTTCAATAGTGAAAAACAAAATTGGCAGTATTTCATCTGGACATGTCACCCACACCAGTACATGTCCTACCTTTCACATACACAGGACTCTGCCCAGGGTGGTACCTTGGACCTACCATAGGGGTGCCTTATATGTAAGAAAAGGTATGGTTAGGGTCTGAATGTAGGTGCACTTGCCAATTCGACATGGCAGTTAACAACTGAGCACAGACACTGCAGTGACAGGTCTGAGTTCCCTTTTCAGAACTACTCATGTGGGTGGCACAATCAATGCTGCAGCCCCACTAGTAGCATTTGATTTACAGGCCCTGGCACACTTCAGTGCACATTAATAGGGACATACCAGTAAATCAAATATGACAATCAGGAAGAACCAATTGTAACAATAATTTACACAGGTAGCACTTGCACTTCGATGCTGATCAGCAGTGGCAAAGTGCCCAAAGCATCTAAGCCAGCAAAAACGAAATCCAGCTCAGCATCACATATACAGGGGGTAGAGGCTAAACGTCACCAAAGATGCCAAGTCTAATACTCAAGCACTATGTAAGTTGTCAATGTGCGACGTATCAGCATCACATACAGCCAAGAAATTAACCTACGTCCTTCTCTGAATGTGAGCAGTGTTTGTAGTGTGTTGTCTGTTTGGGGCTACGAGTCTATGTTTCGCAGTGAGCGCACGATCATGTTGTAGGTTTGCAACTACCACTAGGCTATCTAGGCCATTGCAGGCTTCCTCCTTGTTTAGGATCCCCAAACTGGTGAGGCCTATCTCCGTCCAATCTGCAATTCTCATTGCCATGAGGAATCCTCTTTGTAGGAAAACCCACCAGTGGCAAAGCCGGTGGGTATGGTTGGTCCCATCTGCTTTTGTGAACTGTCCATCTTCAGCAGCTCAGACCCATGGCCAGGAGATTGGGCTTTCGTTTTGGACTTACTTTAGCTCCTATCAGGAGTGCCACCAAGACACCCTCTCTAATCAATTCTCCCAGTTTGTCCAATTCCTTGGTGTTACAGCCTGCCGGCCACCCAGCCAGCCACTGCAGTTGCGCCTCTAGATAATAGAGCTCACAGTTGTGCACTCCCAGTCCCCCTTACCTGTCAGACATTGTAGTATGTGAAGCACCACCCCGTGTCTTTCTGCATCCAAGATCTGCTCCTGCAAAAGCATGTTCAAAGCACGGAACCCTTTTTGCAGAACACTGATCAGCAGATTGGCGAAGTAATACAGTACACGGGGAGCCTGATAATTCTGGTAAGGGCGATCTAAGCCATGATGGACAACTGTAGGGTGCACCAAAATGTCACATAGCCGCATAGGCTCTGGAGTATCCCTTTCAGGTTGCCCCCCAGTAGGTCTGCGTCTGAATGATATATTTTGACATCCAGATACTTCAGGAACCTCGGTACCCATCTGATCTCTGCCCTTCATTACTGTCGGAGACTCTGACTGATTGCACCTTACTGGGAAGGCACATGTTTATTTCCAGTTGCTGAGTAGTCCAGAGACATTATTCCATGTGTAGGGAGACCATATTTTCTTCCTCCCTCAGTGGTATACCCCTACCCAGGTCTGTGATTCTATGAATGCTAGATAATAGCTCCTCCACTACGGCAAACAAGAGAGGGGACAATGGGCATCCATGCCTTGTCCCACAGTGGATAGTGAATGCTTCTGATATTAGTATGCCCACCTATACCCACACCCACATGCCTGAGCATAAAAGCACAACCCATCTGTCCTATCTCACCCCCAGGTTCATCTTACGCATGACTGCCTGCAGGTAGTGCCAATGCAGTGTGTCAAAGGCTTTGCTTTTGTTGATGGACAATGGCATCATATCCAGATAAATGAAATGTTTGTTTCTTGCAGGACATGGTAGAACCTCCTAATATTGTGTGAGATACTGCGCTAATGACTAAAGCAGTGTTGGACAGGGATGTGAGGCACTACATATGGGGCAGTAGGCAGCAGGTGGCCAACACCTTGCTCAAAATCCTATAGTCTAGATTCAGCATGGAAAGCACAGTTACGGCCCATCCCCTACTAAAGTGGTGGGGCAGGACGGAGGAGGGAGCTAGAGGGGGGACTTAGGGGACAAAAAAAATATATATAAACGTACCTGATCAACACCGCCTCCGCCGTTCACTCCATCCCACTCTTCCTTCTTCTGGGACAGGCTCCCAGACTGCACTGTGGCCAATCATGATGCTGCAAGAAAGCAGCGTCAGGATTGGCCTGAACCCTTACTGCTTCTGGTTGAAGGGGTCAGAGGTACACCGGCTGAATCTTCAGTCTCTGGCACTGACTGGCTGATCCGGCGTTCCTGGCTTTGGAGTTCCTATGGAGCTGGGGTGGCTCGGCCGTCATTTCCACTGGAGACGGGTTGATGGGTACTGGCTTCCTCTGGTTCATGGAGGCTGTACAGCGCTGTAGTGCTGGGTCCGGGGGGCATCAGGATCTCTTCAAACCCATCAGCGGGGATCCTCTTGAAGAATGACACATTCCAGGTCACCTTGTCATTACCTCTGGAGGCTGTGACCATGGTGGCTTTGACTTCTGTCACCGTCCGCGGGTCCCTTTCAAACGGCATCCTGAACTTTCAACCTGGGTGGCGGTCTCGTACAAGCACTTGGTCACCAACAGCGATGGGACTGTCCTCAGCACGCCTTCTCCGGGATGCCTTCTGGTTGGCCTTCATCCACCGTGCCATTGACTGGTTCGGAGGGTTCGGGAATTCCACTGTTCTACCAAAACAGAGGCGGCTCGGGGAGATTCCGGTGGTGCAGTGAGGTGTGAGGCTATATTCCCGAAGGAACTGGTACAGGGCTTGCTCAAGGATGAGGCCGTCAGCAAGGGCGATTTGGATCGTCTTATTCAGTGTCTGCATCAGTCGCTCCACTTCTCCGTTTGCCTGGGGCCACCTGGAGGTCACCCGGCGGTGCTTGATTCGGTGGAACAAAAGACACTCTGACAGTTCAGTGCTAGTAAAGGGAGGGCCGTTGTCCGTTCGTAGTTCTCCAATCAGGCCGTGGGTTGCCATGACCTTTTCTATATTGGGGATGACTTCTCTGGCTGCTGTGGAGGATACGATCTCAACTTCTGGGTACTGTGAAAAGTCATCTAAGATTACCAGGAGGCTGCCGAAGTCTGCGCTGGCTCTTTCCCATGGAGATGTGGGATCGGCTTCCATGATTACTGGCACGGTTCGGCTGAGAAGGCCAGCTGCCAGACACACTGGACAGCGTTGGATGATTGACTCGACTTGTTGATCTAGGCCCGGGACTTTGCTCCTGAGGCAATTCTTTGATTTCATAATGCTTTGGTGCGCTCCGTGTGCTAGGAGGGCAGCTTGGTGGGTCAGGCGACCTGGCAGAACAAGGCGGAGGCCTTTCAGGAGGCAGCCATCTGTGGACACTGACAGTTCGTGGCGTACCTGGTATAGGGCCTTCAAGGTGAACTGTGATTCTGTGGCGCGAAATGATGTTGGGATTTGAAGTTGCCTCCAGTCACCTGAGGAGATTGCTTGAATATCTATCTGGAGGCAGTCATCTTCCTTTGTTGCCTGTATCACTTCTTCCAGCGAGATCGGGAGGGGCCTGGACCTTTCGATGATCATCCGCACGTATTCTTCCGTGGCCATCGCCTCTGCTGCTTCCGGCTCCGTGACCGGTCTGGCGTACCTGGATAGGAAATCGGCCGGGTTGCGGGTGCCTGATCTATACTGAACTGTGAATTGGAACTCTTGAAGTTGTAATAGCCATTTCTCTATTCTCGGAGGAGGGCATGACGAAGATCCCTGGAAGAGCGGAATGAGGGGTTTGTGGTCTGTCACTACCATAAATGGATGCCCATACAGGTAGATGTGGAAGTGGTGGCAACCCCACAAGATCGCAATGGCCTCCTTCTTGATTTGAGAGTAGCGTTGCTCTGTGGGTGTGAGTGTTCTGCTGGCGTAGGCGACCGGAGCCCACTCTCTGCATGCTTGCTGCTGTGCCAGGACTGCTCCCAGACAAGTCGGACTGGCATCAACAACCAACTGGGACTCGTGTCTGGGGTCAGAATGCAGTGCACCAGTGTTGTGTCCGCTGAGAGGGCGGCATTTGTTCTGAAGAACCGGGTTTTAGAACCCATTGGCGCCAGGGGCACGCCCAAAGTCTTCGGGTTCACCTGTCTTAGACCGGCGTCCACGGAAGTGCAAACCAGCAGACCCCACCATACGGAGATTCGATATCAGACTAAAGACCCCATATCCATGACAGATTAACAAGAAAGACTAGGACTTTCGCTACCAAATAAAAGGAAACAAAAGAAATATATGGATCTCCCTAAATAATGAGAAAACAAGAAGTTTTAAACTAAAAAGGGCAAACAAAGGATGATAGAATTACTGCGCAAAAGATTTGTTTTTCCGGTACCCGAATGGAGGTTAACACGTGGATGAACACTAGAGGAGAATATGCACTGAATTTTCTATGACCTTCATTTCCCTTAAAATCTATTTTGTGTATATCTACAAACAACAAGGGGTATTAAAAGAAAAAATATCAGTGTTATATATACCTCGACCATAGTCTACAGACGCTAAAAATATTCAAACTGTTTTTTTGGACAAATCAGACTCTACGCTTCATCAAAATAAGTGGAAGTTTATGTTGTACACCAGTCTATAAGTAATATACGAATATACGACGGTCACCTGACGAAGGCCCTTTGGCCGAAACGCGTTGTGTTCCATTCTACCGCATTGCCTTCTTCAAAAAACGTTTTCACCGACTGAATATATCGTATAGCACTTTTTTGTACTTTTGTTGATATTGTTTTGATTTTGTCAAATGTGTATTATATGTCATTGAATGTTAACTTATATGAATTACATATGTTTTTTATGAACTAAGTGAGATAAAAATGATAAAGAGTTTTTCTATACAAAAAATACAAAAAGAAAACAAATAGAAAGAAAAATAAAATAATCAAATAATTTTGACATATTACTGTCTCAGCGAATTATTATCATTTATTGTACAGAATCTGAAATGAGGTTGATATAAGGGCGATATAATTATCATTTATTGCTATACATTGCCTTTTTCCCTCACCTGTCTTAGAATACAGAGACACAGGATACTTCTCGTGAGGTCAAAGACCAAATTTATTGGCTGCGACCAGGAACAGAGGTCTACGAAGCACAACAAGGGTGGTTCGTCAGAGACTGTACAATTTTCGTATTGCGAGACATCGTCTTTTATGCTGAAAATCACATTCCTGACTAGCATCAATTACTTACGAACTGTCCAATCACACAGTGACATTTCAGAGGATATCGCATAACAACAAGCCCACTTTCAGTTGTCCAGCCCCCCATAAATGACAAGGCAAAATCCAACATTCTTGCTCGGACAGGCCGGACGAAACCCATAATAAAAAGATCTCAACCCGAACCATAAATAGGCCATAAAAGAAGGAACAGAAACAGATGAGAAGCAAGATAGAAGGGTGTGTGCGTGTACCATAAACTCAGCAATGTCCTGCTCTTTGATCTCTATCTGACCAGCAGCCTAACAAGGAACTTGCTCAACAAGTTTAGCTTCGGACAATGGAGTCAGTTCATTCAGGTCACACAGAAGTCAGCTAAAGGTGTACGTGTCCCAAAGACTCGCTCGGCCGCAGTCATCGGCCTATGTGAGGGCAACCACAAAATGGCTGCCATACACAAAATGGAACCCAAAGGTTCAAACGAAATCCCTGAATACACAGTGTATCCATCAATCAATCATGACGAAAACACTCATACATACCGTACTTGTCATTTGCGGTCCGCTGATACCAAAATCGTCTTGATATGACGACCTTTATTGAACAGGTTCAGAATCACGGAACCTCAGACCCTCCTTTTGCCCTTACATAGGCAATAAACCCAAACTCACGTCAGTCTGAATCCAGGTCTATATTCATCAGATCATGAAGATGTTGCTGTAGCATCATCCTATTACTTAGCAGCTCTCTCTGGACAGGTCTCCTTGCACACGAAGTAGCACAAAGGCCACATATAGCAGGAGCACACTGTACGCAAGGACAGAACAGGAAAAGGATAGCTAAGATCATCCCAATGACCATCAGAATCTTCCATCCCCAGGTGGATAACAATCCCCAAAACCATCCCATTAACGACCAATCTCCTTCGTCCACATGTACAGACTCGGAGATCTTATGTAGCTTGGAAATGGCTTGGTATACTGTCGGAGCGTTGTCTAGAATTAAAACGCAGCAGCTTGACTGAATCAATTTGCATACCCCTCCTCTATCTGCAAGTATAACATCTAACGCAACTCTGTTCTGAAGAGTCATAAGGCTATCCGACTGGAGCTCAGCAGTCAAGTTACTAAGGGCACCGGCAGTCTCAACTATGGTGGACTCAACCACTCTCGTCACCTGTCGAATGTTCCTGCTGTTAGCCATAGGTCCCCAAAAAGGCAGAAAACCCTTCAAGAAATCTCCTAATTCTTGTCCTGCAGTATCTTCCTTACTGAAGACACCTCTAACAACTCTCGTCTTGTGGTAATCTGCCGCAGCTGTAAACGTAGGAGGCAACAGGAACGAAACAAAACATGTGCCCGAGAAATCAGGGGGCAACCATGTGTACGCTCTGTCATAGCAAATGAAATAGGTACCCTTAGCTGCTAAAAACGATGGGGAAGTCTGGGACGCAAAAACATATGTCTCAGTGCAAACACTCTTCCCTAACTGAGCTCTCGGATTTTTGCCATTACCTTGCAGACAATAATGACCCTGATGGGGTACAATCCAAATCGGAGAGGATCTTTTCGCTCGTTGGTTCTCACTCAGACTAACTCCATATCCAGTAACGTTCCATCCAATATACGCTAGTGTCTCATCTCTCGGGATAGTCTCATAGGAACTAATTCCTCTAATCATATCGACTATACCCTTAACTAGAGCACTATTCTTTGGACTATCCTTCACAGAACGTAGGGGGTAAACTTCACGAGCATAGATGAACATCGTTCTGTATGCCCACACAGAACCATTATAACTAAAAGGCAGCACCAGGTAAGGAATACCTTTATCAGTAGTATGAGGCATAAGACCACACACCCAACAATTAGTTGTGTTCACTACTAGATGGTGTTGGTGCAGAAGTTGAACAAAGGAATTATTAACAAATTCCAATCTTCTAATTGATTCATGTTCAGGCAGAGGGTGAAAAGAATGTGAGGAAACAGTAGGAGGAGGCATAGGTTGTGTAGTGGGTGCAAACATCACTTGAAAAGAGAATATAATATATCCCATCAAAAACAACATTAAACTAAATAACATCAACAAACATAATATTAAAAAACATTTTCTGCTCATCACTGTACATATTTTGCTCTTGAAGCTCATTCTTTCAACAGGTCTCTCCATCTCGAAAAACTCCATCCTCTAACCGTGCTGTTCGCGGCGGTTGGGTCTTCCATGCTAAGGAATGCGTCTGTCAGTCCAGGGAACGCCCTAAGACCAACCAGAACCTGTCGACCTAGTGTCTTTGGCTTGCACTCCCAAGTCTTTGCACCGCGACCTTACAGCTGAACCTGGATGGCGATTCGAAAAACAAAAATCAAAACAGTTCCTCGGAGGAGAGAACACAATTTCAAAAATAGAAAAGAAAGAATTTCATTTCATTTGTCCCACAACTCTTGGTCGCATCGCAAATTATAACGGCCTTTGCCAGGCAGTGTCTGATCACGAAACAAAAGTTCAAGTTCGGAAGTGTCCAAACGATTTGACGGTGGCAGAGCTTCTTGCAGAAGATCGTCGCTTTCTCGTTCAGAGTTCGTCCCAATCAAACATGCATCACTAAAAGGCAGAAAACGAGGCACGGTTTCAATTTCAGAGTCAGGAATACCATTCTGGACCCGCTGGTCGTACGGCAGAGGCAAAGGGGCCCTCTTACAATGTACGCCGTGGATCCAGTTCTTTTTACCGCGCATTCGCACTTCTGATCGCGTGGACAGTAGCACCAAGTAGGATCCAATCCAGCGGGGCTGATCGTTCTTAGTCCGCTGGAAGTTCTTCCCAAAAAACCAAGATCCAGGTTCGATAACATGTCCTGGATCTCCAGATGCGTGTGGCAATGTATCATGAACCTGTTGATGCAAAACATGCAATTTAGCCGTCAATTCATAAAGGTAATCAAGCAATACAGGGTGCTCTATTTCACTAAATTTGGTCGGCCGCGGCACTCCCCATATATTTGCCGAGCGACCAAAAACTACTTCATAGGGACTAAGTCCCATTCGTGAATGCACAGTTATTCTTGTTGACAGAAGTGCTAATGGCAAGGCATCGGGCCATTGTAGACCAGAGCTCGCCTGAATCTTGGCCATTTTCAGATTAAGGGTGCCATTATAGCATTCTACCAAACCAGCTGATTGGGGGTGATTTGCAGCATGAAATTTCTGACGGATTCCTAAACCACCACACACTCCCTTCATCACTTGACCCACAAATTCACTCCCATTGTCACTCCAGACCATTCTCGGCAAACCAGATCTAGGGAAAAATTCTTTAACAAGGGCTTTAGCTGTAGACAAGGCAGTGTTATCTTTCAGGGGATATGCTTCTACCCATCTCAAAAAGGCACAAACGACCACAAGCACATATTTTAAATTGTTGCACCTCTCCATGTGGATGAAATCTAGCTGCAAAACCTCAAACAGATACGTCGGAGGCGCAAAATGACCAGCTAGAGTTGGAGTTCCCCTACCAGGATTGTACATCAGACAAACCATACAATTCTTAACCAAGTTCTCCGCACACTTAGGAATTCCTGCGTTTTGCCATACTGGAGCTAACAACTTACAAATCCCTTTCACACTGATATGAGCCATTCCATGCGCCACCGTAACCACTGGAAGCACATACGCATCGGGTAACAACCATCGCTGATGCTCTGACAACTCAACCCAACAATCATTCGAATCCAATTTACCCTTGCTTTCTCTCCATTCATTCAACTCTTTCTCTGTAGCTTCAGCTTGAATAGACTTCACGCTCTCTATCGTATCTTCACACATACTTCTATCCGGAACCCATCTCGCCGGACCCGCAACATACATTCGACTCATCAAATCTCTCGCCGTTTCTTTCGCAACTTCATCTGCAAATGCATTACCACGACTAACATCATCAGTAACTTTCTTATGCGCACTGCATTTCACGATCGCAAGTTGCAACGGCAAGGTAAGTAACTCAAGAAGTTCATTCACCAACTGACCATGCTGTATCTTAGCTCCATGCGAAGTCAGGAACCCACGCTCTTTCCACAAACGTCCAAAACTATGAGCCACACCAAACGCTTACTGGCTATCAGTGTACACAGTCACTCGTTTCCCTTTCGACAACACACACGCTCTTGTCAATGCAATCAACTCTGCTGCTTGCGCTGAATTATGTGGGATACGTGCAGCTTCAACAATCGTATGCAAAGTCGTAACAGCATATGCCGCAGTCGTATCACCATTCGGAAGCTTGTAGCACGAACCATCAACCCATAAAATACCATCACACTCTGGAAGAGGAGTGTCCCTAAGGTCTATTCTCCCTTTTGTTTCTTCCTTTGTCCTAAGAAAGCAATCATGCTGTTCAGAAACATCTGCCTCAACTGAAATCTGCAATAACGTAGCAGGATTCAATGTGTTGCATCTCTTTTAATGCACATGACTCGCTAAGAGTGTCAACTCGTAACCTGACAACCGAGCACTAGTTAAGTGCTGTGTCTTTTTCCTATTCAACAAGGCATCCACTGCATGTGGAACCATCACAATCAACGTATTATCCATCACCAAACCAGCAGACTGTCGAATAGAAACAGCCGCTGCTGCTGTAGTTCTCAAACAACTCAGCAACGCTCTAGCTACCGGATCCAAAGTCGACGAAAAATACGCACATGGACGTTGCTTATCGCCAAACTACTGTGTCAAAACTGACAATGCACATCCCTCTCTCTCGTGAACATAGAGTGTAAAAGGCTTACTGTAGTCGGGAGTACCCAACACAGGAGTTGAACACAACGCATCACGCAATTCTGAAAAACTCTTCTGACATTCGTCAGTCCAAGGAATAGGATTCGGAGTATCCGTAACAGTAAGGGCTATCAAAGGCTTCGCAAGAAGCGAAAAATTCGGAATCCACTATCTACAATATGATGTAATACCCAGGAAAGCACGCACTTCTCTCTGTGTCGTTGGCACACTCATTTTCGCAATTGCTTGAATTCTTTCTGGGGTCAATCTTCTTCCCTCCTTCGATAAGAGATGACCTAAGTAGGTCACTTCTTGTCGACAATACTGCAACTTCGAAAGAGCCACCTTATGATGGAAATCAGACAAATGACGCAACAACAACAGAGTAGCCACTTTACAATTCTCTTCATTGTCAGCAGCAACTAACAAGTCATCAACATACTGAATAAGAGCAACACCATCAGGTAAAACAAACGTATCAAGCTGTGTGTTCAAAGCCTGACTATAGATCGATGGACTCTCACAATAGCCTTGAGGAGCGAGCTTGAACCGGAAACTTCAGCCTCCCAAAGAGAAGACAAAAATATCCCTGCTCTCCTTGGCAATCGGGATGCTGAAGAAAGCATTCTTCAAATCAATCACCGAAAACCAGGTAGCAGAAGCTGGAATCAAAGTCAGTAAAGCAGTGATATCTGGCACAACTGGTAATTGCGGAACTACAATCTTATTCACCTCGCGAAGATCGATCACAAACCTATACACAGGCGGTTGCGAAGAACCGGTACGTTTCAGAACAGGCAAAACCGGACTATTGCACACATTACCTCTCATTTCTTCAATCACTCCTTTCTCAATCAGATCATAGATAATCGCTGAAAGTGCTCTTTCACCATCACTAGAGATCCTATATTGGGGAATACGTGGCAATCTAGCATTCGCTTTCAACGTCACAACATACGGTGGAATCTCCAAAAGACCCACATCATTAGGACCAGTAGCCCAAAGAGTATCAGGAAGAAAAGACAATTCAGTTGGAAGTCGATCTTTAGACAAGTACATCGGAGAGATCACTCTCTTACCTAATGTAAGCTGTACTCCTGAAGGAGAGCAATGTAACATTGCATACAATCTTTTCAACAAATCCAATCCCAACAAGTTCTCACCACAACCTGGCGTTAAAATAAGGGGTGCTTCGAATTCACAAGGTCCAACAGAAAGAGACAACGGACTAGAAATCGGATTACTAACTGGGGCGCCAGAAAAACCTACAGAAACATTCATCAAGCCAGACAAAGGTGCACCAGGGAGTTTAGAGTGCATAATAGAACTCTTTGCAGCACCAGTATCCAACAGAAAAGGCTCTGACACACCTGATGCAATCACTTCAACATAAGCTCCACTCTGATCTACTGGAACTGAAACAAATCCCTCTCTTTGTCTATGGCTGTCCTAGCAATCATTACCATCCATATTCTCACCTTCGACATAATAGTCGTCCGCATAGTACTGAGCCGTCCTACCAGATGCACCATTCTGTTGATCAAAACTATTCATCGAATTTTGTGGAGGCAAGGAACGCGTATTCTGAGGAAACACACCACATCCTCTATCTCTAGGAGCTTGCTGAACACCTCGACCTCTCACACCAGAAGCACCATTCGTGCGCTGTAACAGAACCGGACAACTATTCTTGAAATGACCCTCTTCTTTACAATACGCACACTGATTAGGGCCTACAGGAAAATGCTGTTGAGAAGACTCGAACCTTTGCGAGTTCCTCTAATACTGCTAACGTTGCTGATAATCACGCTGATTATTACGAGGCGGATACGCTTGCTGAAAAAGAACCTTCGTCTTTAACTCTTTAGTCTTCTTGTCGGCTCTATCTTTCTCGTAGTACTGTGCAGTAGCCAATTTTCTGTGCCGACGGAGAAACAGCCCAAGAACTCTCAGAATCCTTCAACTTAGTGCACAAATCTAGAAGCAAATTATGCACGTACTTATCGACAACCAATCATTGCCCACCTTCCTTACTCATGTCCTGACCACTATGGTCGATAAACATTTCTTCAAACCTAGTGAAGAAATCAGACACATTTTCGTCTTTCTTCTGCTTACATGCAGACAATTTGTCCCAGTTTACTCGCATAGCAGGCATCAACGCCTTCATGTAATTAATAATCCTACCAGGGAGTTCTGCAACTAAAGGCTCAGGTTTAGCACCACCAACTTGTCGGCCATCTGCAGCACCAATATTAGCCCATGTATCACCTAACTCTTGCGCATGATCCATATGACGAATCAATCCCCATAAAGGCTGTGGAACTACATTCCCAAACATCATGTCTACATCAGCTAAATTCATAATACATGAATCTGCAGTTTGTGATAATTCCTTATAGTACCCTGCAGGATTTTTACGTGGATCAGGCAAAGTCTGCTTAAGGGCCAAAACTTCAGCTCGCTTCCATGGAACATGTACCCAAACACACTGAAAATGTGGCGGAATAGGAGGATTAGCAGCTACATCTCCCGCTCTCCAAACTGGGGGAACCTCTCTCATCGGATATTGACTCACTGTCCTCCTAACGGAAGAATCAGGCTCAAACAACCGTTGAGAAGGAGACTCACTCCTAAACGACAACAACGTCGCAACTGCTCTTTCAACTTTGAAACCCACTATAGTTCCCTTCGCAAACTCGGACTGTACACGGAACAACTCAGGCGGAGTCTGTCCCAAATCACCATCTTCCCATTCTTCACGAAGGAAAGTACACATCTTCTCGAAAACATATCTCTGCTTCTGTGCTTCCCATTGATGGAAGACATCCATAACAGACTCTAAATCATATCATAAAGGAATAGTAACCCATTTACGTGCTAAATGATCCAATACTTTCCACTCACACGAGTCCTCCAATCGGGAATCCTTATTACAACCACAACAAAATATCTTTCCAAGTCTGCAAAGACCAGGCATCTTCGCTCACTAGTCTAGCTTCAAACTTCAAGGGAATATCGAATACGATAGCCCCTCGTGAATACACAAGTCCCTCGGCTTTGGAGCTTGCAAGCCCCAAATCAAAGATCCCAAGGGGATACCCAAAACAAAACTAAGGACTGGGAGACGCTCCACTCATACTTAACTGAAATATCAATGATGTCGCCAGAAGACCCGTCTATTGTCTCGCTCTACAAATCTTCAAAAGGCTCCAAGACAGGGCGACAGTCAGGGCAGCAGTCCTTCGTAGCCGTCGGAAAGTGGGGAACCTCGCAGCAAAGACTTTCGGACCACGACGACATACAGGGGTCGATGAAGTGGCAGGCCTTCCTACAGAATTTTTACACGAAGCTCCTCACGATCTTCATGCTTGGACCGGTAACACTGAAGTCGCCCTACGGTGGGCGCCAACTGAAGAACCGGGTTTTAGAACCCAGCCCAAAGTCTTGGGGCTCACCTGTCTTAGAATACAGAGACACTGGATACTTCTCGGTGACGTCAAAGACCAAATTTATTGGCTGCAACCAGGAACAGAGGTCTACAAAGCACAACACGGGTGGTTCGTCAGAGACTGTACAATTTTCGTATTGCGAGACATCGTCTTTTATGCTAAAAATCACATTCCTGATTAGCATCAATTACTTACGAACTGTCCAATCACACAGTGACATTTCAGAGGATATCGCATAACAACAAGCCCACTTTCTGTTGTCCAGCCACCCATAAATGACAAGGCAAAATCCAACATTCTTGCTCGGACAGGCCGGACGAAACCCATAATAAAAGGACCTCAACCCAAACCATAAATAGGCCATAAAAGAAGGAACAGAAACAGATGAGAAGCAAGATAGAAGGGTGTGTGCGTGTACCATAAACTCAGCAATGTCCTGCTCTTTGATCACTATCTTACCAGCTGCCTAACAAGGAACTGGCTCAACAAGTTTAGCTTTGGGCAATGGAGTCAGTTCATTCAGGTCACACAGAAGTCAGCACTCGTCATTTGCGGTCCGCTGATACCAAAATCGTCTTGATACGATGACCTTTATTGAACGGGTTCAGAATCACGGAACCTCAGTTCTTTGGAGTGCTTCTTCCTGTTCCGCTTCCCACACCCAGTGGCTGGTGGTCTTGGTGAGGTCTCGCAGTGGACCGGTCGGATCTGACAGGTTCTTGATGAAACGCCTGCAATATGTGACCATGCCCAGGATACTGCGGACTCCGGACACTGATGTCGGGGCGGGAGCATTCTGGATGTCCCTTACTTTGTCCGGGTCTGGTCCAATGCCTTTGTCGGAGAAACGATATCCAAAGAAACTGATGTCTCTCCTCAGGAATTTGCACTTTTCGCGGTGGAGGGTGAGTCCGCTGTCCCTTAGTCGGATTAACACGGCCTGTATGCAATGGATGTGCTCTTCCAGAGTGGGTGCGTGCACTAGAATGTCATCGCTGACGTTGAGGGCACCTTCCAACCCTTGGAGAACGTTCTTGACTATGTTCTGGAAAACCTCGGCAGCGCTGGAGATTCCGAAGTTGAGGAGAGTATAGCGCCAGAGGCCTGCATGGGTGGAAAAGGTTGTGACAGGGCGAGACTCTGGATGGATAGGGATCTGGTGGTATCCCGAGCGGAGGTCCATTTTCGAAAACCACATGGATCCGGCCAGCTCTCCGATGATGTTGTTTACTGTCGGGGTCAGGTGACGATCGCGCTTGATGGTGAGATTAGGGACCCTCATGTCCACACAGATGCGGACCGCATCGGGCTGCTTTGGTTTCTTTGCAACAACAATGGGTGACACCCAGGGGGTGGGGCCTCACACCCGTTCGATAATTCCGGCTCTCTCCAGAAGACGCAGCTCCGCTTCTACTTTGAGGTGCAGATGGAATGAAATCCTCCAGTGGCGGAGGGTGATTGGGGCAACTGACTTGTCAATATGCGGGCGAACTGCAGGCCCCTCAGGCATCCATTCCCTTCGAACAGATTCTCAAACCCTTGCAGTAGGTGATCTAGGTCATTGGCATGCACGGTGAATGCAAAGTGAATCAGATTAAGATCCTGTGCAGTCCTGCAGCCTAGCAGAAACCCGGATCCTTCCCTGGATACATACAATTTAGCCTGCTTTTGAGCAGCCTCGTGAGATAGGTCGGTGTGGAATACTCCGCACAGCCTGAGCGGGGACTTGGTGCCTTAGGCGTAGACCGGTACCCTGGTGGGGCGGAGTGCCGGGGGGTTTGGCAGAGTCCCGTAGATGCTGGCTGCCTACCAGGTTGATGGTGGCTCCCTTGTCGATGAGGGCTGCAACCGCATGGTCCTGTACCTTGACGTTACACATGGGTGTGGGAGGCCGGGCGGCAGATAGAGTGTTCAGCATCCTGGAAACGTGAACGGTGGCGGCATCGGCTTCATCGTCATCCATGTCACTGCTGGTTGGACCATCAGGGGATGGTTCCAGTGTGCATACTCTCCGAATTGGGCCACTCTGTCTTCTCCACATGCAGACTGATACACCTTCGAGAAGTGATTCACCTTCCCACAGGCACTGCAGGTCTTGCCTTACGCCAGGCAGGCACCGTTGTGTTGTGATGGGTCACTGCACCATCCGCATGGGCGGTTCCGTGACTGCTGTGCTGGTGCAGTAGTTTTCGGTCGGGTGGCTCTGGGCCGTGGTTCCTGGGCATCGGTATGAAGGGCGCACACCCGTTCCTCCTTGACGGTGATGGCCAGTTTAGGGTCCATGTGTGCTGCCCTGGCCTTCAACAACTCTTTGGAGCGGCAGAGCGTTAAGATGTCCCTCATAGACATGTTATTCTCCTGTAGGACCCACTCACGCAGCTTAGAAGAAGCAAAAATCCTGAATGAACTGGCCGCGGACCTCATCGTCCTTGTCTGGGAGGGTGCAGGTGCTCGCTAATTCCTTCAGTCTGGCATAGAAGACATCCACCGATTTGGGGTCTTAGTCGGGGATGGCGAATGGTTCAATGTAAGCCGTGATGGCGTCGCAAAGTGAGGCGTAGTTTCTGGGTGGGTCGGCTTCCCTGATCCGTTTGGATATTTTGTGGATGTCCGCCCCGCCGAGATGGAGCAGCATGGGCCTTCGTCGCGGGGCCGCGATCTCAGTGGCATCGAAAAAGTTCTCTTGGTGCTCCACCCATGCCTTCCAGCGTGCTGCATGGGAGGGCGGTGGTCCAGTGACCACGAAGGGCTCCAGCGGGGGCACCGCAGCCATGCTTCTGTGGGCGACAGTGCAGTTCGGCTGTCCACCTAGCGGCGTCCAAATGGCCTTGGTAGCTTCAGTGGCTAGACTCAACACTGACCAGGGGTGACGCAGCGGCAGGTCTGGGCTGCAGCTGGCTGGTATGGACAAGGTGCAAGGGCACTCTGCTGGTGGTGGCTCGACAGCGTGTGACCGACCCAGGACAGCACTGATGAAGGTGTGGACAGCGTGAGCCTGCTGTGGCCTGGCACTCTATGGCACTGCAAGTGCTCCAGCCGGCCAACTCCCGGTATCCTGAGGCGGTGCAAGGGGCCAATAGAGCCTCAGATGAGCGTGAGGTATTCTGGGGGCCCCAGGAGCTCTGTTGTATGGCGCATGCCACAGCGCACTCACTGGAGCAGGCACCAGGCTGGCAGTCTTCCGAATGGGAAGCCGAGGAGTCGTTGAAGGCCGCAGGCAAGAGTGCGCATGCACGGCCGGCTCACACCGCTGCAGGGTCAGCCGCGGGCCACACTGAGGTGATGGTCGCACAGGGGCAGGAGCTGGAGCTCACCATAGCAGCACCAGGAGCTAGGGCAGATCCACACAGTGGCAGTAGGCAGGATCGGGGCACGTTGTGGGTTTCGCGTGTGCGTCAGCGAACACACCAGAGGTGGGGAGTGCAGATTAGGATGCTCGGCAGGGGTGCTCCTATGTAGAGAGTGCCAGCAGCAGGCAATTGCGTGGCAGCGAGGTTCGGCGGGGTGGGTAGACCACCTCGTCCCCAGTGTGGTGTTCTGAGGCACAGGCCTAGTTGGGCACAGAGACACAGGCACAAGTGTGGTAACTGTAGTGGCCAGTTACAGACTGAACCACGCTCAGGTCCCTGGGCTCTTTATTAAACACTTTGCGTGCTGGCCGAGCGCACGCTGGGCCAGCCTATTCTGGTGGCGTTGTCGGGGTCGGCTAAGACCGCCCCACTCACACCAGGTGCGAGGTGGGCTGCTCCGCTAATGGCAACATTACAGATGCACCATCCCCTCATTTGGGGCTAGATGTAGGTAATTCCCATTTACAGACTGTTAAATACCGAATTTTACCGAATCGGTTTTTAAGAGTCTGTAAATGGGATGGGGGCAGATTTAGGTAATTCCGAATTTAGGAATACCGAATCTGTAAGATTCGTTATTTACCGATTCGGTAAATACCGAATCGGTATTGCCCATTGATTCCCATGGGCCTTGAAGCCCATAGGAATCAATTGCAAATACCGATTCTGTATTTACCGAATCGGTAAATACTGAATCCTGCAACGGTGCAGGGGTTGTCACTTTGACACCCTCTAGCACCCCAAGTACAGGCTTGTGTGACATGTGGCACACATACATGCCCTAAGGGCATGTCTGTGTGTCACATGGCACAGGTGTGCATGCACAGATGTGCATGCACACCTGAATTCGGTATTTTACCACACAATAGGATTGTGTGGTAAAATACCGACTCTTAAGGGCCTGTGGCACTCTTAGGAGTGTCAGCTACATATGGATTTACCGATTCGGTAAATATACCGATTCGGTATTTTACCGAATCTGTATATTTACCGAATCGGTAAAATTACCGATTCGGTAAAATTACCGATTCGGTAGGCCCCCTACATCTGAAAAGCGTAATACCGGTCGGAAACGGCCGAAATCGGCCGTTTCCAACCGGTATTAAGGCTCCTACATCTGGCCCTTGATGATTTACACCCATGTGTAAATCTCCACTCAGAAATTGTTAATCTAAAAGAGTGACGAGTTAAACCTAAGTGTAGGAATAAACATATACATGGGTAAATATAAATATGCACATTTGCCTTTGTGAAGCGTGTCCAATATTTGCATATTAATATACTAAACTCTTGACCTGATTTCATGCGTCGTAAATGGAAACAAGTCTCATCAAAGACAGTGTATTACCAGCAGAATATATGTTCACAGATCCCATCACAAAAAACTACAAAAATGCTGGCAAAAGGGTAATTTTTGCAAAACTTGGTACGAATATTAAATTACGACATCCTGGAGAGAGGAGTTAGTTGCGACATTGTGTTATACACATCAGAACCTGCCTCCAAAGGGTGTGGTGTAAAGGCAAGACAAAGACAATGGCAGATATTACACGTGCTGCTGCAGTGTTGGTTTATCAGAATGACTTAACTGTAGTTTTTTAACTGTAAAAGTTCATGTTGCGCCAGGTGTTGAGCAATTTTGTATTTGAGTTCCTGCCACAGTGAGCTTATTTTATGATTCTTTGATGGCGTTTTTATGTTTGGAATCCCTAAATATTTTATTTTCTATTTGCTCTGATTCACGTAAAAAGTATGAAAAGATTACATTAGACATGTTTGCTATTGTGTGGAAAGCTGAAATTTGTGTTCAGCTCACATTTTCAGTCAATGTTTTGGTATCAGGAAGTAAAAAGTGAATACACATATAAGAAAACTAAGGTAAGAAAAATAACCTAACAGAAGTCAATTCCGACCTTTTTAGGACTAGGTTGACAGCACAGCTGTCTGCAAGACCTTATTACAAATTCTTTCAAATATACAAGGATTCTGCTTTGGCCCCGTTTCTAGCTTATCGGCTGTTTGGTGTGTCTTTCTCCCTCCTATGTGACGCTTGCATTGCAATGCAAGAGGTACACTGAATCATTAAACAAGAAATTCTTTAGTCATAGATGCATGTGTTTTTATGTTTTGTTCTTCATTGTAACAGGCTTTTATTCATATTTTAGTTAGGACTCCTAATGCAAGTCAGAACTATTGAATCGCCCTATGCTTGTTTTATCTATCTGCCTATAGAGCGGGTTATGTTTTGTAGAACTGTGAAAATCACCTATAAAACTGAACCCTTAAAATACCCCTGTACCCCATAACCCAAACCTAGCCCTGAACCCTAAAAATACCCCTGTACCCCATAACCCAAACTTAGCCCTGAACCCTAAAAATACCCCTGTACCCCAAAACCCGAACCCAGCCCTGAACCCTAAAAATACCTCTCTACCCCAAAACCCAAACCCAGCCCTGAACCCTAAAAACACCCCTGTACCCCAAAACCCAAACCCAACCCTGAACCCTAAAAATACCCCTGTACCCCAAAACCCAAACCCAGCCCTGAACCCTAAAAATACCCCTGTACCCCAAAACCCAAACCCAACCCTGAACCCTAAAAATACCCCTGTACCCCAAAACCCAAACCCAGCCCTGAACCCTAAAAATACCCCTGTACCCCAAAACCCAAAACCAACCCTGAACCCTAAAAATACCCCTGTACCCCAAAACCCAAACTATATATAAATTACTTTAATTAATGTATTTAATTTATTTTTAATATTTTGGTAATTTAAAAAAAAGGTTAAATAAAATGATATACTTACCTATACTTATGTTGTAATGGCATGTGTTGTAATAGTATCTGTGATGTAATGTCATGCATTGTAAAGGATCCTGCGTTGTAATGGTGTGTGTTGTAACAGTATGCGTGGTAAAAGTTGCGTGGTAACGGTTGCATACCTCTCGGCTGTGTCAAAAGTTATATCTTTATACAGAACAAAATAAAAAACTTTATAGCATTATTGACGTAATTTTAAAATAATTATTTAATTAATGGAAATATACTAAATTAAAATAAAATGATTTTTCTGAAGTTTAAATTAAGAAATAAATTTCCACCTTAAAAAATCTTTTTTAATATGTATTAATATTTTTTTAAAGTGACTTATAGAATGAATTAAAATTAATGTAGTTATATTTTAATAAAAGTAATAGTTTTTTCTTCAGAATAAGGTATTAAAATATTGTATTCTTAGAAAAATAAATATGTGCTGTTGTTATTTTTCAAACATTAGATTATATTTACTGATATTTTTAACATTATTTCATATATTTTTTATAATTAATTCTCTATCTCTGTTATTTTCTACTGGAGGTTGTGCAGTACCAGTTGTTGACCATGTGTGGTGCTGGACTTGGTGTTGTTTTTTTTTGTAAGTAGTAACTTACACTTGAATTTTGGGAATAAGCATAAAGTAGTAAACTTACTCAAAAGTGTAAATTACTCAAGTTAGGGTTGTGATTCAGGCCCATTGCTGTTTGCTAGGATTTATTTTGAAAAGCGACAAATGCACTGATTTGTTGCATAAAAAAATGTACATCCTAGTTCTTAATGAAGCACAGCATAGTTTGAGACCCCATAAAAATGCCTGCAGATGCTGGGATGGAGGCTTGCATGGAACAGTGATTCACCATCACCATACCTTACATGTTAATATTTTCTTTTTAAAAGCTGTCCATGTCTCCTAAGGAGACAAAGACAACTTTAAAAAAAATCTCCACATGTAAGGAATGAGACTGAAGCATTATACTCACAGCTTCCTTTTTAGGTCGAAGCCTGGCGTTCACTACGCAAGTAGTGTTGTGCAGGCGAGATTTTTTGATATCCAGTATGGGGCTTTAGCCCGCCTCTCTCTTCCATTGGCTAGCTCAATAAATGGAGGCTAGCCATTGGAAGAGAGATGTGGCAATCATTCTCAGAGCAGATTCGTGGGCGTTCCTGTCGTTTTAAGCCCCACCCCTTTTTCCCGTCATGAAGTTGTGGGCGTTTACTTTTTTTTTTTTTTACACCGATGTTTTTCTACATTGTTAACCTCGTCCCTGTCCTGCTTGGTTGTATCCTGACCACCTTCCCTCTGTCCGTCCCCCCTCCCGCTGTCCTTGTCTTTGTTCCAGCCCCCCCTCGCAGATCACTACAGTCGCCGCTTGTTTTGTTGGAGTTTTTACTTTAACACACCATGTCAAAGTTACAGTACCATGCGAATTACAACTGGTGCTGTTTGATACATCCAAGCTAACTGTGGGTCCCAGCCTGCTGTGTAACTGGAGGAGGTGACAGATCTAGGTGCGACGGATGTATGACTGAAATTTGAAAGCCGGAAATATGAAAGCCGGAAATATGAAAATCTCCTACAACGAAGGCTTCTAAAACGGATGCGGAAGGACGACAGACAGTACCATTACAACGTTTGTTTATTTCACGAAAGCATTATCACGCCGCACACGGGCTGTCATAAATTCTACTGCAATCACGAATTACGTATAGTTTTCCAACGCATATTTCAAAACACCTACTGCGGGCCTGATCGGGGCCTTGCTGGGCATTGACTGTGCCCATCCCCCCCCTGCTCCACCCCGGGCGGCGGCAAGTTAGTGACCGTACAGTTTTGAGGGTTGGGTGTGAGTGGGGGCTCATTGATTGCGCCCCCCCGGCCCACCCTCAATCCCCTCCTCTTCCCCTCCACTGGCCCGATTGCATTGTGGGGGACAGAGATACATATACACGAGCGGTGGCGCCCCTGGTGAGAACATGGGGGCCATTGTGAATTTGCTTGTGGATCTTTGAGGGATCATCAATAGTCCAACTCGGAAGACCCCCTGGAATTGAAATGGTGATTGAATGCACCGCCTTGGTGTGCAGTTTTTCTCAAATGGGGGCCAGTTGATCTGGGATTGCTGTATCTGAGACCACCCCTGGGATATGTTGGCCCTAGTACTTACTTGCTCTAGTGGGGTAAAGGAACAGTAGCTGTGGCCTTGTTATATTGAGACTGATTGTCTATTGGGAGAGCCACTATGCATGAACAATCTGGCGGGCTGGCTCTAATAGGGTCAGCTACTTGAGGAGGTCTCCTGGCGGCGCGGTCTGTGCGTGGCGAACACCTGGCGGAGGTCGCAATGGGCAAAAAGAAAGCCCAGAAGCCGTCTGGCCCTAACACCATCATATGGTATACTAGCCCTAAGCACCCCCCCCACCCAGCAGCTCACGAGACAGACTGGAGGGGCTGAGAAGTACTCCTCGGAGGGGGACAGCCCGGAGCCCGCTAGGGCGGAACTTATGGCAGTCATACAGGGGTCTAGGAAGGCTTTTGGGGACAGAATAGACAGTGTCTCTGTGGATGTGAACCTACTACGTGCGGATCTCTGAAAGGTAGCTGATAAAGTTACGAGTGCTAAGGGGGATATAGCAGACCTGAAAGGAGAAGTGGTCACCTTACAGCAGGAGGTGGCGCAGATGACTGTGGTCACGAAGGCACTGGAGAGTCATGCTGAGTAAGCGGAGGGGAGGGCAAGGCTGAGTAATATTTAAGTATTGGGTATACCTGAAAGGACGGAACAGTGTGCACCGGAGCAGTTTTTGGAGTGCGGAATTCATACCCAATTGTGTCCCGAGGGACTGTCAGATGTATTTGTGAAAGGGAGAGAGTACATAGGGCCTTCCCCACCCCTCCCCCAGGAGCCCCATCTTGAGCTATTATACCTAAAATTCTCAACTATCGAGACAGAGACTGCATCTGGAAGGCAACAAGGTAACATCAAAACCTCCAGTATGACAGTAATAAAGTGGTTATATACCCGGACTATACTAAATGAGACGTATGTACTCCTTCCTCGGAGTGAAGCGCAAGCTTTGGGACTTGAATATGCAGTAAACGCTCCTGTACCCTGCCAAGCCGAAGGTTATCTGGGGGTAAGGCACAATTCTTTGATTCCCCGGAGGATGTCTGGGAGGGGCTGGAGATCAGCGGTCATGGTCTGCCGCCTGGAGAAGCGAGGGGCTAGAAGCAACGATGGGGGCAGCAGAAAGACAAAGCGGAATCACAGAATAATCCGGAGATATCGCAGCGGAGGATACCGGTGGGTGAGGATGGAACATTGCAACCTGATCCTCTTGTGGAGGGTACTGTGGGTATTGACTTGTTGGGATTTTGGATTTGAAATGTAATACCTGTAATACGTGTGATTACAGTGCTCTATTTGCTACATTTGAACCCCTGTTCTCTTTAAGTTAGCATGCATGGTGCCAACTTTATCAGCGCCATGTTGTTTCACAACCAAGATCGAGTGTCTGTCCTCATAATGCTCGCCTCTGCAAGAAGGCCACCCCACCCTCCTGGCTCGTTTTTTTCAAGGTTGGGGCTTCGCTGTACTAATGAATGTACTGTTTATTGTTGTATACTTTTACCATTAGATGTACTATTTTTCACGGCTTTACATGGTAGAGAGCTGCTGCATGGCCTTGACACTGAGATAACATGGTCCTCGCGCAATGGCCCAGCCCATCTTATATGCCTTCCATTGTTCACCGTGGCCTGAGCTAGGAAATTCTGGTTTGGGCTGGTCTCTAGAGGTGTTCGTATTGTATAACTGATGTGACCATGTGGAGGGAGAACAGACCCCTCGGCAGTCCTCTTAGGAGACTGATCAGGTTGGGCTCCGCTGCATCGTATTTGCAATAAACTAATTGGTTTGTATTCTCTACTGTCTGACCGACTCTTCGTTATTTGGGAAGGTATATAGGTGGTTGAGAGTGACCCGGGTGACCAGTTTTTTGCCAATTCCTTCAAGGAGCCGCCTCTGCTGTCCCTGATGCGCATGATCAGGTGCTGCAGCTGTCGATGGACACTGTGCTTGAGACCTTGCTGGAAGATCTGCCTTTGCGAGACAGTGATTAAATGCTTAATGCAGGGCCTTGCTTTGGCTTGGCACCCCCGGGACTACCTCACAGAACTGTGTTAATGCTGCATGGTGTTGTTTTTTGCTGTAGGGATTGTGGGTGGTTTGAGTGCTGGGAAGGGCAGAGACACTTGCACGCTGGTATGGGCTTTGGGGGGGACTTATCCCTGGCATATGTGTATGCATATTTTACGCATTCCAGAATGATAGTGGGTTTCTAATTAGTAGAGGGTGGGCGGATTGGGTAAGAACCCTTTTTTTGTTGCTCGGTTGGGCTTCGTGGGATGCTGTGCATGTCCTGGCACAAGCGGTGTGTGGGCAGAATCATCTGTGATATTAGCATAGTACATTCCGTGGGTGGGAGGGTTGTTGGTTTAGTTGTTATTGGGTGAATTTACGTTGTGTTATTCAAAAGAGCGTGTTGTTACAGAAGAGTGCTGAGTCCTGGCGTGTTGCCAGACAGGAAGTGTGAATGTATGATCATGTCAGATGTGGTAAAGCTTCTTAGCTGGAATGTTAGGGGTTTAGGCACCTGCGCCAAACGCCATAGGGTCCTTTCATTCCTGAAGCGACATAACATAATGTTTGCGTGCTTACAAGAGACACATCTGGATGATGCTTGGGCGGGGCACCTGGCTGAAAAGTGGAGGGGGCAGGTGTTCTACCTATGGTAGGGGAGCGCTGGTCTGGGTGGAACCTGGGGCTCTGTTTATGCTACAATACACCAAAGCAGATGTAGAAGTTCGATACGTATTATTGAGGGGCAAGATAGATGGCAAAGATATCAGTCTACCTAATATTTATGCCTATAATATTGATGAGCCTAATTTCTTTGCGACAGTGCAGGACTTGATTACTGTAGACTTGGACACTCTCCTACTGCAGTTGGAAGACTTTAATTGTGTGGTGGACCCAGAGCTGGATAGATGCCCCCATAGAAGGGGCACAAGCCACGTATGACTAAGCAGTTGCAGAAATGAATGAGTGACCTAGGCATCTGGGATGTTTGGAGGGTGTGCTACCTGATTCAGAAAACATTTACTTGTTTTATGCCAACTCATAACACACATAGTTGCCGATAGGGTGCTAGCGACAGAGCGCCCAGAGTTTATGGCAGCAGAGATTACACATCTGGTGTGTTTCTTGTACGACCAAGCGCCTATGTGCTGCTCGGTGCGGTGGGCAACGGGGGAGCAGGGCTACCGCAGATGGCTGCTCCCTGCTGATATCCTGGAGTACCCGGTTGGGAAGGAAGCAATTTCGGACGTGTTGATAGACTATATGTCCCTTAACTGGGGCACAGCAAGCAATAGAGCCCAGGAGTGGGGTGCGAGGAAGGCAGTGATCAGGGGGGCGGCAATGGAACTGACATATGGTGTTCGAAGGCAACTACAGTCTGGGAGGAGAGGGAGAAAATGTTGGCTGGGGTCCAGTCAGGGCTGCTAGGGCAATATGATGCTCAGGAATGAGAGCGTGTATTACGGGAACAGGTTTTAGATACCTGGGATAGGTTGGATAAGTATACTCCTGTGAAATATAACCAGCGGCTGCATGCAGAGGGAGATAAATCTGGTAAATTATTAGCTTGGATATTGTGTAAGGAACAACCCTCCCTTTTGGTTACCATTCTTGGAGCCCAGTCGGGTGAGCTGGACTATACTCGGGCAGCTATGCTGGAGGTGTTCCGGCAACACCTGCAGACAGTGTACAGGGCAGACCCCCTGGTAAGTGCGGACCTTTATATCCCTTTTTAGGTCTCGCTCTTGAGACCTATTGTCACCAAGATGTCTCTCAAGGGAGACAGACCGGGTCACGCGCAGCGATTCTGGTTTGTGGACGCGCACGTCCAGCCCGGCGCTGTGCACATCTGTTGCTCCACATTCACTCACGGAAACACACACACACACACACACACACACACACACACACACACACACACACCCACGCACACCTACACACACACACACACTTACACGTGTTACGATCCTTGTGGGGACTATGTGTGAATACCATCGTTGTGGGGACTAACCTTTCCCAATGTTTTTACAACACACTAATAACAGAAACATGTTAAGAAACAATTCAGGATAAAGGATCCTGCTTCAAATTTGCAAATATATTGTTATTTAATCGTGCGCACAGCGCCATCCTTGTGGGGACCTGAACATGTGCTACCATCCTTGTGGGGACCTAGTCCGTAACACTAGTTGTGATTGAATACAGTCAAAGGCACATGGCTAAATGTTTATTTTATCAACAATATACACAAGCAACATTATATTCTATTCATATATGAATTGCTGCATATAGACTAGCTGCATACATTTAAGACAGAGTATGTTAATGTGCCAAAAAATATCATATCATGCTTAAAGAAAGAGTCTTAATGCTATATTTACCCTATTTATTAGTGCATACAATCTTAGGAGATAAGGGGACTAACACAAAGAAATTAACATCTGGAATTAAGGAATATGGTCAAGTGGAACCCAGGAGTTAATTGGCTGCTTACATTTTTGCCAAAATAGACGTTCAAGTTCCCACAGAGATATTAGGTGAAGATCATTGTGTTTAAGTCTCCATAGAAATAGTGTGTACATTCAAAGCTTAAATTCCATTATAAATAGTGTGAAGCTAATGATGTTCAAGTCCACACAGTGGTTGTGTGTCATTATAGGAATGCTCAAGTCCCCACAGTGATAGTGTCTTATTATAGTGTTGTTTAAGTCCCCACATAGATAGTGTGTTATCATAGAGATGTTCAAGTCCCAACAGAGATGTTGTGTTATTATAGGAACGCTCAAGTCCCCACAGTGATAGTGTGTTATTATAGAGATGTTCAAGTCCCCACAGAGATGGTGTGTTATTATAGTGATGTTCAAGTCCCCACAGAGATGGTGTGTTATTATAGTGATGTTCAAGTCCCCACAGAGATGGTGTGTTATTATTGTGATGTTTAAGTCCCCACAGAGATAGTGTGTTATTTCAATGTTGTTCAAGTCCCCACAAAGATGGTGTGTTATCATAGATATGTTCAAGTCCCCATAGAGATGGTGTGTTATTATTGTGATGTTTAAGTCCCCACAGAGATAGTGTGTAATTACAGTGTTTTTCAAGTCCCCACAGAGCTAGTGCATGAAGGTGATTGTGTTTAAGTCCTGATTAAAATAGGGCCTGATTCACAAAGGTAAATTTAGACCAAGAGTCTAACTTTATTACTTTTCAATATTCACAAAGCCCATACAGAGAATGTTAAGCTGATCAAGTCGAAGCAAACACAAGGAGATGATGGCCGGAGTGCTTAAACGTTTTAGTCACTCACTCCAAGTCACGGATCTGGGTTGAATCCATCCTTGTTCTTTAGCTCACTTTACCACCCCAGTTCTGACCCAGCTATATGCAAATCAGTGTTGACCCTGTGCCTCATTGGGAACAGTCCAACCCAAACTGCCAAGCCAGGTCTTCCAGAGATTGGAAACAAGCATCCTGCGACCAGTTTCAGGGTAACACCCCTCATCAACCAGGCTACCTTGAATCCAGTGGCAAAGTGAGCAAGGGACCCACATCTGGGCTTACCCTGCCAACTTAGGGGGAACAAATCAAACACAAGGAGATTATGGATGGGGTTTTGAAATGTTTCAGTCACTCGCCCCCAGTCACAGATCTGGGTTGAATCCACCATCGTTCTTTAGCTCACTTTATCACCCCAGTTCATACCCAGCTATATGGAAATCTGCCTTAACCCTGTGCCTCCTGGCACCCCCTAGTGCTTCAAGTCAAAACAGAGCTTGTGTTTAGTTACAGGAATGCTCACGTCCCCACAGAGATGATATGTTTTTATAGTGATGCTCAAGTTCCCACAAAGGTAGTGTTTTATTATAGTTTTTTTCAAGCTGTCACAAAGATAGTGTGTTATTATAGCGATGTTTAAGTCCCCACAGAAATAGTACATGAAGATGATTGTGTTTAAGTCCTCATTAATATAGGGCCCAATTCACAATGGTAAACGTAGAAAAAATATATAACTTTTCTACTTTTCAGTTTCAACAATGAAAACTTGGACCAAAAGTCTAACTTTACTACTTATCAGTATTCACAAAGCCCCACACAGGGAATGCGAAGCTGATGATGCTCAAGCCAAAACAGAGCTTGTGTGTAAATACATGAACGCTCAAGTCCCCACAGAGATGGTTTGTGACTATAGTATTACCATGGTTGTTAGAGAGAATGTGTGATTATAGACATGCCCAGGTCCCCACAGACATAGTGTGTGATTATAGACATTCCCAGGTCCCCACAAAATGTTGAGGTCCCCACAGAGATAGTGTGTAATTATAGAAATGCCCAGATCCCCACAGAGATAGTGTGTGATTATAGAGATGGCGAGGTCCCCACAGAGATAGTGTGTTATTATAGACATTCCCAGGTCCCCACAGAGATAGTGTGTGATTATAGAGATGGTGAGGTCCCCACAGAGATAGTGTGTTATTATAGACATTCCCAGGTCCCCACAGAGATAGTGTGTGATTATAGAAATGTTGAGGTCCCCACAGAGATAGTGTGTAATTATAGAAAATGCCCAGGTCCCCACAAAGATAGCATGTGATTATAGAGATGGCGAGGGCCCCACAGAGATAGTGTGTAATTATAGAAATGCCCAGGTCCCCACAGAGATATTGTGTGATTATAGAGATGGCGAGGTCCCCACAGAGATAGTGTGTGATTATAGAGATGGCGAGGTCCCCGCAGAGTAGTGTGTGATTATAGACATGTCCAGGTCCCCACAGCGATAGCATGTGAATTGTAGGATGCATAGAGATAGCACACAGTTATAGCGAGTGATTTTAGTCATGTACAAGTCCTCTCAGAGATATTATGCGATTATAGTGATGTTTAAGTGCCCACAGTGATAATGTGTGATTACAGTCATATTCAAGTCTCCATCGTTATGTTTGCAATGATAGGTGTGTTGAAGAACCCATACAGATTGTATTAGTCTGATGGCTTATTAAATGAAATAATCCACTTGAGGAAAATGTGTTTGACCACTCTCTCACATGTCTGAATCCTGGGGCGACCACTCAGCCTTTATTCCTTGTAGATTTAAATATTTCATTGAATTATATGTTTATTTTGTATATTTATAATAAATTGTGCATTTCATTTAAATGTATACAATATATATTTTCTAGTTTAACTATGGTTAATAAACGGCACCAGGGGCCAGAAACCCTGACAATTGCAGGCCAGGTCTGATGCAATATTCTGCGAACAAGCTACACACTCTAAACCACGAACGCAACACAATCTGTCTGCATTTGGTTCAGGTGGAGCTGAGACAAAATTCCTGCAAGAGAAGCTCCTTTAAACTATGCCCGATAATGGTAAACTCCCCTGACAACCCTAAGAAAGGCCAATTTTTCCTATTAAATTGTCTCTCCCTCCCTAAGCACAGATTTGAAATTACAGACCTGATTGTGAAGGGAAAGATGGCTGCCCTTTTCCTAGTAGAAACATGATTTCATGTGCAGTCTGCTCTAGACATTGTAGACGCCGTTCATAGGGGCTATGTAATAACCAGATTGGATAGACCTCTGGGGAGAGGGGGCGGGCTGGCAGTTATACACAAGAATCAGCTACACTGCAGCCTGTCTGAATTCCATATCAGTGGGGCACAAGCTTCTTCTGTCTTCTAGCGGTTTTAGGCTACTGCTCTCTCAATGGCCTGTTGATATATAGGTCGCCAGGAGTAGCTGCTGCGTTTATCTCAGCACTTCTGGACATGATTCCGTTCTTTGCCATTCAACATTCTAAGTCCATAAGTTTAGGAGATCTTAACCTCATGATCCTACCAGACATAATAGTGTAGATTTAATGGAAGACCGAAAGTGTCTTCAGCTCTCGCACCCACCCACATCCAGGGGCACATCCTTGACCCCATTTTTGCTAACCCGAAGCTGGTGAAAGTCGACACCCTGTTTCCTATCACCTGGTCCGATCACTATGCTATCCCCTTCCAGATTCTGGATACCCACTACCTACCTTAACCCACCCAGGCCCCCCACCTCAAAATTCAAAACTGTACTCGGATCAATCAGGAGGCACTTACCTCTGCCCTGAATCATAGTCCTCCCTGCCTAGAATATTGCCCACAGGCCACTAACCTGCAAGTTACAACATGGTTAGGGGTGGCACTAGATAGGATAGCACTGTGCAGAACATTTAATTCTTCACAGTCCAGATCCTCAGCAGGCTGGCTCACAGAAGACCTCGCACAAACTAGAAAATCTTGCAAACGTTTAGAACGTAAATCGCGGACATATTATGGTTTGCAAGACAAAGAGTTTTACCTATGTTTGCTAAAAGAATCCCATTAAAAAATCAGGGTGCCGTGGACGGTTCAATGCAGCCAAAAACGCCCCGCGGGAGATCTTTAGAATTGTGAAATCCTCACCTCCCTTGATACGGTATCCGCGGGTATGGACCCCAGCAGAAGCTGCTGCAATAAGATTGCCCATATTTTTTTCAGCTAAAATCTCAACGATATACGCCTCCCTTCTGGGTGCTATCAACAACTCTGACTGTCCATCCAAGAGAAATTCTGAACCTCTCCTCAATGACGCTTTCAAGATTGAGAGCATCTCAGTGGAAAAACTAGATTCTCTAGTGACTAAAATAAAATCTGGCTCACCACTGGACCCAACGCCTCCAGCTTTCTGGAAACTGGGAATGCCCGCATTGGCCCCCGGACTGTGTGCGGTACTCAACATGTTGTTCGAGGCCGGCAGACTCCCGGTTGAGTAGAAACAGGCAATGGTGATCCCGCTCCAAAAAAACCCTTCTCTGGATCCCTCTAAACCAGAGAACTTTTGCTCCATTTCTCTCCTACCTTTTGCGGCTAAACTGGCGGAAAGGCACGTCAACTCACAATTTACAGAGTTCATCACTGAGAAGCAAATCCTGCACGAGACCCAATCACGCTTTAGGCCTCAGTATAGTATAGAATCGGCCCTACTTCTGGCTAACCCTGGGCAAAGCACTACGCTACGCTTGCGTAGTTTGAGCAACTTCGCACTACGTGAACTGCATGTAGCACAGTCCGAACACGCGTAGCGTTGCGTAGAGGTCATTTTTTGCTTGCTCATGGTCCTCAACGTTGAGGTGCCGGGTTTTTAGGAACCCCGTGGTGCCAGGGGATAACACCTGAAGGCCTCTGAGTTCTCCCTGCTCCGGACCACAGAAACACAGAGTCTTCTAGGTGAAGTCAATGATCGAGTTTTATTGGCTGCAACCAATTAACAAGTGTCCTAGAAGTACAACAGCACGGGATGAAAGTTCTCAGGAGACTGTTCGTTTTTACAGAACCAGCCTTCTCCTTTTATACAAAATATTACACTTCAGGCAAGAATTCTTTGTTTTATGATGCAACCATATACATATTTGTTCAACAAAAGAAAAAGCAAAGTCATGACGGCCAGCCTATAATTTTGTGTGTACAGTTCATGATAGATTACCCAGCTCGGCCCAGAACTACCATCAGATATCGATGAAACCCCAATAAAATCGGGCACCTCCTCATCGTAAAACCGGCCATAAACAAGAGACATGGACAGGTGTATGTGTGTGGATAACATGGTTTGTATTTAGTGTATGGTTTATGGCATGTTGTGCCTTGATGCTATCTTACTCGGCCACTGGGCGAGGGACTGTCCGAACAGGTTTAGCTGGAGGCAGTGGAGTCAGCTTGGCCAGGTCATGGGGAAGTCAGCTAAGGTGGACGTGTCCTTTCAGATCAAGCTCGGCCTTAATCAATTGACCATATGAGGGCAAGCCATAAGATGGATGCCGTTCACAAAATGGAGTCCGAGGGTTCAGAACGGAAACCACGATTTAAGGGTGATAGCATCACTCAATCACGACGCAAATGCATGGGGATAATGTCCTAATCATTACCGGTCTGCCGATACCAAATTCGTCATGGTACGATGATATTTTGTGACACGAGTGTTGGGCCTCGGTACCATATTACAGCTGGGTCCAGAATTTCAGAACCACAGACCCTCCTTTTGCACTCATATTAGGCAATAACTCATGCTAATCTGAGTCCAAATCTGTATTCATGAAGTCATGGAGATGCTGCTGTAGCATCATTCTGTTGCTCAATTCGTCCTTTGACACAGGCTTCCTTACACATGAGGTAGCACAGAGGCCACATATTGCAGGAGTGCACTGCACAAGCAGGCAGAACATAAACAGAATGGCTAAGATCATCCCAATGAATATCAGAGTTTTCCATCCCCAGGCAGATATCAGTTCCCAGAACCACCCTAGCAAGGACCAATCCCCTTTATCCACGTGAAGGGAATCAGAGATTTTGTGCAGTTTGGAGATGGCCTGGTACACTGTTGGAGCATTATCAGGGATGAAAATGCAACAACTGGATTGGATCACTCTACATACACCACCACGGTCTGCAAGTATGATATCTAGGGCAACCCTGTTCTGAAGAGTCATAAGTCGGTCCGACTGGAGCTCAGCGGTCAAGTTACTAAGGGCACCGGCCGTTTCAGTCATGGCGGATTCAACTACCCTCGTCAACTGGCGAATGTTCCTGCTGTTCACCATAGGCCCCCAAAACGGCAGAAAACCCTTTGCGAAGTCTCCAAACTCTTGACCCGCAGTGTCGTCTTTACTCACGACACCCCTAACTGTCCTTGTCCGATGGTAATCTGCCTCGGCCGTGTAGGTGGGTGGCAGCAGAAACGAGATAAAACATGTGCCCGAGAAGTCAGGGGGAAACCATGTATACACTCTATCGTGGCAGACGAAGTAAGTACCCTTAGCTGCTAGCAATGAAGGGGAGGTCTGAGACGAGAAAGCGTAAGTCTCAGTGCAGACACTCTTTCCCAACGGAGCTCTAGGGTTTTTGCCATTTCCCTGCAGACATAAGCGACCTTGGTGGGGTACTATCCAGACTGGGGAGGATTTCTTTGCTTTCAGACTCTCAGCCAAGGAAATTCCATATTGCGTTATATTCCATCTGCTGTAAGGCATCAATTCATCTCTGGGGATCGTTTTGTATGTGTCGACATCCCTACTCATATTCCTAATTCCCGCCACTAGTGCCTTGTTGCTTGAGTTTTTCCCTGGAACATATGGTTCGAGGACAAACAGGAACATTGCTCGAAATGCCCACAGAGAACCATGGTAGCCAAATGGCGGGACAAAATACGGAATACCCTTATCTGTTGTGTGTGGCATAAGTCCACATACCCAACAGTTCGTGGCGTTCACTACAGACTGGTGCTGGTGTAGGAGTTGAATGAATGAATTATTTACAAATTCTAATCTTCTGGCAGACTCGTGTTCAGGCAGAGGGTGGAAAGAATGTGGGGAGACAGTAGGAGGAGGTGTGGGCTGAGTGTTGTGTACAAAGGTAACTCGAAAGATGAACAGAGCATAGCCAATTAAAAACATTATTATGCTACACAACATTAAAATGCATATTACTAAAAATCGTTTTCTTGCCATCACAGCGCAAACTCTCTTTTCAAAGTTCGTAGATCTAGCAGGTCTCTCTACCCTTGGAAACTCCATCCTCTAGTTGCTGCCCGCGGTGGGAGATTGATTCTGCTAAGGAGTGCTTTCTGTTCAGCCCAGGGTAATTCCCTTAGACCAACCAGAACAGTTGACCTAAACATCTCCAGCTGCACTCCCCAGACTGACAACCGCGACCTTAGCAGCAGAACCGGATGGCGGTTCGAAAATCAAAAAAGAGCAAGTTCCCTGGGCGAGAGAGCTGCAAAACTAAAAATAGTTCTTGGGGGGGAAAGAAAAATCTTATTAGTTTACTTTTATTAGTCCATTTTTCTTGGCCTCAGATTATACCATTGTTTCCCAGGTACGGTGTTGTCTTCAAACCAAGTTTCAGGTTCAGTAGTGTCCAACTGCATTGACGGTGGCACAAATCCTTGCAGAGCTCGGTCGCTCTCCTCTTCCGTACCAGTTCCTTTCAAACGTGCATCACTGAAAGGCACGAAGCGGGGCACAGACTCAGTCTCTGAGTCAGCAATTCCCTCCTGGACCCATCGGTCATATGGAAGGGGCAGCGGGACCCGTTTACAATGGGCGCCGTGCACCCAATGTTTTTTTCCGTGGACACGTACTGCAGAGCGGGTAGGTAGCAGGACTTGAAAGGGTCCGGTCCAACGAGGCTCCTCGTTCTTGGTTCGCCTGAAGTTCCGCACTAGGACCCAGGAACTGGGTTCAATGGCGTGGCCTGGATCATCAGACGCTGGCGGAGAGGAGCTGTGGACCTGTTGGTGTAAAACACGCAATTTAGTTGTCAATTCGTGCAAATAGTCAAGCAGTACAGGGTGCTCTATCTCACTTAGTTTCTTGGGCCTTGGCATGCCCCAGATGTTAGCTGGGAGGCCGAACACTATCTCGTGGGGGCTAAGTCCTAGTCTGGAATGGACAGTCATTCTGGTAGGCAGGATTGCTAAAGGCAGGGCGTCAGGCCATTTAAGACCTGTGCTGGCTTGGATCTTGGCCAATTTCAACTTTAATGTGCCGTTGTAGCATTCTACTAATCCGGCTGATTGGGGGTCATTCGCAGTGTGGAACTTCTGGTGTATGCCTAGACATTCACACACTCTCTTCATCACTCGTCCCACTAATTCACTTCCATTATCACTCCAGACAATTCTAGGCATACCATACCTAGGGAAGAATTCCTTGACCAGGGCTTTGGCAGTTGACAAGGCAGTGTTGTCCTTAAGGGGATACGCTTCCACCCACCTGGAGAAGGCGCAAACAACAACAAGCACGTATTTCAGATTGTTGCACCTCTCCATGTGGATGAAATCGAGCTGCAAAACCTCGAACGGATACGTTGGAGGCACGAAATGACCAGCTGGAGTTGGAGTTCCCCTACCGGGATTGTATTTCAAACACACCATACAGTTCTTGACCACGTTCTCTGCCCATTTTGGGATACCACTATTCTGCCATACTGGGGCCAACAACTTACAGATCCCTTTCACGCTGATGTGAGCCATCCCGTGAGCCATCGTCACCACTGCAAGTACATATGCATCGGGTAACAGCCATCTTTGATGCTCTGACAATTCGACCCAACAACCATTCGCATCCAATCTACCCTTGCTTTCTCTCCATTCATTCACCTCTTTCTCAGTCGCCTCGGACTGTATGGACTTCACACTTTCAATAGTGTCCTCACACATACCTACATCAGCAATCCATCTCGCAGGACCCACAACGTACATTCGACTCATTGTGTTCCTTGCAGTCTCTTTCGCAACTTCGTCTGCAAATGCATTCCCACGACCAACATCATCTTGAATCTTTCTGTGTGCACTGCATTTCACAATCGCAACTTGTAGTGGCAAGGACAGTGACTCGAGAAGCTCGTTAACTAGCTGACCATGCTGTATCTTTGCACCATGCGATGTCAGGAACCCACGTTCACGTCACAATCGTCCAAAACTATGAGCCACGCCAAAGGCGTACTGGCTGTCTGTATACACATTCACTCGCTTTCCTTTTGCCAACACACACGCTCTTGTAAGTGCAATTAACTCTGCTGCTTGCGCAGAATTATGGGGGATACGTGCAGTTTCTACAATCGTGTGCAATGTTGTCACCGCATATGCTGCAGTCGTATCACCATTTGGCAACTTGAAGCATGAACCATCAACCCATAAAGCATCATTACATTCAGGAAGGGGAGTGTCCAATAAGTCTACTCTCCCTTTTGTCTCTTCTTTTGTCCTAAAACAGCAATCATGTTTTTCGACTTCATCTGTCTCTGCTGAAATGGGCAATAACGTGGCTAGGTTGAGTGTATCGCACCTCTTTATGTGAATGTGACTCGCTAATAGTGTCAGTTCATAACTTGCAAGTCGAGCACTAGTTAAGTGCTGTGTCTTCGTTCTGTTTAGCAAAATGTCTACTGCATGTGGGACCATAACGATCAGAGTGTTATTCATTACTAACCCAGCAGACTGTCGAATACAGACAGCTGCTGCAGCAGTGGCACTCAAGCAACTTGGTAATGCCTTAGCTACAGGATCTAGAGTCGCGGAAAAGTACACGCATGGACGCTGTTTGTCCCCAAAGGATTGTGTCAGGACTGATAATGCGCAACCTTCCCTCTCATGGACGTATAATGTGAAAGGCTTACTGTAGTCGGGGTTGCCCAACACAGGAGCCGAACACAATGCATCACGCAACTCGTGAAAACTCTTCTGACAATCTTCAGACCAAGATATGGGATTGGGTGTATCCTTACAGATTAGGGCTAGCAAAGGTTTAGCCAACAGCGAGAAATTCGGTATCCATTGTCTGCAATACGATGTAATGCCCAAGAAAGCACGCACTTCTCTCTGTGTCCTTGGGACACTCAATCTTGCAATTGCCTGTATTCTCTCTGGGGTCAGCTTCCTTCCCTCCTTCGATAAGATGTGACCTAAGTAGGTCACTTCTTGTCGACAAAATTACAATTTTGAAAGAGAGACTTTGTGCTTCATGTCACATAAATTACGCAACTAGGACAATGTGGCTTCCTTGCAAATCTCTTCAGTATCTGCAGCGATCAGCAGATCGTCTACGTACTGAATAAGAGTCGCACCATCAGGTAGAACAATCGTGTCAAGTTGTGATTTCAGAGCCTGACTGAATATCGATGGACTTTCACAGTAGCCCTGAGGAGCGCGTTTGAAGCCGAAGCTTCGTCCTCCTAAATTGAAGCCAAAAATATATCTGCTCTCCTCAGCAATCGGGATGCTGAAGAAAGCATTCTTCAAATCAATCACCGAGAACCAAGTGGCTGAAGCTGGAACCATGGTCAATAGGGCAGTAATGTCGGGAACAACTGGAAACTGTGGCACAACAATCTTGTTCACTTCTCTAAGATCAATCACAAATCTGTACACAGGTGGTTGCGAAGGATCAGTACGCTTTAAAACAGGCAAAATAGGACTGTTACGAATGTTGCCTGTTGTCTCTTCAATGACATATTTCTCAATCAGATCGTAAATAATCGTTAACAACGCCTTTTCACATTCGTTAGAGATCTTGTATTGGGGAATACGTGGCAACCTAACATTGGCTCGCAATGTTATGACATATGGAGCTATCTCCAAAAGACCCACATCATTCGAACCAGTAGCCCAAAGTATATCTGGAAGAGATGACAATTCTGTTGGAATATTCTCCCTTGACAAATACATTGGAGAAATCACTTTCTTACCTAGGGTAAGTTGTACTCCCGAAGGAGAACAGTACAAAGTTGCATATAATCTCTTTAACAAATCCAACCCTAACAAATTTTCGCCACAACCTGTTGTAAGAATGAGGGGTGCTTCTAATTCATATGGGCCAACAGAAAGGGGCATAGGACTAGAAATCGGGTTTCTAACCGGGTCGCCAGAAAAACCTACTGAGACATTCATTTCGCCAGACAAAGGTGCGCCAGGAAGTTTTGAGTGCATAATCGAACTTTTTGTAGCACCAGTATCCAGAAGAAAAGGTTCTGATACTCCTGATGTAATCACCTCAACATAAGGTCCATTCTGATCTACTGGAACTGAAACAACTCCCTCTCTTTGTCCATGGCTGTCCTAGCAATTATTACCCTCATTCTCGTTTTCTGCCTAATAGTCATCAGCATAGTACTGAGCTGACCTAGAAGACGCATTATTCTGTTGGTCAAAGCTGTTCATTGAATTCTGAGGCGGAAAAGAAGAAGCATTCTGGGGAAATTTCCACGGCCCCTACCCTTAGGAGCCTATTGAACACCTCTACCTCTTGCACCAGAGACACCATTTAAATGTCGCAATACAGCTGGACAACTATTCTTGAAATGACCCTCTTCCTTGCAATACGCACACTGATTCGGACCATACTGTAAACGCTGTTGAGAAGACTCATTTCTTTGTGAGTTTCTCGAATACTGCTGTGGTTGCTGATAATCAGGCTGACTAGCTGTGCGAGGCGGATAGGCTGGCTGGAGAAGGACTTTAGTTTTCAAATCTTTTGTCTTTTTGTCTGCCTTTTCTAGCTCGTCTTTGCGTCTATTTTCGTAGTACTGGGCTGTGGCTAAAATCTGCACTGACGTGGAAACAGCCCAAGCACTCTCTGAATCTTTCAGTTTATTACATGATTCAGGAAGCAGATTATGTACAAACTTGTCTACAAACAATCTCTGGCCACCCTCGGTAGCCATATCCTGACCACTATGATCGACAAAAGTCTCTTCAAACCTCGTGAAAAAGTCAGACACATTCTCATCTTTCTTCTGTTTGCACGCAGATAACTTATCCCAATTTACACGCAATTCAGGCATTAAAGTCTTCATATAGGTGATAATTCTACCAGGAAGTTCAGCTACTAGAGGCTCAGGCTTAGAGCCACCGACTTGTCTAGCATCAGCAGTAGTGATATTAGCCCACGTGTCACCTAGTTCTTGATCATGATCTGCATGACGAATCTTACTCCACAAGGGCTGTTGAACAACATTCCCGAACAACATGTCTACATCTGCTAAATTCATTATACATGAGCTGGCAGTCTGTGATAACTCCTTATAATATCCTGCAGGATTTTTACGGGGATCAGGCAATGTCTGTTTGAGTGCTAAAACTTCAGATCTTTTCCAGGGGACATGTACAAATACACGCTGGAAATGCGGTGGAATTGGTGGATTTGCATTCGCATCACCTTCCCTCCAAACTGGAGGAACTTCTCTCATGGGGTACTGTCGCGCCTTTTTCCTACATGACATGTCATCCTCATATAGTGATCTAGAAACGTTTCCCTTACTCCTATAAGATAACAACAAATCTATTGCTCGTTCAACATCGGCACCTACAATCATGCCTTCATAAAATTTGAATCGCATACGGAATAATTCCTGCATTTTGCGTTTTGGATCATTTGTCTCCAAATCTTCGCAAAGATATACACACATCTCTTCGAATACATATCTCTGAGTGGGTGCGTCCCACTGACGGAAGACTTCCATAACCGACTGAACATCATACTTTACAGTATCAGTAACCCATTTACGTGCTAACTCATTCAGTACTTCTCTTTCCTCATAATCAGGCAGTAGACTACGCAACTGTCTACGTCCTGTTTTAGGGGTCGTCTTAGGCGACCCAAAGAAAGGTGAGAACAGACCAGTGACAGTACTTGCCACTCTCTGTCGAACAGAAGGAGAAGCAGGTTGAAAGGCAGAAACGTCAGAAGAGCCAGGCTGATGGAAAACAGAAGTCGAAGCAGTGGCAGAAGAAGTTGAGGCAGTGGCAGAAGTAGCATCAGGATAAACAGTTGGAGCAGTAGGCAGAGTCGTAGTAAAAGTAGATGGAGTATGTAGCAAAGGCGGCAGCCCTTGAGAGGGCTGCGCCGGAGAAGTAGGAACCAGCTGAAGAGGAACTGGTGTTTGTGCAAGAACTGCATTTCGTGCGCTGGGGCGCGGTATAACAAAGCGCTTTGGGGGTGCAGTAGCATCTAGCGCATATGGAGGTGGTGAACTCAGTAAATGGGACATTAATGGATCCTTTTCTGATGTTCCTTTTGAACCTTGTCCTTCATGTGGCAACATCGGGTAGCATTTATCTACTGCTAACTTCTTGCTTCTGAGCATTTGTTCACTCTCTTTTTCTTCCTCATTATCTCTGTATGCAATGGCAGCTTGCACCATTGACATACCTCTTTTATTTTTCTTTGCTAATTTCATTTCTTTCTGTTTGGCTTCTTTGCGCCACAAGCGAAAAGAGTCAAACATCGCCGGCCGGGCTTTCTTCTTGAAAAGTTTGACTTCGAGGTTATCTAAAATTTCAGCGTCAAAGCTACCATATTGGGGCCATTTTAAAACACCATCCTTTCTGGTGTATTTTATCCATACCTCATTATATGTGATAGGGCCTACTCCGTGCTTCACATAGAGGTCATATGTTGGAGTTCCAATCGGAGGAACCGGACACGAATCCTCTAATCGGGAGTCCTTACTACAACCAAGACAAAACAAGTTTCCAAGTCTGCTAAGACCAGGCATCTTCGCTCACTAGTCTAGCTTCAAACTTCAAAGGATTATCGAATACGATATTTTCGTGAAGACACGAATCCCTTGGTTTTGGCGCTTGCAAGTTCTAAACAAGGTGTATCTCAAGGATACCAAAAACTAAGAATCAAACTAAGGATTGGGAGACGCTCCACTTATACTTAACTGAAGTATTGAAGATCGATGACGTCACTAGAAGACTCGTCTATCGTTTCGCTCTACCAAGGATCACTGGGTCCAAAACAGGGCGATAGTCAGGGCAGCAGTCCTTCGTAGCCGTCAGGACGCGGGGAACCTCGCAGCAAAGACCTTCGGAACCACGTCAACATACAGGGGTCGCTGAAGTGGCTGGCCGTCCTCTGGAATTTTCACACGAAGCTCCTCACGAACATCTGGCTTGGACCGATACCGCTTGATACCGCCCCGAGTTGGGCGCCAACTGAGGTGCCGGGTTTTTAGGAACCCGGTGGTGCCAGGGGATAACACCCGAAGACCTCTGAGTTCTCCCTGTTCCGGACCACAGAAACACAGAGTCTTCTAGGTGAAGTCAATGATCGAGTTTTATTGGCTGCAACCAAGTAACAAGTGTCCTAGAAATACAACAGCACGGGATGTAAGTTCTCAGGAGACTGTTCATTTTTACAGAACCAGCCTTCTCCTTTTATACAAAATATTACACTTCAGGCAAGAATTCTTTGTTTTATGATGCAACCATATACATATTTGTTCAACAAAAGAAAAAGCAAAGTCATGACGGCCAGCCTATAATTTCGTGTGTACAGTTCGTGATAGATTACCCAGCTCGGCCCAGAACTACCATCAGATATCGATGAAACCCCAATAAAATCGGGCACCTCCTCATCGTAAAACCGGCCATAAACAAGAGACATGGACAGGTGTATGTGTGTGGATAACATGGTTTGTATGTAGTGTATGGTTTATGGCATGTTGTGCCTTGATGCTATCTTACTCGGCCACTGGGCGAGGGACTGTCCGAACAGGTTTAGCTGGAGGCAGTGGAGTCAGCTTGGCCAGGTCATGGGGAAGTCAGCTAAGGTGGACGTGTCCTTTCAGATCAAGCTCGGCCTTAATCAATTGACTATATGAGGGCAAGCCATAAAATGGATGCCGTTCAGAAAATGGAGTCCGAGGGTTCAGAACGGAAACCACGATTTAAGGGTGATAGCATCACTCAATCACGACGCAAATGCATGGGGATAATGTCCTAATCATTACCGGTCTGCCGATACCAAATTCGTCATGATACGATGATATTTTGTGACACGAGTGTTGGGCCTCGGTACCATATTACAGCTGGGTCCAGAATTTCAGAACCACAACGTCAAGTTGGCCCCCGCGAGCAAGTAAAATGACATCCTGCCGAGACCTTTTCCTCGTTCATGATCAGCAACATCAAGTTGCCGATCGCGAGCGTGGAAAATAAACCTCCTGGCGAGATTCTCAATGCGGGGAGGTAAGGTTTCTCATTGCAAGTGGTCGCGTTTGCTTGCGACCGCTCTAGATGAGAAACTACCAGTCCGCGTTGACAAAGCTGCTGCTCGAGTAAAAATCTCCTCTAGCGGCAAAAAACTACAGCTCGCTCTGTGCAAGATGCAGTTTTTAATTATTGCACAGTGCGGATGCTTGTCCGCACTCTGCAATCATTGAAAGCGGCATCTTGCACAGTGCGAACAGTGTATTACGCAGTTCGCGTAGTGCTATGCCCAGTTCCCGTAGTGCGAAGTGCACTTCGCGTAGCTACACGTAGCGCTACTTCGCGAACTACAGCCGGGGTTACTTCTGGCCACAGAGTCACTACTCAAGGTGGCTGACGAAGGGAAATCTGGGGCACTCATTATGATACATCTCAGTGCAGCCTTCGATACAGTCTTGCATACTGTGTTACTGGATTAATTGTGGACACAGGGAATTAGGGGTCGAGCCTTTGATAGGATTGCAGACTTCCTTCATAAACGTTGGTTTCAGGTCATCCAGAAGCCATATACCTTGCATGTTATCCCGTTGCAGAGGGGAGTGGCTCTTTTAAATCTTTACCTGCGCCCATTGGCCGATGTTATCCACTGCTGCACGCCACACACTGCTGCACGCCACACACTGCTGCACGCCACACACTGCTACATACCACACACTGCTGCACGCCTCACACTGCTGCACGCCTCACACTGCTGCATGCCTCACACTGCTGCACGCCTCACAACACCACCACATCACTCAGGGACACCACCATATCACTCTAGGACACCACCATATCACTCTAGGACACCACCACATCACTCTAGGACACCACCACATCACTTTGAGACACCACCACATCACTCAGGGACACCACCACATCACTCAGGGACACCACCACAACACTTTAGGACACCACCACATCACTCTAGGACACCACCACATCACCCGGGGACACCACCACATCACCCGGGGACACCACCACATTACTCGGGGACACCACCACATCACTCAGGGGCACCACCACATCCTTCAGGGACACCACCACATCACTCAGGATCACCACCACATCATTCAGGGACACCACCACATCACTCGGGGACACCACCACATCACTCGGGGACACCACCACATCACTCGGGGGCACCACCACATCACTCGGTGCACCACCACATCACTCGGGGGCACCACCACACCATTCGGGGGCACCACCACATTACTCGGGGACACCTACACATCACTCGGGGACACCTCCACATCACTCTGGGACACCTCCACATCACTCTGGGACACCTCAACATCACTCTAATACACCATCACATCACTCAGCCCAACCACATCATCACTCAGCACCACAACAGCACTGTCCTTGCTTGCTACCAACAAGCATTGCCATAGCCAATAGGAATCGCATTAGGAAAGTGTAAGCTATTGGCTTTGTGAATACCAATGCTATTAATTTATATATTTCAAAGCCAACACATATTAAAAAATTGTCATTTACAATACCAATAGCGCACACTTTCCTAATGCGAGACCTATTGCATTGCAAATGCTTGTTTAGGGTAGGTACATGTTTTTGGGTTGCAAGGGAATTTCTAGGGTTTAGGGTGGGTATGGGGTTTGGGTGACAAGGGAATATTTAAGGTTTAAGGTGGGTATGGGTTTTTGGGTGGTAAAGGGAATTTTTAGTATTCAGGGTAGGTATGGATTTTTGGGTGGTAAGGTATTTTTCAGGGTTTAGGGTGGCTATGAGTTTTTGGGTGTCAACTGATTTTGTTAGATTTAGGATGGGTATGGGTATTTGGGTGGAAACAGATTTTTTGGGGTTTAGGGAGGGTATAGGTTTTTGGGTGGTAAGAGCTATTTTAGGGTTTAGGGTGGGTATGAGTTTTGGGTGGCAAGGGAATTTTTAGGCTTTAGGGTGGGTGTAGGTTTTTGGGTGCTAAGGGATTTTTTAGGGTTTTGGGTGGGTATGGGTTTTATGGGTGGCAAGGGAAGTTTTATCATTTAAGATGGGTGTGGGATTTTTGGTGGCAAGGGATTTTGTAGGGTTTACAGTGGGTATGGGTTTTCGGGTAGCAAGGGAATTTTTATGGTTTTGAGTGGGTGTGGGTTTTGTGGGGCAAGGGAAATTGTATGGTTTAGGTTGGGTATGGATTTTTGGACAATAATAATTGTATTAGAGTTTAGCATTTGTATGGGTATTTGAGTGCAAGGGATTTTTTAGGGTTTAGCATTTGTATGAATTTTTGGGTGGGTATGATTTTTGGGTGGCAAGTGAATTTTTAGAGTTTAGGGTGGGTGTAGGTTTTTGGGTGATAAGGGACTTTTTAGGGTTGAGCGTGGGTATGGGTTTTATGGGTTGCAAGCACATTTTTATCATTTAAGATGGGTGTGGGATTTTTGGTGGCAAGGGATTTTGTAGGATTTACAGCGGGTATGGGTTTTCGGGTAGCAAGGGAATTTTTATGGTTTTGAGTGGGTGTGGGTTTTTGTGGGGCAAGGGAAATTGTATGGTTTAGGTTGGGTATGGATTTTTGGGCAATAATAATTGTATTAGAGTTTAGCATTTGTATAGGTTTTTCAGTGCAAGGTATTTTTTAGGGTTTAGCATTTGTATGAGTTTTTGGGTGGTAAAGAATTTTAAGGGTTTCGGGTGGGTATGGGTTTTTGAGTGGAAAGGGATTTTTAGGGTTTAGGGTGGGTATGTGTTTTTACGTGGTAAGGGACTTTTTTAGGGTTTAAAGTAATGATAGGTTTTTGGGTGGTATGGGATTTTTTACAGTTTAGGGTGTGTATGGATATTTGGGTGGTAAGGGATTTTTTAGGGTTTAGGGTAGGCATAGGTTTTGAGGGACAAGGGAACCTTTAGGGTTTAGGATGGGTATGGGTTTTTGGGTGGTAATTCATCTTTTCGGGTTTAGTGTTTGTGTGGGTATTTAGATGGCAAGATTTTTTTTGGTGAGTATGGGTTTTTGGCTGGCAAGGAATTTTTGAGGGTTTAGGATGAGTATGAGTTTTGAATGGCAAGGGATATTTTAGGATTTAGGGTGGGTATGTGTTTTTTGGTTGCAATTGAATTTTTAGGGTTTAGTGTTTGGGTGGGTATTTGGGTGGCAAGAATTTTCTTAGGGTGGGTATGGGTTTTTGACTGGCGAGGGATGTTTAAGGGTTTAGGATGAGTATAGTTTTTTGAATGATAAGAGATATTTTAGGGTTTAGGTTTTTTGGGTGGCAGGGGTATTTTTATCGTTTAGGATGTGTGTGGGACTTTTGTTGGCAAGGAATTTTGTAGGGTTTACGGTGTGTATTGGGTTTTAGGTGGCAAGAGACTTTTTAAGGTTTAGGGTGGGTGTGGATTTTTGAGGGGCAAGGGAAATTTTAGGGTTTAGGGTGTGTATGGGTTTTCTGGTGATAAGGAAGGTTTAGGGTTGTTATAGGTTTTTGGTTGTGAGGTTTGTCTTAGGGTTTAGGGTGGGTATGTGTTTTCTGGTGGCAAGGGAATGTCTGGGATTAAGGGTAGGCATGGGTTTTTGGTGTTAAGGTATTTTTTAGGGTTTAGGGTGAATATAGGTTTTTAGGTGATTATGACTTTTTTAGGGTTTAGGATGGGTATGGGTTTTTGGGCAGCACAGGAATGATTACGGTTTAGGGTGGGTATGGGTTTTTGGGTGGCAAGGGAATTTTGTAGGTTTAGGGTGGGTATGGGGGTTTGGGTGGTAAGGAATTTTTTAGGTTTTAGGCTGCGTGTGGGTCTTTAAGGGATATGGGATTTTTTAGGTTTTAGGGTGTGTATGGGTTTTTGGGTGTCATGGGAAATTCTAGTGTTTAGAGAGGGTATGGGTTTGGGATGGTAGGGTAGGATATTTTTAGGATGGGTATATGTTTTTAGGTGATAAGGACTTTTTTTAGATTAGGGTGGGTATGGGTTTTTGGGTGGCAAGGGTATCTTTAGGGTTTAGGATGGGTATGGGTTTTCGGGTGGTAATTAATCTTTTAGGGTTTAGTATTTGTGTGGGTGTTTGAGTGGCAAGTCTCTGTAGAGATGATGTGTGATGTCAGTCATGTCCATGTCCCATAATGATAGTGTCTAATGATAGTGATGCCCTGGTCCCCAAAGAGATTGTGAGTGATGATAGCAATGCCCAAGACCCCACAGAAATTGTGTGTTAGTATATTCATGTTCAAGTTCATAGAGATAGTGTGTGACGATAATCATGATGCAGTCACTAGAGATAGTGTTTGATGGCAGTGATGCCTAGGTCCCCAAAGAGATACTGTGTGATTATAGCCATGATCAAGTCTCTGTAGCGATCATGTGTTATGTCAGTCATGTCCATGTCCCACAGAGATAGGGTGTGATGATCATAATGCCAATAGAAAACTGAGCAATTGCCAGTACTGTTATCCTCAATCCACTTATAGTCAACACACCGTGTTCGAGTTAAACATACAACAGGTCTAAAACTTGTGATTCAGTCTGAAATTAATCCTTTGTTTATTTTTTACTTTGGATTCATTTGTTGGTTTACTTTACCAAATTTACCTTTTAAGCATCTACATCAACAATAAAAAAAACATTTGTTCTAAAACCTCATACTACACACATTCATCATTATTCCATACTCACCATCATTCAACCTATCTACCATTCATCAACCACTTTCCACATACAGACACACAAACAATTTGTATACAATTCAGAAATTATTTATAACCAATTTGTTGAGCCATAAGACCTTCTAAACGAACAGTAGCGCTCCAAATTTATGAGATTGTACAAATTGATTGTCTATGGTCACTGTATAATATTGCAAATAATTTCTGAATTGTATACAAATTGTTTGTGTGTCATTATCAAAGCTCAGCAAGAAGTCCGATAATGTAAATAAAAATGCAGACAGAACGACCATGGTCCTGGGAAACTTGAGGGCATTACAGCAGATTCCAACCTGTCTGCTCTGCAGGGCTCAAGTCTGGCATAAAATATCCCAGTCTATATTAAATGGATGGCCCATAGCAGCCAAATGCCAAAGTATGGCATGATGGATAAGGGGTAGGATCTCCCCACTCTCATCAACTGAGCCCATTTCCAGCTCCAAAACTTCCATTAGTTAAATTCTACATACACAAGATGTCACTTCCACCAATGTATCCCTAACCTACAATCCTTGGTTCGTGATCAGCCCAGGTCCATCACATCAGGAACCACCTGCACTCTTTTCTAATCCGGAAAGGCTACCTTGCGACAGACTGAGGCCTCCGAAAACACTGCTGCCATGCTTTTTAAAAAAAAGGTCACTGCATGGGTGTCACATCACGGGTGCTAGCAACTCATCACATTTGGAGCAACCAGCACTCCCCCACTACTGTCAGGCCGTATTTTGTGGCCGGTCTTGATGTGCTGAATGGGGGGTTGATACACTTTCACAATAACAGCATAACGCTGAAAGAGGAGCCAGAAATAGACAGCAAAGACTGCCTCTGCAGGCCACATTTAATCTTGCCAAGCTGTGCACTGAACACCGCCATGTTTCATTGCACCTTACCAAGGAAACTAAATTCACATGACCACACACCCACTCTATCTCAAACGCTTGCAAACGTTCCTGTATGCCATAATAGGAGGAGGCAGAAAGAGCATTCTCGATCTGAAGTATCTTAAATGCTGAACACTTAGTTAAATCCAACCTTAATAAGAGATGCAGTGAGAAAGTCCCTAAACAGTTAAAAAACGAATTAATACCCCAGTGAAATTCTAAAGTGCGCCATTTTACTAAAACCAAAATATACCCTCCCCAGTATGTGTAACGTATAGAAGCTATACATTGACAAGTGGGAGACTTGAAAAAGGCAACCCCTCACCTTAACCTGCTGCGAAACTAAGAAATAAAGATTTTAAGGGGATAAAAACTAAAATAAATCTTCTTTGATTACAGTCTCTGGAGTGGTCACTCTTTTAAAATAGCTAAAAGATTTTAAAGCAGGAGAACGCTAAAAATATAGGCCATGATTGGCTTATAAATCTGAAAGTAGTTGAAGGGATGTTGCTCAGAAGTAACAAAAACTGCAGCTTCCCCCACAGACACCTTCAAAAAGCCATTCACTTTAGAAAAGTTATATATCACTTTCATATATAATTCACTCATATCAGCTGTAATTCAATTGCAATATACAATCTATCTTTCCCAGTGGAGTTCTTGGGATTGTCTGAAAAATATAGTAAATTGCATATTTTCAATTCGCTACGTCAGCATGGTAACTATACAATTTCACCCATTTCAATATCTTAGTTGTGGTGTGAGGGTAATGATGTGCGCCAGTACAGTGGGTAAAATAAGAAAGTGCAATAACACAAAACCATGTATGTAGGAATTGTAGATACTCAGAGGGTACTATAATATCTGCCACTTATGCAGATGTGTCTTGGTGCCTCACATTGTGTGTTATTCAATGCCTCAGCGTAATGATCATAGGAATTGCACTCTCACAATAACCAAATTATCGGGCATTATTCCCACCTCTGGGTTCACTCTGTATACCTCCCAGGATATAATTGCCCGAGGACAGACTCATTTGCTCACATTGCGTTATATGATCATATGTGAACACATTTTCTCAGTAGATTCAGGACAGATACCTTAATGTGCCTAATAATGTTGGGAACATCAAGCAATGTGGAATTTCTTCAAGAAACGTTCTTATATCTGCCTTCACATAAGACACATAGGGGCATATTATCAAGGACCGGTGTTAAAATTATCGCTGTTTTATCGGCAGGAAACTGCCAATAAAACGGCGATAATGGGCTTGATAATACGCCTTTGTTAATTCCCATAGAAGCCCATGTTCTGATGTTAACATGGGCTTCTATGGGAATTAACCAGGGCGTATTATCAAGCCCATTATCGCTGTTTTATCGGCAGTTTCCTGCCGATAAAACAGCGATAATTTTAACACCGGTCCTTGATAATATGTCCCATTGTTTCCAGAATATCTGCTGGGCTAGTAGCGACTTTGTGGTCAGTCCTTACTCCTTATGATCTTCTCAACTGGCTCCAAGCCAATATCCGTTCTCATTTGAGGGCAGAATGAAAATTCAATTTGTGGTCCGAACTGGGTTTATGGTCGATTCAGCTTACTTAATGGCAAAAATGATTGTATTTTAAGGGAAGTGCTGCAAATTGTTACATAAAAATGCAATTTGTGAGACTGTGTAACTCCTCCTGTGAAACAATCATGCTCAGTATATAGTTTATCCACTAGTGCAGTTTCAGACTGGATTACAGGTTGAATTAACAAACAGTGGGGGATATTCTCAATGAAGTGGTGGTGGGAGGTGTTAGCCTCCTTGGCTTAACGCCTCTCACCGCGAGGCTGCACCCTATTCTCAGGAATGTGGTGCAACATAGCGTTTCCCCCTGCGATGGCGCTAAGTTTCACTACTTAGCGCCAATGCAGGCACACTTGCAAGAGTGCAAGGGTGTCTGTGTGCAGGGGAGGGCTGTTTATGTACAGGAACGTGCCCTTTCCTGCACATAAACAATCCTAAAATACCATTTTGTAACTTTCATGTGATGTGTGCTGCTTTGTGCAGCACACATGAAAGTTACAAAATGGCATTTTTGTAAAGGTTTGTTCATGTACAGGAAGGGACACCTTCATTTACATAAACAAACCATGGCATTTTGCTTTTACCATGTGTGCTGCACCAGGCAGCACACATGGAAAAAGCTTTGCCTACTTAAGACCAGGATTTTTCTGATCTTAAGTTTGGCGCTGCCACCTATTATCGCTGCCCTTGATAATAGGTGGTAGTGTCGATCACAATGGGTGTTGCGGTGGAACGCTCACAGCAACACCCACTGCACACCCCTTTCACGCTAAATTTAGCATGAAAGGGGCCTTATTCTCAAGGCACAGTTAAGCAACTTAACGTGGCTTAAAGCCATGTTAAGTGGGTTAATGCTGCCTTGAGAATAAGGCGCGGACCCTATCGCCACAGGAATGTCAGAAAAAGTGACTTTCTCGTGACAATAGGGGCTTGAGAATATGCCCCTCTGTGTGAAGGACACAATAAGAGTTACAGGAATTTAGCAACAATAGACGTTAGTTTTGACTGAATTACATTCAAGAATACACAAACGATCAGGAAAGGAAAGTATTACTGATGCAGTCGTTTGAGGGGACCCATTGGTTAGAGAAAGATCTGGTGCATTAGTCAGTAAATTAAAACTATTGTAGATATTACCGGTTTTAGTTTGAAAAAGTCTGCCAAGGTGTCAGAGTTGTTGAGAAGCAGGGATGGCAGCTAAGCAGGCTTGAGGTTTAGCAAAGTTGTTTAGGATTTTAAATAATTCTTTGGAGGAATTACCTGCTTGCTCTATTTTGTTGACAAGGAAATTCCTCCAGGGTGATCTTCTTTTACAGTGATATGTATGAAGTGCTGATTTATATGTTTGTTTGACTGTATTTGTTTTAGTAGCTCTCCATTTATGTTCTGGTCTCTTGCATGTTTTTTTGTTATTTTTCAGATCAACTGTGTACCACGAAGCGTTAGGCCTAGGCATTTTGACGGGAAGTTACTTATAAGCGGCAACGATATTAAGGGCTTCCTTAAAAGGTGTCATGAAATAGGGCTAAAGCTCAGTTTATGTCCTGTGAGTTATCTAAGTTGGGAGCAGTAAAAACAAATCCAAAAGTTTCCATAGTAATCTGCTTCCATGGTTTCGAACTAATGCCCTTCTGAACTGTAGGTTTGGCATACGTGATCCTGGTAGGTATCTGAAAACCTATCAGGAAATGGTCGGTCCAGGTTAGGTAAATTGGGGTGTCAGCTTGCAGAGAGCCAAGAGTAGAGAAAATGAGATCCAGTGTGTGTCCCTCTGAATGGGAAGGACCAGTCTTGGTCAAGTGAAGGTCTAGCAATCTCCAATTTACCCTATTCCATTCTGATTTGCCCTACTCTGATCCATCCAATCTACCCCACTCCACCCTAATCAATCCCATTACACTGCACTCAAGTCTATCCTACTCTACTCCGCTCTTCCCCAACCTATCTTACTCCACTTGAATCTCCACTCCACTCCAATCTAGCCATCTCCACTCCACCCCACTCTAATCTATCCCTCTCCACTCTACCCCACTCCAGTCTTCCTCACTCCAATCCATCCAATTGGCTTAATTCCACTCTACTACAATCTAAGACACTCCAGTCTACTCTACTCAAGTTACCCCACTCCATTTCACTCCATACTACCACATGTCACTCAAATATACAGAATTCCAGTCCAATGTAACCCACTCCAATCCACCAAATCTACTCCACTCCACTCTGTACTACCACATGCCACTCAAATCTACCCCCACTCAAGTCCTATCTACTCACTCCAATCCACCCAATCTATCCCAAGCTACTCAACCCTAATCTACCACACTCCATACCAGCACATGCCACTCAAATCCTTCCAACTCCAGTCCAATCTACCCCACTCCACCCAACTCCAATCTACCCTTCTGTGGTCGCCGCAAATTACACTAAGCAAATCTACCCCATCTCATTTTACCACCTTCATTATACCCTAATCTACTCCACTCTACCCAACTCCACTCCAACCTGCTCCACTCCAACCTGCTCCTCTCCAACCTGCTCCTCTCCAACCTGCTCCGCTCCACTCCAATCTGCTCTACTCCAAACTGCTCCACTCCAACCGGCTCCACTAGAATCTGCTCTACTCCAATCTGCTCCACTCCAATCTACCCTACCCTAATCAATCTACACCACTCAAATCTACCACACCCATCCCAACCTAATCCAAGCCACTCTATCCAACTCCACTCCAACCTTCTGTACTCCAATGTACCCAACCCCACTCCACTCCAAACTACCCCACTCCATTCCAACCTACACCACTTCACTCCAATCTACTCTACCATATTCCACCCAATCTACCCCACTTTAATCTTACCCAATCCACTGCACTCCACTCTTCCTCAATATAACCCACTCCACTTCAATCTACCTCAAAATATCCCACCCTAATCTACCCATCCACTCCAATCTACCTCACCCCATTCTATCCCACGCGACCCTAATCTATCCCACTCGACCCCAATCTGTCCCACCCAACCCCAGTCTATCCCAGTCCACTCCAATCAACCTTAATCCACTCCAATCAACCCCAGTCCACTCCAATATATCCCATTCCACTCTAGTCTATCACATTTCACTCCAATCTACCCCACTCCACTCCAGTGTATCCCACTCCATCCCAATCTACCTAACTCCTATCTATCTCACTCCAAACTACCCCACTCCATTCCAACCTACACCACTTCACTCAAATCTACTCCACCCAATCTACCCCACTTTAATCTTACCCAATCCACTGCACTCCACTCTTCCTCAATCTAACCCACTCCACTCCAATCCACCTCAGAATATCCCACCCTAATCTACCCACTTCACTCCAATCTACCTCATCCCAATCTATCCCACTTGACCCCAATCTATCCCACTCAACCCCAATCTATCCCAGTCGACCCCAATCTATCCCACCGACCCCAATCTATCCCAGTCCACACCAATCAACCCCAGTCCACTCCAATCAACCCCAGTCCATTCAAATATATCCCATTCCACTCCAGGTTTATCACATTAGTCAAGTCAAGTCATAAAATTTGTATAGCGCACTACATACCCAGAGGGTTTCAAGGCGCTTAGGAAGGGGAGGAGGATTATTTGTCAAATATCCACGTTTTAAGCTGCTTTCTGAACGCTAGGTGATTCTGGGTGAGGCGAAGGTAAGCGGGGAGTGAGTTCCATGTTTTGGCAGCCAGGTAAGAAAAGGATCTGCCTCCCATGGTGGTCTTGTTGATGCGAGGTACAGTGGCGAAGGCTTGGCTGGAAGAGCGAAGTTGGCGGGAGGGGGTGTAGAAGGCCAGTCGAGAGTTGAGGCAATCTGGTCCGATGTCGTAGAGTGATTTGTGTGCGTGGGTAAGCAGTCGGAAAGTGATCCTCTTATTGACGGGTAGCCAGTGGAGGTCTTTAAGGTGACCAGAGATGTGTTCGTTGCGTGGGATGTCTAATATGAGTCTGGCTGAGGCGTTTTGGATTCGTTGTAGTTTCTTCTGGAGTTTAGCGGTGGTGCCTGCGTAAAGGGTGTTTCCGTAGTCCAGTCGGCTCGTGACTAGAGCGTGGGTGACTGTTTTCCTTGTTTCGGAGGGGATCCAGCGAAATGTTTTTCTGAGCATGCGAAGGATGTTAAAGCAGGAAGAGGATACGGCGCTGACTTGTCTGTTCATTGAGAGTGAAGAATCCAGGATGACGCCAAGGTTCCGTGCGTGGTCTGTTGGGATGGGTGCTTTTCCGAGGGGTTCCGGCCACCAGGAGTCGTCCCATGCAGAGGGGGATGTACCTAAGATGAGGACTTCTGTTTTGTCCGAGTTCAGTTTCAGACGGCTTTGTTTCATCCATTCGGCGACTTCTTTCATTCCTTCGTGTAGGTTAGTTTTGGCGGTGCTGGGGTCCTTGGTGAGAGAAAGGATCAGTTGGGTGTCGTCCGCGTAAGAGATGATGTTGAGGTTGTGTAGGCGGGCGATGGCCGTGAGGGGGCTCATGTATACGTTGAAGAGGGTGGGACTGAGTGAGGATCCTTGAGGTACGCCGCAGATGATTTCAGAGGCCTCGGACTTGAATGGTGGGAGGCGGACTCTCTGTGTTCTTCCGGTGAGGAACGAGGTGATCCATTCCAGTGCTTTTCCTTGAATTCCGATGTTTCTGAGGCGTTGTAAAAGGGTGCTGTGGCAGACTGTGTCGAAGGCTGCAGAGAGGTCGAGGAGGATGAGGGCGACCGTGTCTCCATTGTCCAGTAGAGTTCGAATGTCGTCTGTTGCTGCGATGAGGGCGGTCTCAGTGCTGTGTTTGGCTCGGAAGCCAGATTGTGAGGGGTCGAGGGATTTGTTGGCTTCGAGGAAGGCGGCGAGCTGGTTGTTGACGGCTTTCTCGATGACTTTGGCCGGAAATGGAAGAAGCGAGATGGGGCGGTAGTTTTTGAGTTCGGTGGGGTCTGCTGTTGGTTTTTTCAGAAGGGCGGTGAGTTCAGCGTGTTTCCAGTCTTCTGGGAAGGTAGCGGAGTTGAAGGAGCAGTTGATGACGTCTCGGAGGTGCGGAGCTATGACGGAGTCTGCTTTGTTGAAGATGTGGTGGGGGCATGGGTCTGTGGGGGATCCAGAGTGGATGGAATTCATCAGGCGGATGGTGTCCTCCGTGGAGATTGGGTTCCAGGCGTTAAGGGTGTTTACTGGAGGAAGATGGTCAGCAGATGGTAGGGTGGGTTGGCTTCCGGGTTGGTTGTCAAAGCTGTTGTGGATGTCAGCAATCTTGTTGTGGAAAAAAGAGGCTAGGGAGTCGCAGAGGGTTTGAGAGGGGGTGATGTCGTTGGAGTTGGCCGAGGGGTTGGAAAATTCCTTGATGATGTTGAAAAGTTCCTTGCTGTTGTGGGCGTTGTTGTCAAGTCGATCCTTGAATGCTGTTTTCTTGGCTTTTCGGATCAGTTGGTGGTGAGTACGGGTGGCGCTTTTGAAGGCGTCCTTGTTGCTGGTGGATGGGTCTTTTTTCCAGGCCTTTTCAAGGGAGCGGCACAGTTTCTTGGACTTCTTGAGATCATCGTTGAACCATGAGGCCTTCTTGTTGCCAAGTTTGTGTTGACGTTTTTTCAGTGGTGCTAAGGTGTCGGCGGTGTTGGATAACCAAAGGGTGAGGTTGGAGGCGGCTTCGTTGGCGTTAGAGGAGAGGGCTGGGGAGGTTCGAAGGAGCGATGTGGAGATCTGATCCGTGGTGATTTTGTTCCAGTTTCTTTGTAGAGTTGGTTGGAGGTGGATGATGGGTTTCGGCTTGTTGTAGGTGAAGTGAACGCAGCTGTGGTCAGTCCAGAGGAGATCCGTAGTGTGGCTGAAGGAGACATGGTTGCTGGAGGTGAAGATGGGGTCGAGTGTGTGACCTGCGATGTGGGTGGGGGAAGTGACCAGTTGTTTAAGTCCGAGGTTGGCGAGGTTGTCTAAGAGGGTGGCGGTGTTGTGGTCGTTGATCTTTTCAAGGTGGAAGTTGAGGTCTCCCAGAAGGATGTAGTCTTTGGAGGGGAGCGCGTGTGGGGTGATGAAGTCCGTGATGTCTTCACTGAATTTTGCGCGTGGTCCTGGTGGTCTGTAGATGAGGGTGCCTCTGAGAGTTGTCTTTGGGTTGATGTGGATCTGGAAGTGAAGGTGTTCGGAGTTAGCGAGGTTGGCGTCGGAGCTGGTAGAGATGCGGATGGATTTCTTATGGACGATGGCGATTCCTCCTCCTGTATGGTCGGAGCGGTCCTTGCGTGTGATCTTATAGTCATCAGGGATAGCGATGGCGATGTCAGGGGCGGAGGAAGCGTTCATCCATGTTTCCGTTAGGAAGGCGACGTCAGGAGAGATGGTGTCAAGTAGGTTCCAAAGGTCAATGGCGTGCCTGTGGACCGAGCGGGTGTTGAGAAGGATGCATTCTAGGTGGGTGGGGTCGGGAATCTGTGGTGTGGTCGTAGCGGAGATGTTGTCGGTGCCGCGATAATTGCAGGAGAAGCAGGAGAACGGTCCATGGGTGCGTCCAGGAGCGGCTTGGACGCAGTTGGGGGCGCGACCGGGGTTAAGGGCTAGAAGGGTGGCGGCATCGTAGGTAATGCGGGAGGGCTGGGCAGCGCGAGGGGCAGGGGGTCTGGCGCTGGGCGCGGTCCAGGCGCGGACGGGCGTAGACGGGCTTACCTTTGGCGCACCTTCGGCGTGTCCGAAGCGCGTGGACGCTGCGCGTGGGACCATCTGACATTAAAGGACAGTGGAGGGGGCGGAGCGTGGGAGGGGCAGCAGGGAGGCGGTAGTGTGGCTGAGGGGCGGGCCTGGGGAGGTCAACAACAACAAAATGGAGGGTCCGAGTGGTAGGCAGACAGGGGTAACAATAGCAGAAATACAGCGAGTAAGCACAATCTGTCCTAAAGCGCTTTACAAATATAGCACAGTCTGCCCAAAAGCGCTTTACAAATATAGCACAGTCTGCCCAAAAGCACTTTAAAAATATAGCACAGTCTGCCCAAAAGCGCTTTAAAAATATAGCACAGTCTGACCAAAAGCGCTTTACAAATGCGGCAATAATGATTCCAAAAGCGCTGAGAGAGCCAGGTAATCAGCAGAGGCGCCAAAATACAAATGCAGCAGCAGTTTAGTTTTCAGTGCGTTACAGCGATACCAGGGATCGTCGCAGCTGAAGCACAGGAGGATCGTGGTGGAGCGGCCGTACTGGAGCTGGTCCAGGTGGTCACAATCAGGCTGGGGGAAAGGAAGGCTCGATGAACGTGGGTGGGAGGGGCAGCAGGGAGGCGGTAGTGTGGCTGAGGGGCGGGCCTGGGGAGGTCAACAACAACAAAATGGAGGGTCCGAGTGGTAGGCAGACAGGGGTAACAATAGCAGAAATACAGCGAGTAAGCACAATCTGTCCTAAAGCGCTTTACAAATATAGCACAGTCTGCCCAAAAGCGCTTTACAAATATAGCACAGTCTGCCCAAAAGCGCTTTAAAAATATAGCACAGTCTGCCCAAAAGCGCTTTAAAAATATAGCACAGTCTGACCAAAAGCGCTTTACAGATATAGCACAGTCTGACCAAAAGCGCTTTACAAATGCGGCAATAATGATTCCAAAAGCGCTGAGAGAGCCAGGTAATCAGCAGAGGCGCCAAAATACAAATGCAGCAGCAGTTTAGTTTTCAGTGCGTTACAGCGATACCAGGGATCGTCGCAGCTGAAGCACAGGAGGATCGTGGTGGAGCGGCCGTACTGGAGCTGGTCCAGGTGGTCACACTCCAATCTACCCCCACTCCACTCCAGTGTATCCCACTCCATCCCAATGTACCCCAATCTACCCCAGTACACCCGACTCCACTCCACTCTTCCCCAATCTGCCACACACAAGTTTACTCTACCACACTTAACTTCACTCCATACTACCACATGTCATTCAAATCTACCCCACACCAGTCCAATCCACCCAATCTGCCCCTCTTCAGTCCACTCTACCCCAACCAACCAAACTCAATTCTAGTCTACCCAATCTACCATACTCCACTTGACTCCGAATTACCAAATGGCACACATTACAGTCCAATCTACCCACTCCAATCCGCTCAATTGACTCGATGCCTCTCTACCCCAATGTACCACATTCCATTGTACTCCAGGCACTCTACCCCACTCCACTTTACTCCATACTACACCATGCCACTCAAATCTACCTCACTCCAGTCCAATCTACCCACTCCAATTCACCCCATCTACCCCTTCTACCCTACTCCTATCTACCCCATTCTAATCTACTCAACTCCAATCTATCCCACTACACCCCAGTCTACCTGAATGCACCCCAATCCACCACACGCCACCCCAATCTACCCCAGCCCACCCCAATTCAGTCTGCCCCAGTCCAATGTACCACACTAATATACCCAACTACCCCACTCTAATTTACCCCACTACAATCACCCCACTAAAATCTACCCCACTACAATCTACCCTAATCCACCCCACTCCATTCTACCCCACTGCACCCCATTCCAATATATGGCAGTCTACCACACTCCCCTATATTCCAATCTATCCTATTCTGCTATACCCCAATCCACCCCTCTTCTGTCTACCCTACCCCACCCCACTCCATGCCACTAAGTTTTAGCCTTGCTGAACAGCAGCCACAGTGGTATACAACATAGCTAAAACCCATTGCCAAAGTCAATAGCTATCACATAGGTGAGACCTATTGGATTTGCCAATGCTTATTTGTAAAGCTTTAGGAACCGTTTTTAAATTAAGCCATTCAAATGATTAGAATGTAATTGCATATTATGATATGATATTTGAATATATCTTCTAAGAAGTACATTAATTTTATAAGAACATACTTCAGTTTGCTGTCTGCAAGTACGTAACCCGTAGCAAAGTGGAAGCCTAGTCACTCACTTTTCTAGCCATCATCTAAAAGAACATATTGCAATGTGCATATAAATATGTAAACTGAGGAAAACCAACATAACAATTCTGAATTCCTGGTACGGACATTACAATCTAACAATAGGCATTGATGCCTGTTGGTTATGTGCACAAAAATGATCAATTCAGTTTATACTGAATCGCAGTGCACCATCATTGTTTATTTACAAATAAGGATTAAAGGATTAAAGGGCAACAGCAAAGAATGCTGGGATTTGAAACTGACCCAAATTACTTTTAGCAATGTTCATAAAACCACTAATAATGTTTAGATACAACAATTCTAACATCAATAGCTTCATGTAAATAAAGTTTTATTTTTAATAAATAGAGACAAAATTAATATGAATGAAAAATATTTGGATAAACACAAGTTATGAAGCTTTTCCTCTGAAATATCTGTCCTTTCTGCTTCTAGCTGATAGCCTTGCTTAATCTAAATAGCAAACTCTTTAATTGCTTTGTGGCAGCACAACAATGTCCTGCTATACTATAGCTGAGTGACCCAGATAAACTTGATATATTAGTGGCAAGAGGAATGGCGACAACATAAAACAGACATTTCACTCAGTTAAGAACATGCTCCATGCATGTGAGAGTGCCATATGGCTCTTGTGTGCTGAGAAATCATTCAGCTGGGAAACATTTGTTTTTCTGAAATGCAAACTTCAGGGGAATGGTTGGGCCTCATGTCCAGCATATGGGTCATGGCTGGTCATAATGCATCAAACTGAGCATTTGAGTCAACAGCAGATCCTGCTTTTTTTTATTCATAGGAATGGTATTCCTGGCTCTCCAGTCTCTCTTGTTATTTTCGGACTGACCTTGGAATTGTTGGTCAAATATGTATTCCTTAATTCTACTATTACAGGGATAAAGATTACCCAAGATGATTTCAATTCGTCAAATATATTTAGATTAGTTTCTGGTGTCTCTGTCTGTCCCAATACATTCTGGCCATCCTTTGATTGAACTACTGGACATATTGGTTACAGGATTCAAAATTATGTTTCCAAATCTGAGGAACTTACCATCATGGGCCCCCAGAACCAGGAATGTTGGCTTGGTGAATTACTCCCTCTTTAATGGACCTATGAATCTATCAAATATGTAGGTTTGTAAATAGCACCCACTAATATCCAAATAATCCCACAAACTACCTTCCGATCCCCTGAGATCCGATCCCACTGGTGCAGCCTCACAACCTTGACACCACTTTGGCAAAGGTGGCAATCAAAGCGCAGATAGAGTGCAACCTGCTAACAATTGAGAAACTTATTCTGTCAATAAAACCTAAACCTAAAGTCTATTATTCGGACAGCTCACCTTGTTAGTAGGGTTTGTGAGCAGGATTTGGAGCGCTTCTATGCCTCAGTTATTTGAGAGCTCTTGCCCCCCAACGGCAACGAAGAAGATGCCAGGACTGTAGTGATTGCCTTTTATGGAATTTTCATGCTGCCACCCAATATTTTTGTCATTGAAAGCATTGGTTCAATCCTAAACAGAGTTGGGATTGGGAAATCAGGGCAGAGAGGGTGTGGGCTATTGGATTGGTAGGATAGCTTTGCCATGCACATGTATATGCTTTGGGGAATTCTGTAATTCTCAACGACTAGTCTGGATGTAGGTGAGAGTATGTGTTTCCACACAAAAATCAATAAAAATAGTTAATTAATAGTTTTTACACTGCAATTCCTCTTTAATCTCAGCTTTCAATTGCAGTTCCTATAGCTCTCAGACTGAGCGGCAACCAGTATGTCTTTGCTCATCTAATTCTTTTTTACAGCATGATATTTCTATTCTTGTTTAGCATATAACTTAAAAAGCACCACAAGTGTTTCAATGCAAGGAAAAAATCAGGAGTAGAAAATCTACTTAAGTTTGGCATGGAACAAATTCAATGCAATGTGTGCTCCTCGGCATTTGCTTCCATATCTAATCCTCTTTCCCAGCTGTTCCTGGTAACCATCAGCGTTCTGTGTCTGCCCATCCACCCTTAATATTGGCAAAGTCTCTATTTCTTTCAGAGTTCCCTACATTTCATTTTACCCAGTGCTTTCTCCTAGGCCGATCATGTTTCTACTGTGTGCATGTTTACCTCACTTATAGGATTTCTCTAATGGTATTGGTCTTTCCACACTCTCCTTCTCCTGTCTCTTCCTGTATTTCTTTTTTTTTACAGTTCGATTTCTGCTGCTTTTGTTTTCTCTCCACCTCCATAGCTGCATTTGTATGTCACCAATATTTATATTTCTTCCCCCAGACTGTTTTCCCAAATGGCACGAATATTTTGTAATGCAGTCGCTCATCCACAGCCCTATTTTAAATCAGTAAGGGAAATCATTTTTTAAAACATAGCAAAGAAAAAAACTCCTATTGCTGAGTCTGTAAAAGTGGCTCATCTGTAATTCCTATAACAGATTGCAAATTCTGACCCACCTGCAACCAAGTCTAAGACAGGCTTAAACTGCAATAATTGAAAGAACAATTGTGTGCTTATGTACGTGGAATTTTGTCAAACATCAATGCTATATTTTAATTTTCTGTCTGTGATTATAAAATTGCACTGAGCTCAATGCCGTGATCACTGCGAGTCTCTCTTCATTGAGCCTCGGGCGTACTTGCTTCTGTCCGGGTATAAAGTCCGTCACATTCACTGCTGCTTTCCAGTAGGGTTTGTTTCAAGGTGTATTTGTTGCAGGACAACCCATCCCCCACTCTGGGAGTTCGTATGCGCTTCAGGTGTTGTGAGCCACAGTCTCTTGTGATGCTAATTGACCGTTCCTGATGCGTGATCGGGCATTTACATTCCGAGTGGCCATCCCGGGGCAGAGGCCCTGCATTTCGTTTCCTTTCGGTTGAAAGTGCTAATGAATAGTTTGGGGTTTCTTGTACAAAAGGGTTTATTTATACATGTCTATTGCTGGCTTTTAAATTGGAAGAAGAAAATATATTGTAGCATTTAATATGTTTGTTTGCCATTGCATAGTTTAAATTCCTGGCTTTCCCTAGACTAGAAAATCATGTGCGTTTATGCAATTCTTGTCTCTGACAACACTATTCATGCTGTTTAGGTTTTGTATAACAGTAAAAATGAATGTTATAAGCAGTGGGTTGCCTTTTCAAATTTATATTTGTGAACACTTATTGATTAATATGCATGCAAACTAAATTACTTTCAACCTGTTGCACATTACCGAATAGCTACACAACAAACTAGCAAACTAACAAGGTGCCAAGTGGAAAAGTAGAACGCTGCGCACCCATAACGTGAAGTTACCAATATATTAACTATTTCTATAAGTAAACGAGCAATGACAAAGCCAATATTTGTGCATGTATGGAGTGACAAGTATTTATTTGCGTGCACACATACACAGATGTATTTGGCAAAGAGGAATGTTTGAGGAACAGAGAGGGAGAGGATTCAGGAGAAGCAGGAAATGTCACATCATGAAATATAGAACTTAAAAAAAATCTGTATCCTGTGTGCAGCCATTAAACTGAAAAAAGAACTTCTCTGCAATGAGAACTACTTGGATGTAGCTGGGGTCGAGGCACTATGGTCTATGTAGGGGGAGAGATACTAGGGTATAGGTATGAGTAGCATACCAGGGAAGTGGCAGGGTTAACAGCAATGGCATATTGGCAGTTTGGCATGTAAATGTAGGAGTAGGAGTAGAAGTAGTAGGGATAGAGGTGCTATGGTTTGAGTAGACATACTAAAGTATATTAAAAGGTAGTGGAATTTGGATAGAAGTAGGATAGAAGCTGTAGGGTAAAGGTTAGGGTATTATTATTGGGGTATAAGCCTTCTATTGGAAAGCATAGCTGTACCAAAGTCGGGTAAGGGGTGCAGCTAGGATGCTAGGCATGCCCAGACCTACTAGGGTGTTGGCAGCTATGCCTGTACTTTGGTAAAGGTACTAGGCTATTGATTTGGTTATGGGTGGTGGAGTATAGGCCAAACTACAGGTTCTAATGTATAGGTAGTGGTAGCTGCTCTTGCGTACAGTTAGGAGTGCATGTAATATGGTATAGGTACAGTAGTGTTATAAGGGTATCAGAAGGCGTAGGTTTACTGGAGTATAGCTGAGTAGCACTACTTAAGACAGCGGTCCATGCCCTAAAGTATAGATAGATTTGGATTCTGAGTAGAAATATTTTATTATATTATTGCAATTATATAGTGCTTTAAGCCTGATCTAGGTCACCAAAGAGCATTTTCAGACAAATAGTACTTTATATCATGGGGGAGTGGATGTTGGCAGAGTGTTATATTTGTTGGGATCCTGTAGGGAAAGTGTGTTTGTGTCATGACAAGAGAGGTGGGCTCATCGTGTTTTGGGGCACATTGCTTTGCAGTGTGTTCAAAGAGGAGGCGTCACATAAAGGTGCACACATTCTAACTGTAATTAGGACTAAACCATGTAATCAGTTTCACTGCACCAACCTAACAGAGAGCAGTGGGGTGTTCTATACATGTACACCAAAAAGATTGGTACTCAAAGAGGAACCGGTAACCTGTATGGTAACATGCACAAGGAAGATATGCTGCTAAATGAGTACAATGATGCCAAATGTACAAAAACGGGGATTCCTGATATAAGCACTAGCCTTGCACCTTTTTTAAAGACTAGAATACCACCACCTACTGCTCAGCAAAAACAACTCATGATGCCTTGAGTTTTTCGCCAAAAATGATAAAACCAGTTTATATTGTATTGCAGCATAGTGCATCATCACTCTATAACTACAGTTTAATCAAACAGTCATAGTAAAGTATTCTGGTATTCAAAACTGACCCAAATTGCTTTTAGCTATATTTATAAAATCAATAACAATATTCAAACACAAAAAGTTTAAATCGATTACTTCCTGTAAATGAAGTTGTATTTTAATAAATATAGAAAAGGGTAATTTGCATTCAAAATATTTGGATAAACACAGGGTTATGCAGTTTTTCCTTTGAAATATCTGCCCTTTCAGCTGCTAGTCTATCCTTCTGCAAAGAAAAGTGTGTTTAAATGCAAAGTGTGTTTAAGACTGCAGTACCGCCTCCTGTCTACGGGAGCAGAGCGAGCAGAAATATAAACACACTTGATGAAACACAGGTCCCCACAAGGCAATTTTTTTAAAAGTTGTAAAAATTGACACAGATGTTCCTGAAGCCATTTTTTATCATTTAGAAGACATTTGCCTTGTGGGGACCTGGGTTCAGGTCCCCACAGTGCAATCAAGTCCCCACAGCGTAAGTGTGTTATCACACTCAAGTCCCCACAAGGATAGTAACATAAACCCTCACACACACACACACAAATGCATGCATGTTTTTACATAAACACACAAACGTGCGCTCTTATATAATAGTCATATACCAGCCATCCAAAGCATGATGAACAGAGGCCAGCCCCATGGCTGGAATAGGCCCTGGTAAGGATGTGAATTTAGTTGCCATTTATGATTTATTGATACCTGTATTTACATGATCTCTCCATAAGCTGTGAACATTATCTTTGCTGTTTAATGCATTGCTCTTTAGTATGTTTGTTTGCTTTTAACTTCAGGACTTTGCCTATTTCCTGTTCATTCACGCTCTGTTGTCACCCCTTCCTGTGAATTACCAGGATGTTCCATTTCCCTTTATGTACACTTCTTCGATACCGTAGTTCACCACATTTTTTCCTTCTTTTCTTCTTTCTTTTTATTTTATTTTATTTTATTTTTCCATTTTCACTTTTGTAATTCCGTCTGCTTGCGGAGTTACTTCATTACATCATCTTTAGTTTCACAGGCGGGGTTTGCCCTCACAGTCAATAATGTCTCACTATCTTTTGGTAGCGGATCCTAAGCGACCCGGTTGTCTTTCCACCATGTTTACTAATCTTTCCGATTTATCTGCATGCACCACGCATGCGTGGCGTCTTCCGGGTTCGCGACTCCGTCCTGGACCTGTGTCGCGCCACCTCTACCCTGTTACTGGCGTTCACTTTCATCCACTTTTCCACAATTCTCGGGTAAGATGCTGGTCACGCGAACCTCTTCACGCATAGTTCGTGCAATTTTATGTTTATATTTCGAGCACTGTATATATTTCCATGCACTTTACCATAGTCACATTATGTCAGGCGCTCCTGAATTTGACTGGGATTCTATACTTTACTACCCTTTCCTTCGTCAACCTTAACCCCCTATTCTCTATTATGGTAGCACACACACTGTCCTTAATACCTTCTATTCAAATTATCGTTTTTTGACCCTTTTACCTATGGGACCTAAACCGGTCATATTGCATTTTGAATTCATCACAGTCCTGGGTTAGCTACATCTTTAGTGTATGCATGCATTTTACAATTTCCTTTAAGTACACCAGTTTTTTGTAGCTCCTGAGTATCAGTACAGTTACTTATATCCCCCTCTTTACTTTCAGACCCCCTGAAGAAGCGCGCGTTTGCGCGAAATGCATTGGGGATTTAACACTTGTGGATGTTGATGTATATATCGACCATGGATAATTAATTATGGATTCAACTTCATGATCTTGTCATATGGAATGAATATGATGATAACATTTGGAAATTGTTGAACAATCCTTACAATTCAATTGAGTAAAAAATCAATTCCATTTTGGAGTATTTGTGTTTACTGATATAGCACTATCCGTGCCCTAGAGTGCTTCGGGTTATTCTTACACACTGTAAGATTTCTCAGACTATTGGTTTACAGCACCTCAGGATCCAGGAGGTGAACACCCCGTGCACCTATAAGATTATAAACTTTTCTACTATCAAGAACATTCTAATATACTTTGGAGTGCAGCGGTTCACACACTTATTGTGATCCATCTAGGCCATGCCAAAGTCCTCACCATATATCTACTAGAACAGCCCTCACCTCAACAACGTTCTTCTCAGACCACAACTCATTTCAATAAATCACCCTAGGAAAGTCAAATTCTAGCTGAGGACAACATTTTAGGAGTCCACAGTCCAACTCAAATATGCAATGTGTTCCCTAAGAGTATACTTATATATTTTCTCACCATGAATAGCTCCCAGTACATATTCAGGAAAGGCTCATGCTGTTCAACTTACAAAGAATCATAACAGCCATTTTGATGCCCTTTAAACTGTGATTAATTTTTCATCTGTGCAAAATATAGGATCTAGTGAATGAAATGTTTCATAGTCATATCTTCAGTTCATGCCCAGGTTATCAACAAGAAATGCCTGTCTACAAGAGATTTGTGTACAGCTTGAACTTTCAAACAAATAAAGCCACAGCAGGTCAGGTCATAAGGAATCAAGGGGCTGGCCTTATGCTTCCAATCATTGTCAAATTTCATGTTTAGATGTACGTTTCCTGTTCTCTTAGCAATCCTGATCATGTAGGAAGTGTGGGAATGCTATTTGACACACATTCTGGATGGTAGGGTAACATTCTTGGACCTTTCTCCACAGTGAAAACTCCGGAATATTTATGAGAGCCTCGTCATACACTTTTATTAAACATTTTCAATAACTTTTGGGCTACAACCTGTTTTTTTAGGAAAACATTCCCCACAATTTGTCACATATCCATTATGTAACAATTTAGGCATTAGGAGAGCACTTAGGTCTTGCTCTTCTACATACAATGCACACATATCGATCCTCAGCACAGTATGCACAGTCGCCTTGTCCAGCAGATGTTAGAAGCACAGAACAGAGCTTTTTCGTCTTTTGGGGGATCTTTTTCCTCCAACCTCGAGAGATCTCCATCACTCTGCTCAGCAACACTTCATTTCACATATGAGATGTTTGACAAGAGAAAACGTATGGATCAGTTGTCCTATGTGATCTATGGAAGTGGGGGAGGTATGGAACCCAGAGAAATCGCAGAGAGACCTGTACCAGATCCCACAAAACCATAACCCTAACCAAAACCATAACAAATTTACAGAGACTAACCTCGCGGTCCAAATGACTGATGTCTTCCCGCAGCGTGGCGATCTGTAGGTGTGGAGAATGGAGAAATGCTAGACATAAACAGCGGTAGCACCAATGTAGAGTTACAGAGGTATGGCATCCAAAGTATGTCCAGTAACGGTGGGCGGCCAGCTACGCTCCGTGCACGGAGTGTGCGTAGTGCCGCCTACTCTGCATTTTGCGGAGCTGGCGGAGCCAGGCGGCACTACGCACGCTCCGCAGACGGAGCGTAGCTGGCCGCCACCCGCCTCCCTCCCGCCCTCCCTAAATACTTTGAAATAAAGGAATAAAATAATTTAAAAAGCACTTACCTTGCCGCCGCTGCCCGCCGCGTCCCCGGGGCTCACTATCTTCCGTCTTCCGTCCGCTTTACTAATGCGCATGCGCGGGCGGCCGTGCATGCGCATTTTCACGAGAAAATGCGCATGCGCGGCCGCCCGCGCATGCGCATTAGTAAAGAAGATGGAAGATCCGAGCCCCGGGGACGCGGCGGGCAGCGGCGGCAAGGTAAGTGCTTTTTAAATTATTTTATTCCTTTATTTCAAAGTATTTAGGGAGGGCGGGAGGGAGGCGGGTGGCGGGGCTGGCGGCCAGTGGTGTTTGCGGAGTGGGGCTACGCGGAGTGCGGAGGTGGGCGTAGTTTCTCGCCCACTTCGCGTAGCTCCGCGAAGTCCCACTCCGCGAACTCCGCCCAGGGTTAATGTCCAGGCGGTCCAGATCCATACCAGATTTTGAGGATCACCATTGACTATGTATATATATCTCCATATCTATATCTATATTCATATATATATATAGATATATACATATATATACACACACACAAACACACACACACACACACACACATATATATATATATATATATATTCACAGAAAAAAACATAGGTTATACTCCATATATAGTTAGGAATTTGCATTTACAAAACCTTGAAAATTCAATGAAAAAACCATTGGTTGTAGGCCATATATAGTTAGGGATTTGCATTTAGAAAACCTTATTTTACTCGCATAAAACCATTGAAATTCCATATATAGTTATAAGCGCTAACTATATATCGCGCACCCGCAATCCACTGCTGATGATGTCACATATTACATCATTCATGACATGGTTAGTGACATCACTGATGACATCACTGATGACATCTCAAATGACATCACTGATGACAACATCCAGTGACTGTATGTTTCTGTAAAGTTAAAATGTGTCTTACATATTGAAGAATGAGTGGATGTATAAGTGTCTGGAAGAAGGATTTAGTAGGTGCATGACTGACTGTATGAGAGAATGATTAAATGTGTCTTAATGAGTGCATGGGTTAGTGACTAAACTATCTTAATTTGTGCATCATTATATCTGTTGTTCTACAAACTGCTGCATGTGTTGATCAGTAGCTATATGAATAACTGTATGGGTTATTGATTGGTTGTCCAAGTATTTGTATGGGAGACTGAGTGTGTGTGTATGGGTGGCTGGGAGGTGTGTGACTCTGTACATAGATGTGTGAGTAGTTGATTCACTATATGTATAGATTCAAAACTGCATGTGGAAACAGCTGTATGGGCGGTTGACTGTGCATGAGTGTATTAGTGAGTGAATGGATATCTCAGTGCTACATGTCAAATTAAGTACATATGTAAAACACAGTACATGTGAGAGTTGACATCTATAAATAACTGTGCATAAGAGCTAGTGAATGTGTGAGTGGCTGTATGGATCATTGTGAACATGTATCAGAGATTGTATAAGAGAGTAAAGTAAATATGTGTTAGTATATGTTTGAATAAGTAAGGTGTGTATAACTGTATAGTTGAGAAAATGGAGGTGTGATTAATTTTTGGCATAACTGACTAGGTGTGTGAGTAACTCCATGGATGAGTGACTGTCTGTTTACACTGATTGTATCTAAGGTTATATTAGAGTCTGAAGAGGTTCATGGTATTATCACATGAATGATATCATCAGTGATGTGATCAGTCATGTCAAATGAGATGTTATCAGTGATGTCATCAGTGATGTCATTTGAGATGTCATCAGTGATGTCATCAGTGATGTCACTAACCATGTCATGAATGATGTAATATGTGACATCATCAGCAGTGGATTGCGGGTGCGCGATATATAGTTAGCGCTTATAACTATATATGGAATTTCAATGGTTTTATGCGAGTAAAATAAGGTTTTCTAAATGCAAATCCCTAACTATATATGGCCTACAACCAATGGTTTTTCCATTGAATTTTCAAGGTTTTGTAAATGCAAATTCCTAACTATATATGGAGTATAACCTATGGTTTTTTCTGTGAATTTCAATGGTTTTTTAATAGCAAATATCAAAAGCTGTCAAATGTCAAGTACGTGATAGGTAAAAACGTTTTCGTGTTTAAGCACGCTGATGTGCTTTGAACGCTGCCCCCCCCCCCACTCCCCTCTTTTCTCTTAGTAGTACTCTCTCTTTGCAGATAGTGAACGGTAGTTAACTCAGACCTTTACCCCTGTTGTAATCCGTCGTACCTGCTTGTCTCTCCATTTGATTGATTATTATCCAAGCATTTACTGTTTTACAATTGGTTCTCTTTGGATCATTCTCTATTTACAAACAAGCACAAAGTCGCAATACTCTGTTTAGTCTTTGCAGATAGTGAAAAATCGTGTAAAAAAATAAAAGTAATTGAGCAAAATCAGTAGACCACTAATTCGATCTCTTTTTGACCTCGGTAAAATACAAACATTAGGAATAACCCTTCATGAGAAATACGAAAATAGTGAAATGAACTGAGCTCCACACCATGAGGGCTGCAAAACAGCTCGACTCCGCCACCCACACCGCCCAAAATAACGGCAAACCCTATGCAAATATTATAAATATACACAACACACCAGCAAAGAAACAGAGTAAAACATTTTATTAAATAACTATTTACATAACTATTTTATACTTTTTATTGCCCGATCCGGCTAGCTCAATCGATCGAGCATGAAACTCATGCACTGATAACAAGCGTTGAGAGTTTGTAGAATGATGGCTTCAGATTTTCCACATATGGTGTACTGGCGCGAACTGGCAGGGGGCGTTTGGATTCTACCCCTTCTCCAAATAAGATTTTCATACGTGAATGTTCGTTCATGCTTTTTGTCCCTGACTTGCTTCCATGTCACTGCCTTACATACATGGCATAAGTCCTGGTTGTAGAGTGCCATACTTCAGAGTTCTAAGCAGCTCTTGTAACACTGTTTAAACCTTATTTGCACCTGCTGCAGCTTCACTATTCAAAGTAAGTGGGGTCCATTTGTGGACCTGACTGCATTGGAAAACAATGTGATACGGTGCCTCCCTAAACCGCTTGACGGAGGCCCCCGAGGGGCGGTGAGATGGCGCAGACTGAGAGGGGGCGCTTGGCTCCTGCCCCCTCCCCAAGTCGTGTTGCCCTGGTGAGGCCTGAGATCGCCCCCGGCATAGGCGGCCGGCTCCCGGGGTCCGGCGGAATTTTTTCCCTTTTGAAGAATCTTTCATTCTGGACCTTGTCCCACAATCCGTTTCACCTGAAGACACGCTGTCGTAGGGCGCCCCTTTACCGTTTTAGTTGCCATTCCGCCCGCTTTTGGTACTCTGTGCCTCTTCCGCCATTCAGCTGTTTACCGCTCGCTCTTGCGACTACAACGTCTCACTCACCATGTAGTTGAGTTGCTCCCGCTCTTAAGATTTGACCGAACTTTTTGGACTGCTGAAAGCGGTTGTATTCCGACCGCTGGTTGGTGGAGACATTTTGACTATATTCTGCACCTGCATTGTCGCGTAATGCGTCATATGACGCGACGCGTTAGCGCACCCGGAAGTGCTCCGGTGCGCAAGGCGCAGCTTCCCGGAAACGATCCAGAGCGCGCCGCGCAGCGCGTAACGTAAGCATAACAGGTCATGTGACTTGTTAATAAAACTTTTCATTGGTTCATTTTACTTTTCTTTTCCTAATTATGTAAGACTAGGTCATGTGACCTAAAAATAACACTTTTCATTGGATTAAAACATTTTTTTTCCCCAAACGATGAAAGCCCCACCTTGTTTCTGGATGTTTTAGACTGAAGCTGCCGTCACCATGAGAGCACCACCATCTCGTAGCTCCGTCGTGGCCATTCCGCAAGCAATCATGGCAGCCGCTCCCCACCGGAAGCCTGCGGGAGTCGAGGGCCCCCAAGACTTTTGTACAATCTTCAAGGCTGAGGGGACGCTTTCGAGAATGGAACCCAAGCCCTGGCAGACAAGCGTCCGAGTTCCAAGGTGTCCCAGGGCCATTTTACTGGACCAGGCCCAAATCCGAAGAGCCGGCCGCCATTTTAAGAGTCCTGTGGCAGCCGCCTATCGCTGCACCGCAAGAGTGGGAGCAACTCAACTACATGGTGAGCGAGACGCTGTAGCCGTAAGAGCGGGCGCTAAACAGCTGAATGGCGGAAAAGGCACAGTGTAGCAAAAGCGGGCGGAATGGCGACTGAAATGATAAAGGGGCGCCCCACTACAGCAGACAAGCCTCCGCCATGTGCTTCAAAACTGCATATGTATCTCGTGATATCAAGGTTGGGCAACCAGTACAGAACAAGCAGTTACGAGTCCCATTTACACCGGCGCCATTTTGGGCGCGGCCGGGCAGGTCCAGGATCTACTGAAACATAAAAAATGAGGCTGACGTCTCTGAAGCAGTTGTCGAACAGCAGGACATAGCAAATAAACATGAACTCTCTAAAGCTGTTAACTCACTGCAGGACAAAACAAGTGAACCTGAAACCTCTGGAATAATTGTCGCTCAAAAGAACAACACACAAAACTCTGTAGAGCCTGAAGAAAAAAAAACAGAAGGGCACTGTAGTTTCAGACACACTTAACACTAATGACTAAACAAAGATATCGTCTGTTTATAAAGCAGTTATCATCTTGACAGAATTGACAAAGAAGTGTACAGACACCAATGCATCAGCATTCTCGGAGATAACATCTTAAGGAACAAAGAAAGACCTGTTCACTCTTGACACCCCAGGTGCTGTGTATATTGCACTATAGTGCTGCATCGAGAAAACGGGCAACCCTATTGATGTGGATTTTTCATTATTGATTATTGTAAAGAAATTGCGACTCCCCCCTTTAGCAGATTAGCTAAATGTTCGCGTAATTTAGGCATAAAAGTTATATTATTGTTGTTGTTATCGTTATAGTTCTGGTTAATTTCAAAAAATGGTTAAATATATTTACAGTTTTTGTTGCGTTCGTTATATTTAAATGTTAATAAAGTTTTAAAATGTAACTGTCTTGGAGTACTATATTTTTTTTAAAAATCGGGTGAATGGGGCCTTGAATCGGGTTATTGTCATGTGTGGGCTTTGCAAGTGTACTGCTACAAGATCGGACATTTCAAACTCAAATGCACGTTCTTTTTCTTACCTTTCCGAAGCATGGAGCGCAATAGCAGGCAGAGAAAGGGTGATGCACGTGTTGAACACTGCCTGGCCTGCAAATTGCTGGCAGTGCCCCCCCGCCCGCTCCTGAAAGAGGGCACACACACACCGCCGCCCCGAGTACTTCACAAATCTTTAAAAGACCATGCGCTTGTTCAATGTGAAGTGGATAACATGGCTAATAGCATTTGCTGGATAATGCATGAATATCGCTGACTTTTCAACGATATTCATGCATTGCGGCCGTTTTTTATCGCATTTGCGATAAACCTTGCTAATAGCAAGGTTTATGTGCGATAAAATTCGCCGATGTGCGGCGATAATTTTTGTCTCTAAACAAGTTAGAGACAAAATTACCGCTAGTTGTTGGTAATATGCCCCCGGGTTTTTCCTTGCAGGAATCGGGAAGCGAAAGACTAGCACTGAAATCAGTAGTCTCACGCCTGAATCGGGAGGGTTGGCATGTCTGGATACTCTACAGCTGGGGTCATAAACTACATTCGCAGGGCTAGGTGATAGCCTAAGTCCGGCCTGGACAATCGGACACAGAGGAAGAGGAGTGTCAGAGGGTGCGGTAGTGAATAGGGTGAAAGGGAGGTGTCGGGCAGGCACAGGGTGTGATTCTCAGAGAAGAGCAGCGCAGATGGGGGGAAGTATATGGCCCATGCATGAGAGAGAGAGCGGGGGTGACCATTGCGTGGGGGAGATGCGTGCGAGGGTGGGGAGCCATGCTGAGAATCGGCGGCGTGCAGAGAGTGGCCCTGGTCAAGGCATCTAAAATGGCTGCCGTGCACGACAAAATTGTGGCATTGGACAAAACGCAAGATGGCGCAGACAATGTTTATCAATAAGGATTCATTTATAACAAAATATTTACTCGCAGTGACAAAATGGTGGTCAACACTTCCTGATTTCCATCGAATCGAACGTTAACAAACGTCACGCAGCAAAAAAAAAAAAAAAAAAAAAAACACGCACAGAGCAGTTTTTAGCCATGTTATCCAATGGAAGGTGGATAACACGGCTAAGAGCATTTGCTGGATAATGCATGAATATCGCTGACTTTTCAACGATATTCATGCATTGTGGCCGATGTGCGGCGATAATTTTTGTCTCTAAACAATTAAAACGAAGCACAAAATGGCGAATTCCCGTTTCGCTACCAGTTTGCGGCCCAGTTCGCGGCCCGGGAAACGCTTCTACCGTGAAAAATAATTTTTTTTTTATTTTCCCCACGGGACCCTTTAATAACCCCAACAACAATCCTAGGGGGTCAAGAGGGGGATACCTTGCCCCCTTTCATTAAATTCCCCCTTCGTTTTTCACCTCTTCTTCTCTCTCGATCCTACCGAGAGATAAGATGGCGGCCGCTCCGGACTGTCACGCAGCAAAAAAAAAAAAAGCTCACGCACAGCCGCTGGAAGAGATGTATCAACATATATGAGCCTCCTCAGCCACCCTCAGGAAATATAGGGGATTAGGATACGTCTCCCGCACCCCCTTATACCTAGTAATTTAATTAACGAAGCACAAAATGGCGAATTCCCGTTTCGCTACCAGTTTGCAGCCCAGTTCGCGGCCCGGGAAGCGCTTCTACCGTGAAAAATCATTTTTTTTTTAATTTTCCCCACGGGACCCTTTAATAACCCCAACAACATTCCTAGGGGGTCAAGAGGGGGATACCTTGCCCCCTTTCATTAAATTCCCCTTTCGTTTTTCACCTCTTCTTCTCTCTCGATCCTACCGAGAGACAAGATGGCGGCCGCTCCGGACTGTTTAGAATGTTGACAGACACCGGAGAGCCAATCAGCTTTCTGCGCGCAAAGTTCCGAAACGCGAAAAGTAAGCGGACCGGATCGCTGCCCGGAGCGCTGTTACAGATATATATCTTGATTTAAACGTTAATTTCTCAAAATCCACTGAAGCACATATATTGAGACCTAGCAAAGGCACATCGGGCTAACAGTCCCTACAATTTTGCCAAGTTTCGTGCAAATCCATTCAGCCGTTCGAGCTAAAAGTGAGTCCAACCGCCCTATGGAAAACTCAATGTAAAAAACGCGTTTTGGGACCCCCCTTTTTTCTCAGCCCCCCCTTGACGAAACCCCACCAAATTTTCAGGGGCTGCTCAGAAACAAAATGTGCCATTTTCCTGAAAATTTCAGCCGATTCCGTCTACAAACGCCAAAGTTATTAGACATAGAATTTTCAGAAATCCCATAGGGAATTAATCCTAACTATATATACCTACTGGCGATAGCCAGTAGGTAATATATATATATATATATATATATTACCTACTGGCGGTCGCCAGTAGGTATATATAGTTAGGATTTTTTCCCTATGGGATTTCTGAAAATTCTATGTCTAATAACTTTGGCGTTTGTGGACGGAATCGGCTGAAATTTTCAGGAAAATGGCACATTTTGTTTCTGGGCAGCTCCTGGAAATTTGGGGGGGGTCGTCAAGGGGGGGCCAAGAAAAAAGGGGGGTCCCAAAACGCGTTTTTCCCATGTTAATTTCCATAGGGCGGTTGGACTCACTTTTAGCCCGAACGGCTGAATGGATTTCCACGAAACTTGGCAAAATTGTAGGGACTGTTAGCCCGATGTGCCTTTGCTAGGTCTCAATATATGTGCTTTAGTGGATTTTGAGAACTTAACGTTTAAATTAAGATATATATCTGTAACAGCGCTCCGGGCAGCGATCCGGTTAGCGAACTTTTCGCGTATCGGAACTTTGCGATGCGAAGCTGATTGGCCCTCCGGTGTCTGTCAACATTCTAAACAGTCCGGAGCGGACGCCATCTTGTCTCTCGGTAGGATCGAGAGACAAGAGGAGGCCAAAACAAAGGGGGAAATTACCATAAGGGGGCATAGTAGATCCTCGTTGACCCCCTAGGTTTTATGTGGAGGTTTTAAAAGGGCCCAGGAGGGTCCAAAAAAATTTTTTTTTTTTTTTTGCGTGATAAGCGCCAAGTTCGCGAACCGGAAAGCGTTCTGGGCAGCGTACTATAAGGATAAAAGAATGATAGACTTTTCTAATACTGTATGTTAATTATATGTTGTTTTTGTTCGTTTTTTTTTTATTTATTTATTTATTTTGATTATAAAAAAATTTATGGGTCAGAATTTTCATAGTTCATTAAAACTTCCAGCATTACATCATCTGGATTCTCCTCAAACATGCATGTTTCTATGTCTTGTAAGCTTTCAATAAATTGTTCATCAAAAGATTCATCCATAAAATCTTCATCCAAATTTTCTTCAGTTAAAATCTCTTCTGTTGTAATGTCGAAGGAAACATTGATTTTTTCGTGCTCCCCTTCCATTTTTTCGCTGTAAATTGCATAAAAAAATAAGTATATTAGAAGAGTTAGGGCACTGTTGGGTTTAAGTTCAGACATGTAGTTCTGTTTTTTTAACAGTGAAGTTAAAGTAAGTAAATTCATAATTATAGCAGAGAAGTGTAAGTCAATCAATAAATATAACAGAGGAGCTTATCTGTATCTATAACTATAGCAGGGGGACAGTAAATAATTATCAAAAAACGTTTTTACAAATTAATTTAAAGTGCCACTTACAAATTATCAATTTACTTTACAGGGAGGTGAAAAGGCTCTTGAAATGTAGTTCAGGAAGTAGCAGTGAAAATGGCTGCGTTTCCTTCTCTTCCTTTATATATATTCAGGTATATAACCAATCAAATGTCAGGTAATAAAAATTGAAAATGAAAGTAAAATTTTCATTGGTTGTCAATTCCAATACTTTAGATGTGTTTTGTGAAGTAATTTACCTCAGGGTATTTAGATAGGTCTACAGGCTAAATGGCTAAATGAAATTTCAATCAAATTTGTGAGAATGAAAGGGATTGTTATGTAGTATGAGCTAATCTATATTTGGTGAGAGTGTCTCTAGTCATTTTTCTGTAAATTACTTTCCCACCTTTTTTTAGGACCGCTTTCTGGAAAGCGGCCCGGTTAGCGAACCTTAAGCGTCACGGGAGTCCACCATTTTGTGTTTCGGTCGGTTTAAGATACAAGATGGAGGGCAAATAATGTTTAGAATGGGTAGAAGGGGTCATGGTAGACTTATCTTGACCCCCTAGGTTTTCCGAGGGTGGCTGAGGAGGCTTATATGTGCGGAAAAAAAACATTTTTAAAAAAAATTCCTCGAGGTTAGCTTTCGGTTAGCGAACCGGGTAGCGCCCCGGGGAGCGTAATTTGTGGAAAATTAGTGAAAAAAGTTAGAAAAAAATAATAATTGTGAGTGATCAGATGAAGGGTAGCTCTGAGAAGAGCTTTTGGGTTTATGGTACATTTAGGTACTTATAAGTAGGTACCAATGCACAGTCTTAAATTCAGAATGAAAATTCTGTTGCCCTCATCTGAGAAGTGAACTCCATCTCCTCTGTAGATATCTTGCATGTAGTAACGCAAGTTATTGTTGTATAGGGAGCCCATTCCATGGTCTCTCATGAAAGCTGAAACAGATTTGTTTACATGCTTCCTCGCTTTCTCAATTTGTGGAGAAAATTGGTTGGACCACCTCCATTTCTGTCTTTGGCATATATTGGAATATACCAAGGCAGTTTGAGGAAAAAGTGCCATTAATTGCTCAAAGGTGTCCTTTAAATCTTACCATTATTCTCATCAATAAAATTTTCTTGAAATGAAAAACTACGTTAAAAAAAAAAAAAAAAAAAAAAAAAAGGTGTCCTTTAAAAGCATTTCCAGACCTACCCCTGTCAAAGTGCCCAAATCATTACCTCCACAGTGCACTATTAACAGGTCAGGTTTTGGCAAATGCATAAAGGTTTTCACCATTGGTATCAATTGGTGACATTTTAATCCTCTTTGGCCCAACCACTTAATTTCCACATCTTGTAAATTGAGGTTGTGTAAATTTCTGTTCTCAGCATACCTTTGAGCCCAGTGGATGTAACTATGTCCAACAATCCAGACCTTAAACATGGTGGGAGAAGGTTGGGCTGCAGTCAGATGAAGTGTGGTAATGAAAGGGCAGTTGAAACAGTAGGAGTTTGTAAAGAAAAAAAACTGTGGATTTCCAATGCTAATGATTCATTAGCAGTGATTGGTGCATTTCCATTTCTGAAAACAGAAAGTTAGGGTGCATGGATGTGTTCTTTGAAAGATGTAATTTGAATGGTCAAGGAAGAAACTTTTAATGAAAGATTGCACTGGATACGCAGGTGCACTGAGAGTTCAGAGTTCAATTGAAACATTGTTGTGTGAATTTGCAAACATGAGAGGTCTTCCAGGAGGTCGTTGCTATGGAAAAAAGGCAGAGAGGGCAGAGGGGGGAAGGGTTTTGATTTGAAAAAAGTGAGGGAAGAGTTATGATTGGCTAATATGAGAGATATGTGAAATGAATATCTGTATTTCTGTGCTTTCAATAGCTGCAGACTCTGGAGTGCATCCTTTTTCTTCTGCTGAAGACAATTTGGTGTATTTCTGAGACTGTTTTCAAAACTCAAAAAGTATTTGCTAAGGTGAGAAAAGATTTATTTATTTTAGATAGAGAATAGTATGAATTAAGGAGAAAATGATGAAGAAAGCTGTGTTTTTAAACTGTGGCTTTGTCTGTAGTGATATAGAAATAGATTTTGTTACTTTGAGAAATTGTAATTGCATATTCGGTGTAGCATTCTGGAATGCAGTAATACAAGTTATTGTTGTATATGAAGCCCATTCCATGGTCTTTTATGTAAGCTGAAACAGATATGTTGTTTTTAAAAACCATTTTTGAAATCAATTACATTTCTGGATATGTACTGCTAGAGCTTCATAGGTTGTTTTGGGTCATATTTATAAGGCATTTGAGTGTCTTTGATGTTATTTTTTCCTTTTTAAATGGAAAGCATTCCTCATGGGGCAAGTGTCTTGTAAATACGCTCCCACCTGCGCTTGGCAAATTTAGATTTTGATTATGGGAGTTACATAGCCATGTTAATAATGTCGAAAAATGGGTGCTAGGGCAGTCCAGAAAACGCTTTCATGTGTCTCAAGGACATTTTCAGTCATTTCCTCTTGAATGCAGGTATACAATTGATTTATATGCTGTGTTTAAAAACGATTCTTTTCTATGATGTTATTTTTTCCTTTTTAAATGGAAAGCGTTCCTCATGGGGCCCTGAGCAGTTCTTAGTCATGTTATTTAATGGGAGGTGGATAACATGGCTAAGAGCATTTGCTGGATAATGCATGAATATCGCTGACTTTTCAGCGATATTCATGCATTGCGGCCGTTTTTTCTCGCATTTGCGAGCAGTTCTTAGCCATGTTATCCAATGGGAGGTGGATAACATGGCTAAGAGCATTTGCTGGATAATGCATGAATATCGCTGACTTTTCAGCGATATGATATTCATGCATTGCGGCCGTTTTTTATCGCATTTGCGATAAACCTTGCTAAGGAGAAAATGATGAAGAAAGCTGTGTTTTTAAACTGTGGCTTTGTCTGTAGTGATATAGAAATAGATTTTGTTACTTTGAGAAATTGTAATTGCATATTCGGTGTAGCATTCTGGCATGCAGTAACACAAGTTATTGTTGTATATGAAGCCCATTCCATGGTCTCTTATGTAAGCTGAAACAGATATGTTGTTTTTAAAAACCATTTTTGAAATCAATTACATTTCTGGATATGTACTGCTAGAGCTTCATAGGTTGTTTTGGGTCATACTTATAAGGCATTTGAGTGTCTTTGATGTTATTTTTTTCCTTTTTAAATGGAAAGCATTCCTCATGGGGCAAGTGTCTTGTAAATACGCTCCCACCTGCGCTTGGCAAATTTAGATTTTGATTATGGGAGTTACATAGCCATGTTAATAATGTCCAAAAAATGGTGCTAGGGCATTCCAGAAAACGCTTTCATGTGTCTCAAGGACATTTTCAGTCATTTCCTCTTGAATGCAGGTATACAATTGATTTATATGTTGTGTTTAAAAACGATTCTTTTCTATGATGTTATTTTTTCCTTTTTAAATGGAAAGCGTTCCTCATGGGGCCCTGAGCAGTTCTTAGCCATGTTATCCAATGGGAGGTGGATAACATGGCTAAGCGCATTTGCTGGATAATGCATGAATATCGCTGACTTTTCAGCGATATTGATGCATTGCGGCCGTTTTTTATCGCATTTGCGAGCAGTTCTTAGCCATGTTATCCAATGGGAGGTGGATAACATGGCTAAGAGCATTTGCTGGATAATGCATGAATATCGCTGACTTTTCAGCGATATTCATGCATTGCGGCCGTTTTTTATCGCATTTGCGATAAACCTTGCTAATAGCAAGGTTTATCTGCGATAAAAATCGCCGATGTGCGGCGATAATTTTTGTCTCTAAACAAGTTATCGCTAGTTGTTGGTAATATGCCCCCGGGTTTTTGTTTGCAGGAATCGGGAGGCGGGAGAGTAGCACTGAAATCAGTAGTCTGACGCCTGAATCGGGAGGGTTGGCATGTCTGGATTCTCTACAGCTAGGGCCATAAACTACATCCGCAGGGCTAGGTGATAGCCTGGGACCGGCCTGGCATGTAAAATGGCTGCCGTGCACGACAAAATTGTGGCATTGTAAAAAAGGCAAGATGGCGCAGACAATGTTTATCAATAAGGATTCATTTATAACAAAATATTTTATCGCACTGACAAATTGGTGGTCAACACTTCCTGATTTCCTTCGAATCGAACGTTAACAGACGTCACACAGCAAAAAAAAAAAAAAAGCTCACGCACAGCCGCTGGAACACATGTATCAACATATATGAGCCTCCTCAGCCACCCTCAGAAAATATAAGGGATTAGGATACGTCTCCCGCACCCCCTTATACCTAGTAATTTAATTAAAACGAAGCACAAAATGGTCTCCCGCACCCCCTTATACCTAGTAATTTAATTAAAACGAAGCACAAAATGGCGAATTCCCGTTTCGCCAGCAGTTTGCGGCCCAGTTCGGTGTTTGGGAAGCGCTTCTACCGTGAAAAATATATATTTTTTATTTTCCCCACGGGACCCTTTAAAAACCCCAACAACATTCCTAGGGGGTCAAGAGGGGTATACCTTGCCCCCTTTCATTAAATTCCCCCTTCGTTTTTCACCTCTTCTTCTCTCTCGATCCTACCGAGAGATAAGATGGCGGCCGCTCCGGACTGTTTAGAATGTTGACAGCAGGGCCGGACTGACTACCGGGCAGTTTGGAATGCTGCCGAGCTGGGGGCTCATTTCACAGCGGTGGGGGCTGATTTCGTTCATGGAAACCTGCGTGTGCTTTCGAAATAATGAAAGCAAAACGAATTTTGTTTAGTACACGCAGGCCCCCATCAGCGAAATCAGTCCCCAGCTCAGCAGCATTCCAAACTGCCCGGTAGCCAGTCCGGCCCTGGAGACACCGGGGAGCCAATCAGCTTCGCATCGCAAAGTTCCGTTTCGCAGGTGGGAGCGTATTTACAAGAAACTTGCACCATGAAGAACGCTTTCCATTTAAAAAGGAAAAATAACATCATACACACTCATATGCCTTATAAATATGACCCAAAACAACCTAAGAAGCTTTAGCAGTACATATCCAGAAATGTAATTGAATTCAAATAATGACTTACTTCATTGGTAGGCCTTCACATGTATTATCTCCTTTGTTTTCTTAAGTGAAAATCTTATCTGCAACCATGTGTTGGCCTCACCTCAAATAAACAAAACAGGCGATGGACTGAATGAGGATCAATGACACACATTCACCCCAGTCCAAAGATCTGGGCCTAAACAAACCTTTAGATAGGCCACACCTTATCGTCATCCTGAATTAATCATTTAAAATATTAGGGAGAGATTTATGATTGTTGTATGCCTGTTTTGTAGCACTGTGTGTCATTTTTGTGATGCAGTGCTGGTGCAAAAGATTTGCTATGTTAAATAATAAGTAGGGCATTAAGTTTTTGATGACTGTTATTCATTTACTGTTTGGTAATAGTGGTTATTAACATTTTTTATTATATTTTTCCACAGATTCAACTGCAGATTTTTTCATATTTTGAAAAATGCCTACGAAAAATAGAATTAGAAAGGCTAGAAAACGTCAAAGACAGCAGGATGATGTTTTATTGCAGCAGTCCTCTTCCCCAAATACTTATCAAAACACCAAGAAAGCTCCGGGTAAGAGCACAAAATCATTCTTAAAAAATATTTTTAGTAAAAAAAGTATTTATCGCAAAAATGTTTCAGTTCAGAAAAAGAAGAGTAATTTAAATGGAAAGGAAAGACCCATCAAAAATGTTACTGGTAGAGGAAGAGATAACTCTGTGCATGATAGTAGAAGGAAAGAACAGTTTAGGGACATTCGAAAACGAATGTTCCGTAACAGGATAATAGTTAATTTATTAAAAAATATTAAGAAATGCAAACAGAAAGTGGCATTTTATAAGAAGAAGAAAAATGTAGAGAAAATTATTGATCATGCTTTTGAAATTAAGCGAAAGTTGTTTATTTTGGTAATCAATAGAATTAGGAAACTAAGCAAGGTAATTTCTAATTTCAAAACAAACAGTAGATGGAAGAGAGTAGTAAATCGTAATAACTTTTGTGAAGTTTTTTCCGGAGAATGGATGCATAGTTCAAGTTGTGAGGCATTTTTTAATGAGGAGAGTTATTTTCAGGATAATGATTTGGTGTTTGCAGTTGACACCAGTGGTCGAGCTTATGAAGTGAAGGATGGTTGTCCAGTTGAAAAAGAAAAACTTGTGACAACAGAGACAGAAGAGGCGCTAAGTGATGAGGTTTTAGGAAGACGTCCTAAGGGTCCTGTGTACATTTGGAAGTGTAGTTCTATTTGCAGTGTGCGACAGGTTTCCATCAATTTGCTTTGTGATTTTATACGGACATTTAATAAGAAAAGTTTGAAGCAGAAAATGAAGTTGTTGCAAGATTTAGATCCTTGCAGAGTGAGACAAATGACAGGTTTGCGTGGTCATTCACTGGCTTGTCTTTCCGGGAGAGTATGCCAGAGTGTTTTTCATCATTTCAGGATGCTAGCAGTGCATCATAATAAAGTGAGAAAATTAGTGAGAATGTTGTATTATGCTAAGAGTCCAGCAATTATGCTTAAACAATTATGTGCTGCTCTTTTGCATGGTTCTGAAATAGATGTGAAGAATATTTGTGAAGAAATTGAGTTTTGTTACTTTAGTAGTAAAGATGAGAATGTTCAAATTGACCCTGAAGTAGAGGGTAATGTTGAAGATAATGTACAGGTTTCCAGTACAGATAATTTTCAGAAGGAAATTGCCACGTTTCAGATCAAATCAAGTGAGAGGCCTAATTTCACTTGTGTATGTTGTCGACGCACTTATTATAAGAATCAGTCTAAGGTAGTGGATTTATATGCAAAAAGTGAAAGGGAAAATAATAGTGAATGGAAGGATTTTGCCACATACTTGATGGTAGAAAATTATTTTGATTTGGGATCGGATCAACGTGTGTGTACTTATTGTTGTAATAAATTAAACCAAAACCAGATGCCTGCTAGGGCAGTTCATAATAATCTGGAATTGGTTGAGATTCCTTCTGAATTGAAGGATTTAAATACTTATGAATCTATTTTGATTCAAAGTATCCATCCCTTTCAGGCTATTGTAAGAATGGAGCCAAAGACAGGGAAGTTGCCTCCAGCAGATTTACAGAGAGGATTAAAGGGAAGAGTTGTTTATTTGCCTCTAGATTTGAACAAAAACATTAACACAATTGGAGTAGAAAAAGTGGAAGAGGAACCTCTGGTTATCTTGGTTAATGGTGTTCCGACAAAGAATAAGAAAATATGGCAAGATTTAGTGGATGTTAGGAAAGTCAAAAAGGCAACAGTGTATTTGAAGAAAAATAATAAGTACTATAAGAATGTATATGTTGCAGAAGAGGAAGTAAGTGAAGAAGAGGATAGCAATTTGTGTGCTGGCCAAATTGAGAAAGTAGAGGCCTCTAAAAGTGAAGAAATATATGAACATTATAGTGTTCATCCTTTGCATTCCAATTAAGTCATGGGGAATGCTATTGAGTTGTTTCAAATGAAACAAGCCAAAGGGAGTCCCATTAGTGTTTGGGAGGAAAGTTTGGAAGCTCTGTGTTTCCCACAGCTATTTCCCACAGGTCGAGGAGGAAGATATGATGAGCGATCTCATCAAATTCCTGCGTCTGAATACCGGACTTTACGATTGTATGCAGAAGATCCTAGGTTTCGTCAATGCATTCCCTATTTGTTTCATCTCCTGTTTGAAAGCGATCTGTCTGGACTGTCATATGCAGTGAACCACATCTTAAAAAGTGGTATACAGATGCGAAATATCTCGGCAAGGGACTTTATGCATAAAGTCAATGTCTAAGACAGTATTTTGGATTCTCACTTAATTAATATCATGGCGTGTCAGCGTGGTACTAATGAGTACTGGTACCGTCGTCATGGTGATTTAAAATGTATGCTGAGGAACTTAGGAACTCTGACATGGTTCCTCACTCTGAGCTGTGCCGAGTATGGCTGGGAAGACTTACTTGAATTTCTACGAGAGGCAAATGGAAATATTGAAAACATTGAATTCAAGACACCTGGAGAACTGTGTTCTTTGGATCCTGTGAATGTATGCAGGTACTTCAATCATAGATTTGAAGCTATGATGTCTTTCATCACAAATAAGAAGAATCCACCTCTTGGAGAGGTGTTGGATTTCTTCTGGAGAAAGGAGTACCAAGCAAGAGGTGCTCCTCATATACATATGTTGTTGTGGATCAAGGATGCACCTAAATTTGGAACAGATCCGGATGACTTAGTGATGAATTTCATAGAACAGTATTCTACGTGTGCTGTTCCAAACGCAACGGAGAAGAAAAGCCTAAGAGAACAAGTTCTACGTTTCCAAAGCCATTGTTGTGGAAAGTACTGTCGTCGTAAATTCAGAAACAAGGACAAGTTCTACACCAAATGTCGTTTCAACTTTCCACGACCAGTGATTTCTAAAGGAAAAGTGAACAGTTTGATGTCTTCACTGCGACATAATGTGACGAGGAAATCACCCAAATATACATACAATTTGAAAAGGAACGAAGAGTCCAAGTACATCAACGACTACAACCCAGTGATTTTGTCCATGTGGAATGCTAACATGGATATACAGTTTGTGGGTGACAACTGTATGGCTGTGGCTCGGTATGTGACATCTTACATCACCAAAAAAGAAAAGACAGAACTGAAGGATATGTGGGAGGACATTTCCCATGAAAAGAGCCTCAGCAAGAAGTTGTACAGTTTCAGTCTGAAGATGTTGTCGCATCGAGAAATCGGAGCTTACGAATGTTCAGATCGATTGTCTTCAGCAAGTCTCTATGCCAAATCCAGGAGTATTGTTTGGGCGAGTCTTGGTCTTGCTGCAACGCGAAATCGGGTTCTAAAACCTGTCCGGGAAATTGAATATTTGGCAGAAAAGGAACCAAACAGTACCGACATTTTGAAGACCAACATGTTGGATACATATTATCCAAATCGAAGCAGTCACCTTGAGAATGTTTGTCTATATGAGGTTCTACAAAATTATATATTCAAGAGGAACATCAAAGAAGATATTGAGAAAGGAGTGTATGCTGTAATTGGAAGTGAGGGATGCCTGGTCAAGCAAAGAAAATGCCAGTAAACCATCGAAAATTGAGTGGCGAATCTCCAGAAAAAAAGGAGTTTTTCTATTTAGCACTTTTGCAACTTTTCAAGCCTTGGCGTGCAGAAGAGGAACTGCTTGGAGATTTCCTCTGTTATGAAGACTCTTTCACTGCTGCTAAGGAGACCATAGAATGTCCTGCTTTTCCCAAATATCAAGAAATGCTAACTTTGGAAATTGAGCAGGAAGCAACGATTGCAGCCGAGATTGCCAGAGACAGTTCTCAGGACAGTCAGAGTTCTGTTTCATTGAGTCAAGATCCACTTGGAGGACCTATTATCGAAAATGAAGCTGCCACTGCTATGAATGAAGTGGAAAGAGCCATGGCACATGCTCAGGAGGATTCAGTTAACTTAGAAGACTTGGAAAAACAACTCAGCGTTGAGCAGAGGAAAATATATGATGAAGTTACCAAGCAAATTGAGCATGGATTAAGTCATGAGAAGAAAGAGTGCTCATGTACATCGTTGAAGCCTGTCCGACTGTATGTGAGTGGAGAAGCGGGAACTGGAAAAAGTTTCCTCATTAAAGCAATTTCATGCTATCTGCAGGAAAGGACTGAGTCTTCGCTGTCTTGTGTTGTCACCGCTTCTACTGGACTTGCAGCACATAACATTAAAGGTATTACTTTGCATCGTCTACTGATGCTGCCGGTGGAGCATGACAACAAATTACAATACCACAAGTTATCTGGGGATGCTTGCTGTGAAGTTTCAAGAGTCTTGAGGAAAATGAAACTACTTATCATTGACGAAGTAAGCATGGTTTCCAATGTCATGCTTGCCTTTGTGCATTTGAGAATGCAAGAAGTACTTAAAACTGAATATGATGTGTTATTTGGTGGCAAACACATCATTGTTTTTGGAGATCTTCTGCAGCTGACACCAGTAAAAGGACAACCTGTGTTCAAAATACTCACGCATGAAGATACCAGGAAGTGCCTAGGGAGCATTGGCAATGTCAATATATGGTTAAACTTCAATTATGCTGAACTGCATGAAAATATGCGTCAGGCAAAAGATGAAGATTACAAGAATATTCTACAAGATATTAGAATTGGAAAAGTGACCGAGCATGGAAAAGAAGCTTTAAATGCACGATTACTTTCAAATTTATATCCCGAACAAGAGATTGTGGCTGAGAATATTTTTCAGAAAATTACTGAGAAGAAACCAGGAATATGTTTGATGCCAACTCTTGCAGAATGGGCCATCTTCAACAACAAAATGTTGAATTTAGAAAAGCAAGAGATTGTGAAACTTGAAGCTATTGACAAAATAGAGCATATGGGATCAACAATTATTTTGTCAGAGAATTTGAAATCAAAATTGGATTCATTAGAGAAGACTATATCTAAAACAGCGGGTTTTGAAAAGACTTTGAATGTGTGTTTAAATTGCCGAATCATTTTAAGAAGGAATTTACATGTTGAAAGAGGTCTGGTAAATGGATCAATGGGTAATGTTGTTGATTTTGAGAAGTACAGAAATAGAGATGGAATAGAATTTTTAAAAATTAAATTTGATGGCATTGAGGAAGTACAGCTAATTGGTCGTTGTTCTGCTAGGTTTTTGCTTGTTAAAGACTTATATGTTCGCCGTAAACAGTTTCCTGTTTGCTTGGCATATGCGGTAACAATCCATAAATCGCAAGGTTTAAGTGTAGACAGTGCATTGGTGAATATTGGCAGTTCTGTGTTCAAGGAGGGTATGGCATATGTGGCATTGTCACGAGTTAGAACTTTATCAGGATTGTACTTGATTGACTGTGATGTCACAAACATTTGTGCGGATCTAGATTGTGTTAAGGAATACAATAGGTTAAGAAGAGAGTATGCGCCACATTTGCCTCAATATCCTTTGTTTGAGAAACGTGTGGTAGGCCGGAAACGTAGAAATATCAGTAATAGTAGGGAGGTTGTTGCAAAAAGACTAAAAGTCAATGAACCGAAAATTGTTAGCAGAAAGAAAGTGGATTCTGTTGAAGATGTTGTCGGTTTTCAATTTGAAAACAGTTCTGGTGTCAACTGCTATGCAAATGTAGTGGTTAATGTTCTCTTTTCACTAGAGAGTTTAAAAGAACAGATTCTGTTGAATTCAGAACAAATTTTGTGCTGTTTGTTGAATTCTGTTTTCGAGAAATGTAGCACTGATCGAACAAAAGTAGAAAGTGTGTCTGAAGTTCGTTATCTGTTAGATGAATGTTCAGGTCAAACAGACTTCTCTGAAAATAATCAGCAAGATTGTCAGGAGTTTTTAATGTATATGCTTGATGTATTGCAAGATGAGGGTGTAGATGTAGATCACCTGTTTGGGCTTTCTTATCAATGGCAGCATGACTGCGAGAATTGTAGGGTATCAAGTACTACTAGTGTAGACTCAGAAAGATTTATATATTTAACTTTGCCAGACAGTAAATCAGTCTCCTTTAATAAGCTAGTAAATGCAGCGGATCACAACATGGAGTGTAGCCAATGTAAATCTGAAATGATGTCAACATTATTTATATGTAGATATGGACAGTATGTCATTTTAATGATCCAACGATGTAGGCCTGATGGATCAAAATTGTCAACTTTAATAAAAAAATTTGTGGCTTCTCAGCTTTCAATATCAGGAAGGACTTTTGTAACTGTAGCAATTATCTATCACGATGGTCCTTCAACAACATCAGGACACTATACAGCTTATTTAAAGTCTCGAAACGGCTGGTCATTCTGCAATGTTTCCGTTGTAACTTTCAAAAAAAAATTGCCGTTTGACCTTAAAAATTCTTACCTGGTGTTTTTAAAACCAAAATTTTAATGAAAGAATCTCGGGATTTCCTGTGAAGAATTGCAAAAGGTTCATGAAGTAGAGGGAATGTAAGTCTGCAATGCTGTCTAGATTATTGGTCCAAAACTTTTAATTATAATGTCAATTTAAAAATCCAACTATATAAACCTGATGCAAGTAAGTCTGCTTCATAGTAAGCAGTACCATTGTCATAGGAAAAGGAGAACATGAGTGACAAAGAAGGGTAAGATATTAGTAGTCCAGGATTGTGAAAATAATCTTAAATGTATTCTTTTTGAAAGTTGCGAAAATAGAAAATGTCGGGATTTGATTGGAAGAATTACAAGAGTTGCGAATCGCGGCAACATGATTTGGCCTAGTGGAAACATGTGATAGAATGAGAGAAGTCTTTTCTTGTATGTAACATATTTTTCGAATCGATGGAGGTTTTCTTTCAGAAAGTGGCGGGCTGAAAATATTTATAGCACAACAGAGTGGACGCTGTTCATAGGAGATCCTTCGACGTCATTGAAAGTAAGTTAATTTTAAGGAGTTTTGAATTCAGATTTCTTAGGTTGTATGGGTTTTTTAAACACAATCATTTTGATTGTGTTTTTTTTTTCCCGCTGTTACATGATGAATACCTTCAAGTCACTGATTTAAGTGAAATTTGATACATTCTGAGAACAGCAAAAATAAACCATTTAACATGTATAATTAATGTTCTGCTTTTTGTACTTATGATATACATTTAGAAATGTGAGGTAGATATGGAGAAACTGAGTCTTCTGTAAGTGTCAATTTTAATGCTTACAGTGCTGTACTTATGGGTACTGTTTTTTTTAAAAAAAGGAATAGGCCTCACCTCAAAGAAAGCTCTTGAAAGCACACATCTTATTTGCATCCTGAAACAATCATTTAAAATATTAGACACAATTTTATGATGGCTTTACATCTTTTTTGCGCTGCTATTGCATCACTATTGTGAGACATCAGCAGTGCAAAAGAAGTACCATGTTCCAAAATAGGTCTCAGTTCATCAGCATGAAGATACTGTTTGTTTAAAATATATATCTTTAGGATTGTGTAGGGGACGTAGAGAAGCAGAGGCTTCTGTAAATGTCAAAGTTGTTGCAAAACTGTTTCTTCTTGAACCTTTTCCCTTTTCTTTTCTAATTTTTAAATACATGTTGTAATATTTTTGGAAATGTTTGTTCTCTCTTTTACAGATTGAAAGTATGAAAAAATATTTAAAAAAGGTAAGAAGAATTATAAGGTAAATGTTTTCTACTCTTTTTACCCGCAATGCACTGCTGATGATGTCACTGACCATGTCATGAATGATGTAATAAGAGGACATGACTTACTTCATTGGTAGGCCTTCACATGCTTTATCTGCTCTGTATTCTTCAACAAGTGTAAAATTGATCTGTAACCCTGAGTAGGTCTCACCTTAAACAAACCTCAGGAGACATCACACCTTATCGTCATCCTGAATTAATAAATAGATCTATTAAACAGTATCTCTGGTTTACTCCCTATAGCTGTCTTTCTTTTTACATTACTCTCTGTTTACTTCCCTTATACTAACTCTTCTTTTTTAAAAAAAAAAAATTTTTTGGTTCACTTCAAGTTCGCGAACCGGGCAGCGAACTGGAAAGCGAACCAAAAGAAATAGAGCTTGCCAGAGTGCTAAACATTCTAGCAATTTTATTTGAAAGGGGAGGTAGTTCTGAAAAGAACTTTTTTTTAATGTTTTTGTTGTTTTATTTATTTATTTATTTTTCTGAACATTTTTTGTTTTTTTTGTATTTTTGCACAGTTTTATATTTTTTTTTGTTTTTGATGGAGGGGAAACAACAAAAAACAGGCATTGAAAAAGGCTCAACAGGAGCAAAAAAAAAATTACTGTTTGGGTGGGTTAGGGCAATTGTGATTCTCGTAAGCAATGTTCATTAAGTTTACGCTCATGTTCCCACATGAAAGCAATGCCCCACAATACAAGCAGGTTAGCTTCATGTGTTTGAAGTTCTTTTGAATGTTTGGCACGGTTTCCTGTGCCTCTCCTCCAGTCAGAGAGATATGCAAGGTTGACCTGGCCACAGGAGTTGTTGAGGGATTATCCTGCAGGTCACGCAACTCTGCACAGCTGTAGTTGAGTGGATGCCACCTGGTCATATGGCGATGCATGGTATAGTTTCCCATGCTATATTTTTTTTCAGTGCCTCTTGATAGCCTTTTTTACAGATAAGACAGGTGGCATATTTTGCATTGACTTTCTTCTCCCCTCGAGGGATTGAAAAAAACTGTCAGATAAAACTAGTTTTCCGACGGGAAACATGGGGCAACTCCTGTATGAACTCTTGTTCTTCTCTCTCCTCTTCTTCAAGTTCATCCTCTTCCTCCTCCTCTGTGTTGGCAATGAACCGAGATGATGGTCCTCTCTTCTCATGAGGAGGTGAAGGTGGTGGTGGGGGTGCACCAGCTGAAGCAAGTACAGAAGCCATTGCTCAATTATAGGTAAATGGTCTTTCTCTCACCAAGATGAAAGTCAGAGTGAGGAAAGAAGGAGGGGTTTTCATCATTTGGAAAAAGCAAAAGTTCTGAACCAATGAAAAGTGTTTTTTTTAGGTCACATGACCTAGTCATACATCATTTGGAAACCAAAAGTGAAATGAACCAATGAAAAGTTTCATAAACAAGTCACATGACCTGTTCCGCTTACGTTACGCGGTGCGCGCCACGTCCCGCATCGTTTCCGGTTCGCGGTCCGGAGCACTTTCGGGAGCGCTAACGCGGCGCGTCATAAGACGCATTACGCGTCAACGTGATACGTCGCGCTTCCGCGATGCGTCACAGTTCCGCTAACGAAACGTTTACCGGTTCGCGTACTAGATCGCGGCATCAAGATGAGCTAACGGAAAGCTTCCCGGTTCGCTTACCGGAAGCGAAGAAAAAAAATATTTTAAAAAAAATTATCAATAAACATCTAAAATATATTTTGGGTTTTAAAGAAGAATACATTTTACAGCTACAGATGTTAGCTTTTAAAAAACCAATGAAATTAACAGAAAAAACCATAGGTTATAGACCATATATAGTTAGGAATTTGCATTTACAAAACCTTGAAAATTCAATGAAAAAACCATTGGTTATAGAACATATATAGTTAGGAATTTGCATTTACAAAACCTTATTTTACTCGCATAAAACCATTGAAATTCCATATATAGTTAGATGTGCTAACTATATATCGCGCACCCGCAATCCACTGCTGATGATGTCACATATTACATCATTCATGACATGGTTAGTGACATCACTGATGACATCACTGATGACATCTTAAATGACATCACTGATAAAATTACTGATAACATCTCATTTGACATGACTGATCACATCACTGATGATATCATTCATGTGATAATACCATGAACCTCTTCAGACTCTAATATAACCTTAGATACAATCAGTGTAAACAGACAGTCACAGACTGTCACTCATCCATGGAGTTACTCACACACCTAGTCAGTTATGCCAAAAATCAATCACACCTCCATTTTCTCAACTATAAAGTTATACACACCTTACTTATTCAAACATATACTAACACATATTTACTTTACTCTCTTATACAATCCCTGATACATGTTCACAATGATCCATACAGCCACTCACACATTCACTGGCTCTTATGCACAGTTATTTATAGATGTCAACTCTCACATGTACTGTGTTTTACATATGTACTTACTTTGACATTTAGCACTGAGATATCCATTCACTCACTAATACACTCATGCACAGTTAACCGCCCATACAGCTGTTTCCACATACACTTTTGAACCCATATATATAGTGAATCAACTACTCACACATCTATGTACAGAGTCACACACCTCCCAGCCACCCATACACACACACTCAGTTTCCCATACAAATACTTGGACAACCAATGAATAACCCATACAGTTACTCATATAGCTACTGATCAACATATGCAGCAGTTTGTAGAACAACAGATATAATGATGCACAAATTAAAACAGTTTAGTCACTAACCCATGCACTCAGTGAGACACATTTAATCACTCACTCATACAGTCAGTCATGCACCTACTAAATCCTTCATCCAGACACTTATACATCCACTCATTCTTCAATATGTAAGACATATTTTAACTTTACAGAAACATACAGTCACTGGATGTTGTCATCAGTGATGTCATCAGTGATGTCATTTGAGATGTCATCAGTGATGTCATCAGTGATGTCACTAACCATGTCATGAATGATGTAATATGTGACATCATCAGCAGTGGATTGCGGGTGCGCGATATATAGTTAGCACATCTAACTATATATGGAATTTCAATGGTTTTATGCGAGTAAAATAAGGTTTTGTAAATGCAAATTCCTAACTATATATGTTCTATAACCAATGGTTTTTTCATTGAATATATATATATATCAAACACAAACTGTCCTGTCGCAGATGGAATGCTTAGCAAGCTGGTGCCGGAGTCGAGACCAGGACAGGGTCTCGTATTTAATCCACTCGCAAAAAATAATCCGGCACTCCGCTTAGTGGAAAAGGTTGAATTTATTTAGCACACTGTGATCGCCTACGCGTTTCGAACCAGATGGTTCCTTCTCACGGCAGCGTTAAACTGTTGTCCTACTTCACTTTCATTATTTATGTATGTAGAGCATAATAGTACATTCTGGGATATGCAGTTTTGTGCAATTTTGAGCTACAACCAAACTGTTTTGGTACATGCAGTGTTGTCATAATTTTACAACTAGCGTTTAACTTCCTGCATTGACAAAAAATTCATGTTATTACCCACATTGCAAAGTATGTACAATGTGTCCGTATTTCCGGCTGAGTGCCCGGCTACCAATTGATACATTTATGAGCATGCACAATTTCCCATTTTTTGCAATATTCTGGCGACTGGGCAGTGTAGTGCTGTACACGTATGTTGATCCCTATTACCATTATTATAGAGCTGTTTTGTTTAGCAGTTCATTTGTGTGGACAAGCAATCTTTATATCTAGGGCTGAGTACCCTTGCCACTGCCATGTATCAGTCACCACTAGCGCCCACTTAAAGTAACAACAATCAAAAAAGAGATAGTTACTAGTCCTTTGTTCTGCACTGCCGAGGCAGTCCATATCTATTATTAATTTTCATGTTTTAAGTTTATTACAATTTGAGCAGCACCTGTTGTTGAGCATTCCTCATGGGGCAAGTGTCTTGTAAATACGCTCCCACCTGCGCTTGGCAAATTTAGATTTTGATTATGGGAGTTACATAGCCATGTTAATAATGTCCAAAAAATGGTGCTAGGGCATTCCAGAAAACGCTTTCATGTGTCTCAAGGACATTTTCAGTCATTTCCTCTTGAATGCAGGTATACAATTGATTTATATGTTGTGTTTAAAAACGATTCTTTTCTATGATGTTATTTTTTCCTTTTTAAATGGAAAGCGTTCCTCATGGGGCCCTGAGCAGTTCTTAGCCATGTTATCCAATGGGAGGTGGATAACATGGCTAAGAGCATTTGCTGGATAATGCATGAATATCGCTGACTTTTCAGCGATATTCATGCATTGCGGCCGTTTTTTATCGCATTTGCGATAAACCTTGCTAATAGCAAGGTTTATCTGCGATAAAAATCGCCGATGTGCGGCGATAATTTTTGTCTCTAAACAAGTTATCGCTAGTTGTTGGTAATATGCCCCCGGGTTTTTGTTTGCAGGAATCGGGAGGCGGGAGAGTAGCACGGAAATCAGTAGTCTGACGCTTGAATCGGGAGGGTTGGCATGTCTGGATTCTCTACAGCTAGGGCCATAAACTACATCCGCAGGGCTAGGTGATAGCCTGGGACCGGCCTGGCATGTAAAATGGCTGCCGTGCACGACAAAATTGTGGCATTGTAAAAAAGGCAAGATGGCGCAGACAATGTTTATCAATAAGGATTCATTTATAACAAAATATTTTATCGCACTGACAAATTGGTGGTCAACACTTCCTGATTTCCTTCGAATCGAACGTTAACAGACGTCACGCAGCAAAAAAAAAAAAAAGCTCACGCACAGCCGCTGGAACACATGTATCAACATATATGAGCCTCCTCAGCCACCCTCAGAAAATATAAGGGATTAGGATACGTCTCCCGCACCCCCTTATACCTAGTAATTTAATTAAAACGAAGCACAAAATGGTCTCCCGCACCCCCTTATACCTAGTAATTTAATTAAAACGAAGCACAAAATGGCGAATTCCCGTTTCGCCAGCAGTTTACGGCCCAGTTCGGTGTTTGGGAAGCGCTTCTACCGTGAAAAATATATATTTTTTATTTTCCCCACGGGACCCTTTAAAAACCCCAACAACATTCCTAGGGGGTCAAGAGGGGTATACCTTGCCCCCTTTCATTAAATTCCCCCTTCGTTTTTCACCTCTTCTTCTCTCTCGATCCTACCGAGAGATAAGATGGCGGCCGCTCCGGACTGTTTAGAATGTTGACAGCAGGGCCGGACTGACTACCGGGCAGTTTGGAATGCTGCCGAGCTGGGGGCTCATTTCACAGCGGTGGGGGCTGATTTCGTTCATGGAAACCTGCGTGTGCTTTCGAAATAATGAAAGCAAAACGAATTTTGTTTAGTACACGCAGGCCCCCATCAGCGAAATCAGTCCCCAGCTCAGCAGCATTCCAAACTGCCCGGTAGCCAGTCCGGCCCTGGAGACACCGGGGAGCCAATCAGCTTCGCATCGCAAAGTTCCGTTTCGCAGGTGGGAGCGTATTTACAAGAAACTTGCACCATGAAGAACGCTTTCCATTTAAAAAGGAAAAATAACATCATACACACTCATATGCCTTATAAATATGACCCAAAACAACCTAAGAAGCTTTAGCAGTACATATCCAGAAATGTAATTGAATTCAAATAATGACTTACTTCATTGGTAGGCCTTCACATGTATTATCTCCTTTGTTTTCTTAAGTGAAAATCTTATCTGCAACCATGTGTTGGCCTCACCTCAAATAAACAAAACAGGCGATGGACTGAATGAGGATCAATGACACACATTCACCCCAGTCCAAAGATCTGGGCCTAAACAAACCTTTAGATAGGCCACACCTTATCGTCATCCTGAATTAATCATTTAAAATATTAGGGAGAGATTTATGATTGTTGTATGCCTGTTTTGTAGCACTGTGTGTCATTTTTGTGATGCAGTGCTGGTGCAAAAGATTTGCTATGTTAAATAATAAGTAGGGCATTAAGTTTTTGATGACTGTTATTCATTTACTGTTTGGTAATAGTGGTTATTAACATTTTTTATTATATTTTTCCACAGATTCAACTGCAGATTTTTTCATATTTTGAAAAATGCCTACGAAAAATAGAATTAGAAAGGCTAGAAAACGTCAAAGACAGCAGGATGATGTTTTATTGCAGCAGTCCTCTTCCCCAAATACTTATCAAAACACCAAGAAAGCTCCGGGTAAGAGCACAAAATCATTCTTAAAAAATATTTTTAGTAAAAAAAGTATTTATCGCAAAAATGTTTCAGTTCAGAAAAAGAAGAGTAATTTAAATGGAAAGGAAAGACCCATCAAAAATGTTACTAGTAGAGGAAGAGATAACTCTGTGCATGATAGTAGAAGGAAAGAACAGTTTAGGGACATTCGAAAACGAATGTTCCGTAACAGGATAATAGTTAATTTATTAAAAATATTAAGAAATGCAAACAGAAAGTGGCATTTTATAAGAAGAAGAAAAATGTAGAGAAAATTATTGATCATGCTTTTGAAATTAAGCAAAAGTTGTTTATTTTGGTAATCAATAGAATTAGGAAACTAAGCAAGGTAATTTCTAATTTCAAAACAAACAGTAGATGGAAGAGAGTAGTAAATCGTAGTAACTTTTGTGAAGTTTTTTCCGGAGAATGGATGCATAGTTCAAGTTGTGAGGCATTTTTTAATGAGGAGAGTTATTTTCAGGATAATGATTTGGTGTTTTCAGTTGACACCAGTGGTCGAGCTTATGAAGTGAAGGATGGTTGTCCAGTTGAAAAAGAAAAACTTGTGACAACAGAGACAGAAGAGGCGCTAAGTGATGAGGTTTTAGGAAGACGTCCTAAGGGTCCTGTGTACATTTGGAAGTGTAGTTCTATTTGCAGTGTGCGACAGGTTTCCATCAATTTGCTTTGTGATTTTATACGGACATTTAATAAGAAAAGTTTGAAGCAGAAAATGAAGTTGTTGCAAGATTTAGATCCTTGCAGAGTGAGACAAATGACAGGTTTGCGTGGTCATTCACTGGCTTGTCTTTCCAGGAGAGTATGCCAGAGTGTTTTTCATCATTTCAGGATGCTAGCAGTGCATCATAATAAAGTGAGAAAATTAGTGAGAATGTTGTATTATGCTAAGAGTCCAGCAATTATGCTTAAACAATTATGTGCTGCTCTTTTGCATGGTTCTGAAATAGATGTGAAGAATATTTGTGAAGAAATTGAGTTTTGTTACTTTAGTAGTAAAGATGAGAATGTTCAAATTGACCCTGAAGTAGAGGGTAATGTTGAAGATAATGTACAGGTTTCCAGTACAGATAATTTTCAGAAGGAAATTGCCACGTTTCAGATCAAATCAAGTGAGAGGCCTAATTTCACTTGTGTATGTTGTCGACGCACTTATTATAAGAATCGGACTAAGGTAGTGGATTTATATGCAAAAAGTGAAAGGGAAAATAATAGTGAATGGAAGGATTTTGCCACATACTTGATGGTAGAAAATTATTTTGATTTGGGATCGGATCAACGTGTGTGTACTTATTGTTGTAATAAATTAAACCAAAACCAGATGCCTGCTAGGGCAGTTCATAATAATCTGGAATTGGTTGAGATTCCTTCTGAATTGAAGGATTTAAATACTTATGAATCTATTTTGATTCAAAGTATCCATCCCTTTCAGGCTATTGTAAGAATGGAGCCAAAGACAGGGAAGTTGCCTCCAGCAGATTTACAGAGAGGATTAAAGGGAAGAGTTGTTTATTTGCCTCTAGATTTGAACAAAAACATTAACACAATTGGAGTAGAAAAAGTGGAAGAGGAACCTCTGGTTATCTTGGTTAATGGTGTTCCGACAAAGAATAAGAAAATATGGCAAGATTTAGTGGATGTTAGGAAAGTCAAAAAGGCAACAGTGTATTTGAAGAAAAATAATAAGTACTATAAGAATGTATATGTTGCAAAAGAGGAAGTAAGTGATGAAGAGGATAGCGATTTGTGTGCTGGCCAAATTGAGAAAGTAGAGGCCTCTAAAAGTGAAGAAATATATGAACATTATAGTGTTCATCCTTTGCATTCCAAGGAAGTCATGGGGAATGCTATTGAGTTGTTTCAAATGAAACAAGCCAAAGGGAGTCCCATTAGTGTTTGGGAGGAAAGTTTGGAAGCTCTGTGTTTCCCACAGCTATTTCCCACAGGTCGAGGAGGAAGATATGATGAGCGATCTCATCAAATTCCTGCGTCTGAATACCGGACTTTACGATTGTATGCAGAAGATCCTAGGTTTCGTCAATGCATTCCCTATTTGTTTCATCTCCTGTTTGAAAGCGATCTGTCTGGACTGTCATATGCAGTGAACCACATCTTAAAAAGTGGTATACAGATGCGAAATATCTCTGCAAGGGACTTTATGCATAAAGTCAATGTCCAAGACAGTATTTTGGATTCTCACTTAATTAATATCATGGCGTGTCAGCGTGGTACTAATGAGTACTGGTACCGTCGTCATGGTGATTTAAAATGTATGCTGAGGAACTTAGGAACTCCGACATGGTTCCTCACTCTGAGCTGTGCCGAGTATGGCTGGGAAGACTTACTTGAATTTCTACGAGAGGCAAATGGAAATATTGAAAACATTGAATTCAAGACACCTAGAGAACTGTGTTCTTTGGATCCTGTGAATGTATGCAGGTACTTCAATCATAGATTTGAAGCTATGATGTCTTTCATCACAAATAAGAAGAATCCACCTCTTGGAGAGGTGTTGGATTTCTTCTGGAGAAAGGAGTACCAAGCAAGAGGTGCTCCTCATATACATATGTTGTTGTGGATCAAGGATGCACCTGAATTTGGAACAGATCCGGATGACTTAGTGATGAATTTCATAGAACAGTATTCTACGTGTGCTGTTCCAAACGCAACGGAGAAGAAAAGCCTAAGAGAACAAGTTCTACGTTTCCAAAGCCATCGTTGTGGAAAGTACTGTCGTCGTAAATTCAGAAACAAGGACAAGTTCTACACCAAATGTCGTTTCAACTTTCCACGACCGGTGATTTCTAAAGGAAAAGTGAACAGTTTGATGTCTTCACTGCGACATAATGTGACGAGGAAATCACCCAAAAATACATACAATTTGAAAAGGAACGAAGAGTCCAAGTACATCAACGACTACAACCCAGTGATTTTGTCCATGTGGAATGCTAACATGGATATACAGTTTGTGGGTGACAACTGTATGGCTGTGGCTCGGTATGGGACATCTTACATCACCAAAAAAGAAAAGACAGAACTGAAGGATATGTGGGAGGACATTTCCCATGAAAAGAGCCTCAGCAAGAAGTTGTACAGTTTCAGTCTGAAGATGTTGTCGCATCGAGAAATCGGAGCTTACGAATGTTCAGATCGATTGTCTTCAGCAAGTCTCTATGCCAAATCCAGGAGTATTGTTTGGGCGAGTCTTGGTCTTGCTGCAACGCGAAATCGGGTTCTAAAACCTGTCCGGGAAATTGAATATTTGGCAGAAAAGGAACCAAACAGTACCGACATTTTGAAGACCAACATGTTGGATACATATTATCCAAATCGAAGCAGTCACCTTGAGAATGTTTGTCTATATGAGGTTCTACAAAATTATATATTCAAGAGGAACATCAAAGAAGATATTGAGAAAGGAGTGTATGCTGTAATTGGAAGTGAGGGATGCCTGGTCAAGCAAAGAAAATGCCAGTAAACCATCGAAAATTGAGTGGCGAATCTCCAGAAAAAAAGGAGTTTTTCTATTTAGCACTTTTGCAACTTTTCAAGCCTTGGCGTGCAGAAGAGGAACTGCTTGGAGATTTCCTCTGTTACGAAGACTCTTTCACTGCTGCTAAGGAGACCATAGAATGTCCTGCTTTTCCCAAATATCAAGAAATGCTAACTTTGGAAATTGAGCAGGAAGCAACGATTGCAGCCGAGATTGCCAGAGACAGTTCTCAGGACAGTCAGAGTTCTGTTTCATTGAGTCAAGATCCACTTGGAGGACCTATTATCGAAAATGAAGCTGCCACTGCTATGAATGAAGTGGAAAGAGCCATGGCACATGCTCAGGAGGATTCAGTTAACTTAGAAGACTTGGAAAAACAACTCAACGTTGAGCAGAGGAAAATATATGATGAAGTTACCAAGCAAATTGAGCATGGATTAAGTCATGAGAAGAAAGAGTGCTCATGTACATCGTTGAAGCCTGTCCGACTGTATGTGAGTGGAGAAGCGGGAACTGGAAAAAGTTTCCTCATTAAAGCAATTTCATGCTATCTGCAGGAAAGGACTAAGTCATCGCTGTCTTGTGTTGTCACCGCTTCTACTGGACTTGCAGCACATAACATTAAAGGTATTACTTTGCATCGTCTACTGATGCTGCCGGTGGAGCATGACAACAAATTACAATACCACAAGTTATCTGGGGATGCTTGCTGTGAAGTTTCAAGAGTCTTGAGGAAAATGAAACTACTTATCATTGACGAAGTAAGCATGGTTTCCAATGTCATGCTTGCCTTTGTGCATTTGAGAATGCAAGAAGTACTTAAAACTGAATATGATGTGTTATTTGGTGGCAAACACATCATTGTTTTTGGAGATCTTCTGCAGCTGACACCAGTAAAAGGACAACCTGTGTTCAAAATACTCACGCATGAAGATACCAGGAAGTGCCTAGGGAGCATTGGCAACGTCAATATATGGTTAAACTTCAATTATGCTGAACTGCATGAAAATATGCGTCAGGCAAAAGATGAAGATTACAAGAATATTCTACAAGATATTAGAATTGGAAAAGTGACCGAGCATGGAAAAGAAGCTTTAAATGCACGATTACTTTCAAATTTATATCCCGAACAAGAGATTGTGGCTGAGAATATTTTTCAGAAAATTACTGAGAAGCAATCCGGAATATGTTTGATGCCAACTCTTGCAGAATGTGCCATCTTCAACAACAAAATGTTGAATTTAGAAAAGCAAGAGATTGTGAAACTTGAAGCTATTGACAAAATAGAGCATATGGGATCAACAATTATTTTGTCAGAGAATTTGAAATCAAAATTGGATTCATTAGAGAAGACTATATCTAAAACAGCGGGTTTTGAAAAGACTTTGAATGTGTGTTTAAATTGCCGAATCATTTTAAGAAGGAATTTACATGTTGAAAGAGGTCTGGTAAATGGATCAATGGGTAATGTTGTTGATTTTGAGAAGTACAGAAATAGAGATGGAATAGAATTTTTAAAAATTAAATTTGATGGCATTGAGGAAGTACAGCTAATTGGTCGTTGTTCTGCTAGGTTTTTGCTTGTTAAAGACTTATATGTTCGCCGTAAACAGTTTCCTGTTTGCTTGGCATATGCGGTAACAATCCATAAATCGCAAGGTTTAAGTGTAGACAGTGCATTGGTGAATATTGGCAGTTCTGTGTTCAAGGAGGGTATGGCATATGTGGCATTGTCACGAGTTAGAACTTTATCAGGATTGTACTTGATTGACTGTGATGTAACAAACATTTGTGCGGATCTAGATTGTGTTAAGGAATACAATAGGTTAAGAAGAGAGTATGCGCCACATTTGCCTCAATATCCTTTGTTTGAGAAACGTGTGGTAGGCCGGAAACGTAGAAATATCAGTAATAGTAGGGAGGTTGTTGCAAAAAGACTAAAAGTCAATGAACCGAAAATTGTTAGCAGAAAGAAAGTGGATTCTGTTGAAGATGTTGTCGGTTTTCAATTTGAAAACAGTTCTGGTGTCAACTGCTATGCAAATGTAGTGGTTAATGTTCTCTTTTCACTAGAGAGTTTAAAAGAACAGATTCTGTTGAATTCAGAACAAATTTTATGCTGTTTGTTGAATTCTGTTTTCGACTAATGTAGCACTGATCGAACAAAAGTAGAAAGTGTGTCTGAAGTTCGTTATCTGTTAGATGAATGTTCAGGTCAAACAGACTTCTCTGAAAATAATCAGCAAGATTGTCAGGAGTTTTTAATGTATATGCTTGATGTATTGCAAGATGAGGGTGTAGATGTAGATCACCTGTTTGGGCTTTCTTATCAATGGCAGCATGACTGCGAGAATTGTAGGGTATCAAGTACTACTAGTGTAGACTCAGAAAGATTTATATATTTAACTTTGCCAGACAGTAAATCAGTCTCCTTTAATAAGCTAGTAAATGCAGCGGATCACAACATGGAGTGTAGCCAATGTAAATCTGAAATGATGTCAACATTATTTATACATAGATATGGACAGTATGTCATTTTAATGATCCAACGATGTAGGCCTGATGGATCAAAATTGTCAACTTTATTAAAAAAATTTGTGGCTTCTCAGCTTTCAATATCAGGAAGGACTTTTGTAACTGTAGCAATTATCTATCACGATGGTCCTTCAACAACATCAGGACATTATACAGCTTATTTAAAGTCTCGAAACGGCTGGTCATTCTGCAATGATTCGGTTGTAACTTTAAAAAAAAAATTGCCGTTTGACCTTAAAAATTCTTACCTGGTGTTTTTAAAACCAAAATTTTAATGAAAGAATCTCGGGATTTCCTGTGAAGAATTGCAAAAGGTTCATGAAGTAGAGGGAATGTAAGTCTGCAATGCTGTCTAGATTATTGGTCCAAAACTTTTAATTATAATGTCAATTTAAAAATCCAACTATATAAACCTGATGCAAGTAAGTCTGCTTCATAGTAAGCAGTACCATTGTCATAGGAAAAGGAGAACATGAGTGACAAAGAAGGGTAAGATATTAGTAGTCCAGGATTGTGAAAATAATCTTAAATGTATTCTTTTTGAAAGTTGCGAAAATAGAAAATGTCGGGATTTGATTGGAAGAATTACAAGAGTTGCGAATCGCGGCAACATGATTTGGCCTAGTGGAAACATGTGATAGAATGAGAGAAGTCTTTTCTTGTATGTAACATATTTTTCGAATCGATGGAGGTTTTCTTTCAGAAAGTGGCGGGCTGAAAATATTTATAGCACAACAGAGTGGACGCTGTTCATAGGAGATCCTTCGACGTCATTGAAAGTAAGTTAATTTTAAGGAGTTTTGAATTCAGATTTCTTAGGTTGTATGGGTTTTTTTAAACACAATCATTTTGATTGTGTTTTTTTTCCCCGCTGTTACATGATGAATACCTTCAAGTCACTGATTTAAGTGAAATTTGATACATTCTGAGAACAGCAAAAATAAATCATTTAACATGTATAATTAATGTTCTGCTTTTTGTACTTATGATATACATTTAGAAATGTGAGGTAGATATGGAGAAACTGAGTCTTCTGTAAGTGTCAATTTTAATGCTTACAGTGCTGTACTTATGGGTACTGTTTTTTTTAAAAAAAGGAATAGGCCTCACCTCAAAGAAAGCTCTTGAAAGCACACATCTTATTTGCATCCTGAAACAATCATTTAAAATATTAGACACAATTTTATGATGGCTTTACATCTTTTTTGCGCTGCTATTGCATCACTATTGTGAGACATCAGCAGTGCAAAAGAAGTACCATGTTCCAAAATAGGTCTCAGTTCATCAGCATGAAGATACTGTTTGTTTAAAATATATATCTTTAGGATTGTGTAGGGGACGTAGAGAAGCAGAGGCTTCTGTAAATGTCAAAGTTGTTGCAAAACTGTTTCTTCTTGAACCTTTTCCCTTTTCTTTTCTAATTTTTAAATACATGTTGTAATATTTTTGGAAATGTTTGTTCTCTCTTTTACAGATTGAAAGTATGAAAAAATATTTTAAAAAGGTAAGAAGAATTATAAGGTAAATGTTTTCTACTCTTTTTACCCGCAATGCACTGCTGATGATGTCACTGACCATGTCATGAATGATGTAATAAGAGGACATGACTTACTTCATTGGTAGGCCTTCACATGCTTTATCTGCTCTGTATTCTTCAACAAGTGTAAAATTGATCTGTAACCCTGAGTAGGTCTCACCTTAAACAAACCTCAGGAGACATCACACCTTATCGTCATCCTGAATTAATAAATAGATCTATTAAACAGTATCTCTGGTTTACTCCCTATAGCTGTCTTTCTTTTTACATTACTCTCTGTTTACTTCCCTTATACTAACTCTTCTTTTTTTTTTAAAAATATTTTTTTGGTTCGCTTCAAGTTCGCGAACCGGGCAGCGAACTGGAAAGCGAACCAAAAGAAATAGAGCTTGCCAGAGTGCTAAACATTCTAGCAATTTTATTTGAAAGGGGAGGTAGTTCTGAAAAGAACTTTTTTTTAATGTTTTTGTTGTTTTATTTATTTATTTTTTTTCTGAACATTTTTTGTTTTTTTTGTATTTTTGCACAGTTTTATATTTTTTTTTGTTTTTGATGGAGGGGAAACAACAAAAAACAGGCATTGAAAAAGGCTCAACAGGAGCAAAAAAAAAATTACTGTTTGGGTGGGTTAGGGCAATTGTGATTCTCGTAAGCAATGTTCATTAAGTTTACGCTCATGTTCCCACATGAAAGCAATGCCCCACAATACAAGCAGGTTAGCTTCATGTGTTTGAAGTTCTTTTGAATGTTTGGCACGGTTTCCTGTGCCTCTCCTCCAGTCAGAGAGATATGCAAGGTTGACCTGGCCACAGGAGTTGTTGAGGGATTATCCTGCAGGTCACGCAACTCTGCACGGCTGTAGTTGAGTGGATGCCACCTGGTCATATGGCGATGCATGGTATAGTTTCCCATGCTATATTTTTTTTCAGTGCCTCTTGATAGCCTTTTTTACAGATAAGACAGGTGGCATATTTTGCATTGACTTTCTTCTCCCCTCGAGGGATTGAAAAAAACTGTCAGATAAAACTAGTTTTCCGACGGGAAACACGGGGCAACTCCTGTATGAACTCTTGTTCTTCTCTCTCCTCTTCTTCAAGTTCATCCTCTTCCTCCTCCTCTGTGTTGGCAATGAACCGAGATGATGGTCCTCTCTTCTCATGAGGAGGTGAAGGTGGTGGTGGGGGTGCACCAGCTGAAGCAAGTACAGAAGCCATTGCTCAATTATAGGTAAATGGTCTTTCTCTCACCAAGATGAAAGTCAGAGTGAGGAAAGAAGGAGGGGTTTTCATCATTTGGAAAAAGCAAAAGTTCTGAACCAATGAAAAGTGTTTTTTTTAGGTCACATGACCTAGTCATACATCATTTGGAAACCAAAAGTGAAATGAACCAATGAAAAGTTTCATAAACAAGTCACATGACCTGTTCCGCTTACGTTACGCGGTGCGCGCCGCGTCCCGCATCTTTTCCGGTTCGCGGTCCGGAGCACTTTCGGGAGCGCTAACGCGGCACGTCATAAGACGCATTACGCGTCAACGTGATACGTCGCGCTTCCGCAACGCGTCACAGTTCCGCTAACGAAACGTTTACCGGTTCGCGTACTAGATCGCGGCATCAAGATGAGCTAACGGAAAGCTTCCCGGTTCGCTTACCGGAAGCGAAGAAAAAAAATATTTTAAAAAAAATTATCAATAAACATCTAAAATATATTTTGGGTTTTAAAGAAGAATACATTTTACAGCTACAGATGTTAGCTTTTAAAAAACCAATGAAATTCACTGAAAAAACCATAGGCTATAGACCATATATAGTTAGGAATTAGCATTTACAAAACCTTGAAAATTCACTGAAAAAACCATAGGTTATAGACCATATATAGTTAGGAATTAGCATTTACAAAACCTTGAAAATTCACTGAAAAAACCATAGGTTATAGACCATATATAGTTAGGAATTCGCATTTACAAAACCTTATTTTACTCACACAAAGCCATTGAAATTCCATATATAGTTAGTTGCACTAACTATATATCGCGCACCCGCAATCCACTGCTGATGATGTCACATATTACATCATTCATGACATGGTCAGTGACATCACTGATGACATCACTGATGACATTTCAGATGACATCACTGATGACATCTCAAATGACATCACTGATGACATCACTGATGACATCTCATTTGACATTACTGATCACATCACTGATGATATCATTCATGTGATAATACGATGAACCTCTTCAGACTCTAATATAACCTTAGATACAATCAGTGTAAACAGACACTCACAGACTGTCACTCATCCATGGAGTTACTCACACACCTAGTCAGTCATGCAAAGAATCAATCACACCTCCATTTCCTCAACTATACAGTTATACAAACTTTACTTATTCAAACATATCCTAACACATATTTACTCTCTTATACAATCCCTGATACAAGTTCACAATGATCCATACAGCCACTCACACATTCACTGGCTCTTATGCACAGTTATTTATATATGTCAACTCTCACATGTACTGTGTTTTACATATGTACTTACTTTGACATGTAGCACTGAGATATCCATTCACTCACCAATACACTCATGCACACAGTCAACCGCCCATACAGCTGTTTCCACATGCACTTTTGAAACCATACATCTAGTGAATCAACTGCTCACACATCTATGCACAGAGTCATACACCTCCCAGCCACCCACACACACACTCAGTCTCCCATACAAATACTTGGGCAACCAATCAATAACCCATATAGTTACTCATATAACTACTTATCAACACATGCAACAGTTTACAGAACAACAGACATAATGATGCACAAATTAAGACAGTTTAGTCACTAACCCATGCACTCAGTGAGACACATTTAATCACTCACTCATACAGTCAGTCATGCACCTACTAAATCCTTCATCCAGACACTTATACATCCACTCATTCTTCAATATGTAAGACATATTTTAACTTTACAGAAACATACAGTCACTGGATGTTGTCATCAGTGATGTCATCAGTGATGTCATTTGAGATGTCATCAGTGATGTCATCAGTGATGTCACTGACCATGTCATGAATGATGTAATATGTGACATCATCAGCAGTGGATTGCGGGTGCGCGATATATAGTTAGTGCAACTAACTATATATGGCATTTCAATGGTTTTGTGTGAGTAAAATAAGGTTTTGTACATGCGAATTTCTAACTATATATGGTCTATAACCTATGTTTTTTTCAGTGAATATATATATATATATATATATATATTTATTTATATATATATATATATATATCACCCACATCGGAATCTTCATTAAAAAGAGGGACACAGCAGGGATCAGGTAAGAGGACTGCTTTATTCAAAGATTTCGGCATGATGCATTTCGGCTTCCGTAGTCTTCCTCAGATGCCTTGATATATATCTCTATAGCTCCCTTCAGATTCATTGGATTTAATTTGATCACATTGATTTATATATGCTGGACATCCAATTTGTATTTAGGGCATGCCAGGTTAAGAGATAAATCCTAATCAATCAAAATGTGGCTTGCACTACGTAATCTGTTTGTTAAGAATTCCAAATCTCAAATTGTTCTTCCCTGTTGGATCTAGACTGTCTTTTATAAAATTATTCAAACCGAGATTTAGATGATGGACCATTCCACAATATCAGGCAGTCTGTGACTTTGATCGGGCTGACTTTATTTACATACTGCCTTATTCATACCAACAGGTCAAAAACATAGAGGACAATAGAAAAATGAAAAATGTCTGAGAAGTGCCTTTTCCGCAATTACATAATGCAGAATTATGAAACAGGTAACTAACTGCAATGTGTGCCAAAGTTCTAAGTAGCTATGTGCCAAGTGAACCTAGGAAACAATGAGTGGGCCCCCTTTAAACAAAGTCAACATTAACACTGGTATTCTGGAAGTGATGCTCTTGTAATTGGCAGAGATTCCAGGAAACGAGAAGACAGATCAGAGGAGGGAAAAGAAGAAGTAGAAAGACTACATGGTAAAAGGAGTTACAAGGCAGGCAGACAATGCCCAGCCTTCTCCTTTTAGAAACAAAATGTATTGATATGAATGGACCACCCTCCCACCCATTGTGGCGATAAGCGGGTTAGAAAGTAATTTGAGGTAGGGCAGTTCATGAGTGGGAAAGAGGAGTTTTGGTGCATGGATTGGATTGAGATTCTTTCCGTATATCTGCAAGGCATATTGAAGTTGTGGAGCTGTCTGCACAGGTAATAGGCTATGAATTTGTTCTGAAATTGGCAGGGATATGTTTAGTTAGGTGAATAGCCACATTAGAGGAGGGACAGATAGTCATGTGTTGCTACAGATCAGCACTTGAAGGGTGATAACCATCAGGAATTGAGCGGAGAAGGAAATCATGAGTCTCAACAAACTACTGGTAGATGAAGGAGAAAGTGACCTGATAGGCTAGACATGTGATTCAATTGGAAAGAGGGCTAATGGGCCTATTGGTGAAAAGGCTGTGGAGGAGCAGGGGTGGGATGTGGCAATAGTTGAATTAATATATAAGATGGTGAGGGCATTTAGGTTTGAGTCATGACAGGCTAAGGGAAGAACTTTTTCTGCACAGCAAGAGCACCATAGAAGACCATAGCAGAAATAGTGCTGTGTGGAAGAGATGCACAAGTGAAATATCAAAAAAGACCACCTACGGAGCTGTGCTATATATAAGAAATGTGCCTGATGTAAATTCAGTGAGGATGGAAAATGTATTAAATATTTTTACAAAGAGAACCCCGGTGTAAATACTGATCGCCTGAAACATATGTTTTAATGGCAAAGCAGCAAATTCAAAAATATACCTCACTTCCCCAGAGTGTCATGTATAGCAAACCTCACTTTCAAGCATCCTCATTCCTTCATCCGGAGTGTACAGCTGATGTTTTTGCTTTAAATGCTTTAAAAAATGAGGCAGAAGAGCTATTAAACACTGCGCAACACTGAAGATTGCAACTAATTGGTCAGCTCAAAATCTAAGAAACTGGCACCCAGTAACCCAGTTACTGTTGGGGCAGAAAAGATGCTCAATTTGCAGCACCCCGCATATATTCTGACTCCACAGGGATCAGTATTTATCAGGTGAGATAAATAGACCCCCTTGCGATATGTGCATGAAAATGGAGCATGACATGCAGATTTCTGTGCGACCTGCACCAACATTCTCACATTCCATTATCTATCTGGTTAAAATTACAGGGGTGGGTTGGTAACTGCTGAACCTGTAACAGAAGTTACTGCACTTATTGGAATTAATTAGGCATACATGTGAGCTTGCAAGCTCTACATCCCTCTGCATGTTCTCAGAGGCCCTTTAAAAAGAAAGGACAAATCGGAAAAACTCAGGTGCTGAGGTTGGCAATAATAATAATAATCATACCAAAATAATTACAAAAAATGACAATAACAATAGTAATAATCATAATTGGAGGAAGAAGTATAAGAAGAAGAAAAAAGTTAACTCTTACTAAAACCCGACTTAGTGATATGATCAGTAGTCAGCCTTGCAGCCTCTCCCGGTCACCTCCTCCTCCACAACTGAAGCTGGGTAAATCCAGGAGGCACTGTATCGCCAAGAAATAGCCTGATCTTTGAGAACCTTTTTTGGAATAACACTGTTGTCTCCAATCACTTCAACTCTCATAATAGCCTTTGCTTTCAAATCTCAGCTAGAAACTTGGGTTCAGCCACGACATGGCATTGAGTGAGGCCATTTGCATAGACTAAACTATTTATCTACCACCCCTCAAACTTCCCTAAATAAGACAGTAATGGACTTACAAACAAAAATTTGCAAACTGATTATCACCATCCTGCCTCCTGTCTTGACTTCAACTATTCCTCTTTTGAAGATTTATCTTAAAAGTTCCTCTCTGAACATTAACCATCTCTATTACCTAACAGTCCTCTCTAACAAACAAAGCACTGATGAATCCATCATCCTCTTAGAACCCTTTCTCCCAGCTTGTTCTATCCACTGTATGCTAATTTCAACCTGGCCAACAACTGTCATGCCCAAGATCCATCACTTGTTGCCCTCCTATGTGACCTCTCGGGTACTCAGACACTGTTTACCTGATTGCAAGAAACTTCAATGCCCACTCATGATAATAAATCAATGTCTATTATCACCTGTTGTTATAACTCTTCTACCTTGAATACAAATGTATCTGCATCATCTGTATAAACCCAGATTTTGTATCTGTTACAAAGTATTAGTCCTCCTTTCAATCTATAACATTCTGCCCCTCTTCCCCCTGCCCATAAGCATCTGAGGAAGTCAGCAGTGTTCTTGTATCCCCATTCCTCATCATCTATGCATACTTCCACTCCCTCCACACTCTACAGCTGGCCATGGACCACCCCTCAAATCCACACAATGAAAACTAAAATCCACACCACTTTCCCCCATGCAAGATTGATAGGAATCGAGCACCACTGAGATTCTATTCAACTACAAATATTCCCTCTCCTTCCTCCCCTCTGACCTTGAACGTGCTATAAACAAAAGGGCATTAACATGATTAAAACTGGATAAGGGAGATGAGAGACATTAATTGTTAAATGTTCAAGGCAAAACATTGTACACCAGAAAGGGAAAAGTAATGTAATGTCTCAGATCTCTGTTGTGAGGAACCTATGCTTGATTTCAAGCTGACCACAAACAGCAGGTTTGTCTCACTGGTCCCCCTATTTACTGTTAGCCTGTTCTATGAAAATGAGGTGTGCCCTCAAAGCAAGTATATGCCTGCTGCCCATGCCCTGCGTAAGTCACATAAAGTAGTGGTGGCAGCAAACTGAGTTTTGTGTATCATAAGTATGACAAGGCCTTTTTCTCTGCCTCTACCCGTACCCTCAGGTAAGGTTCTGCTGTTATGTTATGTGAACCCCATACTTTGTGCTGGTATTCCATTGGTGTGTCGAGTGCACGTATACGCAGTGAGTATGTAGCACATGTAAAATAGGACTGTGTAGTGACAGTCTGAGTGCGGGTTCTTGTGAGGTCCAATGTGATAGCACCTGTTTTAGGCTGGTGCAAGATGGGGCACGAATAACTCTTCTTCCTCTTGAAAGTGTATTGTCTGTGGTACTGTGACTGGAAGATGGAGTATCAGACACAGAACGGGCGGAGGGTTGAGAAAAAGCATCCCCTAGAAATTCAATCAGCTCCTTGTTATCAAAAAGCTGCAGATTGCTTCTCCCTGAGTACTGCTATGCGGTGGATGGTATAGGTCGGACGGAGGCTCCAGTTTCTGCTCTTCAAGATGATGAGGTTTCTTAGCAGGGCCTGCCCTTTTGTCTGTCACTGATTACTGCTTCAGGAAGGGTGATAACTGTTGGTCAGAAATATAACACTTCATTTTGTCCTTATTTAAGATACATCTGCTTGAATCCAGCATCATGTTTACCTGCTTTAACCAATAATCATACTTTTAATAAAAATCAATTGATATAGCGCCAAGAAACCTATCTAGGTGAATGCTGCGCTTTATAAATGCCATTGCTGTGGGAATCATCACCCTGCACAAAGGATGTGTCTTAGGAGCTGCAAGAAAATTACATTTGAAAGAGAACCAACTAATAACAGTTCTGAAAATGCAGACAATAGATCCACATGCCTTGATCGAAAAATGTATCTAAAAGTATAATCATATCCACTCCACTGTGTTCCAGTTCTAAGGTCTTCTTAACTAAGGGAGAGAATGCTCAGCAGTGAACATGGACTGCTATGTAACCAGTGCTGGCGTATGCATGACAGCCAGTCTCCCGCGATGAGAAGAGCTCACCAGAAATGTGCACTTTCTGCTTGAATAGCTGAGGCTCTGTCTAAACTTAGAAGCCCATCTGCCTGTTGAGAGAGGGAATGAGTGTGCCTCACCCTGCAAGAAGAGCGATCCTTTAGGAGAGAGGCTGAGTGTGTTCCAGTATGAGGAACAACTATGGACAGCGAGCAGCTACAAGGGAGCAAATTCATGAGCAGGAGTGTAAAACCGGGTCCAGCAGTCTCCCTGAGCAATTCCTGCCATGAACTGCACCAAGATTTTGAAATTGCCCAGCAGCATGTAATTGGGATCCTGCTGTGTGCCCGGGAAACTGGCGCTGGTGCTGATGTTGGAGATTCTTTGTTTTCAGAGAAGAGCCTTACCAGCCTGGAGGCTGCAACAGTCAGGCACCAACCTACTGACAAGCGGCACAGAGGCTGCAACCGTTATCCAAGGATACGTTATCCAAGGATATGACCATCTACACTTTGAGTATTTTGAGTGAACTGCACCTGTGCCCAGTCAGTGCCTAGCCGATAAACACCACTAGGACACTGCTTTAGTGGGGCAAGGGTTACCAAATGGATGTATTGCCTCACTGGTGGTGGTGAGTGGGCGGTGGTAGTGCCCTTGCACTGCTGCATATTGCGCCGGATTTTAACTGCACTGAGACTTTTAAAATGATCGTTTAGTGTGTATAGCGCGACTTGTGTGTGACAGCTGCACTTTTTTCTTTTAAATATCTTTTTATTATAAAAGAAAACAAACAAAACATCCACATCAGGTGAATATCATTAAAACACATTGCAGGGCATTAATCATCTTACATTCAGAATCAAAAATACAATGTATAAAAATTCTTTGGGATCACGGGAAAATTTGAGTGTCCAAATCACGTTGCCTCATCGGGGGCGTACATAGATCACCACGATAGGTATTCCATGCCCCCCAGATCTTCCCCCACTTCTCCGGGCAACCCCTAACCACGTAGACTGCTCGTTCTCAAAACATGCACAAGTCTAAATCTTGGGCCCACTTAGTACGCTTGGGTGAATGGCTAGCTCCCAACAATTGCAACAGCTGCACTTTTAATAACTTAATATTACCTGTTCTGGGGGCTGCCTATTTCGAACGGAGGCTTCTGCTCGATTTCCTCCTTCCCGCCCCGGTCCGACGCGGTGATTAGCCCCGTTGCGCGGAGGGTGAGAAAGGGTAGAGACAGGCACTTCCGTTTAGCTGGGGGGCCGGTTAGCGCTCTAGTGCTCATTCCCTGCTGAGTCTATCAGGTATAAAAGGCATTGGGACGTTGGCGGTGGTAGTGCCATTGTACTCCTGCCTATTGCACCGGATTTTAACTGCGGTGAGACACGCCAAAGGCAAGTCCGTCTGCGCCCGTCCGCGGCCGCACGGGGACCGGGGCCATAACCCCTGGTCGGTCTATGGTAAGAATAAAATACAATGCGGCAGAGCTGCAGGCATTGTGTCCTCTCATAGCTAGCAACTGTAGGCACAGTATGATGGTCACTAAAGATGGCGCATGCAGCCACTGCTCGTTTAGGTGGAACATGGATCACATAAGGCAGTTAGGGAGTGTTGAACTCTGTGGTGGGCTACTGAACTGCAGATCCCTAAGTAAACACAAAATTGAAATCTTTGATTTGCTCTCGGACAGAGAGCTTGATCTCCTGTTTCTTACGGAGACCTGGTTAGATATCGACTCTGAGACAGATATCCTAGAGGCACTCCTCCCAGGCTATATGATAGCCAGAATCGATAGGGCGACCGGGAGGGGAGGAGGATAGCGGTTATTTTTAAACCTCCCCTTGAATGCTCTCTCGAACCATTCATGATATGTGAAAGTGAGGCGGGCCTTTTTACGATTAAAATTAGCCCCAACCTCAAGGTGACGGGCTTCTGATCTACAGACCTCCTGGCCCCCCAATAAGCTTTCTGCCCAGTTTAGTTGAGGGTATCGCCCATCAAGCTCTAAGATTTGATAAGCTCTTAGTAAGGGCGATTTAAATCTTCATTTGGAGGATCCTATGAAAAAAGAGGCCTCTGACTTACGCCAGGATCTTCTGTCGCTCCATCTGAGCTTGAAATCCTGTGCCGCTTCACATCAGCACGGGCACTTACTTTATCCTGTGTTCGCCAGTTGGGAGAATGTAGAAGTTACCACCCCCATCTCTGTCCCCTGGTCGGATCATTTTCTGGTTCCCTTTGTAGTGAGGGTACCAGAGATCGGAGTCCAGGAAAAAGATACCTGCAAGCATCCACACAGGAAATGGAAAAGGTTCGTGCAGGATGACTTCAACAGGGCGTTGACTCAAGGTGGGCCCCCAGGTGGCACAGAGGGCGAAACTGCCTGCCTGAATTCGGAGAGGCGTTTAGTTGATGCTCTTAATAGGGTGGCCCTGTTTCTCCCTAATAAACCAATGGGCAGGGCACATAAATCTGCACCATGGTTTACTACAGATCTGCATTTTGCAAAAGCTGAATGTAAACGCCTGGAGAGGCAGTGGAGAAAGGGATTATTGTGCCACGATAGATCGAGATATAAGGTGGCACAGAAAAAATACTACGGTATTATTAGAAGGGCTAAAGCCACCTACTATCAGGCTAGAATTGGGACAGCGGAAAACTTTACTAAAGAGCTCTTTCAAGTTTATAAGGAGATTTGCTCCCTTGCAGGTACTGCTGCCCCAATAGTTGGCTCGGCTGAGTCATGCAACCGGGTTGCTAACTATTTCTCAGAAAAGGTGGAGAAAATCTACTCCTCCTTTCCTGGGACGGTAAAGAGGTTCATGGAATTTGAGGAAAAGGCTGGTGAAACTGAGGCAGGTCGGAGACTGAGCAATTTTTCCATTCCCTCCCCGGAGCTGCTCAGTAAAATCTGTCTCAGCATTAAGTCTGGCTCACCCAGAGACCCCGCCTCACCTAAGCTGCTGGGGGAGAGTATGGAGACTCTTGAACCTTATATTAGGCATGTTTTGGAGGTCTCGTTTACATCGCATACGGTGCCAGGGAGTTGGAAAAGAGCGGTTGTTCTGCCACTCCAGAAGAAGCCGAATATTAGCCAAGACATTTTGGAAAACCTGAGACCTATCTCGCTTCTGCCATACTTGGCGAAGGGAGAAGAGAAGGTGGTAAATCAACAGCTCATGACTCATATTGAGGACTCTAGCCTCTTACATTCATCTCAATCAGGTTTTCGGGCTTGCCATTCTACGGAGACCGCACTACTGCTTGCAACAAAGTCCATCAGGCAGGGGGCCGATGCTGGACATACTATGGCCCTGATCATGCTGGACCTGAGTGCCGCCTTCGACACTGTGGCACATTACACCTTGCTACAGTGTCTGAACAATGGTGGTGTCTCGGGCCCGGCCCTGAAATGGTTGAAGTCCTTCCTGGTAGAGCGTAGTTTTCAGGTTAGACAGGGTGTGCACTACTCCAAGGACTTCAAACTGGAGCAGGGTGTGCCACAGGGCTCTGCCCTAAGCCCTACCCTGTTCAACTTGTATGTAACTCCTTTGGCGGAGATAGTGCAGGGCTTTGGTGTGGGGGTCATCTCCTACGCCGACGATACCCAGCTGTTGATCTCCCTGTCTCAGGCACCGGACGTGACAGCCTCTAATTTCAGGGCATGCATGCAGGAGCTTGCCTCCTGGATGGCTAAGAACTGCCTGAAACTTAATGGCAATAAGACGCAGGTGCTTGTGGTAGGTGGTGATCTGGCAGGTTGGACGTCGGATTGGTGACCCCCGAGTTTGGGCCCGACTCCTATACCATGCACCCAGGCGAAAAACCTTGGGGTCTGGCTAGACTCCACTCTTTCCTATGAAGTGCACACCAGACGTGTAGTTGGGAAATGTTTTGAAGACCTCAAAAACCTACGCAAAACACTGGATCTCCTCCCACTAGAGGCAAGGAAGCCACTGGTGCACGCCCTGATTACTTCTCGCCTAGACTATGGCAACATACTCTATCTTGGTGCTACCGCTAAATGCCTTGGTAGATTGCAGGTTAAGCAGAATGACGCTGCACGGCTGGTTCTTATGCAGCCGAGGAGGGCTGCCTCTAAAAGAGCCCTATACACCTTGCATTGGCTTCCAGTAAGGAAAAGAGTGATGTTTAAGGCACTATGTACATGTAAGCGCATCACTAAGGGCATTGGTCCCTCATATCTGAGGGATCTTGTCACCAGCTATGTGCCAGGAAGGTCCCTGAGATCGAGTGGGACTGGCCTGCTGAAAGTGCCAAAGGTGAAGAAGGCCAGAATGGGAGGTAGATCCTTCCGGTTCTTGGCAGCTCAGAACTGGAACAAACTTGCTAGTACTTGTTCCACGTGCCACAGGGGCTGGGCACGTAACCAGACAGCACGCTTTGCAAAATTTAAGGACAAACATGATAATATGAAATACTTGGAGGAGTGCATCCCACCTATGAATGATGTTTCAAAGTTACTGGCCCTATCGGGTTTGCACCCAATTAAGGATGGAAAGTAAGAATCAAAAAATGGAGATGCAGCTTCGTACCACATGCCAGGAGGAACATCTGATTTCATACAGACAGTTTATTTTTATGAAGCGCCAGAAGTAACTTGAACTTTATGATCACTATATGGGATTATGTCTTCAGACTTTTTTCACTGACGTATTGGGATAATGACTTTGCATTAATGGGTTCATACCATGCTGATACAGGGCGATTGTACATAAGCCACATAAAAGGTTTTTAATTATAGCCATGCATCCTGGGAAATGTAGTGCGACAGTATGATTAGAATCGCTTGTGCGCCGCAGGTGGGTGTAATTGGGAGGAGGTACGTGAGGTGGTTTTAAAGATCTGCGAAAAACTGAGGGAGACTCGTTTGGCATTTTAAGAGCAGTCCGGCTATGAGCTAGCAGGTACGTGGAACAGGCAGGGGTTTAGAATTGGAAAGAATGGGATTTAGCAATATGTTCCATAAGCAAATAAGAATGCAGTTAAAACATGGAGCAATCTTTTGTAATTTTGAAGGTGGAGGTCAGGTTAAACAAGCACCGAAGTAGAATGTCTAGCGCATGACTTGATCTGCAATTGCTCGGGGCGGGTAGACAGTTTGTTAGCATATAAAAGTATAGCAGACCATGGAAAAAGTGTTTTCATTTAATGAGTTATGACATTTAGCACACAGATTTAAGTCGTGTACCGAGGAGGGTCATTAATAGTGAGAACATCTTAGGTACACACGGGGATGTTGCGAACGCTATGTTTAATAGATATTTAGTGAACACGAGTTGAGCGATTAATGCGAGTTATAAACAAAAGGATCAGCAAGAGGTCACAGGTTAGCATGATGTATTAGTGTACTGCTTGATGACGTTGGTGGATTAGTTAATAATGGAGAAATGTGAGAAATGTAAAAATGCATATATGTTATAGAGAAATGGATTGTAACACCCATTTAATTGATTTTCTAGTTACCCCAGACGAAGGGCCCACGGAGGCCCGAAATGCATGGGGTTTGCAAATAAACTGCTATTTTAATGAAATCTGCTTCAGTGCATATTCTTGAATGAAGAGGTTCGGATGGCCCATCAGAAATATTTGAAACTCAGAAAATTGGCACTACCCTACATGTGGCTCAAAAATGGTGAATGAATGAAAGGAAAGAAAATGTTTAAAAAAACGGAATGGAAAGGTTTAAAATGATGAACATTGGTTTACATGTTGCACATGCAGCAGCAATTGTGCGATGGTTTGGGGGCGCTACACAGTGTCCCAATGTTGCTAGTAATCGCATCACTAAGGGCATTGGTCCCTCATATCTGAGGGATCTTGTCACCAGCTATGTGCCAGGAAGGTCCCTGAGATCGAGTGGGACTGGCCTGCTGAAAGTGCCAAAGGTGAAGAAGGCCAGAATGGGAGGTAGATCCTTCCGGTTCTTGGCAGCTCAGAACTGGAACAGACTCCCTTCAAAACTCCGGATGGAGACTTCTGAAGTTAAGTTTAGGAAAGCACTTAAAACCCATTTGTTCTTAGGTTAGTCACGCGGACGCCTGGTAACACAGTCTGGGCTGCTACCTCCTCTCTTACTGTAACGCGGGGACACGCCGAGATGGCGTAACCATGCGCTTTATAAATCCTTTTATTATTATTATTATTATTACTGAATTTTAGAAACAGGATTACACCCCCCTGTCTGTTGTTTGACTGTTGTTTCCTGAGCGCTTGTGCTCCACATTGCCTCACTGGGAAAGCTTTGACCGCTTGCCCTTGCTACCCTGGGAGGCATGTGCAAAAAACACCCGTGGTAACTAACTTTTTAGAAGACCAGAATTATAAATAGAAATAGATGAATCCTTCTGCTTCCCAAACGTTCCATATATGGACCCTCCCTTCCCCAAAAAGGGTGTCAGAGGCACGCTGGAAGTTGAAAATACTGAATACTTTGGATATCAGGATGCAGGGAAATCAAAAAGGGGGTGTAACTCCAATGCTATAGCAAAGCGTTGGTACAAAAAGAAGAGTAAGAAACCTACTGGTATCTGGTGGGGGAAACAGAATATCTGAACATTTGTTTAATGGGACCCTACATTTTCCGCTGTGATATGATGACAATAGTAGTTCTTGTGACAGATTCTACTCTAACACACTGCTGCAAGATAGGATTTAGAAATAGTTCCACAAAACAGATGAGTTTTCATTACCTCCCATCACGCCCCATTTCATGAGCAGTTTAGAGTATGAAACTGCTCAGCCAATCAGATGTATTCTGATAATAATCATGCAGTGTTCTGGTGATGTAAAAGTGCTCATAAATGAGCCCTTAGTTTGTGTTATTTATTGATGTGACAGCATCAACATAATACCACAAATTATTATCATAGGGGCCAGACATACTAAACATTTTTCAGCTCGCAAACGTCACAATTCTCAGAATTAGGACTTTTGTGACTTGAACAAAGCATATTAAATGTACAAAGCCCTATTTGCGATTCAGTAAGCTATTACCAAATCGCAAATTGGATTTGTGAGTCGCTATTAGGAAGGGGCGTGCCAAGAACGTCCCTTCCTAATAACGAGACACAGGGGCATTTATGCAGTTAGAGACTCGCAAAATAAAATGGTTGTACATCTGGCCACTAGAGTCCTACCTAGAGGTTTCAGTCATCCTCCAGACTATGAAAGCCAAGTGTACTTTATTTTTATTTGCATTAGGTATTTGTATTTCATTTTAGTGTTTGTCAAATATATATATATATATATATATATATATATATATATAGTCTTACCTCCCTTCAGTCCCCATCCCACCAATTCTTTGTAATATGCCTATCACAAAAAAAGCTTATATTGCAGAAAGAAGGAAATAAAATAAGGCCGACCATAGTCCAACTCTTCTATCTCAGAAAGGTATCTAGGAACAGATGTACTAAGCATTTTGACAGGTGCTAGCACTGTGATTCAGAGTTTTCTACTGAAAATGTTTTTACTTTTGAATGAGTTCCATTTTAGAAGTCAATAAACCTTTATTGACTTCTAAAATGCAATTGCGACCACATTCCAACTTGGTGTTTGAAAGAGGAGTGTTGAAGGTGCCTTTTTCAACAGCTTAATTAGCATGATATGTATTATTGTTTTGCAAGGGAAATTCTGTCTCAAAACATTGAAAACTTTCAACCCCCGAGTTGGCTCGATAATGCATTTGCAAAAGGGATACCCTCCTCTTTGTTAATAACAAAAAATATGTTTGTTGGGTTGGTAAGCAGAAGTCTAGGGGACGACTATCAACTCGCAAACAAACTTTTTATTTAACAGGTGCGGGGGTTTAGCTGAGTGGGCGGTGCGTGCGGGGGTTTAGCGGTGTGGGCGGGGCCGCGTCGGCCAAATGACGTGCGCAGCACTACGCCGGTTGGCCAACGAAAGCAGTGAAGGGGCTAAACGCAGCCCCATCTCCTTTCAGGACAATGGGTTGTAATTAAAAATACTTTTTACCTTCCTTGGATGGGCTAAAATTACAATGAGTTGCAATTTTTGAGCTACCTCATTGATATTCATGAGGTAGGGTGTATTACGACCCACACAGGTTCTGAATTTTATGAACCAACCTATTAGTTAATTTGAAACCTTCATTTTGGCTCGAGGCCATAAAAACACAAGTAAATAATAATAAAAAAATAATATTCAGAATTTTATAAATACATATATTAAAAACAAATACGCCTAAAACAGTATCAAAACTGTCATGTGTACAGAGAAAAAGGGATCAAAATAACATATTAAAAATGCACATTTTGTAGCAATTATGCACATTAACACAATAACACCAGATATTTAACCTTTAGTGGCACTAAATTTATTCCTGGTTTTCCACATTGTCAACCGATAGTGGGAGAGTGCAAAAAACAGTGATTTACTAAGGTTGGTCTTTAATATCCTTAGGAAAAACCTATGCTCTCTAATCTCCAAATTCTGACAAAGTGGTAAAATCCAGCACTGCCTACTAGTTGAGTAGGCTGGGCAGAAAAACAATACATATCTCCTTAAAAGCGCCACACGCTGGGCACAGCTGTTCATCCACCAGAGGCGATTAGGCTCATGTGGCAGTAAAAGTACAGAGAGGAAAGGTCCCATAGTAGAATAACAGGAACAAGCACCTCGCTTGAGGGGTTCAATCTCATCCATAAAATCTTCTCTAATGAATGAGCCTTTGACCAAAAGAAAGGCATCAGTCAAAGAGCAGTGCCCAGATTTGGAGTATATTAAGGACTCATGGTTCTGCCAGTATGCTAATTTAATCTTACTCTTGGGAATTTACCTAGGCTCTCTCTGGGTGCTCCACAATGATATTAACTCAATCTCTCCCATGGTGGCTTTAATGTACTTAATCCAGTGTATGTTATTAGAGCCCACCAGCCTGAAAATTTCTTCTAAACCAGCTTGATATGATCAGAATCTAGGGTGACCCAGATCCTTCTCCAAAAGAGGATGGAACGAAGATTGTTTTATCTGAAATAGGTCTCAACCCAAGATCAAGCCTGAGAGGGAGCAAGGTCATGCTTATAAGGACACCCACAAATGTTCGCATTAATTGTTCTTCCACCAATTCTAGTGAGAAAATGTCCAGATGGCCCCACAGTTCCACACCATACGTGGCCGTCCCTGGGGCTTGTTGGTAGTAAAGCTGTAGTGCCGGCTGTGCCAATCGGAGAACAGAATTGTGGGCCAGCTTTGTGCCACCCCCCCAGCTCTGTTAATGTAATACCCAGACAAGTAAATGTCTGCACTCTCTCAAGGGGTTTCCAGGCCAGTGTCGGATTTTCCCTGGATGTACAGTACTGGTTTAGTACCATAAATTTGGTTTTGGCCACATTTATTTTTATTTTGAGGTCCCATGCTTGGCAAACATTTTCAAAGTGGGCCAGTAATTTTTGAAGGTCCATGTGTGACTTAGAAAGGAGGAGATTGTCATCGGCAAACACGAGAGAAGGGATCATCATCCTTGCCAGTTTTAGGGGCATTATTATCACCCTGTTCTAAATGCTATATGTGGCCATTGATGTAGCTTGAGAATAGCTTGGGTGCAAGTACGCAACCCTGCGTAAGCCCTCTACTGACAGAAAATGGGTCTGTTAGCTCACTCATCTCCCCACACCTGATCTGTGCATAGTTATTATTATGCAGCCTAACTATAATATCTTGCAAATAGTTAAGAGACCCCCACTCTTGCAGCACCCGCCATAAAGTTGTATTAGGGACTAAATCAAAGGCGGAACGGAGGTCCACAAATTCGCTGTACAGTCGACCTCCCCCCGAGTGACAACTTTCCAGATGAGCATCCGGAGTCGGAACAGCTGGCCAATCCTGCAGTCTACCAAGTCAAATGCTGAGAAATAGCTTTTGACAGCTATTGAGCAGACCAATAGGTCTGTAGATCATAGGAAGTTCAAAGGGGCCTTTTTTGTAAATAGGGGACAATTTCAACTCCATCCCACGTTGGAAGCTATGGCGCCCCTTTTAACAAAGCTTTAAAGAGCAGTGAAAAGTAGGCTTTTATCCAGTCCTGGTGCTTTATTAGAAACGATGCCCTTGATGGCTGCACAAGATTCCGCCACAGATATACAGACCTGAAAAGAGGAATGGGTTTGCAATTACATAGCACTTGGTACCCCCAGGGACGGACTGGGAACCAAAACTGGCCCTGGCAAAATGCTCGTCGGGCTCCCCGGGGGGCCGCCAAACTCTTTGCCAGTGCCGGTTTTCGGACTATTTTGTTAAAGGGCCGATTTTGCAGCTATGCTGCAAAACGGCCCTGTAACAAAAACGGCCCCCACCCGTGCGGCGCACCGGGGGATTGCCCGGTGCCCGCAACGCCAGTCCGGGCCTGGGTCCCCCTGATGAGGCATGAAAGCACTTCGACGAGCATCAAGCTACTCTGGAACCCAAAAAGGAATAGTGGTAAATTACTAGAGAGAAATATGAAATACATTTGAGCACTGCACGTGAGTCTGTTCGCTGGATTGAAAAGGATGGTGGAGGGATAGAAGAGGGAAGGGTCTAGAAAGTGTTTATTTGGAGATCATAGCAGCAGGAGGAGGTTGGGGGAGAGTCAGAGGGAAGGTTTAGAACATTTTGTTTGGGAGAATTGAATAACAAAAGAAATTTGAGATGATGCAAGGGAGGGGTAGAAGAGAGAAGAGTCTAGAAAGGGTTATTTTGGGGATCATAGTAAGGGTAGAGCAGGGAAGAGTATGGAAAGGGTTATTTGGGGGAGCGGAGGCACAGTTTCAGCTAAGGCATCCAAGTCAGGGTTTGAAGGCGGTTAAAAGCTTTATATATATACTACATAGCTATTGATCAGCCCACTTTTAGTCAAGGCCCATAAAACCATGCAGTCCACACTGATCCCTCCCTTGCCTTTCGTTCATGAGATCAGTGCTTTTTGTAATGTAAATTTCTCCCCGCACAATGCTTTACTCATGCTTTTTCAATGCAATCCATCAATACTTGAGCTACATTTCAGGTTGTCACCCATCGCAACTAAGCAAAGCCCTCCCACTGGCTTAAGATCCCTGCCACTGCACACAAACGAGAGATGACAAACGCCACGAACTACGCACACAGGTGCCATCTCATAACAATCCTAAGGCAATGAAGCCCTACAAAATCAAATAAAAAAAGATGTGTCCACAGATGGGAGCCTACATGTGTTTTCCCTTCAACCCGTTTTCCTTGAATTAAAGGACTCTTGTGAGGAGGTATATAGCAATGAGGGTTGCAGTGATATGCCTAGGAAACTGTGGGCACCGACCTGCCCATTCAGTTCATGTCTATACACCACACACACACACACACTTCCACCGACTCAATCAAAGTGCAACAGCCCTGTGTGTACAGTGAAAACTCGAAAACTCTGCTTTTCTATCTTTCATTAACACCTCTACTCCCAACCTTGCCCCCCTTCTGCTGGCATCCTTGATCTGACAGCGATGCTTTTGAGCAGCAAGGCTTCTTCCCCTGGGGTGACTACGGGAAACCCTTCTCTGTTCTATGCAATAACAAAAGCAATCATCCTCTGCAGCTACAATGAACCCTGTAATGATGGAGTGTGTGCTTTTAAGTGACTAAACTGAAAAGGTTGGCTCACAAAGAGTGTAATATTCATGGCATCAAGTAGTGACCACTTAGAGAGGGAGGAATCGCATAAAGGACACACAACCAGGTAATTAAAAAACTATGTTTCATTTAATACGTATATAAATGTTTACATTAAAAACAATTGATAAAAAGGCATAATATAAATCAGTTATACAAACAACCAAAATAAACAATAATCATATACTATATGAAGAGTACATATAAAAAATCTTGTAACAGTGGAAAACAATATAATAATACAGAATAATATTGTTTGCCACTGTTACAAGATTTTTTATATATACTCTTCATATAGTATATGATTATTGTTTATTTTTGTTGTTTGTATAACTGATTTATATTATGCCTTTTTATCAATTGTTTTTAATGTAAACATTTATATACGTATTAAATGAAACATAGTTTTTTAATTACCTGGTTGTGTGTCCTTTATGCGATTCCTCCCTCTCTATGTGTTAATATTATGCCATATTGTTTACACTGTTTATTTCCCTGTAACACGAATTGATTTTCTTAACATGGGGTCCTTGTTATTTACATTATCAAGTAGTGACCACTCCACCTCCACAGAAGGCACTATGGTAGTGGTGCATATAATTGCAGACCAAAATGTGAATCAACTTAAAATGCACATACGGAATGTGACAACTGCACTGCTTTCATACTTATGTAAATGCGCCAAGACGGTGGTTTGCGCATGCCTGTGTCCTTCACGGTACTGCGGGGACATCGCGCTGGCAGCGTGTTTAGTTGTATTTCTCATACGTGGAAGTCTGTGAAAGGTTGCGTCCCGGTCCTAAGTTACAACTGAACGTTTAATAAGAAACTATGCACTAAACACTAATCTGTTCAAACATACCAACACACTTCACTGCCCTTCATCTACATGTGTTCCCAATAAAGGGGGGTGATTAGAATGGCGGGCGGACTTAAGTTTGCCCGCCACGCTAGCAGTAACAGGTCCACCCGCCAGCCATGCGGCAGTCTCGCCACCCCAATCATGATGCGACCGCCACCACGGCGGTCGCATCAGGCATTTCAATATTGCGATGGGTGCAACACCCACCGCAATGATGAAATTCCATGTTGTGCATTGCCATGCACAATGGGGCAGGCACCACGTGGTGCCTGCCACCTTGTGCATGGGAGTGGGGGCCCGCAACGTGTCCCCAAAGTAAATCCCTGCCAGCATTTGCATCAACTTGCAATAAGGACTTGAAAAATCACCATGACACCAAATCAAAGAATCACAACTGGAGTGACACAATTCTAGCCCGTGGAGCCCTAGGAGCAGTTCATACTCCAACGCGAGAGCGTAGAGCAATCATATCTCCTGACTGGCCTCCCTCCTCTATTTACTACACAATGTGTTACCAATGTTAATATAAACCTATAGCGAGTGTTCCCTAAGTTAGCCTGGTGGACATTTGAAACCATTACCCAGTGCCCGTTTCACCCAGAAATCCAAGGGAAATCCGGAAGAGATCACGAGTATTTTAGGATGAGTTATACACATTAACTAGCTCTGTTATATACAAAGTCGAATTTTGAAAGTGTCAAGTCAATTGATAGATTCGAACTTCCCATTCGCACATCGTTTTTATGGGTACAGTGTATTTTGCGATTCCCGTTCGGGGACGCATATACATATTACGTAAATTGGACTACATCGCCCATAATTCATAGTGAAGCCTTGCCAGGAGATGACCGCGCCACTTAAATGCGCAGCAGCCGTATCAACCCGGAAGCAGCTGCCTGACATCCCGTTTGAAGATCGGAGAAGACGCAAACAAGGACTACCGCCCCGGAGAGCAAAGGTACCTCAGTGGAAACAAATGATTCTTACGCGAGGGACATGCTCCTTCACATAAAACTGATAGACACTTTCCCCCCTTTATGTTGCAGCGATTGAATCCACCAATTCGATAGAAGATACGACACCACGGGGCATTTCATTAGCAGTATTTGTGAAAGTAAGTCAGCAGTATAAGCGAGTAGCCGCTCAAGTCTTTACTTGTTTTACTAACATTACGCTTAGTGGAGCAGTAGTCTTACGTATTTTTCTTCTTTTTGGTGCAGTGTAGAGCACAATCCCCACTTCAAGCAACTTTGGATTGTCTCAGGAACTTTGAGTGATTCGAGTAAGTCGTATCTATGGGTTTAAGATGCAATTGTTGGTGTATCTGGCTTTGTTGGATGGTTTTGTGAGTCTGCCCACAATTTGTGTTTACAGATCTTGGATCATGTGGTCAGGAGTGAAATAGATCGGCTGATCTTTTTAAAGAGAATAAGGTTAGCTCAAGACACTTGGAGGTGGTCAGGAAAGGGAGGCAGGAGCACCCACTATGTTCATAAGAGTAATTGAGAATTATATGTCGTTTGTGTCATTTCAGCTTGTTGGTCCTGAGGAGAAAACCATTCACTTGGGGAGTTCGAAACGCGTCGACCTGCTAGTTCTGACCTATAGAGTGTTTCTATATCATTGAAAGTGTTCTTTTTTTATTTTTTTGAAAACCTTTATTATATCGTTCAACACAAGATACAAAAGTAGCCCTGCAACAGCAGGGGCCGGTACCACAGGTATGCAACACGGATCAGTAATGCCAATAACACAGCTATTCAGCCGACAACCCATGGGTCCGGCAGCGGTAAAGGATAGACGGTGTATCGGAAACATTTTGAATCAAGGATATGAATAAGGTTTCATTTCATATTTAACCCCCCCTCCCCCCAAGAATGAGATAAAGAAGAAAATACAGGATATCCGGAGCTGCACACTCGGAGGTACAAAAATGCGGGTAGGTGTTAAAAGTAGTCGTGAATCAAAATAGATCAACAATATAAATGCAAGCACCAGTTAGTTCACTAAGAGTACAGAACAAAGCTACCTATCTATCATCGCAGCCACCCACCCCAGACCCCGCCCACTCATCTACTTCAGGATGAAACCGAAAGTTATCGCTACCGGACCCTGCAAGAAAGAAAAAGAAAAGGGGCCATAGAACACAACAAAGGCAAAATAACAAACCCCCCTCACACCCCCCACCCTGCTGCCCCGCATTGGCTACGGCCTACCCCACTAGCAGCGCACCTGTCGCCCAGAGGAAAACCCGAAAGAGAGAAGAGAGAGAGAAGAAAAAGGGGCCATAGAACAAAACAAAGGCAAAATAACAAACCCCCCCACCACCCTGCACCCCTGCAATGGCTACGGCCTAACCCACTAGCAGCGTGCCTGTCACCCGAAGCATCAAGAAGAAAGTAGCGGAGGAGGAGAAACAGAAAAACACACTCCCGGACTCCCCTATCCCCCACCAGATGCGACCCCCCGGAAACAAGTTCAAAATAAATGCAGCGAAATACACTATCAATCCGGGGAACCACCCGACTCCCGCAGTTAACAGGTCACAATCCCAACAGCAGAGTAAATTGTTGTCCCGTATCCTGAAAAGCCCCACAAGTCAACCCTGGCCAGTACGAATGTTCACTGGAGCACTTATAACCCAGGCCACAGCAACAGTGAGAGCGATAATGCTTGCATGAAAATTCAAGTCAGTACGAACAAGCCAAGTAAAGGATAAGAGTTCACGATCCACACAAAGCAAGCGAGAAAAAGCGTGGTAGAATGATAAAACTCTCCAATAGTCACAGGTGATCTTGTTAAGGCAGTCAAGGTTGTCCATAGTGAAATTCGGCGAGATAGGGTTCAAGCAGGGAACGCAGACAATGTTCATGGGCGCGCGATCCGTAGTATAGGAATCCGCAGCGCCAAAGGGATCCGGCGTCTGCACGGGGACCTCGAAGTCGGATAGACAATGTTCCGTTGGCACCAACGCTGGCTGCAATGATGGCAAAAAGCCGCTGTCCGGTCTCCGGCAAAGATCGTCCATTATTACCGACAGTGCCTGGTAGTTGACGGTGATCTGTGAGTGGAGCGTTCTAATGGCCGCCATTACGGCGTGCAGCGGTGGCGAGTCTTCTGTCTCCTCCATCTCCCCTTGCAAGCCACAGATCAGGATGCAAACCCCGGAGGCCGGCTTCTCCGGGGTAGCAAGCAAATCTGGAGCGGACACCAGCAACGGGCACTCTCACCTCACGACGTTACTCCTTTGCCACTGATCAGGGCTCCCGTCCTCACTCCCACGACAAGCTTACTGTGTCTCCGAACGTAGGATACGGGGCCGCAGCAAGCGATGTGGCACGCCGTAGCGTGTGTGTTGCAGGCAGGATATGAAATCGCCGTCAAAAACTGGAAGATTATATCTCCGTTCGGGAGACCGGACAAAGCCCAGGGTTCACAGCCGATGTTGTTCAATTCCAGCCCGGCTGGGTTGGAAATCGAGCCCCCGGCTTCCGCTCCGGGGTAGGCCGAGAATAAAACACGGCGTATCTCTGTCACCCGGTATGATAGGAAATTCGGGATTGCGCCTTCAGAATCAGTTATTCCTCATACACACGGGAGTTCGGTGTGAAGTCAGGATAATTTGCAGGATACACGAGCTGCTAGCGGAGGTCGGCGGAGCCGGGAGTTTATGCGGCCATCTTGGTTGCTAGCGTAGCTCCTCCCCATTGAAAGTGTTCTTGATGTTTAGAATAATTGTGTAATCTATGTACCATAGGTCTTGTGATTATTTATTAGTTCACCAAAAATACTTATGTTGAAGATATAAGAAATTATTATAGCTTGGTTAGGATGGAAGGATGGATGAGTGTCTAGTGTGAATTGGTGTATGTCAGTAGAAGTGTGAAATTTAGATTGCAAGTTTGAATGTGATTTAATGTGAGATATTTAATTGTGAGAATGTGGGACTTTTTCATGTTTTGTATTTTGTAATGTATAAAGTGTGAATATTTTTGTCAAACAATTCATTAAACAGCTGTTACAGAGTAATGAATCTTTGCTAAAATAAAAAACTGAGATTATAAACAACTCAATGGACATGTGTGTTTAGGTCTATGTGGCTATGTCGTAAATAAGGTCTAAGTTTGGATCAGTAGTGGCATTCTTTTTTGTTTAGTATTGAATGTGGCACAGCCCTACTGAGTAGGAGTCCAAACCCTGGTTGTTTTTTCTGCATTTCCATGGCAGCATCGCCACCATAGAAAGGCCTTGAAAGCCACATATCCTAATATGGATGGCGGTGCCTGCTAGGCACCGCCTCCATATTGTGGCCCAAGCCCGCCCAGCCGGCAATCGGAAGATTGCTGACCGGCAGAATAGCGGTGGACGTACCTTGCGTCTGCCGCGATACCCCCTGCCGTTATAGTATGGCGGGGTAGATTGGGTTGTGATCCTAATCAATCCCATAGTGTTTTAGGTTTGTATCAACATGGTAGCACAGTGGAAAGGCATTTAACACACTTGGACATTAAAATGAGCTTCCAATCCCTTAGGCATCACCGCCCCTCCTCCTTCAGATTGTGTCCCTCCTCTTTTCCCTAGGCCGCCTCTTTTTACAAGTGGTTTCTGAACATTAATAAACAGGGAAAGAATAGCCGGAGTCAGAAGATGCAGCTGCTGGAGAGACAGATGGACGCGGATTTCCACACAGCACCCAACAAGGGCACAGAGTTACAAGAGGGGTCATTTTAATGAGATGGGGGAGGGGGAGAAGGCACAGACAACGTGAGGGGGAGAGGAGACACAGACAACAGGAGGGAGTGTGGGCGGGGGCGAGAAGGCACGGACAACGGGAGGCGGACGGGCAGGGGTAGACGAAAAAGGCACGGACAACAGAAGGGTGGGCATGGGTGTGAGAAGTCACCAACAACAGGAGGGAGGGCAGGGAGGGGAAAAGAAGACACGACAATCAGAGGGAGGGGGGAGTAAAGAAGGCACCATAGCATGTTGTGCCTGCGGTAGGAGAACCTCATTAAAGAAAATACTGCTCACAGGCTAAATAACACAACTGAAGTAAAGGGGCCAGTCGCCATGGGAGGTGACAAATGAAGAGGAGGCGGTACTAAAGTGGGACTAACAAGCCTAATGGTGAATCAGAAGGCAGCATTCAGGACGGACAATGAAAAAGGCCAATGGAAAATATGGGCGGAGAATGGGCGGGGCTTCTATTCCCTACTCCTCTACAATAAGTCTTGCAGAGCAGCGCGTGCACGCTGGCTCTAGGCTTGACCTAAAAAGATATGCTAGGCTGTTTTGGATAGCACCATAGTTGTCCGCCGACAATTCGCAGAGATACTCTCCCTCCATTCTCTGTCCTCCGCGCATTTGTGTTTGTGTCTCCTGACTGCCTACAAGGCGTGTGCGCGAGCACAGCATGATGGCAGGGGGAGATCTCTCCGGTCTGTGATGGGGCACCATCAATTGCTCCTATTAGTAATTAGGCTGGTTCGTAAAATTCTTTACAGGTTGCAAAACTCCCCATCACAAAATCTGATTCTTACTATATCTGGACCTTAGTTCATTAGATCTGTGTCAATGGGTCTGCAGTTTTAGTAATGCTCGTAACAGGCTTTGTCGGGTTCAACACTATCACAAGGACTTTTATTTTACATGAGCAGGACAGTTTGAAAGAGCCTCATCTTGCCCAACATTGTGAAAATCCAAGGTTATCAAGGAAGGTTTCAATGCACATTGGTGCCTTGTGAGGAGGATTTTGTCTTAAGTTTGAATGGTCATTATGCGACGAGGTTTGAAGTGGCTCCACGGCAGAGCCACTGGAATTTTGTGATTCTACAACCGCAGTGTTTTCCACCAAATTATGGATTAGACACATTTGTTTCATAAGCCATCAGGGTCATCATTGCCGAAGGGCTTCTTGTCACTTAATGCGCGATAGCTAGTCCAGAGGTAAAGAAATTAGGGTCAATTGGACAGTCAGGTCTTAAGATATCGTCTTAATTAGTGCAGTAGATGCAGTAGCAACGGGTCCAGTGTTGTTAACATCCCACTGCACCCCAGCTATGATTATTTACTGCCCAACTGGGTACAATATGTGCTCATTTTATTTGCTTGTACTAGGGCCCATGGCACCCTAGCTACGCCACTGTGTTCCTCCAAGGTTAATGGGAAGTGTCACATATGGTAATTGACAGTTGGTTAAAGCATAAAATGTTAGCTATGTGGCACACTATGCAAGGGGTTTCATTAGTAGAAGGGATTTTGGTATTGGTCTTATTTGTGTAGGGATACATTAATTTTACCAATGGTGCAAACCTTTGTCTGGAATGCAGACTGCTGCAAGTCTAGGGAAAGCATGGTTAATGGTTCAGTATGTTACTGACTTGGCAATTATTCTGGAAACTGCGATTGGATGCATAAATTGTGCAACTATGTGATTAATTGCATGCTTAACACAATCTCTGTAGATGTATTGTATTTATCTAAGGTCTTTTTCAAGTTTGGCATTAGATAAGACCATTTGATTTTACTAACATTATATGTGTAACACACTTATTTACATAGGTATTTGGAGAGCCCTCTTCATTGATTGGTTTGTTGTCGTGTGATTCACATTTTTCATCCACCCACTACAGCATACAGCTAGAGTGCAATGGGTCAGTCCACTATAGCCGTTGGATAACTTCAGTGTGAGTTAGGGGATTCAGCTCTTTTACAAGGAGCTTATTTACAAGCCAATTATTTCCCTTCATTGCTGTATGGCAATGGGTGCTTTTGAGAAAAGAAAATATTTTAGCTGTTAGCCCATGATTTTTTTTTTAGAGGGCATGGCGGGTTCCCCAACAAAGTTTTGGAAAAACTATGTCAAAACATAACAAGCACAATGTAAAAAGTTTTATTTATGACAACACAACATAATAAAATATTTATGTTATGTTATGTTTGGAATTTGTAGAGCGCATGGCTGCCCAAGGGCTTCCTAGCTCTATCCATAAGGTGTCTACAAGGAGAATAGCAAAGTTTTGAGATGTTTCCTGAAAACAGTTTCGTTGGGTAGAATTCCTATTTTATATGGGGGGGCATTCCACATCTTTGGTGCCAGGTGGGCAAATGATCTGCCCCCCTCCATCTGGCTCTCATTCTCCTGAGAAGCTGTTGCTAGGCTGATCTTAGATGCCTGGCCGGGATATACCTTGACTTAATTTGTCTCTGTTTTTTTGGGCCTTTTTTGTTAACAGCTCTATAAGCCAGGCAAAGGGACTTAAACTTTATTCTTGTTTCAATAGGGAGCCAGTGTAGCTGTTTCACTGCTTCTTTAGGCAAAGTGAGTTTGGGGATTTTTAGGAGTCTTGCTGCCGAATTTTGTACTACCTGTAGTCTCTTTGCCACATATTTAGGCGCCACATAAAGTTAGTTTCTATGGTCCAAGCACAAGATTATAAGAGACTGGATGACCGTTTTTTTCAGAGAAAAATATATTCTTGACAGTTTCCTGGATTGGCAATCCATTGTGAATGAGTTCTCCATCCAGACCCGCAAGTTTTTTATAACTAGTTTGGGTATAGGTGGGTTTCCCGCCACCCCAGTTCAGATATGGCCATATGGAAATCTGTCTGAACCTGTGCCTCATGGGAACAACTGCCAAGCCATGTCTTCCCTGGACCAGAAACAAGCATCCTGGGACTGTTTTCTGGTTAATCAGCCATCACCAGCCAGGCTAGCTAGAACCCAGTGGCAAAGTGAACAAGGAATCCACGTCTGGGCATACCCTGCCAACTTAGGGCAAACAAAGCAAGCAAGGGGATGATGGACAGAGTGTTGAACCTTACAAGTACTTACCCCCCCCCTAGTCAACTGATCTGGGTTTAATCCATCATCATTGTTTAGCTCACTCCGCCACCCCAGTTCAGACATGGCCATATGCAAATCAATCTGACCATGTGCCACATGGGAACAGTCCAGCCCGAACTGCCAAGCCATGTCTTCCCTGGACCAGAAACTAGCATCCTTGGACCAGTTTCTACCAATCAGCCGTCATCAGCCAGGCTAGCTTGATTCCTTTGGCAAAGTGAGCAAGGACCCACGTCTAGGCATACGTCTGGGCCACGCCTGAGCATACCCTGCCAGCTAAGGAAGAACAAAGCAAAACCAATGGGGATGATGGATGGAGTGTTGAACATTGCAAGCACTCACCCCCAGTTTCCCATGCAGGCAGTGGCAATGAGGCACTGCACCCATCTACAGAGGGATCTCTGAGGAGTGCTTGTTTTCACGGGCAGCCTCGTGTGTCCCACTGACTCTGCACCACGTCTTTGTGGCACACAGTGAGTGAGCCTCTTAACTAATCATTTGCACCTGTACCAGAATGTGTAACAAAGCACAGATGCAGAAAGAAAGAGTTCCTCATTTGCATGGTTCACCTTACAAATGACTGAATGCCCTATTGAGATTGCATTTGCTCTACATGTGCAAACACACTATCTGTATTACAGAAGGGGTCACACAGGCATCTACGGCACCCTCTGAAATTCCAAAGTACACAGACGGAGCACAAACTAGTTGCTTACAAAATGAAGCTCTAACTCAGAGAAATATTGGGTTGAATGAAATAATTTTAATTACTACAGGCACATAAAAAAGACGTTGGGCACTGCGCTGAGGCATTAGAGCTCATCAAGATATGGTGTCATGTGTGTGTGTTTTGGGTTTATTTCATCAATTAGATGGAGTTCACACCACTCAGCGCAGCGAGCAAGAGAACCAGGTTCTGGTCTGGACAAATCCACTCCACTTTGGGAAATTCAACAGATAACAAACATGGGAATATAAAAATCTGAGCTAAGGCTTCTAAACCAAAGTATTGAATGAAAATGCTTCCACTGGTGCTATAAACCACAGCAGCGAAGTGTAGACCCTTCTCTAAGTCTGTGCACTCTCAGTCACAATGCTGTCAGAGGTTGTCAATGACTGAGTGAAACCCAGGAACAGGAGTTGCAGCACACAGGAAGGCATCAGTGCACTGTCATGTACATGATACAGAAGGGGTAGATTGAGAGGAAATGGAGACTGAGGGGTGGCTGGGGGGGGGGAGCTGGAGTTATATAGACCCAGAGAAAGGAACAGACGAGAACTTGGATTGCTGTAGAGGAAGGGGTCAGACTAAGAAGGGGGTCAGGGGATGAGTGGGAGCCAGGTTGAGTGTGGGCAATTCATGGGTGGACTCGTAGAGGGTCTGGCTGAGAGGACAAGCAAAAATGGGTGATTTAGAATGAAGAAGGGCGGGTGGGAGGAAGGGATAATGCCTAGTCCTGATATCAGTTAAATATCTGCTGCAGCACTCTGATTAGGTCGCTCTAAGGACCGATGTTGAGTGGTGGTTGAGTTCATACAGAATGATAAGGAGGCTGGAAGAAAGGGATGTTCATGAAAGGCATCCAGACAGGAAGGAGGGGAATACTATGTGCATCATCATGCTGAAAAGTGGGGAAAAGAGGAAGGTAGGCTGTGAGGAGGGACAGACTTACAATAGGGTCAAAAAAGTGGTGGCGAGACGGACACAACTTAGCAAGCTCATGGGGCTCTTGAGAAGAGGCCAGTACAAAAGTGGATTAACCTTAAAAAAAAGGGTGAGAGGCTGAACTGAACAGAACAGGCTGGGGGCAGGTTGAGCAAGGGCACACTGATGGAAAGACTGTGAAAGGATATTCTGATTGGGATGACTAGCAGCAGGTGAAGGCGAGTATATTGACATGCTAAGATTAGGGGTGGTGGGCCCAGGCTAGGCAGATGAGGCAGATTGAAAGTATGGGCAGGCTGAGAGGAGTTAAGCTTCAAGGAGGAAGGATGAGTCAGGGACATTGTATCAGGATTAAGGCTATACCCCCAGAGCAAAACATGCAAAGGCTCCGTATCAGTGGCATAAGATCCCTGCCGTTCTCAAGTTAGGTTTCCATAGTACAACCCCTAGAAAACGTGGATGGTTTTGAAAATGCACATTGGATTTTGCTTTTAATAAGAACAACTGCAGCAGTTATCTCCTAGTATTACTGCCTTGGGCAATGATCAACAGGATGAAAGTATGGGCAACAGCAAGACAAAAGTTCATATCAAATTTAAAACAAACAGATTATCAACATGAATTGCTGAAACACACGAGAAATGGTTATGTTATGTTATGTTATGTTATGTTGTGTTATGGTGTGTTATGTTAATGATAGTTGATTACTGTTCACCTCCCTCAAAATGACATGTTATCAATAAGGGTTGATGTATTTAGATTATTTAACTGAATTTGGTTCTGTTCACATAGCAATAATGTTTTTTTCTAGTGAGTGGTTTGTGTATGTATGATTGGCTGAACAGGAAGAGGTGAGGTAGCATGAGAAGTGGGTCAAATGGTTTATAAACTGCCACTCATCTTTTTGCCAATAAAGGGAGCTAATATGTAAGGCACTGTGGAGTATGTAAAGTAGTACTTATGTAGTACTCTTATTTTATCTTACATGACTTTGTGAATTGGCCAACAAATATCTAAAATGAGAGTAAAATGAAAACATTTGGGGAATACCGATATACAGTTAGTAGACATAGAACGAGTTCGATGTTTTGGGCCAAACACAGGTAAGAGTGCATAAAATAATACTCCTGCAGTGCTACTGTTTGTTCTCTTACATGGTCTGTGAATCAAATACAAAGCCATCATTTGAATTTAAATATAAGGATCCTTCTCTGTACCTATCACACACCCTAGGCTGAATATAGCAGCTCACTGGGATCATCAATGTCAAACATGTGTCATGAGATAGGCCTGGTTTTAGGGCCCTTAACTGAGACATATTGTGGTCCCTAGTTTTGATGTACTAGGAAATTCTATGGAGCTATTAAAGCTTGCCGGGTGGAGACCACCCATCTGTGAGTGAGAGTCAAGACCATTGAGAGGTTCACACAAATTGTGGAATTTTGTACCATCCTGCCAGCGATATTCACCCCTCCATTGAAAGATTGCCACTCATACTGAGACTTTGGGACACCTATATTTGAGATTTATGCCTAATGAGAGTTTCACACTGCTGGGGAGTGAAACTGCATCATCCTTCTGTGAGTGAGATGTTTGTCTAGTGACTGACAGACTCACACTGATTGAGATTCAGTGCCACTCTTCTGTGAGTGAGATCCACACCTAGGGGGAGAGTCACAGACAGTGATTAAAACTAGGTACCACTTGTTTACAATGGATATTTGTGCCCAATGAAAGCATCACACTGACAATGGGTAAGAATGAGTACCATTTTTCAATGCATCAGATTTCAACCTAGTGGGAGCTTCACTCTCTCAATGAATGAGACTCAATACTGCCCGTTTATGAGTGATATTTACATCCAGTGAGAGTTTCACCCCCTTGGGGAGTGAGTTGCTGCACTCTCTTGTCTGATGAGATTCACACCCTGTGACAGTTTCACAGTTCAAGTTAGTAGGATTCTGTACCACCCTTTAGTGATTAATATTCACTCCCTATGAGCGATTCACAATCATGAAGAGAGAGTCTTAGCGCTATTCTATGAGTGAGATTTTTTTTGAAAGGGTTAATTAAAAAGCAAACAAGCAGTGTTTTAAGTTGGATGAAAAAGTAGAAGGGTCTGTAAAAGAGGACTGGCTGAAGGTGCAAATCGGAATCTTTTTAAGGCGCATGCCTTATGTAGTTAAAGGGTATATTCATGAAAGAGTTGCGCCGCCCTTGCACCACTCACTGGGGTGCAAGAGCGATGCAACTCTTAAGTTTGATTTATCAAGCCATGCAAGGCCACCTTTATTGCACCTGCATGACTTGGTAAATCTAGAGTAAAGCAACGCAGTGCAATTCACTGCGTTGTATCACTCTGTCGCGAGGAGGCATTCCATGGGTGGAGATTGGGTGTTTCCATGCATCCAGCCATGGAGTTTGGCACATTCCCAGAGATACCAACACTTGTAAACCTTAGAATGTGTCAAAACCCCCATGGAAGTCGTACCTAGGAGCAATATCTTTGTTTCTCCTCATTATGTCCTCTTTCTATGTGCCCTGCATTCTGCAGAACACATAGAAAGAGGCAATGCCTTAGAGGATTGATTTTGTGCTGGAAGGTGGCCCTTCCTGCACAAAAACAGTCCTGCTTACAATGCAGGCACCCTTTCACCATGGTGCAAGGTTGCCTGTGTTGGACCTAGGCAGCCAAATGGGTGCCAGTGCAACAAAAGGACAGGAATGTGTTGTCTTATGTTAAATACAACACATTCATTCCCTTTCCCTTTCATGCAGCCCAGAGCAGCAAGGTGGCTGAAAGGTACATAAATATGCTGCTAAGTGTGTAGTTTAAAACATACAAAAGAAAATCCTACTCTTTACACAACATGCCATCTGAACAGTATTTAAACCTTACTAAAGTCTGTGGAAGCAGCAGTGGCCCTCTTAGTGTCTCAGACTCATCCCCTCACAGCACTTTCTTCTACAGTATCCCACTGATAAACACTTGCATCTTTCTCCCACTACCTCTTTCCCAAATCCTCCATATACAGATCTCACAGTTTCCCACACATACGATTGGTACATAGGTGACAATCGCTCTGTGCGCTCGACAGCGAGGCTAAGGATTGCATGCGGATGTAGTATGCAAGTTCTTTGTGACCCGCTGACAGACACTGAGAAACTTGCACTGCCTTCTCAAAAATATTCTGAGCTTTCAACTGTGCCCCTTATAACCTCGGCCCAACAACCTGAACTTACTCAGACACCTGAGGCGACTCAGTGCAAATAATGCACTATACAAGAATCCTATGTTGCATGAAAAAAACTACAAGCACATACTGAAGAAATACAAACAGGGATTGCATCGCTGGCATGGTTTACAGTAAGGCTTTTTATACTTCTTTTAAAATTGATCAGTGTTTTTGCAAATACAGTGAAGGACATGAATACAGAGCCCAGATAGGGAGCTTCTTCGAAGCCAGTTTTTAGGTTTTACCTGCACAGTTCTTGTGCTGTGTTGTGAAATATATTGTAGTTAATATTTATTGGCTCAAACCTCTTTGTAACCGCTGGCTCAAACCTCTTTGTAGACAATTGGGAACTCGCCAGCATACGGTGGCCTTAAGGATTTTATTAACTGACACTTCCTCCCTCATAGTTTGTGGCGTTTCCAAATTTTTAAAATGGGCATGGTTGATCCGCTTAAAAAGACTGTCTATTTCAATGTAATTCTTTTTTAACTAATTTATTAGATGTTATTATTATTATTATTATTATTTATTTTTGTAGAGCGCGTAGTCACCCTGAGGTATCCCAGCGCTAGGAACCCTATCTCTGCAGTTCGGCAGGCCGAGGGTAAAGCGAAAGGGTAGGGGGTAGAAGATCAGTGTTATGGGTAAGCATGAATCATTGGGGGAACAGATGAGTCTTGAGCCGCTTCCTGAAGTGAAGGTATTGTGGTTCGAGCCGCAGGTCGCGGGGGAGCGAGTTCCAAAGGCGTGCAGTTTGGACTGAGAACCGTCTTCCTCCTGAGCGAGCTTTCTTGAATCTGGGGGTGGTGATGAAATTTTCTGTGTCCGAACGGAGGGATCTTGTGGATTTATAGGGTGTGATGAGTTTACTAAGGACGGGGGGGCCTTGATTTTGTAGTAGTTTGTGGGCTAGGCACAAGGCCTTGAATTTGACCCGCTCCCTTATGGGAAGCCAGTGGAGGATTTTTAGAGCAGGTTTAGCGGAGGTTCTGGCAGGGGTATTTGTGATAATCCGGGCCGCAGTATTCTGGATTCTCTGAAGCTTGTTAAGGGTCGCTTCAGGAGCGCCTAGATAAATCACATTGCTGTAATCCAGCCTCGAAAGTATTAGGCCTTGAATTAGCAATTTTTGGGAATTGAAGGGCAAGAGGGGCAGGACTTTCCTTAGAGATTTAAGGAGCCCGAAGCAGGTCCCGGCTACTTTCTTTGCCTGCACCGTGAATGAGAGGTCAGTGTCAAGCCACACCCCCAGACTTTTTACCTCTTCTTTTGGATCAGGGGGAGGGCCCAGACAGGCTGGCCAGATGTTCAGGGAGAGTGTGAGCCCTTTCGGGCCGAGGAGCAGAACTTCAGTTTTTGTCCCGTTTAGTTTTAGGGCTGAGTTATTCATCCAGCAGTGGACCTGCGTAAGGCAGTTAAATAAGTCTGCTGATTGTTGTCTGGGGTGAGACAGAGACACCACTAGTTGTGTGTCGTCAGCATAGCTGACGACGCTCACTCCGAATGGGGTGATGACCTCCTCCAATGTGGACATATAGATATTAAATAATGTGGGGCTCAGGGAGGAGCCCTGAGGCACACCACATTGGAGGGGAATTTCGGAGGAGCAGGCGTTCTTCTCCCAGATCTGATAGGTCCGTTGATCTAGAAAGGATGAGAGCCAGGATAGGGCCGAGCTTTCCACACCAATTCTCTTAAGTCTTTTGATGAGCAGTTGGTGGTTGACGGTATCGAATGCCGCACTTAGGTCGAGGAGGATCACTGCCACTGAACCTCCTCCGTCCAATAGTGCTCTGGCTTCCTCTACCGCTGCCAGGAGGGCGATATCCGTGCCCTGCCCTGGACGGAAGCCCGTCTGGAAACTTTTTAGCTTGTTATTGACCTCCAGGAACTGAGAGAGTTTCTTATTGACGAGTTTTTCAGCAATCTTGCTGACTCCTGGGAGTAGGGAGATGGGCCTGTAATTAGCCAGATTTTCGGGGTCGAGGGAAGGTTTCTTTAGTAGAGCTTTTACGACGGCCATCTTCCAGCTCGGGGGTACAACTCCCTGTTGGAGTGAGGCGTTGGTCAGAAAAGTCAGAGGGGGATAATCGTGGGGGCTACCTCCTTGAGGATCCGGAGTGGGGCGGGGTCTCTGGGCGATCCGCTCTTTATGGATTGTAGCGTGTTTCCTACTTCTTCAGTTGTGACTTGACCCCAAGAAGAGAGACAGATAGGTGTTAGGGAGTACGGGAGAACGTTTTCTTCCCATGGATTCGCGAGGGGGATTGAATCAAGAATAGTCTGAATTTTGTCATGGAAGAAATTAGCCAATTGTTGGCATTTTTCCTGATCAGCTTTAGGATCCGTGGGGTGTCTCGGTCCCGGTTCGGGGGTTTTCAGAAGCTCTTTAAGGATGGTGTAGGATTCCTTACTGGAGCATCCCACTTTTTCTATTCTCTCCTGCAAGAAGGCGCTTTTAGTTTTTCGAATAGCGGTTTTATAGATTTTATACATAGAATTCTTTTATCCTACCTCTTTTTAACTTGTAACAGTTCTTTTTACGATGTGCTGTTTTATATACCTTTGTAATGCTTTTATGATATCTGCATATCGAAATAAAGCTATCAACCAACCATATATATTAAAAGGGGCTTCTCTTATCAGTTCCCAAGGCCAAAGTACTCATCCAAATCTGCTTTAGTGGGTGTATCTTTATTTCCTACATTAAGGCTGTACAGCATGCATTGTTTACAGATACTTATCTTCCCCTGGCTGCTTGCATGTAAGAAACATATCTTCTACTAAAGCTATTCACTGTCCAGACTTCAGGGACTGATAAACTATAAGACGAGATCTCTTCCCAGGGAAAAGGCAAACAGCTTCTAGCAGTATGCGGGAATGCTTGCTTTTTTTAACTTTGTTATGTAAAGGAGATGCTTTCACCTTAGAAGGTTTGTGGCATTTCCTATCCTTGCATCAGTACCTTTGTATGCATTATCAGATCAATGTTACCACTATACAGGCAGTCACAATTGCAGTTAAAAGGTGCTTGATTTAAATGGCACAGCAGGTGTAGTGGCACCTGGGCCAAAAGTTATCATAACTCCACTAAACACCAAATATCACTATATTTTACTACTAAACAGGCAGTCATAAGTGCAGTTATCTAGCAGACACTAGGGCTATTAATTCAATAGTGCAGCAAGTGTAGTGGCACTGGGATCAAAAGCTCTAGGACCCCACCAAACACCGATTATTGCTATATTTTACAACTAAACAGGCAGTCACCAGTGCAATTATCTTTCAGGCATTAGGGTTATGATTTGAATGATGCAGGAGGTGCAGTGACACCAGCCCCAAACGTCGTCATAACTCCTCTAAACACTAAATAATGGTAATTTTAATACTAAACAGGCAGTCACAATTGCAGTGACTTTCCTTTAAAAGGGGCATCATTTGAATGGTGCAGCAGGTGCAGTGTCACTGGGGCCAAAAGCTCTAGGTGTCCCACTAAACACAGAATATTGCTAAATTTTACTACTGAACAACTCAGTCACAAGTCCAGTTATCTAGCAGGTTACAGGGTTATAATTTCAATGGTGCAGCAGGTGCAATGACACCAGGACCAATGTTTTAGGCACACCATTAAACACCTAGTGTTGCACTGGAACCAAAAGCTCTTAGTGCCCCATTGAACACCGATTATTGCTATATTTTAAACGTAAACAGGCAGTCACAAGGGCAGTCACCTTGCAGACAACAGGGTCATGATTTGAATGGTGAAGCAGGTGCAGTGGCACCGGGCCAACAGTTGTCATAACTCAAGTAAACACCTAATATTGCACTGGAACCAAAAGCTCTAAGCACCCCACTGGGCACCGATTATTGTTATATTTTACAGCTAAACAGGCAGTCACAAGACCAGTACGCTTGCAGGCAACATGATTATGATTTAATTGGTGCAGCAGGTGCAGTGGTCCCAGGCCCAAAAGTTGTCAGATCTCCTCTTAATACCTAATATTGCTCTATTTTACACCTAATCAGGCCCTCATAAGGGCAGTTATCTAGCAAGCACTAAGGTCATGGCTTTAATATTGCAGCAGGTGCAGTTTCACCGGGACCAAAAGCTCCAGTCACCCCACTATACACCAGTTATTGCTATATGATAAATAGGCAGTCACACGTGCAGTTATATTCAGGTACTAGGGTCATAATTTGAGGGGTGCAGCTGGTGCAGTAGCACCGGGCTGAAACGTTGTCAGAACTTTTCTAAACACATAATTGCTATAATTTACTACTAAACAGGCAGCCACAATTGCAGTTACCTTGCCATTAAAAGGAGCATAATTTGAATGGTGCAGCTGGTGCAGTGGCACTAGGGCCAGAAGGTCCAGGCACCCCACAAAACACTCATTATTGCTTTATTTTACAATGAAACAGGCAGCCACAAATGACATTATCTTGCAGGCAACAGGATCATTATTTGAATGGTATGGCAGGTGCAGTGGCACCGGGCCAAAAAGTTGTCAGAACGCCTCTAAAGACTTAATTATTGCTATATCTTATTAAAGGCAGTCATCATCATCTTCATAATAACGTTATTCAGTTTTATGCAAACCATAAAAGTATACATTAATAATAAATAACAATCAAATATGAAAGTATATGCTTTCATAAATTCCAGATAAAATACAACATACATATAAAATCTCCATAGCATAGAACTATTTAAGAGAACTACATACAATAATCTCACAAATAATTAATGTGCTCTGTGTGGTACATGAATAATAATCATGTAGAGAGTTCTCTCACAGGGCAAACATCTGCTTTAATATTGGTTTTAGTACGACCCTAATGATGAAAAATGATTAACAAAAATAAACCTCTTCACCAATCTAGGTCATAAACTTCTGTCACCTAAACCAGATATTGAATAAAAAGCAGCTCACAGGAAAGACAATAGGATTGGTTGTATCGGTCCTCAGAATCCTGACAGCAACCCAATAATGTCTGGTTGCCAGATTTTGACTAATTGGTCAGTTCCACCTTCTTAGAGTGAACTGGTATTCAGTACAAAAAAACAAAATGTGTGTGTCGGTCTCTGGGGCTGTACCACACACACAGCAAACAACTGAAACTTTTTCGGGGACCCTTGTACTAATACATCTTAATGATAAACAACTGAAACGAAATCTCAAGTACAGAAGTTTTGCTTGTGGAGACGAATCAGATCTAAAAAAGGCTCAAACCTTGGTTATGACTTAAAACTGAGGACCTGAGTGACTGACTAGGCGCCCAACGGTCGTACTCGTGGCATACCGATCAGCCACATAAGCCCAGTACTTAGCTTTTACGCTTACTATACCTTTTTACTACTCCTCTGGGGACAGTCCCAAAGGCTGGCCAATCCCAAAGATCTACACCAAGTTGCAACATAAAGTAGCCATGGGACCCATTTAGCACCACTGCTCTTTAGGACTTCATTCTGTAGTCACTTAGCTCCGGCAGTCACAACTGCAGTTACCTTGCAGTTAAAAGGGGCTTGCTTTGAATGGTGCAACAGGTGCAGCGGCACCAGTGCCACAAGCTTTAGGGGCCCCACTAAACTCAGAATATTGCTAACTTTTACTACTAAACAGACAGTCACAAGTGCAGTTACCTTACAGGCAAAATGGCCATGATTTGAATATTGAAGCAGGTGCAGTGGCACCTGTGCCAAAAGTTGTCATAATTCCTCTAAATTATAAGTATTTTTATATTTTACTACTAAACAGGCAGTCACAAATGTAGTTTTCTTGCAGGCCTTGGCAACGAGCACAAAAGTTATCATAACTCCTCTAAATACAAAATATTGCTATTACATCAATTAATTCTATTATTTCTCTATTTCCTTGAATTTTTCAACAAATTGCTATTACTTACCCCCACTTTACCTCTAGTAACAGCGCAATATATCAAATTTTTGTACGTAAACAAGTCATAACACTTTAACAGGCATTCTGTAACATATATTGTACAAGTACTGAACAAGTTTAACTTACAACAAAAAATTGCTTATTGTTAATCAGATAGGCGAACCCTAATTCATTTACAAATTCTTGTTAATTACTGCCAGAGGCATGACCTGGCCCACTTAAACTCCTACAACATTATCAGTTATTGAACAAAATCTAAACATAGTACAATACATGTATTTTTTATTGGTACATCAACACACACCATCGCTATGAACTATGCGTTTGGCACCACCCCTAAAGCTGTCAAAATTAGATATTTTGTCGCTATTTGCATGATTGCGAGCCAAATTGTGCTTAGTGTCGGTTGGTTGGCCAGCCGCCGCTAAATAGCTGAACATATGTGACGTCACGATTTAAACGGCAGCAGGTAAAATAGCCTCAGAGATTGGTGCTGAAATGTTAGTATTAAGGCTAGTATCAACAAGCACTGGCGTTGCCAATAGGTTTCGCATTTGGAAAGTTGGAGCTATTGGTTTTGTAAATGACATTTTATATTTATATATCGTTATTGGCATTGTCAATAACAATATATAAATATAAATTGTCATTTACAAAACCAATAGCTCCAACTTTCCAAATGCGAAACCTATTGGCAATGCCAGTGCTTGTTTTTAGTTAAGTCATGTGAGAATATACTAAATACAATTTCATTTTTCCTTGACCCAAATATAAACATGTGCAAATTAAATACATTAAAAAGGGATATATATTCAAGAACAACTGTTAAAACTATCTTAACACCGAGATTCCTAATTGTTAAACAAAGGCACAAAAACAAACTTTTAAGACAATCTAGGGGTTGGCAGTGCAGACGCCGTGAGTGGCGATTTACTGCAGAATTTACACTTCCAAACCCTTTTTCACGATCGATTTCTTTTTGTTAAAATTACATCGTTTGTTCCAAGAATCCGTGTGTTTTCACAAAACGTGTTTTTGCTGACTGATTTTAAGAGAATGGGTTTGTGTTGTTTGGAATTGACTCGTTTTTTTAATCATAAATTCGTTCGTGATTGTCACTTCCTCGAGTTGAGTATTTTCGGCTGGTGGGAGGACTGGGAGTGGAGTGGCGGGGTGGGGGGGGAGATGGGGGGTAGAGGGGAGTGTAGGTTGTGAGCCAAGACCGTCACTGTCTAAAATATGACGAGTTCGCTTACGGGCGGGTGCGGTTCGTTCGAACACCATCTCACTGCAAGGGAAGGCGAACAAGTAAACCTGCATTTTATTTAATTATTGGTTATCGGACACATCATTGATCTAGTCCCTTCGCACAAGGTGGCTGGTATCTTACCTTTTATACGTTGGCAGACTATTTGTTTAGTAGCAAGCAGCCCGAAACATGTAGTTTAAGTTAAATGGCCTCGCAATGCTGGCAAATGGCCGGAGGGAAGCCGGATGGGGGCGGGAGAGCCTGGTGGGGGGGCGGGAATGCGAGTGAGGGGAGGAGAAGTGTGGCAGGCGGATTAGGGAGATGCGCGGAGGGAAGCCGGATGGGGGCGGGAGAGCCTGGTGGGGGGGCGGGAATGCGAACGAGGGGAGGAGAAGTGTGGCAGGCGGATTAGGGAGATGCGCGTGCTTGTGTGGTCACGTCACCCGCTTTTGTGGTCACGTGACTCACATGCACTGTGAAAAAACCGCAGTGGTTTGACGAGTCGATGGAGCACTTGAATTCTCGCCTATTACATTCGCAAGCGAATGATAATAGGCGAAACCTAAAAAGCGTCACACAGAGGGCGTGTCGCTTCTTCTTACCTCTGATGAAAGCTGCTTTCCAACAGTGTCGGTCACATGAAGTTATGATGTTTCTAAATCCGGATAAATATGGAGTGAAGGTAAAAACAGGTTCACGCGAACAACCGAAAGAGGTACTCCGCCACCGACAGTCTGTACCGAGCGGTACTCAAACACCACCGACAGTCGGTGCGGAGAGGTACTCAACCACTGATAGTCCGTACCAAGTGGCGCTCAACCTCAGCGACAGTCTGCACCCAGAAGAGGCACTCGACCACCGACAGTCTGTACCGAGAGTTACTCAAACACCACCGACAGTCTGTACCGAGAGGCACTCAACCACCGACAGTCTGTACCGAGAGGTACTCAAACACCACCGACAGTCTGTACCGAGAGGCACTCAACCACCGACAGTCTGTACCGAGAGGTACTCAAACACCACCGGCAGTCTGTACCGAGAGGTACTCAACCTCCGACAGACAGTCTGTACCGAGAGGTAATCAACCTCCACCGATAGTCTGTACCAAGAGGCACTCAACCACCGACAGTCTGTATCTAGAGGCACTCAACCACCGACAGTCTGTACGGAGAGGTACTCAAACACCACCGACAGTCTGTACCGAGAGGCACTCAACCACCGACAGACAGTCTGCACTGAGAGGTAATCAACCTCCACCGATAGTCTGTACCAAGAGACACTCAACCACCGACAGTCTGTATCTAGAGGCACTCAACCACCGACAGTCTGTACCGAGAGGCACTCAACCACCGACAGTCTGTACCGAGAGCCACTCAACCACCGACAGTCTGTACCGAGAGCCACTCAACCACCGACAGACACTCTGTACCAGGAGGCACCCGAGCGAGACTTGCCCTGTGTCTCTCAGACGTGGTGAGAGGCAGGCAGCACTCAGGGTTCTGAACATCACAAAGAAAGGCACGTCACTCGTTCAGTGACGTCACAACTCCTGCACACATCATTCATCCACGCGCTGTACATATGAAAGGTGAGAGAGAGAGAGAGGTTTCTAGGGCACGGAATATCTTTAATGAACATTCTGTGACCCTTCTTCAGGAATGTTCGCTCTCCACAGCACTGGAGCTGTTGCTTATAGCACCTGTTTCTTTGCCGTTTTATATATCACTTTCAAATATGCACCTCAGCAGCGTCTAGAAGCTTCTCATGGAATCCATACTCCCAAACTTAATAAAGTATATGCAAAAAAAAAGATTGGTGGTTGGAACAATTTGAAAGATGAATGCACTTGGTTTTGGAAGTAAAGGATAAAGTGGCCGCAGTAGCACCACCTAGGATGAATGCACTCGGCTGCTGCCTTGGAAAGGACACCCCCCTCTGGTCGGAACACGGCATACGTCTTTTATGACACTTCCAACTCACCCCCTGCCCCCAAATGGCTCTGCATCTAAACACGACCCTTTCTCGTCCCACCTAAACTGACTGCAGCGCTGCTGGCATCCCAGATAGGAAGAGCGTGGATTTAAAGCCCCAGAGTGAAGGCGCTTCCAGGTCAGGAAAGGCCATCACATGTGTGAGATTTTAAGGGTTCTCGCAATTACATTTCAGACTGAGCCCAAACCATTGAACCATTCTAAGCAAAAGCCATGGCAGAGGAGACGGAAGGAAAATAACCCATATTTTAAAACTAACAAAAGCTTTCTTACTCAAGCTCACAACGTTCCTCCATACCATGGAAACCATTGCTTTCAAATAGTTTCAAGTAGCACGAACTCGGCCGAAGGTACGGAGCGCTTTTTGGCACCAGTTATATTATATAAGGACACATTCATTTTTTCGGTTTTTAGGCACAGAGATATTAAGGGATTTCCCTAGAGTCACAGGATTGTGGTATTGGGTTCCCAAGGCCTACATGTTCCGCAGAATACCCACTTACACCAAAAGAACTGTTGGCACGGAAACTGAAAAGTACAAAAGACAAGTTTATTAAGACCCCATGGGGTGGTGGTACATTCCTACAGCACCCTTCGGCAATGCAAGAAGTATCACACCGAACGTTGGTGCGAGTCCTTCTTTTATACAATTTACAGGTAATAAAAGGTAGGCGGTACAAGGTTACAGAGTTTAGGTACATATATGGTCATTTTTGGAACACAGCCAACTCATGGGAGGGGTTACAACTCCACTGGTCAGTTTTGGCGGAACATTCCTGAGAGGTGACTGGTCAGCGGGAACTGCGCATGTACAGGCTTGACCGTTACTAAAAATAGCCTGTTGCTGGGCAAACTCGAGTGGTCAGTGGCACGGACAAAGGACTAAAGGGCATGCTGACCACGAGGCCGCTCATTCCCTAAAATGGCCGCCGTAGCATACAAAATGGCGTTTTCAAATAAGGCCAAGTTAAGGGAAATAACGTGTAGCAAAGCTAAGCGCTAACCCGGCCATCGTCAAATTACGACAGACGACCCTTTTAGCGTTTAGCTGAAGCTACCTCATAGTGGACGTAGTCAGGATACTCATCTTCGATATCAATTGACATTATTTGAGCTACTTCTTTATAAAGCATCAATTCTTTTTGGGCAAGAGCTCGTCTAGATGGAATACAGGCTGATAAACACATAGAACATAATGCAGTGCCACATTGTATACATAAACACACAAAGAATAGTATCCCAACTATGACACATAAAATCGTCAGTAGCTTCCAGCCCCAAGTACTAAGCATTGACCAGAACCACCCCGAAAGGGTCCATGTACCATTGTCTGGGTGTATTTCAGCAGCAATTTTGTGGAGTTTGGAAATAGCACCATATACAGATGGTGAGTTATCAGGCACGTAAACACAACAGCTACTTCCGATAATTCTACATGCTCCCCCTCGATCAGCTAGAACCACATCAAGAACCATTCGGTTCTGAAGCGTAACAATTCTGGATATTTGAAGTTCTTCCGTTATATTTCCCAATGCGAAAGCGGTATCGTTAGCTACAGCCTCAACAACACGGGTCAGTCGTCGTATTTTCCGACTATTCAAAGCAGCCCCCACAAAGGAAAACAATCCCAAATTGAAATCTACATATTGTTGTAAGGCAGTATCGGTCTGGTCAATATCATCCTAGACCACAGCACGTCTAACTCTATTTAACACAAAGTCATGGTATAAAACATAATCATTATGGTACATTGGTGGGGCAATGAATACAGGGGGCAATACAAAAGAGATATAACATGTACCTAGCCATCCTAACGGGAGCTGATGATAGCCTTTATTACCACAAATGTAGTATGTATTTCGAGATGCCACAAATGATATGCCATTCGGACTGTCATATGTAAGTGTGGTGTTACATTCACTTTTTCCAACCGGGATTGTACCTTTATTGCGTATACAGAGATCAGCCTTAGTATCTATGACATTAATGACATGCGAGCTGGACAGGTTAATGTTCCGTTGGTTGCTATAAATTCGGGGTGCAGACACGTTTTCAGGGCGGTACTCTTCCCATTCGAATCGAGTACCCTCAGCTCGTGGACAGCCATCCCGATCATGATAACATATCTTGTTTAAACGGAAAAGCACCCCCCCCTTTTGTTGGCCATCGCAGAGTGAATAGAAGAGTATACCAGGCATTGCAGGAACCATTGTGGGAAAACGGGAGTGGGATGAGCGGTGTGCCCCCTTTCTTCTGATGCCCAGGCCACATCCCACACACCCAACAGTTAGAAGTGTTCGTCATATTATGAGTATGATGCAAGATTTGAATAAAGCTATTGTTCAAGTAAGTCTGTCGGTGCCGTTCTTCATGATAGGGTAAGGTGAAGTGAAAATGTTCAGATGGAGCCGGGGTAGTCGGCAGCAAATGTTCTCGTACAGGCACCACAAGTTCTACTACCCAGGCTATCACTGCTATCACCACAATTGTCAGTACGAACAAGACGGCACCAAGAATTCTCTTGTCTCGTGATGCAGAAGACGCCATAGTTCAAAAGTTCACAATGTCTCAAATACACAACTACAAAAAATAAAAACGTTAGTGCTGAGCTCCGAGGTAGCCGTTGTTTTCTTCTCCGGGGTCAAGACGGGTGTCGCTACTCTTGGCAGAACTGATCCCCCCCCTTGAGATTCCCGGCTTCCGTTGCACAAACCCCAGAGTGGTAACCAACCAGTCTCGCACCAAAAAAAAAAATCTTCCTCCTATCTGGGCCGCAGATCGTAGCGCCGTCGTCCAGAAACAGTGTGGTCCGGGAAGGCTCCCTCAAATTCGGCCGACGTCACAGCTGGGCTCTTTTCTCCGTCCAAGATATCTCTGTAGTCGGACAGCACAGTATGAGTCACCAGGTCCGGAGAGACACGACGGCAGTGAGTTGAATGCACCCACCGCTTCCTGTTGGTCACTCGCACAGCCGTTCGAGTTGCGAGCAGGACTTGCTCGGGGCCACGCCACCTCGGTTCCAAGCTGTTCGCTCTCTCAAACGACTTAATCATGACATAATCTCCAGGACGGAGATTATGAGCCTCTCCAATGGTATTGTCAGGGAGCGCTTCTCGAACCTGTTGGTTAAATGGAAAGTAAATTATTTGTTAATCGTGCCAAATAATCGTTCATCATTATACAAGGCACATCATGTAACAATCGCGGCTTAGGAACTCCCCATATATTCATAGGCCTTCCAAACACCACTTCATACGGTGTGAGTCCAGTTCGAGAGTGGGGCACTGATCTAATAGAGAGTAATGCTAGCGGCAAGGCATCCGGCCACTTCAATGACGTGGACGCCACAATCTTAGCCAGTTTCAATTTCAACGTAGCATTGTACCGCTCGACAAGACCTGCTGACCGAGGGTGGAACACAGCATGAAACTTCTGCTGGATCCCCAGCCCCTTTAGCACATACTCCACAATTTTCCCAACAAAATGAGGACCATTATCGCTCCACAAAAATTTGCAAACTCCAAATCGAGGGAAGTACTCTTTGAGCAGAACCTTTGCTGTTGTCAAAGCTGTATTATCTTTCGTGGGGAAGGCCTCAACCCATTTGCTAAAGGCACACACCACCACTAGGACATACTTAAGGTTATTGCAACGCTCAAGCTGGATGTAATCCATTTGAAGTACCTCGAATGGTGCGGAAGGTGGAACGAACCCTCCTTTCCGAGTATGCGTCCCTTTTGCAGGATTGTGCTGTAAACATATTAAACAAGTCTGCACTACTCTCTTTGCAGTATTGGCAATCTCAGGATGCTCCCAAACTCGTGTTAACAATCGAGTGATTGCAAGAGCCCCCACATGTGCTAACCCATGTGTCATCTGGACCATCGCTTGCAAGTAAGCTGCAGGCAATTTCCATCTCTCCATGTCCTTGCTCCTCCAACAACCCTCGTCATCCAGTACCCCTTCTGCTGCCCATGCTACAAATTCTGCTTCAGTCGCTGATTTTTGGATGTCTAGTATCTCTGCTCTAGCATCATGCCATCACTCGGCCTGCGACTTCGCTACATGCATGGGGGAGTCATTTCGAGACATAGCTGTTTGTCTTGCTATACTGTCTGCAAAGGCATTGCCTTGTCCCACTTTGTCAGTGACCTTTTTATGTGCACTGCATTTAATTATCGCTACTTTCTTTGGGCAAAGCAACGCGTTTAGGAGATCACGCACTAGTTCTCCGTGCATAATGTGTACTCCATGAGAGGTCAAAAACCCACGCTCTCTCCAGAGTAAACCGAAGTCATGCGCTACTCCGAAGGCGTACCGGCTGTCTGTGTAGATATTCACACATAGGCCAGCACTCAGTTCGCAAGCTCTTGTCAAGGCTATCAGCTCCGCTGCTTGGGCTAATTTCTGGGGTATTCGCGCTGTTTCTACCACCGTCTTAAGTGTCGTGATCGCATATGCTGCAGAGGTCGTGCCATCTGGCAGCCTCAAACACGATCCATCAACCCACAGTTCCCCATCCACATCTGGAAGTGGCATATCCTGTAAGTCGACATGACCCTTTGTTTGTTCCTCAGTCAGGAAAACACAATCATGATGTTTTTCCTCCTGGCCTTCTTCAACCGGATAAGGCAATAAAGTGTCAGGGTTCAGGGTAGCACATCTTTTCAGTGTAATGTGTGGCGCCAGGAGTGTGAGCTCATATCCTGTTAAGCGTGCACTCGTAAGATATTGAGTCTTTGTTTGATTTAACAGGGCATCTACTGCATGGGGAACTAGCACCAACAATTTGTGCGACAAAACTATTCCCTCACTCTGCCGTATAGCTACTGCTGTTGCTGCAACTGCTCGGAAGCACCCAGGTAACCCTCGTGCTACAGGATCAAGGATGGCTGAGAAGTACGCACATGGCCTCTGCTTGTCCCCGTGTGCCTGCACTAACACTGATAATGCGCACCCATCTTTCTCATGCACGTACAATGTGAAAATCTTTGTGTAATCTGGTGTGCCTAACACGGGTGCAGAGCAAAGGGCCTGTCTCAATTGTTCGAAAGCATTTTGACATTCATCTGTCCATTCAAGGGGCATTGGTGTAGTTTTGGACAGTAACGCTAACAATGGTTTTATAATGTGCGAAAACCCCATGATCCACTGTCTACAAAAGGACGTTACTCCTATGAAGGCGCGCACATCTCTCTGAGTGCGGGGGACTGGCGTATCTAGAATTGCTTGAATTCGATCTGATGTTAATGCACGCCCCTCCTTAGACAAAAGATGACCGAGGTAGGTCACCTTGGGTCTACAGTATTGCAGCTTTTTCTTAGAGACTTTATGGTTGTTCTGAGCCAAAAAGGAGAGCAAAGCAAGTGTACTCTCCTCTAAGTATGAGCGGAAAATCCGTTCCGCTCGCGGATTTTGCGAATTTTCGGTAAATTCGCGATCCGCGAACTCCCGCGAATTTACCGAGAATTCGCAAATCCGCGAGCGGCGGATTTTTCCGGGGGCAAAAGTTGAAGCCTGGCCTGTTGTAACTATTTTAGGATGGCGCCGGCAAGCTGCCAGCGCCATCCTAAAATAGTTACTAAGTTAGCTTCAACAGGAAGCTCTAATAGATAAAATAAAGCAGGTGCTCGATTTTATCTATTAGAGCTTCCTGTTGAAGCTAACTTAGTAACTATTTTAGGATGGCGCTGGCAGCTTGCCGGCGCCATCCTAAAATATTTACCATGCCCTTCCTGTGACTTCTTCACAATCTACCGTGGAAAATCAGCTGTGATGCTGGATAAAGGCTTTTGCATCCGTGACTTTCACGAGCGCAATACCCGTGCTGTTTCTGTGACCAGGAGCTTATTTATTTCTCTTCATCTGCTGAACTGATCTTTCTCTGACCTTTTATACACACTATGTGAACTCACATGGTAGCCCTGCCCGTTTGGCCCAGCCCACACACTCGCGGTTTGCACCGTCTTCCCGCCATTCACCCACTATGATGGACAGCACACTCAAGGGACCCCTGCTCCCTTCGGGGCGATTGCATAGTAACACACACATGGTCGCTCGAACTAGTTGATGCTCAAATTCAGTGACTCATTCATTAGCCCAAAAACAATCATGAGCGTCTTCGAGGCTGGACAGGTGTGCCTCTTCCCAAATCTACCGTGGAAAGTCAGCTGTGATGCTGGGTAGAGGGCGGCCTTTGCATGGTCGCTCGAACTAGTTGATGCTCAAAATCAGTGACTCATTCATTAGCCCAAAAACAATCATGAGCGTCTTCGAGGCAGGACAGGTGTGCCTCTTCCCAAATCTACTGTGGAAAATCAGCTGTGATGCTGGGTAGAGGCCTTTGCATCCTTGACTTTCATGAGCGCAATCCCCGTGCTGTTCCTGTGACCAGGAGCTTCTTTCTCTTCATATTATTGTGTTCGCACGGGTTGCTGCAAGTTCGCACGCGTTTTGTACAATTTCGCAATTTGCGAAATTGTACAAAACCCTCGCGAACTTGCAGAAACCCGTGCGAACATAAAAAAAAAAATTCCGCAAATTCGCGAGAATTCGCGGATTTTGCGGATTGCGAGTTCGCAAATCCGCAAAATCCGCGAACGCGAGATCCGCAAAATTCGCCCATGCTTACTCTCCTCACATTGTGCATAAGTGTCTGCAGCCAACAGGAGGTCATCAACATACTGTATAAGGGCTACTCCGGATTGCAATTCAAAAGAGTCAAGCTGTCTTTTCAAAGCCTGGCTATAGATGCTGGGACTCTCAGTGTAGCCTTGGGGAACACGACAAAATCTAGACGACTTATTATTTAACGTAAAGCCAAATAAGTATCTGCTGTCGGGATGAATGGGAATGGAAAAGAATGCATTTTTAAGGTCAATAACAGAAAAGGTCGTTGCTGTTGGGGGGACCAATGTAAGCAATGTCGTGATGTCATACACCACCGGGTATTGGGAAATGACAATTTTGTTAATTTCTCTCAAATCAATAATAAATCGATAGACTTTGTTGTCAGTGTCTTTCTTAAGGATCGGAAGAATAGGGCTGTTACAAATATTGTAAGGAACCTCCTCCACTACTCCCGCCATGATCAAATCCTGAACGATGTGTGTCAGGGCAATTTCACCTTCCCTAGAAATCTTGTACTGTGATACTCGTGGCAAAAGTGCTCCCTCCTTGTCAGTAATTCGAATAGGTGGAATAAGCATCTGTCCCACATCCGTATCTGAGGTCGCCCACAACGTGTGCGGGAGAGAGGCTAATGCTTCAATTTCCTTCACTGTACAAAATCTGTCTGAATCTGGGTAATTGTCATTCAAAATAACCCGCACTCCTTCAGGAGCGCAGCGTATTGTTGCTCAAAAGCATTTGAGCAGATCAATGCCCATAATGTTATCTGGAGTGTGAGGCGACAACAAAAATGGACAAAAACTGAAAAATTTGTCAATGCAAAGTGCAAGAGGTTGTGATAGTGGGCTAGGAGAGGGTGTGCCATCAAACCCTATACATGGTATCGTTTCGCCAGACAGGGGAGCCCTTGGAACCAAGTTTTTGGACAAAGCACTACGAGTAGCTCCTGTGTCAACTAAAAACTGATCAGTAGAACCCAAAATGCCCGCTGATACATATGGACCTCTTTGATCTACTGGCACTTCAACTGATTCCGTACCCCATCCTACGCAGTCCTATGCATGCACATAATCCTGATGCTCCACACTCTCACCCTCCGATATCTGATATTGATTTCGTCTATCAAAAGTATTTCGTTCATCCTGACCACGACCCCTCGCCTCAAACCTACCACGATCACTTCCACCACCTCTCGCTCCCGAATAACTATTCCTCGACCTTCCACCTCCTCGACCACGCTGACTACGTTGCTCACGAAGCACCGGACAATCTTCAGCCCAATGCCCAAACTCTTTGCAATATGCACATTGGTCCTCAGCAATGTCGGTACGACCGTACGACATATTACCCCCTACTCGCCTGCCTCTATCATTCCCTCTGGATTGCGCCCCGCGAACCTGCGCCAACATCACCTTCGTTTTCAATTCCTTCGTTTTCTTATCTACACTTTCTTTAGCCTCTAATTCCTGCCGCTCATAATACTGAGCCATAGTTAACAAAGACGCAGGGGTCGCCGTGGTCCAGGAACTTTCACTCGTTTTAACCGCTTTGCAATCTCCGGTAGGAGATTAGCCACATACTTATCAACAAACAGATGCCTACCCGTATCCTCTGTTAACGATTGACCACTGTAATCATGAAATGCTTCTTCGAAACGTGTAAAGAAATCTGATACCGATTCATCTGGCTTTTGTTTGCACGAAGCTAGCATAGTCCAATCGATCTTTTTAGGAGGAACAAGCGTTTTTAGTTTGTTCAAAATAGCCGCTGGGAGTTCTAAAATTAAGTCACATGGTTTGCATGCAGGTTCCCTGTCTAAGTCAGCCTGGCTTATGTCTTTCCAAGTTGCCCCAAACATCGTTTGATCATTAGTCTTACGAATCGACCTCCACATATCAGGCGGAAGAATTAACCCAAAGAAGAGATCTATATCAACAAGAGTCATAACACAAGAGGAAATGGCCCCCTCCACCCCTTCATAGAATGCGGCTGGATTTTTACGAAGATCAGGTAAAGCGTTTTTCAATGCCATAACATCTGCTCTGTTCCAAGGCGTATACACCCAATTATATATAAAATACCCCTTTGCATTTGCCGATGTTTTATCCTCATCCGTACCGGCCCCTTCGGGGGGAACATACAAAGGTGCAGCTTCACGCATAGGCATAACATGCACTTTAGAATTCTTATCTGAACCCAGGATAGAACACTGTTTGGACTGCTCCGTCGACCCCGGCACGGACTCCGTATCTTTTTTCCCTTCTTCCCGCAATCTGGACGCCTCATCCCGTAGCTGGAGCAGTCGTGTGAAAAGGTCATCAACATCTGCAAGAACAAATAAACCTTTATCCAAATTCTCACGATGGACCGACACAACCTTAGGTTCTAAGGTCTCTGAATGTTTACGAAATCGAGTAATAACTTTGTCTGCAAAAGTATTCAAAAAACACATCAATTCTCGTTCTGTCCATTTACTCCTTTCAGCTATAACTTCTGCCACAGTTATATGATTCAAATTTAATTTTCTAGCATAACTACGCAAATCCGCGGCTCTCTCCGCAGATAACCTGACACTCGATTTATCCTTCCCATCCGACTAATCCCGTTCTTCATCACCAGAATCTTCAGTCGGAGCCGTAGGCTGAACATACGGAGGCGGAGATCGATCTAATAACGAAAAATCATCAATTTCATTATTAAGGACAGGATAAAGCGGTCGTCGAATAGGAAATTGACCGGTCGTTTGCAAATTACGTTCCCGTGCTTCCCTCTCTTTCTTTTCCTGCGCCTCCTTTTCCTCAAGCTGTAAAGCTTTATCTCGAGCAGCATTGCGCTGCTCTTTGTCCGCCAAGGCAACTTCACGCTTCATACGTTCACGCACCGCTTTCTCCCACATTCGCACACAATCAAACATATTCTGTCTAGACCTGCGCTGAAAAAAACATTGCTCCACAAACTGAACCTTTCGCAAATCAAACGACCCATGTAGTGGCCATTGCAACTCGGGATCGGTTCTAGTGTATTTATGCCATAATTTACTGTACAGTATAGGGGGAAGGCCGAATTTCACATACATCTCACGATTGGGGGTTCCCTCTGGAGGAGCCGGCTGAGATTCCGCTAACCTAATTGTGGTACCATTTCCGAGACAGCACATCCCTCGGAGTGTGCTTAAAACAGGCATGTTCAAAAAGTACCACGAAAGCGTGATACCATAAAAAATGGCACTTACAATGATTCCCACAAATGTGCCGCTCAGAGTACAAACAAAGTAAGAGAAACATCTCTACATGCCTGCCTATGTGAAGTGCACTAAAATATATATTCAAAGTTCACAAAGTCAAAATGTTAGCTAACTCAAATCATAGTCACAATCATAGAACTTCAGTAAGCGTCTGTAGACTACCTTACCGATCACAAATCTTACCCAATCTCAAATATTCAGATTCCAACTGCCAAGGTCTTTAATCAAATCCGCCAAACGGGCACTGTACAGCAACGCAGACGATCAGGATCTCAGTTGGAGACCGGCGCCACCTGGAAGGTCAGATCAGAAGGAAGGGAAGAAAACACCGTGGGTGCCAAGACTCGGGTCACTCAGTGGCAGCGTACGCGTCCATGGCGAGTTTCCAATCCTTCGTCACGACCTCTCCTTCGGGCATCCAAGTCGCCGATGAGTCCCTTCGTGGTCGCCAATTTATGGTATTGGGTTCCCAAGGCCTACATGTTCCGCAGAATACCCACTTACACCAAAAGAACTGTTGGCACGGAAACTGAAAAGTACAAAAGACAAGTTTATTAAAACCCCATGGGGTGGTGGTACATTCCTACAGCACCCTTCGGCAATGCAAGAAGTATCACACCGAACGTTGGTGCGAGTCCTTCTTTTATACAATTTACAGGTAATAAAAGGTAGGCGGTACAAGGTTACAGAGTTTAGGTACATATATGGTCATTTTTGGAACACAGCCAACTCATGGGAGGGGTTACAACTCCACTGGTCAGTTTTGGCGGAACATTCCTGAGAGGTGACTGGTCAGCGGGAACTGCGCATGTACAGGCTTGACCGTTACTAAAAATAGCCTGTTGCTGGGCAAACTCGAGTGGTCAGCGGCACAGACAAAGGACTAAAGGGCATGCTGACCACGAGGCCGCTCATTCCCTAAAATGGCCGCCGTAGCATACAAAATGGCGTTTTCAAATAAGGCCAAGTTAAGGGAAATAACGTGTAGCAAAGCTAAGCGCTAACTCGGCCATCGTCAAATTACGACAGGATGACAAGTGGAGATGGGGAGTCAACAAATGAACAAGAGCCGAGCCAAGTGTCTGGCTCGGCTCTTAGAGCCCGTGTACGAGCAGAGCCCTGGAAATGTCTGCTGTGCAAATCATACGACAAACATCACCAAAAATATGATGTCTCTTCAAAGTTAAAATGTGTATTTATTTAACATGTGGAAGGTTTGACATTAGTACCTCATTTTTCATTTCATGAACTTTATTCAACAATTAAGTCATAAAAGTATACATTAAAAAATCAGTATTTTAAAATCCATTAAAATTCATACAATAAATATTAAAAAGAAATTAAACTACATAGACTGTTTGCCGAATATCAACTTACATGTTTAAAATCAATCTGATCAATATACAATTCTTTCAGAGGAATATTACACAGAAGCTCAGAGCTAAAACTAAATCATCATATGTCTGTCGCTATTTGTTTTGAACGAATTACCCAAGCCCATTTTAAGAACTTAGCCACAGCAAAAGCAATTGTGGGGGTTGTGTCTGTACATAAGATTCTAAGAGCCTCTTCATGCCTATATATCCCAAGCAATTTACATATAGGCTTGATCCACATCGTTCTGAGGGCAGTGTACATGGGACAGAAAAAGAGGAAATGGCTTATAGACTCTTGTTCCTCCCCACACTTTGGACATCTGTCATTACCATTTTTTCCTGCCCAAGTTGCTGTAAAAGACCTTACTGGGAGGGTGCCCACTCTGAGCTGAAAATAGAGCTTACAATCCAGCTGTTTCCCAATTATGTCCCAATAAGGCTCCAGAATCGGGTGGGCCTTAATATCCATGAAACGACCTGTCAAGTGCCGGGAGAGACCTTCTAACCTCTCTTCTGTAATCACCATCTCCCAGTACTTTTTTTAAAGAAAAGTTTTGGAGGGGAAAAGAGCGTTTTCCGGGTCTTCCCACAGTTCCCTCGATCCCAATATAAAAAGTAAAGACCGAATGGCCTTCAGCCAGATTATTTTTCAGGAGGAATCCTTATTCATTATCTCCCTCAGGCCCTGAGCATAGTGGCTTAGTTCTTCTGTAGTCCATATGCGGCGCCAGTAAAGTAGCGTCCGCAAAAGGGCGAGGTCCTGCACCGCCTTTTTTCCAAGGTCCCACATTAGTGGTGTTAACGGGGTTCTTACGGGAACGCTAGTAGCTTTTCGCAGTAATTCGTTCTCTGCTAGCGTCAATTTCCCTAGATCTTCAAAACCCCAAAGTTCGACTCCGTAAAGGGCCGAACTTAGGACCTTCATCCCATATACTTCTAATAATGGGCTAATGGGCTTTGTCAATGAAGACGTAATTTTGTTCAAGAGAATGCCTGCCTGCTGGCGATGTTTTAGAACTACAATGTCTAATTGTCTAGACCACCCCAGATCTCTCTGGAGTGTAACCCCCAGGTAAGTGAAGGCATCTGCCCGCTCCAGCGGAGAGCCATTCATATGTATCGCCCCTCTAAAAGGCCTGGCAATCCCATGAGCTTTACGGCCAGTAAGGACCATAAATGTTGTTTTTGCCGTGTTTATTTCTAAGCCCCTATCGAGACAAAAGTCTTCATAGCGCCGCAGCGCTTGCTGGAGCCCACTGGGTGTTTTTGAAATGATGAGGGTATCGTCTGCAAACATGAGGATCGGGACCCGCTCACCACACAACGCAGGGGCGTTGGTCGGGACCAGGGAGAGGAAATCTGCAACCCCATTCACGAAAAGCGAGAACAGGGTCGGTGCCAGGACGCAACCCTGCCTCACTCCCCGCTCTACAGGGAAGGGTTCCGTGGCCTCCCCCTGGCGACCCCACTGGACCCTAGCGAACGTACCCTCATGTAAGCGGATAATCAGGCTCAACAGTTCAGGTGGCATCCCCTGCCCCACAAGAACTTCCCATAATGTATTTCGTGGGACCAGGTCGAAAGCCGCCTTTAAATCAACAAAGACGGCAAACAAAGTACCCTTTTCCAGGACCACGGTACGCCAGTATAACATTATAAACCGGAAGACCTGGTATATGGTACTTGTTTTTGGGCGGAAGCAAGCCTGGAGGTGACTCAAAATATTGCCATTATCCATCCAGGTCTGGATTCTGCCCAAAACGAGCCGTCCCATGATTTTTTGTATGCAGTCAATTAGACTTATTGGTCTATAGTTGGCTGCGAGCGACTTGTCCCCCTTCCTAAACACCAGCACTATTTCAGCCCCTTTCCAAGATTTAGTTACATCCATACCTTGGGCTACGGCATTAGCCACATACAAAATGTAGACCCGCCATCGCCCTCTGTTGTTTAGAAATAAATCTGCAGGAACACAATCCATGCCAGTAGCACGACCCTCTGTGACTTGGTCTAAAGCCCTATCCACTTCCCCTAAATTAAAAACAAGCTCCTCATAAAAGTTTTAATCAAAAGAACCTTCGCTATTTTCAGAAGTGCTATTGGCGTATTGGGGCTTAAAATAGTCAACCCATGACATTTGGTCGACATTATTTTGCGGGTTCTCGCAGTGCCCTCCCCTGTCCCATTTAAAAATGTCCCAAAAAAGTTTGGGTTCTTTGCGTTACACGCCACTTTTAGATCCTGCCACATGCCCTCTTCCCATTCCCTTTTAGCTTTATATTGCTTAAGCCTATAGTTTGCTCTGGCCTGTTTTATAATATGCATATCTTTGGATTTTAAGGCTTGACCCAGCTCAACCCTGGCTTGGCGGCAAGATCCGTCATACCATCTCTCAGGTTTTTAGTTTGCGTTCTTCTTTTCCCTGAGCTACGTTTACAGAAATATGTTTTTAGTTTAGTGAAAACCTATTATGTACCTCCAACAGAAGATTAAGGGGAGATCCATTCAGGGTGGCTACCTCCATAGCCTCTAGGGCCCCTGCCATATCTTCCTCAAGATTGTCAATAATATCCTGTAGATCTGCAACTTGGCACCATTTGAGGTGGCGCTCATCATTTGCCAGAACTGAATCTGGAGGGGTATTACCCTCACAGGGATCATCCACTTTATGTGTACCCGGATTAAATATTGCAGTCAGGGGATTGTGGTCACTCTCAATACGAGTCACTACCTCCATATCAAGCAGAGTAGACCACATCTTCAAGGGGACAAGTAAATAATCAATATTACTTGCCCTGATGCCGTTGTCGAAAGTTTCTTTTCCCATTTTATCCGACAATGTGCGCCCATTGGCAGCTCGAAGCTCATTTTCAATGCAGAGGCCCTTTAACTGTATTGCGGCCTCCGTCCATTTTCTTATGGGTTTAGTGTCAAGCTGAGGAACACCCCACCTGGCATCCTCATCCTCTGTTAAGTGTATGTCATCCAAACCTAGGGGTTCAAAAGTAGTGTTAAAGTCACCGGCAATTAGTGACAATATATTGGGGGGGGGGTCGTATTATAGCACTGCACCGAAAATTACTTATGAAAAGTAAGAGTTTTTATACATGAACAATTATTGAAGGAAGAGGCAAAACAGCTGTCATATAAACTCTGTAGGTGGCCCAGATTTTTTGAGCAACCTTATAGTCTTTAAAATCAAATACAATATGTTTTTGTACAATTCATTTTCTGGACTCACATAGTTGAAGGTACTTTCTTACCCCATAATGAAACGAGCATTTGTAATGCAATCTGTCTCGCCTTTGGGACCGTATATGTATTTGGCTATGTAGCATATTAGCCTGGGTGCTGAAACATCTACTGTTCTTTAACATGGAGGGAAAGTAAGCACCAAACTGCGTGACACACCAGGTATGGGAATACATGGAGAGAAATATTGCCTTTCAGCGGAAAATGGTATAGTCCAAAGCTCCATTTTTAATATAAATTAAGGGCTTTCGTTGGTCATATCACTCAAAATACAAGATTTGAAAAAATACTGTTGTCTATGGGTGCTCCTGAAAGACAATTCCTATGGACTAGAATCTAGAGAATGCTAAAGTGTTTCTGGCATTTTACTAACCTCTGCTGGTCGTTTTCTATCAAGAAAGTTAAATCGAGGCAGTTGCCAGAAAATGAAAAAAAATAAAGTCCCTCAGCAGAAAGCAATTCTGGTATTTTACTGACCTCTACTGGTCGTTTTCTATCAAGACATTTAAATAGAGGCAGTTGAACAGAAAAAAAAGTCCCTACGCAGAAGCAGACAAGTCCTAGTGCTGATCTCCAGAACCCACAAAGTACATTTACATATAAGTATGTACTAAAGTATATACAAGAGGTCTTGAATGCTCGACCTAAACAAGCATTTGCAATGCAATAGGTCGCGCATTCAAGCCAGTTTGAGCTATTGGCATTGTAAATGACAATGCCTTTTATTTATGTTTTGGGTTTTAAAACATAAATAAAATGCAATGTCATTTACAATACTAATAGCTTAAACTCTCGCAAATTCCAGACCTATTGAATTGCAATAAAGGGAACTCTCTATCGCTTGTTAGATTGTAAATATCAGAGGAAAAGACTGGTCTGCAATGTCTTCAAACTAGTGATAAATAGTGCAGTGAAGAAGATGAGTAAGTGTTGTAAATTGCACAGACACAAAGTGTGAAGTGAGAGTTACATATGATCTGACCTATAAACACTAACCAAGCGTTTTAACACCTTTTGCTCTGTGATTAGACTGTCACAGCTCAGGAGGAAGAGGGGGAGGTGGGGCTACTGCCTGCCCTGTTCACGATTTGAGTGTGCAGTGCGGCATTGCGTAATGTCATTGCTTTCTTTGGCCTAATAAAAAACACTCCAGCTGTAGTAGGGTCCTGGCTACACCTACCGGTGCAGGGCGGGCAGTGCTTTATGGCAGGCATGGAGGGAGGGAGGGAAGGTCTCGGATGCAGCTCCGGCCTTGTACAGTGACCCTGCTATTACTAGTGAGCGAGTGGCACTGAGGTGGTGGTATTGGTAGCGGTGGTATTGGTGGTGCCAGTATTGGTGGTGCTGGCATTGGTGGTGGTGGTATTGGTGGTGGTATTGGTGGTTGCGATATTGGTGGTGGTGGCATTGGTATTAGTGGTATTGGTGGTGGTGGTATTGGTATTGGCATTGGTATTGGTATTAGTGGCGGTATTGGTATTGGTGATGGTTTTGGTATTGCTGGTTGTGGTGTTGGTGTTGGTATAGGTGGTGATATTGGTGGTGGGGTATTTATTGGTGGTGGTGGTGGTATTGGTGGTGGTAGTGGTATTGGAGGTATTAGCAGTGGTGGTGGGATTGGAGGTGGTCGTATTGGTGGTGGTGGTCTTGGTGTTTTGGTGGTGGTGGTATTGGTGATAGTGGTTTTGGAGGTGGTTGTGGTATTGGTGGTGGTGGTGATGGTGGTATTGGTGGTGGTGGTGTTGGTGGAATTTGTAGCGATATTGGTGGTATTGGTGGTGGGGTGGTATTGGTGGTGGTAGTGGTTGTATTGGTGGTGGTGGTGGTATTGGTAGTGGTGGTGGTAATGTTGGTGGTGGTGGTGGTATTAGTGGTATTGCTGGTGGTATTAGGGATGGTATTGTGGTGATGGTATTGGTGGTAGTGGTGGTGGTATTGGTGGTGATGGTGGCATTGGTGGTGGTGGTGATGGTGTTAATGGTGGTATTGGTGGTGGCGGTATTGGTGGTGGTGGTATTGGTGGTGGTAATGGTGTTGGTGGTATTGGTGGTAGTGATACTGATGGTAGTGGTGGTCTTAGTGGTGGCATTGGTGGTGGTATTGGTGGTGATGGTGGGATTGGTGGTGGTGATATTGGTGGTGGTAGTGGTATTGTTGGTGGTGGTATTTGTGGTGGTATTGGTGGTGGTGGTATTGGTGGTGATGGTGGTATTGGTGATGATGTGGTATTGGTGGGTGGTGGGGGGCATTGGTGGTGGTGTATTAGTGGTGGGGCTATTGGTGGTGGCATTGGTAGTTGTGGTGGTATTGGTGGTATTGTTGGCATTGGTGGTGGTATTGTTGGTGGTGGTGGTGGTATTGGTGGTGGTGGTATTGGTGGTGGTGGAGGTGGTGGTATTGGTGGTTGTAGTTTTGGTGGTTGTGGTATAGGTGTGGTATTGGTGGAGGTGGATGTATTGGTGGTGGTGGTATTAGTGTTGGTGGTAGTGATATTGGTGGTGGTGGTATTTGTGGTGGTGATAGTGGTGGTGGTGGTTGTAGTGGTGGTATTGATGCTGGAGGTGGTATTGGGGGTGGTAGTGGTTATGTTGGTGGTGGTCCTATTGGTGGTATTGGTGGTGGTATTGGTGGCAGTGGTATTGGTGTGGGCGTCATTGGTGGTGTTGGTATTGGTGGTGGTTGTGGTGGTGGTAGTGGTGGTGGTAGTGGCATTAGTTGTGGTATTCGTGGTGGTGGTATAAGTGGGGGTGGTGGTGGTAGTTTTGGTGGTATTAGTGGTGGTGCAATTCATGGTGGTGGTATTCGTGTTGGTATTGGCAGTAGTGGTGGAATTGGTGGTATTCATGGTGGTATTAGTGGGCGTGGGAGTCGTGGTGGTAGTGGTATTGGTGTTGGTGGTCGTGGTATTGGTGGTGTTGATGGTGGTATTGGTGTTGGTGGAGGTGGTGGTATTGATGGTGTTGGTATTGGTGGTGGTATTGGTGGTGGCTGTATTGGTATTGGTGGTGGTGATAGTGGCATTGGTTTTGGAGCTATTGGTGGTGGTGGTTAAGGGTGGGCGTAAAATCCGTTTCGCGGGCGAATTTGCGGATTTTCCGCGATTTCGCGATCCCCGAATCTCGCGAAATCGCGGTAAAATCCCCGAATCAGCGGGGACGAATGTTCAGCCAAGCAAGGGTTACAGCAGCAGGTGCAAAAGTTGAACCTAATTTCTTTGTAACCTTTTACAAAAGGGTTACAAACAAATTAACTTCAACTTGGACATCTGCTGCTAATTGCTTCCTGGCGCCTCGTTGCCTACTTGCAACTATTCTCTGACCCTGCTCTGACCCTTGAAGCAAGGTCAGAGAATAGTTACAAGTTGGCAACGAGGCACCTGTCCAAGGAATTAAACCTCATCAGGAAGCACTTACAGATATAAAAAACAGGAAGAAGGGAGAGGATGGCAAATACACCCATTTTGATTTGTCAGGAGGGGTTAAACTAAAAGAGACCTTTACAGCATAATTTTCATATGCATTTTGCTAAAAATAAAAAAGCTGTATGTTCTGTAGGGGCAACTCAGGAATCTGGCCCTTCAGAGATCCGGCCTCTCTTTCTTTCTCTCGTTCTCTCTCTCCCTCTCTCTTTCCCTCTCTTTCTCTCTCTTTCTATCTATCTATCTATCTATCTATCTATCTATCTATCTATCTATCTATCTATCTATCTATCTATCTATCTATCTATCCATCTATCTATCTCTCCCTCTCCCATAAACAACTGCATGGGTAACTTAGCTATGCAAGCGGCTCGCGAAGACTAACCCTGGGCGTAGTTCGCGGAGTCGGACTCCGCGGAGCTCCGCGAAGACGTAGTTGCACTCCGCGAACTACGCGTAGCTCCGCAAGCATGCGGAGTTGCTTGCTGGGCCCGTTCGCGCGCCGTTTTTCGTCTTCGGGAGCGCGGTGCGCGTGTTCGGGGCGTTGCCTGCATGCTCGGGATGGCTAGCGCGCTAAATTACCACAGAGGTTTGTCCCGCCTGCTTGCGTTCCCTTATTTCCTGTTCCGGGTCACAATTAACGTGGTCGCGTTGTGCAAGACATGTTCGGGAACTCATCTTCTCGTTCGCACTACAAAAGTGCGTGATCGCGCTAAATATCGCGCGAACCTACCCATGCGGTCGCGATGGGCGCAGCCATCTTGTGGATCACACACTCTGGCTATGGTTTTGGGCCTACTTTTGCATCCTGTTAAAATCTCTTTAATCCTTGTCTTTTTACCCACTTTTTCTAACTTTCTTTAGTTATTACCTATTTCTCTCTGTGCCTAGGTTTATATTTTTCATTTTATTTCTACTTTTACAACTTTTCTATTGCTTTTTACTTCCTTCTTGTTCTTTTACCTTGCTTCTTCTTTCCCCTACCTTTTTGTCTTGAACTTTTAGTTTTCTTCTACCCTCCACCCAGAACCATGGTCAAGGGCGCCAGCAGCAGCGGCGGCTCAAAGGGCAAGGCGCCAGTGCCCCAAAAAACTAGGCTGCCTTGCGGCAGAATGCGCCCCCAAGGGGTGAGGCCCCGCCAACTTTTTGGGGAGGAGGAGGTGGCTGCCCTTGTTTTTTTTATCCAGCGCCACCTCCCCTTGATGTTGGCAGCAGGTGGCAGGCCCGGCTCCGGCTACCAGCATATTGAGGAGCGTCTCCGGCGGTGGGTGAAGGTGCGCCGGGCAGTCTTCCGCTGCTCCGGTATCCGGCGTACCCACCACCAGCTGACCCACCGTTGGGCAGACATTTTGGACCGGGAGCAGGACCTGTTGGACCTGCTTGGCGTCGAGGTCGTGGGTCTTGGTGAGTGGCTACCCAATAAGAAAAAGTGTGTGTACTATATCTCTATAGTAGTATAAGTATTGTTGTTGTATCTTTGTAAATCTTGGCTGAATAAGTAACGCAATGACTGGTGCTCCTAGTTACATTTCCGATGTATTCCGTTATTATATCTACTGTAATTGTATGACACTGGTCTATGCTGCGCTTCTTCATCTTCACTGACTCTTGCGTGTTCAATTTGGCGCTAGCTTTTGCTGTTTATTGGTGTGAGATTTTCTTTATTGTAGAGAACTGAAGTTAGTTAATGCTATTAATAGAGTCTTGTCCTTCCTTTGTCCGTCAGTGAAATAGCCGTTGATGGATAATTGTACGTGTTTGCAATGCATATTGTATCTTTTTTTCACGGCCTTCTCTTCTGCATGAATAATACTCCTCTGGCAATGAATGCAAAAGTTACTTTGTTCTTCTTACCTCAGCCAGGGCCGGATTTAGGCATGTTCAAGCTGTGCAACTGCACAGGGCCACCAAACGCCAGGGGCCACCCCACCAATATATATCCTTAATTTAATAATCCTCAGAGGATGGATACATATTTGCGTGGCGGCCCCTGGCAGGGATTTGGTGCCTCCGGCTCTGTTCCACTTCCAAACACCCTGACTCCCCCCTCTTCACTGGCCTCCGTGCTCCGCCCCGACCTCCTCTTCCGGGCCCCCCACCTACGCTCCCTGGCCAGGAGTCCAGGACCACCATGAGCCTATAGCTGCCCCTGCCTCAGCCCTCCATAGAACTGATGTAGTTTGTTTATTGAGTGGGTAGGGCAGCAGTAGCATTCAGTCAGTAGCAAAACAAAATATGATGCCATGAACGTACAATTTCGTGTTAGTTAGTATGCACAAAGTTAAGCTTGTCTCCTCCTTGCGATCTATGTATTTTGCTGGCAAAAAATGAAAAAGAAATGGCTACTTACATTCTTGAATCTGTGGTGTTGTTCAGGTCTTACTGCCTCTGTGTTACTTAGTAATCTGCAATCAGAATGTTTATGGAACATTTGATTTGTTTTCACCAAGTACACTAGTCAGTGAATCATGCAAGGCAGTAGTCATTTGGTAGACCAATGTTTGTTTCTTTTAATGTTGTAGCAGTGGTTTTTGAAATGCTTGCTGTCTATGTTTCACAGCACTCAATGTTTTCTCTTTCTTTATTATTTCTTACATGAACCACAGAACCCAGGGGCAAGCAGAAGGCTGGGACCGAGTCGGCGGGTGAACGTGATTGTGAACCACAGGCACAGAGCTCCTCTACTGAGGATCCTGCTGCTGTCCCTAGTAAGTCCAACAGTGTTTTCTTTTGGAACAATGATATTTCCCTAACTTTCTAACGGAGCTTTTTTTCCAACCGATTAATGACATTTCACCTAACTGTTTAGTTAAGGTATCAATCTTTTCAAAAAATCTGTGATCGAATAGCGGAAGGCACAGGGTCCACTCCTGTCTTATGCTTTTTCCTCTATAATGTCTCTTCTTTGGCAATTGACACCAACCAAGTATGCATGCAGATAATGGTCTACTATTTTGTAAGCGTTAGTAAGAATACCACTACTACTCTTGCGGGTATTCTTCTATGCAGTGACATACATAACTATGTATGCACCCCAAAATTGGATGTTGTTGTTGATAGGCAGGTTGGACCTTACTTACTTACAGTCTTACACCTCAGTCACAGAACTCAGAGGAACCCACAATTCAATGAACGACAACCTATATGGGCTCAGTCATTGGTCAATTATTCAATTACCCCTTTCCTGAACCCCAATATGAAGATGCCAAATGATTTTTTTATTACACAATCCATAACCTAAGTAACCCCCTTTTTCTCACTCTCTCGTGTAAGTCTACAAGACAACAGACACTGAAAATATACTCCCGAGTCAATGTGGTACTTCAAAACCTTTATTTTGTTAGAAGTAACTAAGTAAGTAACATCAATGTTTTTAAGTTGTTCTGTCAAATACGTCAAGGGCAGGGCCACCAGAAGAAATCCAGAGTTAAAAAAGGCTCAATAAAAAGTATCCTACATTTGTACAGCTACCAGTGCACGATAGGGAAATGTGGGAAATGTCCGAGACCCCTCACCATTGAACGTATACTGGTTGCATATGCCTCTTGTTGGTAAGCTCTGCAAATCTTTGCTTCGTAGAAGTAAATCTTCTCATCTGCCGAAAGATAATGACAAAAGTGGTGCACGTTAGACAGTATGAAAACATTACATACATTTATTCAACTTTTTAGCTGTCATGCAAAAAAGAAGGTGTAACCTGAGGCTGTAAGGAAACTGGACTCCACAATCCACATTCAAAAAGTAAATACGGGCCTCTATTTTCCAAACTCTTCAGGTGTATGCTTTGAACTATCATGTGGCCTCAAAGGCGTCTCCTCGTACTGCGCAACAAGCTGTGAGGTAGCATGCGCAAAACTGTAGACATGTCATTGATGTACAAAGTAAACTGGTTAGGTTACATGGTTCAGTCTAACTTTCCAAGGACTAGAGTACCAGTATAGAATAGATGAGATGAGCTTGGGTACCATACCATACCAAATAAATGCTGATATGTGTAGTGTGTTACTTACTCTGCTGTACTAGGCAATGTGGACTACTAGTGATTACGTTGTACTTAACTGTTTTGCAGAACTCCGTTCTTGGTGAACAAGTACAATGGGGGCTGTGCATCCATCTAAAAAGGTGTACTTAATTACTTATTTTTATTTTTGCAGAACCGGTACCATCCACCAGTGCCGACGGGGGCAGCGGCGCTGCAACGCCGTCAGCAGAGGCGATCCCGGAGGGGAATGGAGGACCACCACAGGCACCTACAGCAGCACCGGCAGCAGCGGGGGAGGAGACAACAACGGTGGGCGATGGTAAGTTACATTCAATAGTGATCCGCATTACTTGGTGGGTGGGGAAAACTTCCTCACTGTACTCTGATATTTATAGTGAACTTGAAGTTCTACTGGACAATATATGACGCCACTGTTCTCATTACCAAGCTTAGCAAAAGCATTACCACCGGCCAGAATTGATAAAATTAGTTATACATGCCTCTTCTATGTGACTACAACTCAGCTGTGAAAGGTTGGTGGCAGACTAAAAAAGTCTTATCCACAACATTACATGACCGCGATGGATTAACATGAGATTGATTTTAACTAAAGTATGATGAAAGTTGCAAGGAAAAAGCTCTAATCATATAATATAGAAGGATACTTTGGAATCAGCAATGCAGGTGTTTGAGAGCAGTTGGATGCGTGGGTTGTTGTGGAAGCATAGAAAGTGGAAAACACAGCTGCCTGCGTGGGTGGGAGACACATCCAATATTGGTGGTTAGTGGATAGTGGATACTAGTGTTGGCAGCGGTGTTTTGGTTAAACACAAAGGCAAGGGAAGGAGGGGACCACTGGATGCATTCTGGGTCGTTGCTGGCGAAACACAAACCACCTAACGTTTGTTGGCGATATAAAGAATGATAGTCTCTAGAGTAGACATTTATTAGTACTAGCTGGCCACTGTTAATTTAATGTTAGTTTGAGACTGTCACTTTTCCCGGAAGCACAGAGTATATGATATAAAAGAACGAGATATGAAAAAGACAGGTGTTCGTATGTGACCGTTCAAGTACACCCATACTATGTTACTAGGGCAGGCATAATGCCGTGCCAAAAAGGCAGACAAATGAAGTATATAAGGCGTAGAATAGAATGTTCAAGATAGATAAAACAACATTTTAGGTACTCAACTTGCTTGCTATTGCTACTGTACTGTGCCGCCCACTATGTGTTGGATCCATTTTGCGTTCTTTATTTGCTGGGATTTTTGATTACAACAATTCTGTCTCTTTCTTTATAGTTACTCCTTCTAAACCAACCAGGAAGGAGCTGGCAGTCCGGGCCCGTCAGCGGAAACTGCAGGCCATCGTTGAGGCCTACCGCCGGCTGGTGGCTCAGGCCGAGGAGGAGGAGGAGGAGGCGGCGGCAGCAGCTGCTGCCTCTTCCAATGCCCCGGCCCCCAAGCCTGCAGGAGTACGTCGGCGTGCTCAGGCAGCCGCCCGCCGCCAGATTTTCCCTGCATCGTCCACCCCCCCACAACAACATGGCTGCCAATGTAGGTGCCGCCAGTTCCAGCGAAAAATTCTCCTCCGGGTAGCCAGGCTGGAGGCTCAAAGCAGTCAGACTAAAAAACAGATAGAGGAGCGTGTCAAGATCCTGGTGGATCAACACTTAAAAGCCCGCCGGCTATAAGATGGACCCTGTTTGCCCCTTTTTCAATCCTTTTGTTGGTGGGTGGGAATTGGGTGTTGGGTTTTTACTTTTTTTTTACATGACATTGAGCGTGGGAATTTGGTTGGGGTTAGGGGAGGCGGGTAGGGGGACAGCTTGGTGTAGGATTTATATATATTTTATTTTTGTATCATCTTTAGTTATATATATATTACATTATGTTAAAATAAACGAGACAAAGTTATTGTAAAAAGAAAACATTTGAAGTTCATTTGCGTTTCTTGTGGGGTTGGAGGGGGGAGTGTTTCACCAAAGAATGTACGTTGTGCAACCTCGCAAGGTTTAATTTGGCCATGCAGGTCGGCGGACAGTGCTTTTTAATAATAAAATATATTGCCCACATCTTTAACATGCAAACAGATAAATGCAGTAAACCCTCACCGAGTTATATTGGTAGTATTAGAAGAACGACCAGTCTGTCTTGCGTTATACCTCACTGCAAACTTATCTTACCTGTGATTGCTGATGAGATGATGATGATTTATCATGAAGTGTGGCACTGCAAGGGCTGCATTTGATTTCCAAGACAATGGCGAAGAATCTGTGGTTCAGAATCAGAACTTCTGTGATAGTAGACAGACCCTGCCAGTAGCGACAAAAAGAAAGAGACAGTCATTCGCGTGACAGACAATGTGGGGGTAGTATAAGTAAGTACAGTACATTGCATGGGTGACCCAATATTGCAACTGCTAAACTGAAACAAAACAATGGTTTTGGGGACTGGAAACAAAGTGCAAGAGAAGATAAGAAGTTCAACGTTACTTGTAGTACTCACGGCAACGTCAAACTTTTCTAAATCATAAATGCTTTACACTTTAAACCCAAAAAATAAATTACGCCAATTCATTAGATGCATTCGTTGTTTGATGTTAAATGGTAAATTATTTGGCGTTATACACAGAGCTTGAGTTGGGAAGCCGCAGAAGATCCTGGCCATGCCTTGTTGACATTTCACTATTGTTGCTTTGACCACATCTGCCCCAGCAAGCGCGTGATCAAATTGTTGGTGTATATTTAATGTAAGAAACATCACACCTCAATGTAACCACGCAGCCCGGGGGAAGAGGGTTAGGGATTGTTTAATGGATGGGTACGGGGGTTTTGGGAAAGGTTTGAGAAAGAAAAACAGTACGCATGGAGATTGGAGACAACAAAAGCAAAACAATGAAGACGATGATTTATGATGTTGATCAGCTAGCTAATGATTGTAAGCAATGGACGTAAGAAAAGGACACGCTGAATATGATTCTTGGTTTCCCGCAATCCAATTGCTTGATGATGAGGATCTGTGGTAAGGATGAGAGTTGATGCTCATACTATAAAGCAGTGGGTGAACCGTGAAAGATGTCCAGCCTGAAAAAGAAAAGGCAAATACAAAAGAATGTGAATGACCTAAACAAATTGTAATACAGTGAAGATAAAAAAACAATACAAAACAAGAGGAGTAGTCGTATGAGAGGACTTTCAGACTGAGGCGGCTTGGATACAATTTGTATAAGTCTACTAGTTGCATATCATTTTTAATGTGGAAGTACAAAAAAAGACAGGAGCAAGCACACAACAACAGGCCCACGACGACACAGGTTTGGCCGTTATACAAACTGCATTTCCCTAAAAATTTCAGACCCACAGAAAGGTGAATGAAATTGAAAAAGCAACCTAGCATTTACAAAATTAATCAACAAAATCAATGCGTCATTCTCAGTCATCAATCATACCACTATTGTACTCTACCACAGCACTGTGCACAAACATGTAGTAGCCTGGGTCTACTGTGCTGTGACTCTTATTTGTATTTTATTTATTACCTTGTATTCCACTCCAAGAAACATCGTGCATCAATCAGCTCAGATCCAACCGCCGGACAGCAAAGATAAATTAAGTCCTGACTGCATCTGTAGTAGTAGGAACACAAGTGCGTAAATAATTTCTATTATTAGTAAATAACATGGAAGAATTGGCTATCACGTGAGTCTGAACTGAAGTTACTAATATACTTCAACTCCATGCACATTAGCTCAGAGTCAGCCAAAAAATACATCCCATGCAATGCATGGCATTCATTTTTATACCTGTTTTGCTCTTCTTCTCTTTCACTGTCAGAAGATTGATCACAGATGCTGCCGAGCCTTTGTAATGCGAGTCAACATCACAACAAGTTGACTTCAGTTGTGGATGCCTGCTCAAGTTTCTTTTGACACAGAAGAGTCGTCTCTGAATGCCTGCAGACAGAGGTGGTAGCCTTAACAGTAAGACTCAGCAAGGCAGTTATTATGAGTTGCAGATTTCAAATGAAATAGAGGATGGCTGTAGTCATGTACGGTTCACTTATTATGGAGGGACTGTTAGAGGCTACATTATTGTTATTGTACTATACTCCATCTACAACATCAAATGTATGGCTGCCAAGATGGAATTGTATTGACTTGAGTGGGAGTCAAGAAGATGCAGCAAGACTCTGAGGAGTGCAGTCAACATGGAACATAAATGCACAGGCGTGCAACTCCAGGAGGTAACTAAAAAAGATACAGCGAAAATAAAATGCACAGGTGTGCAACTCCAGTAGGTACATTAAAAGAATGAGTGGTGGGGATGGATTTGGTTGAGCTTTTTATTTTAAGATTAGCAGTTATGCACCAGAAAGTCATTTTTAATAAGAAAATAAATAACACAAATAAAAGAAGGGAAAAAGTCACAATTTAACAGCCTATTGGTCAGGGAAGAGGTGCTCGTCCTCAAACTCTGCGGGTCCGGACAGCAGTAGGTCATGTAACCCAGCAGTGATAAATTCTTCGGGCTCGCTTTCTTCATCCTGCTCTGATTCACGTACAGTATAGTCTGGTGGTATGAAGTGTTGATTCATTTTTATCATTGTCAGCCTCTCGACGCTTTTGGGGGAGAGACTGGTCCTTTTCGATGTCACAATGGCACCAGCAGCACTGAAAACCCGCTCAGAGGCGACACTGGCTACAGGACAAGCCAAATACTTTATCGCCAGCCTGCTCAGCACTGGCCACTGTCTCCTTCTTTCATACCAATAGACCAATGGGCTTTGCTCCATGAACACCTCTGTTGTGTCATCCAGATAGGCCTGAACCATCCGCTCAGTGTTCAATGGTGCTCGGCTTTGCTGCTCCTCTTTCCCCTTTGCAACAGCAACGGACTTACCCATTACCTTCTCTAGAAAAAAAGCAGTTATGCTTTTGGTTGTGTCTGCTGAATCAGATCGTGCAGGTGCTGCTTTTGGTACTGTTGGTGCCTGCTGGGAAGCGGACGCACCGCTCTCATGCTGTGATGAACTTGCCAGAGTTGCCTCAGGAGGATGGCCTGGAGTACTTTGACTGTCCTGGGCTGGCACTGTCAGGCCTTTAAGTAACAGCCGTTCAGTTTCGAAATCATTAGCTTCCACAGCTATGGAACTTTTGTAATTGGCAACATCCCCATCTGAAAAAGGAATGACTGCGCTACTGCTGACAAACAATTTGTACCGTGGATCCAAGATTGTTGCAGTTATGTAATTTGGATCTGACACAATCATTTTAAGCCTTGCATTTACAGATAAGCGGTTGCGTAAGGCCTTGGCCAAGGTACATGCATCAACTTTTTCTTCGTCACCTTCGTATGCTTCACAGACCTCCTTCAGCTGTTGCTCGAGCATGTACAACAATGGGATGGCTTGGCCCATAGTACAGTCCTCCCTGCTAACTGCACGTGTGAACACCTCAAAAGGTTGTAGCATCTCTGTCAAGCATTTAATGATGTCCCACTGCCACATCTCAACGGTCAGGCTTTTAAGATTAACAGTAGGATCCACTAATCTTCTTGACATTACATAAGCATTCAGTGGTATGTACTGCTCAAAGAGACGCTCAAGCATGAAATAAGTCGAGTTCCAACGTGTTGGGACCTCCTGGATCAGTGCTTTGACTGGCAAATTATGCTCCCGCTGAATGACGCGTAGCAGCTTCCGCGCTTTGAAAGAATGGTTAAAATGCGTGCATATTCTTCTGCAGATGGTCAGTATGTTGCTGACTTGTTGTTCATGTTTCAGAAAGTCTTGCACGACTAAGTTAATGCAGTGTGCCAAACAGGGTACCCTGAAATACTGTCCATCTTTCATTGCCCTCACTACATTACTGCCATTGTCGGTGGCAACAAAACCAATCTTAAGGCCTCTTGGTTTCAGCCATTCAAAGACCTTGCTGTTAAAGTCAGACAAAATGTTGTCAGCAGTATGAGTTTTCTCCATACCAAACATGGCTACAGTTGCATGTTTGCGAGTGTCATTGAAAATCCCAGCAACATCAAGAAGGCCTGATGTTAACTTGTCTTTCACACCTGCAAAAGAGATCCAGTGTGCGGTGATGCACATGTAATCTGCTGTGGCTTCGCGACTGCTCCACATGTCGGTTGTCAGGTGGATACAATGGACAACACTCTGTTGTAAGGCTTTCCCAATCAATCCCAGCACGTCGTGGTGTAGTGCTGGAATAGCAACTCTTGCAAAATAGTAGCGACTGGGAACGTCCCATTTTGGGGCGAGTGTTGCCACTAATTGCCGAAATCCCACTCCCTCAACAAATGAAAATGGGAGAAGGTCCAGTGCCAACATTTTTGCAAGTTTCGCATTGTACAAACGTGCTGTTGGGTGGTTCCGCTCGTACTTTCCCTCCTGCCTAAACATGCCAGTAATGGTAAGCTGCTTGGTAATTCTGTCTGTTCTGCTAGACGGACCACCTTTCAACGCAGACTTTTCACTCCTTGCCCTTGGTGTCTCCGGCTGACTCTGGTGCCACTGAGAAGTTGCTGATGCTGAGGATTTGGACTGCACCACTCCAGTGCTGGCGACAGGGCTCATTGGTGTACCACTCCCAGATAGAAGGTCATCGTCTCCCTCTTCTTCCATGAGTGGACCTTGTAGTACTGTATCCTCCCCACCAACACCAGTGCTTACATCTTTTTGTAAGCTTGCAAGGTGGTTCTCCCATACAATTGTGTGTGTTTTTTTCATATGGGTCGTTGGGCCTCCAGTACCATAGTTTGTACCAATCTTACCACGACTAACATTGGTGCGACAAATGGAGCATATAGCAATGTTCTCCTGATGTGGGTGAACCGTAAAAAAATCCCAGACTGGGGAGCTAAACTTTTGTCTCCTGCCATAGGAAGAGGAGGACCCACTTCCAATCCCGGATGAACTGGAGCCTTTTGGTTGCATTTCCCTATGTGACAGTTCAGTACTAGTACTGCCACTACCTCCTTCTGTTGAGGTGGCGCTTGCGCTGGATGTCGCACGCTGCCGGGCCTTCGCTGATGCAAAAATGGGAGCTGGTGTTACTTTGGGCGCTGAGTGTGTAGGAGTTACACGTGCTACCTGCTCATCACTAATCGCAGCCCTTCTAGATAGGGTGAAAATGCTGGTCTCTACATCCTCTGCACCAGGAATAACGCTTGTGATGATGACATTGTCAGTGTCAGACCCGTCTTTATCACCATCAGCATCCTGTTCACCTACATCGAACTCCGGAAGTTCAAGCCTTGACGGATCCTTCCTTTTTCCCAGCCTGGTCTTTTGATGCCTCTTCTTTGAATGCTCAGTTCTTCGTCGTGGATGATACTCCTCATCAAGGTCATCTGAAGGGATGCTATGCGAAGAACTCGATGCACTGCCACTAACCCTCCTTTCCTTTCGTAAATTTAAAGACAGTAGATCACCTCCAGAAGTGGCTTCCTCTTCTTCTTGCTCGGAATGAGGCTCTACTTCCTGAACTGCCCCGACATCGGGAGGAACAACTTCCACTATTGCGTGTGGAGACGGTGGTTGTTGTTCTTGAGGAAGTACTATAGCGTGCTGTGGTTCTTCAACAACTACTACTGTGGGATTTGGTTGTTGTTGTTGAACAACTATTGCGGGCGGTGGTTGTGGTTGTTGAACATCTACTGCTGGCGGCGGTTGGTCAGCACTTTCAGCTTGCATAGATTGTGTGCTACTTTGAGACAGCGATAAGTTAAGTTCAGGTTCAGTATCACTGCTTTGTAACACTATGTCGGCTACCTCTTCGACCCTCATGTGCTTGGCCCTGGGTTGGTGGCTTGCCCCCGCTAATGCCGATGTGCTGGCTCCAGCTTGCACCATGGACACCGCTGCTGCAGGCGTACGTTTTGGGGGCCCAAAAAAGGTTTGGGGGTCCATACCAGCCTTAAGTGACACTTCCTTTTTCTGTACCTTCTTCTCAGCAACTTTCTTGGTGGTGGAGGACCTGGTAACTGCTCTCTTAGGACCCATCTTCTTCTGATGTCAGCAGCACACAGCAGCACTCAGTAGCACAAATTGCAGAGATGTGTGGTCAGATGAGTCACACCCCACACGTGGCGTACAATTGAAGGACGTCCGTCTGGCAGTTGAACGGGCGATGGATGAAAACAGCCAGCACCTCCTCAGTCTTTTTCTGTGCACCTACAAGCAAAGAAGACAGAAAACGTCAGTCAAACAAGCAGTAAGCCAACAACACATGAACAATTGAAAGACACACAGGGCAATGTATAAAACACAAAAAAGAAGACTAATAGTACGAGCACCACAGCTCCCAGCTAGAAATAACCAATAATAAAGTCAAGCAGGCCTATCATATACCAACATGGACAGAAAAAGGAGGTTGCCTGCTACACATGAGTCATGACAGGTTAATGCAAGGAAAATCAAAATACACCATGGCTAAGAGTTTGTAAAACTTCACGGCAAAAACACATACAAGTCATAAAATTATTCCACACACAAAAAAGTTACCTACCCCCCTGCCCAGACAACCAACTTGGAAATGCAATGGCATACACACATGCCGTAATGATGGTAATTAAATAGACCAAATAGAAACAGCTACATAAAGCAGCCCCGCTCACTAGTAACTACCACCTCTGGGAGTCTGTCCTACTATCAGATCAGACCAAAAGCAGGGAGGCCAATGATAAATGCACAAAGGAAGTACCTACAAAATGGCCGCCACCACATGGCCTGTTCAGGAAGACAAAGCTACAACCAAAGAAGTAAATAACACAAAAAATGAGGACTTTTTGGTAGAACAGGGGACACATTAAACATTTTCGAGGAACTTTTATGCAACTCGGGACATATTGTTCGCGAGAATGCAAAATCGGCGTGTTCGGCAACGCGAATCGAGTAAAAAGTCGTTATCGCGTTCCCGAGCCAGTACATTGAGCGCGCGAAAAAGACAAAAAAGGTAAGGTCGCGTTCCCACACGGCGCGACGTTACCAAAACTACCCGAGCTGTATTCCTAGGGTTACCTAATGGCAGGGAGTGCCATAATAGCTACACACAAGCAACCAAAAAACTAAAAGTACCACCATTACAAAAAAATGTGAAGCAATCCAAAGCCATACACGGTGTAATTAAAGTTACACCACAAAAATAGTTGATTAACTTGAATGCACCTATGGCTTTGAGTGGTAGTACCTACAAAAGCCTTGGATGGCTATGGCAAAAGAAGAGGACCAGGGAAGGACACAGAAAATGGCCGCCTCCATAGGGCCAGGAGGACAGGGACACCCAAAGACAACATGGAAAGGGGATGCACCCAAAATGGCCTCCACCACATGGCAAAATCAGTCACAAAGGAAGCATACACAAAATGGCCGCCACCACAAGGCCTGCCCACCAACAACAACATAGCAGAATCATCACAAAGGAAGTACACACAAAATGGCCCTCACCACTACATGAAAAGAAAGAGAGGACAGACAATAAATGCCTATGCCAAAGGGACAATGCTTTGCTTCACAAAATGAACACACCAGACACCACCCCCCAAATTGGTCACCCCAACCATAAACCAGAAATCATTACATAGAGGACAGAAAGGAACTGGGAGTGGGCCATGCTCCAGGAAGACAAAGCTACAACCAAAGAAGTAAATAACACAAAAAATGAGGACTTTTTGGTAGCACAGGGGACACATTAAACATTTTCGAGGAACTTTTATGCAACTCGGGACATATTGTTCGCGAGAATGCAAAATCGGCGTGTTCGGCAACGCGAATCGAGTAAAAAGTCGTTATCGCGTTCCCGAGCCAGTACATTGAGCGCGCGAAAAAGACAAAAAAGGTAAGGTCGCGTTCCCACACGGCGCGACGTTACCAAAACTACCCGAGCTGTATTCCTAGGGTTACCTAATGGCAGGGAGTGCCATAATAGCTACACACAAGCAACCAAAAAACTAAAAGTACCACCATTACAAAAAAATGTGAAGCAATCCAAAGCCATACACGGTGTAATTAAAGTTACACCACAAAAATAGTTGATTAACTTGAATGCACCTATGGCTTTGAGTGGTAGTACCTACAAAAGCCTTGGATGGCTATGGCAAAAGAAGAGGACCAGGGAAGGACACAGAAAATGGCCGCCTCCATAGGGCCAGGAGGACAGGGACACCCAAAGACAACATGGAAAGGGGATGCACCCAAAATGGCCTCCACCACATGGCAAAATCAGTCACAAAGGAAGCATACACAAAATGGCCGCCACCACAAGGCCTGCCCACCAACAACAACATAGCAGAATCATCACAAAGGAAGTACACACAAAATGGCCCTCACCACTACATGAAAAGAAAGAGAGGACAGACAATAAATGCCTATGCCAAAGGGACAATGCTTTGCTTCACAAAATGAACACACCAGACACCACCCCCCAAATTGGTCACCCCAACCATAAACCAGAAATCATTACATAGAGGACAGAAAGGAACTGGGAGTGGGCCATGCTCCAGGAAGACAAAGCTACAACCAAAGAAGTAAATAACACAAAAAATGAGGACTTTTTGGTAGCACAGGGGACACATTAAACATTTTCGAGGAACTTTTATGCAACTCGGGACATATTGTTCGCGAGAATGCAAAATCGGCGTGTTCGGCAACGCGAATCGAGTAAAAAGTCGTTATCGCGTTCCCGAGCCAGTACATTGAGCGCGCGAAAAAGACAAAAAAGGTAAGGTCGCGTTCCCACACGGCGCGACGTTACCAAAACTACCCGAGCTGTATTCCTAGGGTTACCTAATGGCAGGGAGTGCCATAATAGCTACACACAAGCAACCAAAAAACTAAAAGTACCACCATTACAAAAAAATGTGAAGCAATCCAAAGCCATACACGGTGTAATTAAAGTTACACCACAAAAATAGTTGATTAACTTGAATGCACCTATGGCTTTGAGTGGTAGTACCTACAAAAGCCTTGGATGGCTATGGCAAAAGAAGAGGACCAGGGAAGGACACAGAAAATGGCCGCCTCCATAGGGCCAGGAGGACAGGGACACCCAAAGACAACATGGAAAGGGGATGCACCCAAAATGGCCTCCACCACATGGCAAAATCAGTCACAAAGGAAGCATACACAAAATGGCCGCCACCACAAGGCCTGCCCACCAACAACAACATAGCAGAATCATCACAAAGGAAGTACACACAAAATGGCCCTCACCACTACATGAAAAGAAAGAGAGGACAGACAATAAATGCCTATGCCAAAGGGACAATGCTTTGCTTCACAAAATGAACACACCAGACACCACCCCCCAAATTGGTCACCCCAACCATAAACCAGAAATCATTACATAGAGGACAGAAAGGAACTGGGAGTGGGCCATGCTCCAGGAAGACAAAGCTACAACCAAAGAAGTAAATAACACAAAAAATGAGGACTTTTTGGTAGCACAGGGGACACATTAAACATTTTCGAGGAACTTTTATGCAACTCGGGACATATTGTTCGCGAGAATGCAAAATCGGCGTGTTCGGCAACGCGAATCGAGTAAAAAGTCGTTATCGCGTTCCCGAGCCAGTACATTGAGCGCGCGAAAAAGACAAAAAAGGTAAGGTCGCGTTCCCACACGGCGCGACGTTACCAAAACTACCCGAGCTGTATTCCTAGGGTTACCTAATGGCAGAAATTGACAGACACCCGAAACCTGACATACCCCACACATAAACATAAGATTTTCTAAATCAATCCAGTCCATCCATGATTTCCTAATTAGAGGTACACCAGAAAAACAGTTGATTACCTTTCATGACCCTATGACTAGTACCTCTGGCCTACTGGAAGAGTAGGCCACAAGTTTGGAGGCCTATGGCAAGACCAAAGTGGCTGGGAAACATAAAATGGCCGCCAACAACACATGGCCAGGCCAACCACAGAAAGTTATTACAATGAACTCAAACATGCCTACACACTAACTACATGGAGTACTAGGGTCAGCTATTGGTTTAAAAAAATAAAAAAACTTTTTCATTACACAAACAGAAATTCCACAGCAGACATTGCTATTGCATAATGATGACCATAATCCAATGCCAGCCATGATGTTTGTTTACAAACTTGAATAAAAATTTAAACACAGAATTATGATTTTACCCATGGGTACCTCTCTATGTAGCCTGGATGAAATTTAAAAAGAAATACAAGTTGGGACCTCATAAAAGTAGGCACCCATCAATAATTTAAATCAAGGAATGAATAATGTAGTTAAAACATTTTAAATCAAACAAACACAAGTCTACAACATCATACTCACTCATACATTACTGAACTTACTTGAAAAAGAGAATTCAAAATCCAAAAGTCCTCAGTAAGATTCAAAAAAAGCAGTAATGCAGCCAACACACACAGAAAGTGATCCTGCCAGCTCAAAATCCAAATGAAAGTGACCACCTCATGGACAAAGCACTGGGAGGAGCCTGGTGGACAGGAACAGGAAGTTGTAAACTCCAGAGCCCTTCCTCCTTAATATTCAAAAATACAGTAGAAACAGAAAGAGGACTCCTTCCCCCCAAAAAATACATCCAAAGGTACAACTTTGAGGGGTTTCTCACTTGTTTGCTAACCAAAATGGTAATTTATTATTATGGTTTAACTTTTAACATGCTCGCGAGTTATTCTGTGCAAGATTGCAGGTTCTGCGTGTTCGGCAACTCGATCTTACCAACAAACATACTCGCGCGTCCTTATGGCTTTATCGCGCTTCCAATGACGTTATCGCGTTCGCACAGCTGCACGGAAGGGTTTACAAACATGGTGGCCGACGCGACCGGGAAAAAGCGAACGCAGAACCAAGGTAAGCCATTGCCGCGCACGCGATAATGTTATTTAGCGCGCGACAATGTTATTTAGCGCGCGACAACTACGCTCCGCACCGGATAGCGGAGTTATCGGCAGCTACGCGAACTCCGCGGAACGCGGAGTTGCCAAAACTCCGCAAACTCCGCAAACGGAGCGTAGTGCTTCGCCCAGGGTTAGCGAAGACGCAAAAAGGGCCGTGAACACTCAAAAAACCCCGCGAACATGCAAAAAACCCGCGAACACGCAAAAAAACAAAAATCCGCAAATTCGCACAAATTTGCGAATTTTGCGGATCGTGAATTCGCAAATCCGCAAATTCGCGGATTGCGAATTCGCAAAATTCGCCCATGCTTAGTGGTGGTATTGGTGGTGGTGGTAGTATTGGTGGTGGTGATTGTGTTGGTGGTGGTAGTGGTGGTGGTGGTAATGGTGGTGGTTGTGGTAGTGGTATTGGTGGAAGTGGTGGTATTGATGTTGGTGGTATGGGTAGTGGTGGTGGTATTGTTGGTATTGGTGTTAGTGGTGTTGGTGATGGTGGTAGTGGTGGTGGTGGTAGTGATGGTGGTATTGGTGGTGGTGGTATTATTATTGGTGATGTGGTATTGGTGGTGGTGGTAGTGGTATTGGTAGTGGTATTGGTAGTGGTGATAGTGGCATTCGTTTTGGAGTTATTGGTGGTGGTGGTATTGGTGGTGGTGTTGGTAGTGGTGGTATTGATGCTGGAGGTGGTATTGGGGGTGGTAGTGGTTATGTTGGTGGTGGTCCTATTGGTGGTATTGGTGGTGGTATTGGTGGCAGTGGTATTGGTGTGGGCGTCATTGGTGGTGTTGGTATTGGTGGTGGTTGTGGTGGTGGTAGTGGTGGTGGTAGTGGCATTAGTTGTGGTATTCGTGGTGGTGGTATTAGTGGGGGTGGTGGTGGTAGTTTTGGTGGTATTAGTGGTGGTGCAATTCATGGTGGTGGTATTCGTGTTGGTATTGGCAGTAGTGGTGGAATTGGTGGTATTCATGGTGGTATTAGTGGGCGTGGGAGTCGTGGTGGTAGTGGTATTGGTGTTGGTGGTCGTGGTATTGGTGGTGTTGATGGTGGTATTGGTGTTGGTGGAGGTGGTGGTATTGATGGTGTTGGTATTGGTGGTGGTATTGGTGGTGGCTGTATTGGTATTGGTGGTGGTGATAGTGGCATTGGTTTTGGAGCTATTGGTGGTGGTGGTTAAGGGTGGGCGTAAAATCCGTTTCGCGGGCGAATTTGCGGATTTTCCGCGATTTCGCGATCCCCGAATCTCGCGAAATCGCGGTAAAATCCCCGAATCAGCGGGGACGAATGTTCAGCCAAGCAAGGGTTACAGCAGCAGGTGCAAAAGTTGAACCTAATTTCTTTTTAACCTTTTACAAAAGGGTTACAAACAAATTAACTTCAACTTGGACATCTGCTGCTAATTGCTTCCTGGCGCCTCGTTGCCTACTTGCAACTATTCTCTGACCCTGCTCTGACCCTTGAAGCAAGGTCAGAGAATAGTTACAAGTTGGCAACGAGGCACCTGTCCAAGGAATTAAACCTCATCAGGAAGCACTTACAGATATAAAAAACAGGAAGAAGGGAGAGGATGGCAAATACACCCATTTTGATTTGTCAGGAGGGGTTAAACTAAAAGAGACCTTTACAGCACAATTTTCATATGCATTTTGCTAAAAATAAAAAAGCTGTATGTTCTGTAGGGGCAACTCAGGAATCTGGCCCTTCAGAGATCCGGCCTCTCTTTCTTTCTCTCGTTCTCTCTCTCCCTCTCTCTTTCCCTCTCTTTCTCTCTCTTTCTATCTATCTATCTATCTATCTATCTATCTATCTATCTATCTATCTATCTATCTATCTATCCATCTATCTATCTCTCCCTCTCCCATAAACAACTGCATGGGTAACTTAGCTATGCAAGCGGCTCGCGAAGACGCAAAAAGGGCCGTGAACACTCAAAAAACCCCGCGAACATGCAAAAAACCCGCGAACACGCAAAAAAACAAAAATCCGCAAATTCGCACAAATTTGCGAATTTTGCGGATCGTGAATTCGCAAATCCGCAAATTCGCGGATTGCGAATTCGCAAAATTCGCCCATGCTTAGTGGTGGTATTGGTGGTGGTGGTAGTATTGGTGGTGGTGATTGTGTTGGTGGTGGTAGTGGTGGTGGTGGTAATGGTGGTGGTTGTGGTAGTGGTATTGGTGGAAGTGGTGGTATTGATGTTGGTGGTATGGGTAGTGGTGGTGGTATTGTTGGTATTGGTGTTAGTGGTGTTGGTGATGGTGGTAGTGGTGGTGGTGGTAGTGATGGTGGTATTGGTGGTGGTGGTATTATTATTGGTGATGTGGTATTGGTGGTGGTGGTAGTGGTATTGGTAGTGGTATTGGTAGTGGTGATAGTGGCATTCGTTTTGGAGTTATTGGTGGTGGTGGTATTGGTGGTGGTGTTGGTAGTGGTGGTATTGATGCTGGAGGTGGTATTGGGGGTGGTAGTGGTTATGTTGGTGGTGGTCCTATTGGTGGTATTGGTGGTGGTATTGGTGGCAGTGGTATTGGTGTGGGCGTCATTGGTGGTGTTGGTATTGGTGGTGGTTGTGGTGGTGGTAGTGGTGGTGGTAGTGGCATTAGTTGTGGTATTCGTGGTGGTGGTATTAGTGGGGGTGGTGGTGGTAGTTTTGGTGGTATTAGTGGTGGTGCAATTCATGGTGGTGGTATTCGTGTTGGTATTGGCAGTAGTGGTGGAATTGGTGGTATTCATGGTGGTATTAGTGGGCGTGGGAGTCGTGGTGGTAGTGGTATTGGTGTTGGTGGTCGTGGTATTGGTGGTGTTGATGGTGGTATTGGTGTTGGTGGAGGTGGTGGTATTGATGGTGTTGGTATTGGTGGTGGTATTGGTGGTGGCTGTATTGGTATTGGTGGTGGTGATAGTGGCATTGGTTTTGGAGCTATTGGTGGTGGTGGTTAAGGGTGGGCGTAAAATCCGTTTCGCGGGCGAATTTGCGGATTTTCCGCGATTTCGCGATCCCCGAATCTCGCGAAATCGCGGTAAAATCCCCGAATCAGCGGGGACGAATGTTCAGCCAAGCAAGGGTTACAGCAGCAGGTGCAAAAGTTGAACCTAATTTCTTTTTAACCTTTTACAAAAGGGTTACAAACAAATTAACTTCAACTTGGACATCTGCTGCTAATTGCTTCCTGGCGCCTCGTTGCCTACTTGCAACTATTCTCTGACCCTGCTCTGACCCTTGAAGCAAGGTCAGAGAATAGTTACAAGTTGGCAACGAGGCACCTGTCCAAGGAATTAAACCTCATCAGGAAGCACTTACAGATATAAAAAACAGGAAGAAGGGAGAGGATGGCAAATACACACATTTTGATTTGTCAGGAGGGGTTAAACTAAAAGAGACCTTTACAGCACAATTTTCATATGCATTTTGCTAAAAATAAAAAAGCTGTATGTTCTGTAGGGGCAACTCAGGAATCTGGCCCTTCAGAGATCCGGCCTCTCTTTCTTTCTCTCGTTCTCTCTCTCCCTCTCTCTTTCCCTCTCTTTCTCTCTCTTTCTATCTATCTATCTATCTATCTATCTATCTATCTCTCCCTCTCCCATAAACAACTGCATGGGTAACTTAGCTATGCAAGCGGCTCGCGAAGATGCAAAAAGGGCCGCGAACACTCAAAAAACCCCGCGAACATGCAAAAAACCCGCGAACACGCAAAAAAACAAAAATCCGCAAATTCGCACAAATTTGCGAATTTTGCGGATCGCAAATTCGCAAATCCGCAAATTCGCGGATTGCGAATTCGCAAAATTCGCCCATGCTTAGTGGTGGTATTGGTGGTGGTGGTAGTATTGGTGGTGGTGATTGTGTTGGTGGTGGTAGTGGTGGTGGTGGTAATGGTGGTGGTTGTGGTAGTGGTATTGGTGGAAGTGGTGGTATTGATGTTGGTGGTATGGGTAGTGGTGGTGGTATTGTTGGTATTGGTGTTAGTGGTGTTGGTGATGGTGGTAGTGGTGGTGGTGGTAGTGATGGTGGTGTTGGTGGTGGTGGTATTATTATTGGTGATGTGGTATTGGTGGTGGTGGTAGTGGTATTGGTAGTGGTATTGGTAGTGGTGATAGTGGCATTCGTTTTGGAGTTATTGGTGGTGGTGGTATTGGTGGTGGTGTTGGTAGTGGTGGTATTGGTATTGGTATTGATGGTGGTGGTGTTGGTGGTGGTAGTATTGGTGCTAGTAATTGTATTGGTGGTGGTGATGGTAATGGTGGTTGTTAAACCTGTCTGGCCTTTTGCGTAGTCCCTCCAATTTATTATTTATTTTGTCCCCTTTTTGCCCCTCATGCCTTTATTTATTTTTTGTGTCCACTAGATTTTTATGGTGTTGGTCTGGGGGATAGGTGCTCTTTCGCCCTCATAGTTCTTCACCTCAGGCCTAGATGCCTTTCCTGATAGGAAATCCCTTGGAGTCACAAAATGGTGGCTACCAACTGTCACAACTGTCATACCTGGGGCCTGTCCCATAGGATAGAGTAGGGCATTACAGAACCTTCTGGTCCCTTCTGGACCTCTGAGGGTCAGCCTATATAAGGCGGAATGCTGGTCAGCCATTTTGTCTTACCAGAGAGAGTCAGCTGGAGGACAGGCTGTAGCAGAAGGTGGGGGTAGGATAGTAAAAGGGTTGACCTCCCAGTCTAGGGACGCTTCCTTATTGATTCACCACCCTTCCTCCCTTGGGTTACTTGACTTGTCCCCGCTGCGTAGGATTACTGGAGACCTGGGCGCCTAACCAACCCCTAGCCTGGAAGAAAGGGGTGTGAGTGGGTGAAGGAGACTGCGGCGGTGTGGAGCTCAGTCCTCTGCCTAGTTGGAAAGACCTTAGAAAGACTCTGGCAGAGCATTGCTAAGAAGAAGAGAGGATTAAGGCTGAGGGGTTATTCTTTGTGGCCCCCTCGATTAGCTCCTCAAATGAATTCTGCTCGTGGTTGCCCTTGACTTCCCCTGGTGACATAACTACACAGAATCCCTCCTCCTACCTGTAGTGGCAGACTGCTGGCTGAGAAGAGCAGCTGTCTAAGTGGGGAAGATAGGGTCCGTGTGTTTGGAGCAGCGGTCGCTGTGGGAGAAGGAGAGGAGTGAAAGCGAACTGGCCTATTCCTGAGCCAGCGTGAGGTAAACAGCGCAAGCCCGGTAGTGTGGCCGCCGGTCCTGAAGTGAGAGGAGCGGAGGAGTAGTGAGGGAGTTGTTCCACTGGGTAGCGCGGCCCTGGTGTATCCTCCATTGGTTCCGGAGTGGGCGGAGTGAAAGGGGAAGCGCCGGCGGAAGAGAGCGGGCTCCATCGGGGAGACACTTCACCTCCGCGCATGCCCGGTTGAGCCGTCTGACTCTGTGAGGTGGAGCCGGCCGGAGAAGAGGAAGCGGAGCGGAAGCGGCTCTCGTCAGCGGTGGTGAGCTTTGTCCGCGCCAGCTCCGAAATTGTGTGGCAGGGTAGGCGGAAGAGCCAACAGCAGTTCCCCGATCCTCCCCAAGCCAGCACTGAGATCGAGTGGCTGGCTGGGCGGGAGGAAGCAGATCGAGCAGCTGCCGGCCGGAACTTCTGCAGAGCCCGCCTGACAGCTCAGTCACTTGGAGACTTGGGCATTGCAGTCTCCGCAGTACAGTAAGGAGAGTGTGGGAAGGGGGGAAGACTGAACCCCCAGGGATTAATCACCTCAAGGGTCTGAGGAGTGGTGTTCTTAGAAGGTTTTTCCGTGTGGGGAAAAATTTGTCATTGTGCATGTAAACATAGTCCAGACACACTGTTCGTTTTTCCCCTCTACAGTGTCCTAGAAGGTGGAGATTAGCATGGTGATGTAATCCTCATTGATTTCAGGTCCAGGGAAGAACGGCTACTGAACCAGAATCTGGGGGTAGAATCAACTGTCAAAGTAGTGCTAAAAGTACCTTCTGACTAAGAAAAATGTAAGGTCCTCATAGGGGTTACAAGTGCATATGTAAATCTAATGTAACCACTGACATTTCTCACTGGTTGTGTACATTTCTTTTTGGTTAAGGGTGGGGTGAGATTGGTATTGTATCCTGATGTAAATGTATTGAGCAGAAATAGATGAAGTTGTAAAGGGTAATACGTTTCTTGGAGTAAAATTACTGAATAAGGAAAAATACCGGTGTCAAAGTGATAAAGAGAAACAAACTTATTTTTATAAAACAATTCGTATTTTTCCATAAAGACTGGTGTAGCGTCATTTTTGAGTGGAATTACTTTGAGTTACTGCTGGGTGTTTTGCAACCTTCACACATGTGCCTCTGTTGATATTGCCTTACCCTAGGCCAGGCTACCCTAGGTGACCTGACAACATTAGGTTCCAACAGTGGTCATTGTGGTAGTGGTATTGGTGGAGGTGGTGGTATTGATGGTGGTGGTATTGGTAGTGGTGGTGGTTTTGGTGGTGGTATTGTTGGTAGTGGTGTTGGTGGTGATGGAATTGATGGTGGTATTGTTGGTTGTGGTTTTGTTGTTGGTGGTAATGGTATTGGTGGTGGTAGTGGTATTGGTGATGGTGGTATTGGTGGTATTGGGGCTGGTGGTGGTGGTGGTATTGGTGGTGATATTGGTGGTGGTGGTGGTATTGATGGTAGCAGTGGTATTGGTGGTGATGTTGGCATTGGTGCTGGTGGTATTGGTGGTGGTGGTGGTGATATTGGTGGTGATGATATTGGGGGTGTTAGTGGTATTGGTGGTAGTATTGGTCTTATTGGTGGTGGTAAAAGTGGTGGTATTGGTGGTGATGGTATGTAGTGCTAAAGGCACTCTTGTGGTCTGACATCCTGTGATGACCTTTGACTATCAACATTTTAATTGACTTTGATGTGTTCTTTCATCCTAGCTTGGATGTACGACATTCTACATATGCCTTGTTTCTCTTAGGGGTTTCTTTCTTGTAATCTTGCAGTCTTTTTGTGGGAGCTTTCATGGAGTAGAACAGCCTTGCCAAGAACAGAACGTGTGGGATGTGTATTTAAAAGCACAAGAAAGAGGGTGAGGTGTGGAATGTACTTTTTGGTCTCGAAGTGCAGTGTTATGAGCAGTGGTGCACAAATATTCTCTGTTTTGTACATTGAGAGATTAAGTATGTGATGCTATAAGCAGTGGTGCACAAATGTGCATCGTGTTGTACATTGATAAGTGTTATAAAGTTCTTACTATTTACTTTGACATGGCCTCATGTCATCCTGAATTCTGACACTGCCTGGCTTGGGCTTTATCTGCGTGCATAGCCACGCTTGCAAGTTGTTTGGGTAAATCACGTTCAAGGATTGTTTTTGTGAGAGATTGTTTAATGTACTCTGGAAGGCTTTCATGATAAAGGCTGGACATGCGAGAACGTAGAGGGGATGGGGGATGTGGGAACTTCTTCCTACCATGGAATGCTTGCTTGGAAGCTGGCCAGTCCTAGTAAGTTTCCTTGTGCAGGGAGGACGATTCTCGAACCTTCTAGTGTTGTTTTGAGATTATAAAGCTGATGGTTGTTGATTTAGAAACTGGGATTATGGAATGCGAATGGGACGGTCGTGTCTACTTCGGTACAACGGAACCCTGGTTGCTGAGGCTCTTATTCCCGGCTGTTAATCCCCCGGTCAGGAATAGGCTAAGATAAAGTGTTTGCACCAGGTGAAGTGTTGAATTTGTATTATTAATTAAACAATAGGGAGTGGTGATGGACAGAGTTTCTGAATTAAGCAGAATACTCTCACCCAGTCAAGAGATCAGGGCTTAATCCAACACTGCACCATCCCAGCTCAGAACCTGGCTATATGCAAATTAGTCTGTCCCTGGCCCAGTGTATCATGTCCCTGGCCCAGTGTATCTGCTTAATTCAGAAACTCTGTCCATCACCACCCCCTTTTGCTTAATTGTTTTGTCCACCATAAGTGTGGAAGGGTTTACTCAGACGTGAGTCCCTTGCTCATTGCACCATCAGGATTCAAGCAAGCCGGGCCGAAGACGGCTGTAATGCCAGAAACCGGTCCCCGGAAGCTTGTTTCCGTCCAGTGAAAGAATTGGCTTGGTAGTTTGGTCTGCCCTGTTCCCATGATGCACTGGGCCAGGGACAGACTAATTTGCATATAGCCAGGTTCTGAGCTGGGATGGTGCAGTGAGCTAAAAAACGGTGTTGGATCAAGCCCTGATCTCTTGACTGGGTGAGAGTATTCTGCTTAATTCAGAAACTCTGTCCATCACCACCCCCTTTTGCTTAATTGTTTTGTCCACCATAAGCGTGGAAGGGTATACTCAGACGTGAGTCCCTTGCTCATTGCACCATCAGGATTCAAGCAAGCCGGGCGGAAGACGGCTGTAATGCCAGAAACCGGTCCACGGAAGCTTGTTTCCGTCCAGTGAAAGAATTGGCTTGGTAGTTTGGTCTGCCCTGTTCCCATGATGCACTGGGCCAGGGACAGACTAATTTGCATATAGCCAGGGTCTGAGCTGGGATGGTGCAGTGAGCGAAAAAACGGTGTTGGATCAAGACCTGATCCCTTGACTGGGTGAGAGTATTCTGCTTAATTCAGAAACTCTGTCCATCACCACCCCCTTTTGCTTAATTGAATTTTTATTATTGCCATTGTGATGTGTGGCCAGAGGCTTTGATCATTTGAGATATTTGAATTTTGAATATTGCCATTGGGATGTGTGGCCAGTGGCTTTGATAATTTGAGGTGTTTTATTAGTGATTCAGTGTATATATCTTTCTGATCTCTTGCAGGACGTCCTATAATATTTTCTTGAGTGTTATCCCATATTATTTGCCACTTGTTTATTTATGGTATTATTCATGCATTTATTTAAACTGTTGCATTTACCAAGTTTGGTATTATTGCATGCATATAAATATATATATGTTTGTATATTTCTCTATGTGTATTTGAATGTTGTTATTTTGAAATCTGGGAATGCCTTTCTGTTAGAGAGCATTTTGTAAACTAAAACCACAAGCCTTATTCTAAAAAGAGAGTCTTTGCATTTTGTAAAATAAAACAGTTGTCTAAAGGTGTTGTTTTGTGTTCATGTCTCCTGCTTTGCCGGGTGGGTTTTTAGCCACTGTGTGGGAGATTCTGTATTATTTGAAAGGCGAAGCACGACATGGTATTGGTGGTGATGGTGGTATTGGTGGTGGTGGTGGTGGTGAGATTTGGGGTGGTGGTAATGGTGGTGGTATTGATGGTATTAGTGGTGGTGGCATTGGTATTGGTGGTGGTCTTTGTATTGGTGATGGTGGTATTGTTGGTGGTGGTGGTATTGTTGAGGGTGGTGGTAATGGTGGGGGTGGAGTTGTGGGTGGAGGTGGTGCTATTGATGGTGGTGGTGGTGGTATTGGAGGTTGTGGTATTGGTGGTGGTGGTGGTATTGGCACTGGTGGTGGTATTGGTGGTGGTGGTATTAGTGGTGGTGGCGGGATTGGTGGTGGTATTGGCGATGGTGATATTTGTGGTGGTGGTATTGGTGGTGGTATTGTTGGTGGTGGTGGTTATGTTGGTGGTGATTGTGGTTGTATTGGTGGTATTGGTGGTGTTAGTATTAGTGGTGGTATTGGTGGTGGTGGTATTCATGGTGGTGGTGGTATTGGTGGTGTTAATGGTGGTGGTAGTGGTACTGGTATTAATTGTGGGTTTGTATTGGTGGCAGTATTGGTGGAGGTGGTATTGGTGGTGGTATTGGTGGTATTGGTGGTGGTGGTATTGGTGAAATGGTGGTGGTATTGTTGGTGGTATTGGTAGTGGTGGTATTGGTGGTATTGGTGGTGGGAGTGGTGGTATCGGTGTTGGTGGTGGTGGTTTTGGTGTTGGTATTGCTGGTGGCGGTATTGGTGGTAGTGGTATTTGTGGTGGTGGTGGTATTGATCGTGGTAGTGGTGTTATTGGTGGTGTATATGGTGATATTGGTGGTGGTGGTATTGGTGGTGGTATTGGTGGTGGTGTTGGTTGGAGTGGTATTGGTATTGATGGTGGTGGTAGTATTGGTGGTGTTATTGGTGGTGTTGGTGGTGGTGATTGTATTGGTGGTAGTGGTTGTGGTAGTGGTATTGGTGGAGGCGGTGGTATTGGTGGAGGTGGTATGGGTAGTGGTGGTGGTATTGTTGGTAGTGGTGGTGGTATTGTTGGTATTGGTGTTAGTGGTGTTGGTGGTAGTGATGGTGGTATTGGTATTGTTATAGGTGGTGTGGTATTGGTGGTGGTGGTAGTGGTATTGGTGGTGGTGATAGTGGCATTGGTTTTGGAGTTATTGGTGGTGATGGTATTGGTGGTGGTGTTGGTAGTGGTGGTATTGGTATTGATGGTGGTGGTGTTGGTGGTGGTCGTATTGGTGGTAGTTATTGTATTGGTAGTGGTAGTGGTGATGGTAATGGTGGTGGTTGTGATAGTGGTATTGGTGGAGGTGGTGGTATTGATGGTGGTGGTATTGGTAGTGGTGGTGGTATTGCTGGTGGTATTGTTGGTATTGGTGGTGGTATTGCTGATGGTAGTCATGGAATTGGTGGTGGTATTGGTGGTGTTGGTATTGGTGGTGGTGGTGTTATTGATGGTGGTGGTGGTCTTGGTGTTGGTGGTATTGGTGGCATTGGTGCTGGTATTTGTGGTGATATTGGTGGTGGTATTGATGGTAGCGATGGTATTGGTGGTCATGTTGGCATTGGTGCTGGTGGTATTGATGGTGGTGGTGATATTGGTGGTGTTAGTGGTGTTAGTGGTACTGGTGGTAGTATTGGTCTTATTGGTGGTGGTGGTAAAAGTGGTGGTATTGTTGTGATGGTATGTAGTGCTAAAGGCACTTGTGTGGTCTGACACCCTGTGATGATCTTTGACTACCATTATTTTAATTGGCTTTGATGTGTTATTTTATCCTAGCTTGAATGTACGACATTCTGCATATGCCTTGTTTCTCTTAGGGGTTTCTTTCTTGTAATCTTGCAGTCTTTTCGTGGGAGCTTTCACAGAGTAGAACAGCCTTGCCAAGACCAGAACGTGTGGGCTGAGCATTTGAAAGCACAAGAGATTGAGTGAGGTGTGTAATGTACTTTTTGGTCTTGAATTGCAGTATTATGAGCAGTGGTGCACAACCATGCTCTGTGTTGTACATTGAGAGATGATGTATGTGATGCTATAAGCAGTGGTGCAAAAATGTGCATTGTGTTGTACATTGATAAGTGCTATAAAGTTCTTACTATTTACTTTGACATGGCCTCATATCATCCTGAATTCTGACTCTGCCTGGCTTGAGCTTTATCTGCATGCATAGCCACGCTTGCAAGTTGTTTGGGTTAATCACGTTCAAGGATTGTTTTTGTGAGAGATTGTTTAATGTACCCTGGAAGGCTTTCATTAGCTTCGTCAAGATAAAGGGTGGATATCAGAGAACGTCGAGGGGATGTGGGAACTTCTTCCTGCCATGGAATGCTTGCTTGGAAGCTGGCCAGTCCTAGTAAGTTTCCTTGTGCGGGGAGGAAAATTCTCGAACCTTCTAGTGTTGTTTTAAGATTATAAAGCTGATGGTTGTTGACTTAGAAACCGGGATAATGGATTGCGAATGGGGACGGACGTGTCTACTTCGGTACAACGGAACCCTGGTTGCTGAGGCTCTTATTCTCAGCTGTTAATCCCCCAGTCAGGAGTGGGCTAAGATGCAGTGTTTGAACCAGGTGAAGTGTTGAGTTTTGATTATTGCCATTGTGATGTGTAGCCAGTGGTTCTGATCATTTGGGATCTTTGAATTTTGAATATTGCCATTGTGCTGTGTTGCCAGTTACTTTGACCATTTGAGGTGTTTTATTAGTGATTCAGTGTATATATCTTGTTATTTCAGCACTGACACTAGGGTTTCCACCTGGCCTCTTTTTATAACTTTTTCTAACAGCGTTCCCCTGCCCTCGCAAATTCTATCCCCTACTTTCGACCACCACCGGCTGATCCCACATCTGCTTCGAAGGGCCCCCTTCTACCTACCCTAACTTTTAATAACAACTCCCTTCAATGAACGCAATGAACGAGCTGCGCCAGCACTGTCATCTCGCTAATCCTTCCGCTCCCTACCCCATAGTGTTTGCTAGCCCTAACCCCACTAGCCCTACTGCATACAGCACAGCCCCAATTCTCCCCAAGACACCTTCCTCCAGACCAACACACAATCCCATTGGGGTCCCACTGACCTCCAGGAGTCTCTATCCATTAGTCCCCTCCTTCCCTATCCCACCCATCCTTCAGATCTTGCAGAGCCATTTCCCAGAATCCCTTCTCTTGGGGCAGACCCAGTCAGCTTCTGCTATACTTTCCCCTGACCTCACTAGCTCCTCCCCTTTTATACCCATTCCGAGCATGTAGCTTCCCGCTGGGCACACTCAGTCCCCACCCACCCTACTTTCCCCCGATTTCACTAGCTCTCTCCAGCTCCAGGGTCCCCGGGACCTAGCCTCCCAATCCCTTCCACACACCTCACTGGAAGGCTGCTGTGCAAGATAGCACTCTGCCTACAACAACTCAAGACAGAGGTTCGTAGTCTACTACATATCACTGAGACTTTGCTAACTCCAGACCAGGCTGTGCTACCACGAAAAATCACCTCCGCCCGCGCCCCGATTGCGGGTGTTCCAGGCTCCATCCCCCCCTGACGCTCAGAGGTCCCTGTCTCATATCTCCCACGTACCTCATAGTTGGGCCTCCACTCTGCTCCCTAATGGCCCTGCTCGCTCCTCCAGATGTACAGCCTCCCTTTAAGATCCTTTCTCTACTACATTCTTATGTTCCAGCACATCCCCCCACCATAGCAAACTTGTAACAAATTGAATCCATCCTCACAGATCCCTTTAGGGAACCTAGGCCTAACACCAGAACCTTAAATGAGAACAACCTCACACGAGTCACCACCATGCTCCAACACTACGCGCTCCAACAGACGCCATCATTAGTCTCAAATGCATGCTCCTAAATTGCAGTTCAGCAGCTAAACACGCCGCGGACATTGCCAACCTCACTCTGGCACAGTATCTTGGTCTTATAATTTTGACGCAAACCTGGCTAAATGACTCAGCTTCCCCCTTGCTAGACCTTTTAATACCTCCCAACTATGATATCATTAGGCTTGACCGATCCTGTGGACAAGGTAAAGGCATCGCATGTTTACATAGGAGCAATCTTACAGTGAAGGTACTACAGACTGACCTACTGCCCTCCTGTGAATACCTATGCATTGAAGTGACTGGTGACAACAATCACTCCTGCAAACTGCACACGTTTTACCATCCCCCTAGCGACAACCTTCCCTTCCCAGAACAGATCATGGACATTATTTCGGCCAATGCAGACTTCCATGGCGCTCAGATCTTCCTGGGAGATTTGATCCTCCATTGGAAAGATATAAATGACGTGGTGGTCAATAGCCTTAAATCCTTCCTTCTTGACCTCAACCTAATCCAAATCTGTGATAGCCCTACTCATATCAAAGTAGCTACCTTAGATCTTGTCATTGGTAAGCCCAACTCTATCCTCCTTGATTCGATCATCCCATGTGATTGGACAGACCACTATTGCATCACCTTCAATATCCAGGAATTGGTAAGATCAAGTAAAGCCCGGCCCAAGAACCCACAACAGTTGCAAAGATTCCTAAAGAACATCAACCCTCATGATCTGACGGCTCTCTGTGATAACATCCTGCCCCCTTCATCGAACATATCGGACGTCCACGACCTTATGGCCCACTATAATCACGCAATGCTGAACGTACTAGACAAGGTTACTCCACTACAGCTTAAAATTAATCTCCTCCCAACTCTGCAAACCATGGTTTACTGATAGTCTTAATCAATGTTCCCTCTAATTTTTTTCCTCTGTGTGCGGCAGTGTAGGGTCTCTGTGCGCTGCAGCCATGGCAATGTGCGCCAGGAACCAGACTATGCGTGTGTGCAGCGCCAAATATCCCTCCAAACATTTGCTTAAAAATCTGGTGATGGTGCATTTCCACACATACAGTGTCACGTTAAACTATACTGTGTTGTGTGGTTAGGTTTGCCGTAATTTTTAGCTGACAAAATAGCAAATACAAGTTAAAAGCACTTAAAAAGTATTTTAAAGTTGTGTAAACTAATTACATCGGTGGTACTCATAGTACGGCCCGCAGGCCGCCAGAGGCCTAGCAGGCCTTCATTGGCGGCGCACACACCTTGCCTTGTCGTTTCTAGGCAAAGTGGAGATGCATGGGCTGTAAGAAGGTGTGAAAAAAACAACAAAGCCTCATTAACAAGTAAATGGAAGCCCTGTGAAGTACTCCAGTACAGCTGTGTGCGCGCCCAGGAAGCTGTCTCAGCCAGGGCTGCCACAAACGAATGGGTAAGTGGGGGGAGGCTGGGGCTTAAGCCCTTTGAGCCCAATGGGCATTGCACGCCTGGATGTAAGCACATTCAAAATTTGGACAGATAGGGACAGAGACAGACAGTTAGAGACAGAGAGGTAGAGAGAGAGAGAAAGGTAGAGGGAGGGAGGGAAGTGGAGGGAGGGAGGGAGAAGAGGGTAGAAGGTGGGAGAGGGAGGTAAGGGAGTGGGGGTAGATGGAGAGGGAGATAGAGGTAGAGGGAGGTAGAGAGAGAGGGAGAGGGAGGGGCAGAGGGGGAGAGGGCGGAACAGAGAGGGAGAGGGAGGGACAGAGGTAGATGGAGAGGGAGGGACAGCGAGGTAGAGGGAGGTAGAGAGAGGGAGGTGCGGAGGTAGAGGGAGGTAGAGGGAGGTAGAGAGGGAGAGGGTGGGACAGAGAGGGAGAGGGAGGGACATAGAGGTAGATGGAGAGGGAGGGACAGCGAGGTAGAGGGAGGTAGAGAGAGGGAGGTGCGGAGGGAGAGGGAGGTAGAGGGAGGTAGAGAGAGAGGGAAAGGGAGGGGCAGAGGGAGGGAGCGGGAGGGACAGAGGGAGACAGCAGAACAGAGAGGGAGGGACAGAGGTAGATGGAGAGGGAGGGACAGCGAGGTAGAGGGAGGTAGAGAGAGGGAGGTGCGGAGGGAGAGGGAGGTAGAGAGAGAGGGAGGGGCAGAGGGAGGGAGCGGGAGGGACAGAGAGGGAGAGGGCGGAACAGAGAGGGAGAGGGCGTAACAGAGAGGGAAAGGGAGAGGGAGGGACAGAGGTAGATGGAGAGGGAGGGACAGCGAGGTAGAGGGAGGTAGAGAGAGGGAGGTGCGGAGGGAGGTAGAGGGAGGTAGAGAGGGAAAGGGAGGGACAGAGAGGGAGAGGGAGGGACAGAGAGGTAGAGGGAGGGAAAGGGTGGGAGAGGGAGAGGGAGCTAGAGGAAGAGGGAGCTAGAGGGAGGGACAGAGAGGTAGGAGAAGGACGAAGGAGAGAGAGGTAGAGGAAGAGAAAGGGAGAGGGAGGGACAGAGGGAAAGGGAGAGGGAGGGACAGGGGTAGAGGGAGGTAGAGGGAGGGACAGAGCGGGAGAAATAGGTAGAGTCAGAGAGGGAGGTAGAGGAGGGAAAGGGAGAGGGAGCTAGAGGGCGAGGGAGGGACAGAGGTAGATGAAGGGTCAGAGAGGGAGAGGTAGGTAGAGACAGAGAGGGAGGTACAGGGAGAGGTAGGGAAAGGGAGAGCTAGGGAGAGGGAGCTAGAGGAAGAGGGAGGGACAGAGAGGTAGAGGGAGGGAAATGGAGAGTGAGGTAGAGGGAGAGACAGAGAGGTAGAGGGAGAGGGAGGGATAGAGCAGGAGAGGTAGGCAGAGACAGAGAGGGAGGTGGAGGGAAAGGGAGGGAAAGGGAGACGGAGGTCGAGGGAGGGACAGAGCGTGATTTGGATAGTGCTTCTGAATAGTATGGTGGGAAATATAAACTGAAGCTAATGGGCACTAAGTAGGGAACCCTGGCCTTATGGGCAACCTTTTTATTAAATATACAGACTGCACCTATGAATGCTTTTTCCTCACCAACCCACCAGCTGGTGGAACGATGCATAGCATGGGAATCCTGAGTAGAATCACACTGCAAAGTATTCACAGCCTCAGCCACCAAGCACCCTTTTTGTTAGTCCAAGAATCTTTCCATCAACAGCATAAAGTTAATGTCAGCAATTTTATTTTCCATGTCATGCTTCATCTCATCTTCATCACTCAATGATGCTACAGTCCTGCTCTTCCCACCGACTAACCATGCCCCCAAATCCGTTTTGTTCATCTTTTTTTTCCCTGTTCATCAAATTACTCTAGTACACCATGTACTCGTTAATCATACCTTTTTTTTTATTACTGGCTTATATAATTTACTTCACTCCCTAGTCTGACAGTTACTCTAGGCTTACCCTGATCCAGACTTTATAATTTTTTGACTTAAAGCCAATTGCTGTTGACTGACAGTTGCCCTTAAACTGAACAGGAACAGGGTTACGATTAAAATATTAGTGCAGCAATATCTACGGGGGGGGGATACTCAAACTGCTTCTTCTGTGGACAATGTGCAGCCTTTAATTTTAAACTTGTGTGTGTTCTAGGAGCGAAGTTGAATGTTTTCAGATAGGAAACGATGACTTGTCTTGCAGCATTTTAAATACACGTTCTTCCAAAGCTATTGCAGCGTTTTTAAATAAAGGTGCTTGCACTTGCCTCTCCCCCTTCTTTCTTTCCTCTATGTTCGTCGCTCCTTTCTCTCTTTCTCCTTTCATTCCACTTGATCACCCATCACCGACCTCACCTCGCTTCTCGCAATATTAATCTCTGTCACATATTCCTGAATGAAGAGGCTCAGAGGTCAGGGCAGGGCAGAGGCCCGGCTGGGGCCGCTCGTGCACACTGCACTACTTAAATGTAATGAGAGAGAGGCTCGGCTGTGTGTGTCAGGAAAAGGCACGCTGAATGTGATTGGTTGCGGATTTCGATTATGCAGATTTTTAAAGCAGTGAGTTACCCAGGATCTACTGAGAATGCTTTATTTCAAAGAATGCGTCTGCCTGTACATCTTTAGATAGTTATTTTGTGGTCTTATACATCCCTATGTTTTTGTTAGAGTTAGCGATGTTGAAACATTTCTTACTGTATGTAAGAATGGTTTTTACTTTTCTGTCCCTGTGAGCTGCAGTCGTCTGCTTTATCACCATACTATCAGAAATTGTTTCCATAGTGCCAAAGTAAGGAAATGAGTTTCTATAGTTTGTGGCATTCGCAAACTGCGAGGTAGAGTTTTTACTTCCGAGTGTGAAACGATCGAATGCCGCGTTTTTGACACACTGCATTACATTACTAACAGTGCCCAGCTGCTGATGTGCATTGCAAATAGCATTACTACTGTTACATATCCCTCAGCTGTGCACTGTAAGAACTGTCAGTCTCCCGCAAAGAAATGGCATTTTTTCGCGCCGCTCGATTTAAAGTGCGCGGTAAATACAGTTCACTGCGCGCTTAGGGTGAGCTCTCTGCGCGCGCGCTCACCCGCGCGGCTTATTGGGAACAGTGGTCTTAATTCAGAAAGAAGAAACTTAAGACATACTGAAAGGTTCTAGCAGTCCTATCCCTCCCTTGAGCATCTTTGCCACCTAAGATCCCTGAGAAGCATATATAACAAAAGCATCAGATGCTTGAAGGCCACCTTTTTCAGATCTCAGCTAGACCAAGCAAAAAACTGTCCCAAAAAATTGTTCGAACTCATCAAGTCCCAAGTCATTAGTCATCAGAACTCCGCACCTCTGGGTCAAGGGATATTGCCTAATAGCAAAGAATTCACAGATTTCTTCACAGATAAGACCCGTAAGATTGAAACTGAATTATGATCTGCCTGTGACCACCTGTCGTTCGGTCCACTGACCTCCCTCTGTCCACCCGGTAGGGATTTTATTAGTCCGTCGCAACCCCACCTCCCCAAAAACAATGCACGCTGTAGACTCTGAAACCTTCCAACCACTACAATGACCTGCTGCCATCAAACCTTTTCCCGGAAGTGAGATCCTCCTTACTAACAGTGTGGGCCACGATCATGAATGCATCACTTCGGCAAGGTACTATTCCAGATTGCCTTAAATCGGGTCAAGTAACCCCGATTTTGAAGAAACCTACTGCTGATCCTATGGACCTTCATAACTTTTGTCCAATCTCCAACATCCCCACCTTAGCAAAGCTCCTGGAGAAATGTGTGCTTGCCCAACTTTGCAACCACATCGACCATTTCAAACTCCTGGACCAATGCTAATCTGGTTTCCGCTCAAGCCATAGCACAGAGTTGGCTCTAACGCACATTGTTGATGATGCGTTAAGAATGCTGGGCCACGATGAGTCGTGCCTACTGATCCTTCTTGACCTCTCGTCAGCATTTGACACTGTCAAACACGATAACCTAATTGACCTCTTAGAACACAGGATGGGGTTGTCTGGGCATGTGCCTAATTGGTTCTCTTCGTTCCTCCTAAATAGATACCAACAATCTCTGCGCCATTCGGCACTAGTTACGCTGGGGGTTCCACAAGGTACAGCACTCTCTCCCACGCACTTTAACTTGTTCATTGAGCCTCTAACAGAAATGTTGAAATCATCCAGCTTTCACTATCACATGTATGCGGACGATAGTCAACTTTACCTGAAGATCGCCTCCCCTGAGGACATCCAGTCCCTCAACTCAGTCCTGCTGGAAACACAAAGCTGGCTGACACATAACCACCTGAAACTAAATGTGCTAAAAACAGAATTCCTCCTAATCTCACCCCATAAGCAATCTCCGATCATTGAACAATGGTTGAATCAGCTTTCTGCTTTTAACTGCAGACCCCACATTCTGGACTCGGCATCCTCGCTTGGTATTATACTAGACAAAAGTCTGAACATGAAAAAGCACATCAGTTCCCTCACCAAAGGAGAGAACTTCCAACTCAGCATCCTAAGGAAGCTCAAACCCTTTCTGCCGTCTCATGACCTAGAGGTTGCAGTGCAAGCATTGGTGATCGCAAAGCTGGACTATGGCAATGCAATGCTCTATGGCAGGGGTCTCCAAACCGGTCCTGGAGGGCCAGATCCATGCCAGATTTTTTAAATTACTACATGTATCTTAATGGGGATATCCAAAAAATCTGACATGGATCCGGCCCTCCAGGACCGGTTTGGAGACCCTGCTCTATGGCTTGTCCAGAGTGGAAACGGCTCCCCTTAGGGCGTCCCTCAATGCTGCGGCTAGGCTTGTAACGGGCACTAAAAAATTCAACCACATATCTCCGGACCTGCTGGCCCTGAAATGGCTCCCATAGGAAGCTCAGATAAAGCTGAAAATTGCATGCATGACACATAAAGCCATCCACCTCAAGATCCTGATGTATCTTGCTCAGAAACTGGAGGTCTCATGTGGTTCAAGAGCCTCCAGAAGTGCCAGCGCCCTCTCACTAAAACCACAAAAATTCAAGAAAAATAAGACCTACAATCGAGCATTCTCAGGTTTGGCGCCAAGGATCTGGAACTCTCTTCCCCCTGAGGTCAGGGTGATCCCTACCACTGTACTCTTCAAAATAGAAGTTAAAGGGCTCTTGATGAAGAAATATCTGCCTCAGTCTGCCTTCCCCACTTGACTCACGGCCTATTAATGCCATTTTGTGGCCTAGCGGCTGGGCTCACCAGAATGTCGGGCATTTTAAATCTATGTACTTTTTGCTACATTGAATATGTGTGTTTGCATGTACACGTCCTTCTGCACACTCTGTAAAGAGCTCTGATAGCCTCATGGGTCATGTTCGCGCTTTATAAAACTTTCTAAATAAAATAAATAAATAAGCATGACCAGCATTTTTCGGTCTCGCCTGGCGTTGCAGAGCATGAGCTGCTCGCTTTGCGCAGCCTGCTGTATTAGGGTATTTTTTAGATGTGGTAAGGAAGCCCGCCCATATTTTTCATTGGCTGGCGTCATCGTCCATGTTTAACGCTCGGTTCTGATTGATAATAAGGCTTCTTAGTCCCTCGATGTTACCGCCCTTTCTCTTTTTGGGACCATCCATCAGGACTGGATCTTTTACTCGTGGCTTTACGCGATCTCCTTCATAAGAAGGAAAGCACGTTTATTTTCAGTTCAGCCAGCGTCGTCAGTGCTTGCTTATTTATTTAATTATTTTGCCAGGCTGGCTGAAAGGGGGCATTTCTCCTCACTAATGCAGTCTGCTTTTATTTTCATTGTGGTCCGCTTCGCCCATTCTTCTTTATTTATTAAATTATTTTCTTACACAAGCAGAGAAAATATTGTTTTGTTGCGGCTCCACTTGTTACTATCTGCCTTCATTTAGGAAGACGTGGGAACAGCACGTCTTAGCTCCTGAGACCCACATGAAAAGGTGGCGGCTACCCGGGCGGGGGGGGACCCTCCCATACCAAGATGGCCGCCCGGCTCTCTGCGAGTAGGGAGGGATTACAGGGCCTTGTTTCACTCGTGTTTGGTACCTGCAGGGGCATCTTTCCCCTGGCACGGCGACAAGAGCGCCTTGTCCCTGCTGCACACGTGAGAAGGGCATGATGCCTCGTGCACGCCAATTACAGCTTGTGCTGATAATATAACGCTCACACGGAGCCCTAACATTTTTTGCATTTTGGGTATTGGGTCCCAGTGCTACACCAGTGCATGGCCATTCTTATAGTGTTTTCTCACCACATATACAATTATACATTTACTCCAGTTATTTCTGACAGCCAATGTGTTTGCGGTCCGGAATCAAAAGGAGCACCCCTCAAAAAATACTAGTGGTGTCTGGGAAGGATCTTTCAGGGGACTGAAATGACTTTGCTGTGGACAAATGAGAAAATAAAAGTTTATCAGTGCTGTTTTTTTTTTTTTTACATCCCATTTGTATTTTTATGTGTACGCATTATTGTGCTTTTGGTACAACGTTTGTACAAATTGAGGAGTGCACCTGCAGTACTTTCTGACTTCCTTAAAAGTCAAAATAAGTAAATAAAATACAAACGTCGGCATACATTCGGGGGTTAAATGTCTGACATTTGCGGTGATCTTTCTGGACCGGGCCCCAGAGACTAACGAGTCTAAGGAACTCGGGTTACCTTTTAACACCTGGAACCCAATCTGTCACCCTTAGGCTTTCTACACCTACGCTGTCCCACTGAGCAATATTAACAGCCTAACCTGCTATTAGGCGCTGTAGGCAATAGGAATATTCCACTCCCTAAGTGATATTCTTTATAAAGCCTACAGCACTGAGCTAGCACCATCTTTTTGTGCTTTGAATATAGTGCTTTGTAAAAGGCCACTTCTTCTTGGCACTGTGATAAGAGTTACTCTTACCAGATACAAAGGAACTGCCCCAGAAGGGTATCAGCTGGGTTAGCCCTGTCCTGTATTTGACTCCATGGCCCCCTGTGGACAGCTCGCCAGAGCAGGTGCTTTAACAACTTGGGGGCTCTTAGCAGCTACACATGCTGTATGTGTCGCTCTCATTACTTAAAGAATGGGCTTTCTGCAGGCCAAGGCCCGGCGTGCCAACGGCATGCCCTGGCATCCATCCAACGCCATGCCCGGAGCCAGCATGAACAAGCATTGGACACTTAACACCCAGCAGCAAATGCCATGGAGAGAGGATTTCACTCAGCAGGAGATCTCTTGCGCTCAATTCTATCTAGCGCCCAGAAAAAACAAAAGCGGCTTCAGGTCGCTATATTCCTGCAGTGTGACGAACCGTTAAAACCAGATACTCTCATACAGTGAGTTCAACTGAACTACAATCACAGAATACAATTAATCTAATTAAAGAACAGCCCACTCTGAAGCGTAATGAAATGACAAAAAGTCCACGTTTTGATAAAAATTCCTCTTTTTATTTAATCACGTATCAAAAAGCAGCTAACCCACAATTCCCAGAATGCATTAGGGTGTTATGTAAAAGTCCGTCATTTGAAACCTGACTTGATTCACAGATGCACGAAATGATAGATGCACAATGTTATCTGCAGTAAATGCATTTTTATCACCAGTCACAAATATTTTGGTGCATAACATGCTCAATTTGTGTGTCTCTCCTCCAGTGGTTCCCCTCAAACCTTGTCCCTACAAAAGCCTGTGGCCCGGTTCTCTGTAAAACAAGCGTTTGCAATGCAATAGGTCTTGCATTTCCGCGAGTTTAAGATATTGGCATTGTAAATGTCAATGCCTTTTATTTATGTTTATAAAAACAAAAATAAAAATAAAAGGCATTTCAATGTCAATAGCTCAAACTAGCATAAATGTGAGACCTATTGCATTGCAAATGTTCTTTTATAACAGTTATTATAACATCATCATGACCAGCATTGTAATGTCCTGGCCAATACAACAGTTAGGAAAACTACTTAAAAACTTCCTTTTGTCCTTATCAGTACATTCTTTATTGAGTAAATATCATAAGATTTTAAAGTTCCACTTAAGACTCAGTTCCAGGATTTTGCAGAATGTTAATACATGAAGAGATTGCTGGTATTTTCTCGGTGAATAGGTGGTAACACTGGATGAGACCGAATCACATACTTTGTTTGGTGAACCTCGAATAAATCTTGCCGCACCGCTCATATATCAGCACACAGGCCATGTGTGCACCTCAAACCAAACCTACCACAACCAACAACCTGTCAATATCTAGACTAGGGAAAGCTGTAAAAATGTCACTCAATTCTGACCTCTGGTACAAATGCTATTCTAACAACAGGACCTTCAGATAGCGCTGTCAATGCACACCAACATCTGGGTGAATGGAATTAGTTTAAGGATTGTCACTCAGGGTTGAAATCTCTGAGTGACAGTGAGAAAACAAAACAGCACTTCTTCATCTATGCTGAAGGCAGGGGCGTAATGGACAAACTTGCGTCCCCACATTGCAGGGGCTGTCCTCTATACTTTAAAGGGGATCCTTTCAGCTTGTCAGCTCGAGTATATAGGTTCTGCCAGGACATCCTCACCATCTCTTGCAGGAGGAGGGGGGGCAGGGTGGTGGTGTGGATACAGTTTCTCTACACCACTGTCTGAAGGAGTCCTGCCCTGGAACTTCCGGCATCATGGCAGTGGAGGCACATGGCTTGTCAGCAATACAGTAAATTTTGGCTTCTGGGCATTAAGCTACCAGACCAGTGTGGAAGATAGAATGTTCCCACAACAGCACAGGGCTCCTTTTACTGTGTATTAAAAAGAGATCCCATCAGCTTCCCACAAAGCAAAACTGAATAAGGTTTAAAAAAGTTATGTGAGGATGCCAACAGACATTTTGAAACTTTTCAAAACCTTCAGTCCTTCCGCAGTTTGGAAGAATGTTATTCAAAGAAGGAAAAGACACTGGGGAATATGAACAAGGAATTGGCATAGCATAGCACTGGAAAAATGTTGCAGCGCTGCGCCATTTTCAAAATGCAGGGATGCACCGTATTTATAAAGATACGATGTAGTAGCTTGGGTTTGTTTTAGAATCTTATTCACATAGAATGTCTTTGTGATGGTGTTCTTTACTGAATGTTCTATATGTGTCAGTTGCCAGCCTTACTCTGAAGCTATAGTCGCCCTGCTCTGATGGTCCAGCGTATCATTAATAAATCTACAAACTGGCTGTAATCAAGAGTCTTCATTGCCTGATTATAACATCTTTTTGGCGACGGGTGCTGGGCCATCACATCGAACCCACAATCGGCAGAATCGGAACAAAATCTCGCAAGAGGTAAATCAAAAGAACAGCGGAGCACAACTGACGACAGATAAAGTAAGAAAGACAATATTTTTATACTTGCGGAAGTCGGCGGAGGCATATTTAAGAATAATAAACGGATATATGGGACCTGGAACGCAAGTCGGAACGTTTTCAAACGCATGCTTTTCACTGTAACGGACTTTGCGCTTGGAGTTGGAATCATTGCCTGATTATATTATTATTATTATTATTAATTGGGTTTTGTAGAGCGCATAGTAACCCGGAAGCATCCCAGCGCTAAACCAAGACAGCCGAGAGAGTGGTGAGCCAGAGAGAAAAGGGAAATCAAGGGAAGAGGTGTGTTTTCAAAAGTCTCCTGAAACGAAGGTGGTCAGATTCCATCCTTAGTTTCCGGGGGAGGGAGTTCCATAGGCTGGCCGTGTTCACTGAGAATCGCCACCCGCCTGTGCGGGCCTTTTTCACTCTGTGGACTGTGATAAGGCATTCGTGATCCGAACGAAGGGATCTTGTGACCTTATAGGGTGTGATGAAGTTTTTGAGGATGGGGGGCCCTTGTCCTGCAAGAGTTTGTGAGCCAGGCAGAGAGCCTTGAACTTGACTCTTTCTCTTACTGGGAGTGAGTGAAGGAGTTTCAAAGCTGGTTTTGCCGAGGACCTGGCCGGAGTGTTGGTGAGGAGCCGGGCCGCGGCGTTTTGAATTCTTTGTAATTTATTTAAGGAGACTTCGGGGACTCCCAGGTAGATGGCATTGCTGTAATCCAGCCTAGAAAGAATAAGGCCTTGGATCAGCAGTTTGCGGAAGATGGGAGGGAGCAGGGGGAGGATTTTCCTGACTGATCTAAGAAGCCCAAAACAAATCCCAGCAGTTTTTTTAGCTAGGGTTTTGAAGGACAGGTCTTCCTCTAGCCAGATTCCCAGGCTCTTAATCTCGTTTTTGGGGGCCGGGGGTTCCCCTAGACAGAAGGGCCAGAGGTTGGGGGGAAGGGAGAGGCCTTTTTGACCAAAAAGCAGGATTTCAGTCTTGGTCCCGTTGAGTTTCAACGCTGAGTTCTTCATCCACCCCTGGATTTCGGAGAGGCAGCTGTGGAGATTAGATGGTTCTTGGTTGGGATGGGATAAGGACACCACAAGCTGAGTGTCGTCAGCGTAGCTAATGATTTTCACTCCGAACGGGGTGACTACCTCCTCCAGTGGGGACATGTAGACATTAAATAATGTCGGGCTAAGCGAAGAGCCCTGCGGCACTCCGCACTGGAGGGGAACTGCTGGGGAGCGGGCATCGTTTTCCCAAACTTGAAAGGAGCGGTGGTTTATGAATGACGAAAACCACGCTAGGGCAGTGCCCTCCACCCCGATGTCTCTGAGTCGCTGGATTAAAACCCGGTGGTTGACAGTGTCGAAGGCCGCACTGAGGTCCAGGAAGAATACTGCCACTGATCCTCCTTCATCCAGAATGCATCTGGTCTCTTCCACTGCAGCCAAGAGGGCGGTGTCCGTGCCCTGACCAGGGCGAAATCCAGTCTGCGAGCTCCTAAGCAGGTTATTAGACTCAAGAAACTGGGAGAGCTTTTTATTCACTATTTTTTCAGTGATTTTACTAATTCCGGGGAGGAGGGAGATTGGCCTGTAGTTGGCCAGGTCCAGAGGGTCTAGTGAGGGTTTTTTAAGAAGTGCCTTAACAACAGATTATAACAATGGTGCATCCTTGTGTTTTTCCTAGCGCCAACACAGACACTCATGCGCCATAGAGCAATGATGTCTGCGTTACAGGAATGAATGTTTATGTGCTGGAAGGTGCCCTTTCCTGCACATAAACAATCATTAGAAATAGCAAATCATCATTATTTCATGATTGTTTTTGTACACAAATGGACACCGTCATGCACAAAAACAATCATTAATGGCGTTTTGCTCTTTCTAGGTGTGCTGCAAAATTCAGCACATATAGAAAAATCAAAAAAGAGGAGAAATACAAGAATTTCTCCTTGTTGCACCAATCTAATGCCTCCTTTTGCATAGTGTTAGTTTGTGGTGCCTCCTCAGATTTACAGATCCTTGTAAATCTGGGGCTGAGTCAAAAAGCAATGGATGTTGAGGTGGAACAATCACACCAACATCCATTGTATGCCCCTTTCATGCAGATACCCGAGTGAAAGGCACCATATTTACAAAGTGGCCTTCAGGCACAAAATGGGGCTTAACGCCACTTTGTAAATATGGAGCTGAGCGTTGCGCCACCGGAACGTCGGTAAAAGGGACGTTCCGGTGGTGCAGTCTCCTTGTACATATCCTCCACTGGTTTCTTGTGTCATGTAACAAAGCTGTATTGCTTCAGGCTGGGAGTTATAACCTTAGTTTTACTGTGACCCATCAATAATTAATAATCTATCAAAACTATAGTCTGTAGCTGTGTCTTGAGTGAGGCCAGATAAATTAGTATTAACTGCTTCCACTACGATAGCCATTGTACCTGTACTCTCTGATTATTGAGTACAGAAACATCATTCTACAAAAACATCATAGCAAGAGTATTGCCTCCAAAATATTATGAACGCAGGCATATATATAGATACGTATTGATTTAAGAACTGTACATTAATCTACATTTGCCTGCCTTTACAATATTTTGGTAGCCTATATTCTGGGTGTGATATTTTTGTTGAATGATATTTAAACTTGATATTCTAGCAATATACCATGATATACAATGCAGGTAAGAGTGGTGGAGTTGGGGGACGAGGTGAGTCGAGAGATGACGAAGAGGAAATATAAAATGTAAAAAAACAGAAAACCACACACCTTGTGCTCGCTGCATTGCGGACTTGGCGATACGGCAAGTGCAAGGTAAGTGGGTTTCCTTTTTTATATTTTATTTTCCCTTGTCGTCTGTCGACTCCCCCCTACTCTGCACCACCACCAAAGCGCTCTTGCCTGCACAGGCCACGCCTGATACCACTGAGGATGTATGCCTAAGCTTGTATCACACCCAAATGCAGTACAGTGGAGTTTGTTGCTCTCATTGGTCGTCTGTGCCAGCATCACACCCCACAGTGCAGCAAGCAGGTAGCATCTTTTTTTGAACCAGCATCATGTACACCCAGAGCAGTGCATGGAGAAGCAGTCACCACTCCTCTGGGTAGATATTGCTCGCATACTTAACACAGAAGCTGTCTGTGTCTCTCTGAGCCAGCATCTTACTCAAATGCAGAATATTGCAATGCTCTTCATACCATGATCCACTCATGCACTCAAATAGTACAGTGCAACAAAGAGTTGCCACTATTACTCTGTGGCCATATCACATCCACAAACAGCACAGTACAATAGGAAGCGTGTGTGGTTTTCTATGCTAGGATCATACCAGCAAAAGAGATTAGTGCATAAAGGAGCTGCCACTGTTCTACAGAGCCTCAAAACCCCATATACAGGTGGCCAAGATGGCGACCTGACCAGATGTCGGATCGTGAGGCTCCCCGGCCCTGAACCCCAGATTAGCCCCTGACTATCGCTTTTATATCCCCTCGGCATCAGCACCTTCCCGTTACCATTGGAGGAGGCTGCGGTCCCAGCTTTGGCGAGCTTCAGTCGCCCGTGCTGCCCGAAGTACCGCCCCACCGGAGAGCCAAGTTTCGCCCGGGGCCGCCACGCCTGACGGGCAGAGCAGAGAGAGAGCTAGTGCGGTGACCCAGAAACGGAGCTCTGAGAAGGGCCCCGGCCGGCGGGTGCACTGATGGACGGCGATAGCTGGGGACCGACCCGCACCGTGGGTCCGTGAGCAGACAGCGAAATTCGCCGGAGGTGATGGCAGGGGAGCCGGCTTCTGGTGCACGGCACGCCACGAAAATCGAGGCCCCGGTCTCGGGCCTAGGCGGAGCAAGGCGTGGGACCCCACAGTGGGCTCGAGGCAGCGGAGGACCCGGTCTAGGGGGTCTGGAGACACGGACTACGCCGGACGCACTAGCGCTGCCGCCCGAGGCTCGCTATTTCGAGGGGAACGCGCAGCACAGACCTGCAGTTGAAGCAGAGCCACCGTAAAACTCGAGGCCCATGCTTTGCGGCCGGCTGTGAGCAGCAATCGGCCGGAGCGCTGAGGAGACGCCGACAGACCTGGGGGCTTTGACGCACCCTGCAACGCCCCACGCCCGGCCTGCTTCCGATTGCTGGTAAGGTGCGGAGGGGGCCGCCACGGACAGCGCCCGGTGTGGCTGCCATACGAGAGGCCTGAGGGATAGACTTAGACACTACTGGCTGCCTACTACATGCACTCTTTGCTGGGGCCTACAGGACATTTGCCCCTATGACTCTTCTCCCGGGGGTGCCCCTTCCTGTGGCTACATCTCAGCCCACCAGCTACAGAGGCGTGGGGGCCGACTGCCTGCGGGCGACGCGCGGAGAGCGGCTGTCCTGGAAATCGAGTCCCCGGCTTTAGGCCTGCTTGGCGGCGGCTGGAGGGATTGGCATCCTTGGCGCCCGGGAGTGCTGCATCATGCCGGGCATCCCCCCTGGCACCGCCCTCCACTTATGGACAGTCACACGTGCCCCAACATTGTAGGGCGGGAACCTACCCGACCTGGCCCGGCTTCGTTGGTGACAAGGGCCTGGTCCTGACGCCTGTGGAGGCCTACACCACAAGGGAAAGAAGCAGTCGAGTGCGACCGGAGCTGGGAGCGGCAAACCCCATTGACGATGCCCATTGCAGCTGCCCTGCCCAACTCTTGCCACCCGAGGACAACCCCACCGATTTACAGGACACCGAGGTGGGTGGTGAGTGGAAACCCCTCTGCTTATATCCCGTTGCCCGACACCATTTGGTCAGTGCCAGGACAGACCCTCGTAGGTGCTGCACCAGGGTGGGGGATCCCCGGCGCCCACCTGCTCCCTGCTTCTCTGTCTGGGCCCCTAGAGAACGTTCACTTTTCTTGCGTGGCTGGAAGAGGGACCCCCTACCCCACCCTGCACCCCTCGGAGACCGTGGTTATGGCCAATGCGGGACACAGAGCAGGCCGCACGATACCAGACATGCTGGCTAAGAGTGATGTAGAGTTTTAGGAAAAACACACAAATGAGGTAACAGCTAGAATCAACAGCCTCTGTGTCTTGTGCGATTGCTACGTCCTAAGGCTGAACAACAAGATATGCTATCTGAGTAAACTTTACTTGAGGAATAACCATTGTCTGAAAAACCTTGAGCAGACGCCAGATGTTCTTTTGCGCTGACTCTGCATGTATACACAGCCTACAATGCCCCAATCTAGATTCTTTACTCATGTTTATACAGATGCGATGTCAAGGATAGAGCCGGGCTGGGAGCAGGGCAGGGGGGAAATGGATGAGGCATAGCTTAATCAAAAAAACAGAGAATCAGATTTTACATTTTAACACAGGGAAGTGACACACCTCCTTCAGTAAGTATTGGGACACTGTTGTGTAATCAGAGTAATATAAGGTAAACATTCCCATTATTTCTCTTTTTTGCTTCAGGTCTAAGTCTGATAGTAAAAAATACCCCCCAAATTCACAATACAGGTGGTGGGAAACCCCAAAATGAGAGTAGGCGCTCACCACCAGAAACCACATGCATAAATTAGGCACTGGGGAGAAGGCCCTACCACCACCAGCAGACTATGGTACCACAATTAAAAGATTGACTTCTTTTTTTAATGTAAAACAGAAAACAACACTTACTTTCCACTACCATTTCCTGCCGTGTGAGTTACCAACATAAGCCCTTATTTATGAAGCCTTTGCGTTGTCCTTGCATCACACAAGGTAATGCAAGGATTGCGTGATGCAAGGACAACACAAAGGCTTCAGAAATATTTGCATAGCCATGCAAGGCCTGATTTGCATACTTTTTCAAGAAATGTAACACAAGGCTGCTGCTTGTCATTCTTTACATTGCTTTTCAACTTGAGAGACATTCCATTGGTAGAGCATGCGCGTTCCCATGCATCTATCCATGGATTTTGGGACATTCCCAGATTTATAAAGATTTTTAAACCTGGGAATGCATCAAAATGCTATACCTTCCCAAGAGAGGTGAAACGAAGAGAATTATCTTTATTTCTCCTTGTTATTTTCTTCTTTAAGGTATATTGCATTCTACAGCACATATAGAAAGAGGAAAATTACTCTAAGGATTGTTTTTTGCAGGAAGATGTCTCTTCCTGCACAAATGCAATCCTACCACTATGATGCAAGGGGGCCTGCATTGGCGCTCTTCTGCACATAGTGCGCCAGCGCAAGGAGAGAGCAGAAATGCTCTATATGTTTTTAAATGTGGATCATTTTTGCTCTCTAACTTTCACGCAATGCAGTGCTGTGCGGTAACTTTGCTTGCTGCCCTGGGTTGCGTCATGGTTTAGTAAATGTGCCCCCTATTATTTAACTGTGAGAAAATCAAAAACAAGGGAACTCAAATAATCCAGAGGCCTACAAATAGGATCCATCACAGGTCCTGTCTGGAATTTAAGCACATAGTACAAACAATGCTGCAAGCTTGGTCAAATGTCAAGTTATGCCTTTGTTTTCCCTGGCAGCAAAAAAAAGGTAGTCGAGAAACCCTGGAGTCTGAACAATGGTGGTAATTTGTTCTTAGATTCTCCTATACCCCTATATTTTGGGGAAAATGTAGATTGTGTACTATATGTTTTTAACTTCGATGCAGCTAAGAAAATTAAACAAAGTGCAAAACACGGGCTTCTGATCTTTGTATAAAATATGGAATAGATCAAATTCCATCAGAGGCGTTACCCGTTATTATCAAGAGCATGTAAAGTTGTTTGTTAAACTTTTCAAACTGAATGAATAGTGGGACAAAATGTCAGATAAATTTGTTTGGTGAGGAAAGATGTTTTGAAGATAAATGCCCTCACAAACACATGTATTTTGTGGTAAACATTTTCCAGAAGGGAAGTTTAAAAACTGCAAACTTTTCAAACTGCAAAAAGCAAGAAGTTTACCACCTTTGTCCAGCTTTGTCAAAGAGGTTTACAATTTAACACACTGCTCGGTAACAAGAGTTGGATCTTTTGGGAACAGCAGCCAGTGGTCCCTAGATTTTAGGTGTACTGTCAATTGACACAATCTATGGACCTGCTTTGCTTTGGTGGACAGTTTTTTTTTCACATGCCAGCAACAAAGGAGCACAATGGGTACATAAGGTATGTGGCATTGTGCGCTGTGATCGATTTAGTTTTTTTCTCACCTTGTGTGTTCACTGAAGTGTAGCTACCTGTTAACTTTGTTTTTAGTGAATTCACAGTATTTATTTTTTTCTGTATTTCTTTATGATGCACTCCAATTGCCTTTCAGGTACCTGTTCCCCCTAGCTTTTGTCCAGGCCCTGCTTTGAGCAGGCTGATTATGAAGATTTTTCCAACCACAGATGTCGATTACAAGAACTGCAACAATAATACAACATATTTTTAATTTGTACCAGGTGTAATTTAGCATAATTTTACACAAAATGTTCTCCATTTCTTTTTGCACCAAAAACAGTCAGGAGCCTATTTATGAGGCCTTTTGCTTCAAACTTGCACCATGCAACATGGTTCAAGAGTTATGCAAACCTTAAGACAGACTTTCAAAGCCATGCAACGCTACTCATATGAATTATAACTCTAGCGGAAAAACCATCATGGCTGTTTCCTGATGACAGAGGCTACCGCTTATGTCGGAGGGTAGATTAATTGTGGGCAGGAGGGGCCAGGGGACTCGGTGCAGCAGCTCAGAAGCCGCGCTGGGGAGACCGTGAGAGAGAACTAAGCGAAATGGGACAGCTTAATTTGCACCGGGGTAGTCCTGGAACTCTTGCTCTAAAGACAGGAAAAAATGGATATATGAGCCTTGGAGACTGTTTCTGAGAGTTGTACAAGTTTTATTAGAAGACGGGGGGGCGCTAGAGGGCGCACTAGCTAATGGCCGCACTTTAGTGAGGCTCTGGCTGCCTGGCCAGATACATCCTGCATACATCCTTTTAACCTGTGGGTGAACACCCAGAAATCGCAGCGCTGGTGGACCTACCTATTTTACAGATCCGGTCCAAATTTGGGTGAGATCCGTGGTCGGAGGCCCGAGATACGCGGCTGTTTATGGTGACCGGAGGACGCTGTGGAGGAGAGCTGCTGTGACACCTGGCCGCCGGACAACGCGAGACCGCGGCTTCCCACGAGGTGACCAGGCCTCGGAGCTGTGGGGCCAGTGCCGCTTGTGGAGAATCCTGCTGGGGGCCTGCCGGGCGGCGACGGAGGTGAGTCCCCCCCTCTGGGGCCACTGCGACGTGCGGGGTCATTCTGCACTACGCCGGTGGGCCGCCGGGGTGCCGGGAGCTCGTAGCGGCGCCCGCCTGGACCTGCCGGGGGAATCGGAGGGCTCTCCGGTTCTGCGCCCCATCATCCTGCAGCTGCCCTGTGATCCTGCTGCGATCTCGCTGCATTTGGGGGGGGGACCCTCGAGGTGACGGGGGCCTCCCGGACGTGGGAGTCGGCCTGCCTGCACCCCCTGAGCCCAGCGTCTAGCGCACGGACCTTCCCCCGCGCCCGGCGGCCTACCACCACCTTCCGCTGCCATCCCCTGGGCTCCGGTCTGCGAGGCTGATTGCAACGCCTCGCCACCGCGCCCGCAGCTAACTCAGGCGGGGGCCCGGTGGGGCGAAGACTCGACAAAAATTCTGGAGGCCTGCGCCCTCGAGGTGCCAACACAGCCACAGCCGTTGCCACTGCGCGAGGGGCCCTCGGGACACGCCTAGGCCTGCAGGGGGAGTCGGAAGTCTCTCCTGGTCAGCGCACCATCATCCTGCAACTGCTCTACCTTCCTGCTGTGTTCTCGCTGCATCTGGGAGGGGAGACCCTCGAAGTGACGGGGGCCTCTCGGACGAGTCAGCCTGCCTGTACCTCCTGATCCCCGCAACTAGCGCACGGACTTTCCCTCGCGCCCGGCGGCCTACCACCACCCTCTGCTGCCACTCCCTGGCCTCTGGACTACGAGGCTGGTCATAGCGCCTCACCACTACGCCCGCAGCTGACTTACCTGGGCGGGGACCCGGAGGGGCGGGTCATCGACCGGGATACTGCAGGCCTGCGCCCTCAAGGTGACGATACAGCCACTGCCAGTGCCACTGCACGGGGGGCCATCAGGACTCGCGGGTGTCTCTGGGACCAGTGAACCCGGACACTAACACCACTTGCTGGACCCGGTGGGTGCACACAGTGACGGCGTGATGGGCAAGAATGACAATAAGCAGCCCAAGCTCTCTTTCGAACCGGCGGCCGCCAGAAAACCACTGCGCAGTATGGCGGGGGCCGGTGGTGCCCCGGGACCGTCAGGCACTGACCCCCCCTCTCCTCCCCTGGCACCGGAGCTGAGACTGATGATGGAAAAGATGAGGCAGGGCTTCGCCACGATAGTGGACAAGGTTGATCGCTTATCCTCCAGAATGGATGGGGTTGCGCAGAAGCTGGAGGTCCACGAGGAGCGCTTGACGGAAGCGGAACGACGCATCTCTACCTCTGAGGACACAGCCACAGCCCACGATGCGCGCCTCACTAGAATGGACAATATCCTGAGGGTGATAGCGGCGAAGAACGAGGAGTTGGAGGCGAGGAGCAGACGCAATAACATCCGCGTCACGGGGGTTCCGGAGTCCACCAACACTGGGCGCATGGAGGACTATATAGAGCGCATCCTCATCACGGCAGTGGGCAAGGAGGCCTTCTCCAGTCAATTTATTGTCGAACGTGCGCATCGCTCATTGGGCCCGGTACCTAAACCTGGGGCGCAGCCGAGGCCTATCATCGCCCGGCTGCTTAACTACCGCGACCGTGACACGGCCCTGCGTGCAGCCCGTACGAACCGGAACCTGACCTGCGATGGAGTGCAGTTCTCCTTGTACCCGGATTTTACGCCCATGGTGCAGGACCAACGGAGGAAATTCTTGGATGTGAAGAAGAAGCTGAGGGACATGCAAGTAGATTACGCGTTACTGTACCCGGCACGTCTCAGGGTGACTCATCAGGGCAAACAACATTTTTTTACCAACCCGCAGCAGGCTGAGGACTATGTGCGGAGGCTTCGCAATGCCAGGAGGGACAGGCGAAATGAGGGGGAGGATGAGGCGGACGTGCTCCCTGCCGAGCACGAGGAATCTTGACAGTGCCTTCGTGAACACTTGCTCATTGACTCCATAGGACGGGTCGGCGATCGGCCTTGGTCTTCTGTTGCCGGCTCCCGTCGGGGAGCTCCGGACCTGCCTGCAGTGCCATGGATGACTGTTTTGCTGCACGGTGGACTTCTGTTGGGTACCATCTGCGCTAATTTACATCGCCCCTCTGCTGGTGTTGATGTTGGACGGGGCGACCCTATGCCCGAGTAGGACCTGGAGTGAGCAGCGGTTGCTGATTGGACAATCCTCCTGAACTCATTTGGTAACTTTATTGGTATGGAGGGTGGCGATGTGAGGCGTTGACTAGATGATTGGGTCTTAGCCTGCAGGGATGATAAACGCCAGGCACCGCCCCACCTTCTCTGTCTTCTCCGTATGGCGCATGCGGATCAGGGGGAGAGTGGCGGGGTGTTCGGGTGCATTCCTCTAGTGTCACTAGGAGGGGATCCCCCATATGGTTGTTCTAAAGTTCTTGAATGTTGGGCTCGGGGTGGGGGGGTGGGATGTGGTACTGGCAAGTTTGGGTTGCTTCAGTGGGTGGGGGGCGGAGCGGGAGAGGGGGGATTGGAAGAGTGTGCATGGAGGGAGGGGTGGGGTTTGGTTGTTGGGTTGCTAGTTGTTGAAAGTGACAATGTTGTTGCGGTTGGCGTTCATGGCATGTGTGTGGGTATTGGAGTTTGGATATATAACTGCATGACTGGTCGTGTGGTGAGAAGGTTTCGGGCAGCGGTCAAATTGGCACTTGGTACATTTCAACTGAAGGCTGGAGCACTGACCAAGGTCTTCTTTCAGGGATACAGAAACAAACATGGGTGATGATGCTTTGACCACTGTCTCGGTAATGTCCTGGAATGTCCGCGGCCTTAATAACCCTAGAAAATGCAGAAATGTGATAGCGTATCTGGATAGGCATCATGTGCAGGTGGCGATGCTCCAAGAAACCCACCTCAGCCCAAAGGGTGTCCCCAAGTTTGCGAGCAAATGGGCGAGTGTGAGAGAGTTTTCATCCTATTCCACGTACTCTAGAGGGACTGTTATTTTAATCAAAAAGCAGCTACCGTTTCAAAAACTGGGAGTGAAAATGGATAAGGAAGGGAGATACGTCATCCTTTGGGGGAGGTTGGGCACAGATGTAATAATGTTCGTGAATAGTTATGCGCCTAATGTGGATACTCCTGGTTTCTTTCTATCGCTGTGGGGTCATGTGTTGGAAACTGAAGCCACGCACATTGTCTGGGGGGGAGACTTCAATCTCTCGTTATCTCCTGGGACGGATAGATCGGACGGTGGCATACAATACAATACGAACGCCAGGGATGCACTTCAGGGCATACTAACAGAGGCTGGCCTGGTGGATTGCTGGAGACACGCACACCCAGCGGCTCGGGAAGGTACCCACTTCACAGCACACACACGCTCATGGGCACGGATCGACTACTGCTTTATCTCACGAGGCCTCGCTGGGGGGGTCGTGCGGGTGAATCATTTGCCCCGCACCTACTCTGACCACTGCCCTGTGCTTTCAGTCTTGGAGATGCCGGGGTATGCTAGGGTGAGGCCGCCATGGAGGCTCTTTCCGTCGGCCCTGCTGGACCCTGTCTTTCGACACGAACTGGGCGAGGAGATCGATGCCTTCTTCCCTAGGAACAAGGGGTCGGTCGACAAGGTCGAGACAATCTGGGAGGCCTTCAAGGTGACAGTGAGAGGGATCACGATCTCGAAAAGCTGCGGGATTCTTAGGGACATAGTGCGCACGTTAACTACACTTGAGGCAGAACTTAAGACGCTGGAGTCGGAGATGGTTAGAAACCCCTGCCCCGACCTATCGGGGAAATTCAGGTCTAAATTGACGGCTTACGAGGAGGAGGCAGCCAGGGAAATGAAATTCCGAGGTAAGTACTGGACGGCTAGGCGATATTGTGAGGGGGACCGCCCGGGGAAGGTGCTCGCGGCACTCACGAGGCATCAGCGCTTCGCTACTCATATCCTGGAAATCTCTGATGGGGGGGGCGGGACACACCAGGATACCAATGGCATTCAAAATGCCTTCCTACAACACTATAAGCGACTTTATTCCACGCAACAGGAGGGCGAGGTGGAGCTCGGTACTTTCCTGGACGACATCGCACTCTGCTGGCTGAGTGATAGCGACAGGGCGTTCCTGGGGTGCCCGTTCGAACTAGACGAGATCAGAGAGGCAATCATGTCCCTTAGCAATGGCAAGGCGGCGGGGCTGGACGGGCTACCGGCCGAATTCTATAAGTGTTATATCGACATCATGGCGCCGGTGCTGAAGGAAGTCTTTGAAGACTCGCTCGAGGTCGGGATACTGCCGGGCTCCATGAGGGAGGTAGCGATCACATCGCTCTTGAAGCCGGGGAAGGATCCGAAGGACACTGATTCCTATCGACCCCTGTCGCTGCTAAACTGCGACGCGAAGATCCTCGCGAAAGTGCTAGCGACTAGGCTGTCCCTCCTTATGAATACTCTGGTGCTGCCGGATCAATCTGGCTTTGTCCCGGGGAGAGCTACTTCTCACAACTTACGTACATTGTTCTCCCTAATTCCCACCATTTCGCCCGACCTGCCGATCGCTGCTGTGTTTCTGGATGCCACCAAGGCGTTCGATTCGGTGGAGTGGGGTTATCTACTGGCTATACTTGGCCGAATGGGATTCCCCCGAATGTTCATAGCCTGGGTAAAATTGCTCTACACTTCACCGGTTGCTAGAGTTGTTGTCAATGGGATGCTCTCGGCACAGATGCCGATCACGAGGGGGACTAGGCAGGGTTGCCCTCTATCACCCCTACTGTTCGCCCTGGCAATAGAACCATTGGCTTGTCGTGTCCGTCAGCTACACAAAGCTAGTGCCTTTAACTGTCTTCAGCGTCAGATCAGTATTTCACTTTATGCAGATGACGTCACTTTGTATGTGCGTCACCCACAAGATCACCTTAACCCGCTCCTGAGGGAATTCGTGGCTTTCGGCGGCATTTCCGGGGTGCACATTAACTGGAAGAAGTCGCAATTCTTCCCCCTCACGGCATCAGTTGCCCGTTTTCAGCTGGATTACCCCCTGGAATGGTGCAGCTCTGATTTAAGATACTTGGGCATAGAAATATCGCTCAATAGAGACGACACTATACGGTCAAATTATGGGGTGGCTATCTCGCAACTGGCTGATAATGTGTCCCGCTGGCTGGCCTTGCCGCTCTCGATGGCAGGAAGAGCCTCCCTGATCAAGATGGTCGTCCTCCCACGGTTCTTATATCTATTCCAAAACATCCCGTACTACCCGGGGGCCTATTTTTTCAAACGACTTCGCTCTGAGTTGCTTCGCCTTTTCTGGGGGGGTAGACAGCCACGCCTAAGCTGGAGAGTCTTGACGCAACCGTATGACAGGGGAGGATTCGATGTACCTGACATGGAATTATACTACCTTAGTGCTCAAGCACAGCATTCCTATCACTGGGTTCGTCCCGCCCCCTTCATGCCCCAGGTCGCGGCCGAGGACTGGATCGTACACCCGCTCCCGCTTAAGGGCATGCTGATGGGACAGGTTGGAGATGTTGAGACGCCTGCCACCACAGTCACTTGTACTATCGATGCTTGGCGTAGAGTAACTAAGGTTCTGTCCGCCCCCATGCTCTACTCTCCAGCAATGCCCCTGGCGTACCACCCGAAGCTATCGCTCCTAACGGAAAACGGATTTCGGTCCATGTGCACTCGCGTACACCTTATCACATGGGGGGACTTATTCCATGAGGGGAGGTTCCGCACCAAAGAACAGATATTTCAGTCCACATCCCCAACGCCCATGGAGGTGTTTTATTACATCAGACTCAGGCAGGGAATGCGAGACATCCTCCCTAGCTTCCCGGAGGAACCGGGGACGGTGCTGCCATTGCATGTTATGCTAGTGTCGGATGGCAAGCACTTGGTGTCCAAACTGTACGCCGCTATGCGTGACCAGCGTCCATTGGTCCTGCCGAGAGCTCGTACTAACTGGGACTCTGAACTGCATACTGCACTTACAGACGAGCAGTGGAGTTATTGCTGCTCGGTCACGGCTAGAGTATCCTCCAGCTGTCGGTTGAAAATTATTCACTATAAGTTTGTGCAACGATACTATTATACCCCGGCCAGGAAACTGCGGTTTCACCTCTCGGAGGATGATAGGTGCGCTAGATGCCGGGCGGTTGGCGCGGATTTCCTCCACCTAGCCTGGGAATGTGGAGCCATACAGGAGTACTGGACGCAGGTGCATGCTGCGCTCCAGATAATGATCGCTGGCACGCTACCCATGGAGCCGGTAGTACTGCTGCTGGGGTATACCAAATACGTGCCCAAGTCAGATCGTAAATTTGTCGACATTGCACTACTCCTTGCGAAGCGGAGAGTAGCTTGCAGATGGGGGAGAGGGAGGGCACCGAAATTTAAGGAATGGCTGGACGACCTCACATATTGCCAAGACCAACACGGCGTTTACGCGGAATTGCTACCCGCCCGGTGTGCGCCCAGTGATTTTTGGTCCCCCCTGCAGGTGTACTGGTTGGCTCAGGCGACACATAGCGACTCCTCCGGAGATGACGAGCCGAACCCGAGTCCGTGAGCGTGGACATTCTTCACATTGCATTCACCATTCTACATTTCACAGGGCGGGAGTTAATATACACAGCCTGACATGGGACGGGAGGACGTGATCGCCGAACACACAACAACCGACAAACTACTCAACAGGAAAGAAAATGGACACTTCTACTTGGGTCGGTGATACTGGGAATTCCTGGGGGGCATGCACTACTGCGTAAGGGAGGGGCCTCTCTAACTCGTTCACCTTCAGGGCTGGGGATGGCGGATGTATACACTGGAGTTACGCTTACACGACGCTACTGTTGACACCTGGGAAAGGAGGCGCTATGCACGGCTACACACTACACTGCATGCCGATTATCCCTGCATATGCTATTAGCTGTGCTCCGAAGCGTAGATGCATACCCTTGGCGCACGTATGATACCTTACCACACATGACGACGCGGCCAGCGGACTAGACATTGCGGAGACAGATTGGGGTCGGAGCACTGGGGCGGTGGCGCCCCTACATGACTGCCGTCACATCTGAATATGTGGGGAAGATTCTTCGCTTTCATCATCTAGTCCCTAACTGTGGGGGGGGTGGAGTCCTGGTGTACTGGCCTCCCCATTGCTGTTCATGGGGACATGTACCTGTGTTTGTTTTTTTTTTTTTCTCATACTCACTGTAAAACTGATGCCTTTCTACTGAATGTACCATGATTCTTGTTCTACTGGATTGCAGATGCTGTCACTTTTGTGTATTTGTGCTGAACGCAACTAATAAAAAGGTTTAAAAAAAAAAAAAAAAAAAAGTTTTATTAGAAGACACAGATTCTAGAAATATTCAATGATAGCATAAAAACCACATAGTACTTGGCCCTGTACCCAGCATTCTCTTGAAAGTCACATGGACCAGTTTGAGTTTACAAAGTACAGTTTACAGCTGCTATGAGAGAGAGAGACTATACTTTAAGAACACTTGTGAGTTCTAAGACATATTGCATAGAAAAGGTTAAGCACATATTCTTGGGCACACTCACCACTGCATGTAAGATGTCCTGAAAGTACAAGTTTAAAGACTTTAAATGCAGTTGAGATAAAGCAAGGTCAGAGAAAACATAACATTTCAAATAGCGAAATATAACTTTAAATGCAACAAGGAAAAAGCATTTCATTACAGCAGAATATACAATGGAGGAGCAGAATCTAAGTACATGAAACAAGGGCTATCTCGAGTAACCCCTGGGAAAAACTCCTGTCCGTCACCCTATGTGCAAACGAGGAGTAGTTCAACGATAATCTGGCGGACCACCCTTTTATATTGTTCAAGGGTGAGGGGCCTATGGTCACGCCATATTACGTCACCTCCAACCACATATCCTTCTATGGCCTCTCACGCCCCTGCCTAGTGACTTCCCATCATAAGTGTAGATGTGGCTCCTTCTCGTAATTGTGTGGCACGTACGCCAGCCTAGACTGAGTTCCTGCCATTCTGACTGGAAGTTTGTCATTAATCAGAAATGTGCCATTATTGCTTCAAAGGATTCTATTCATGCGTTATTGTGCCAGTCTGTGATACTAATCTGCCACATTTGTCCTCATTTATCGGACAAGCTCGAGAAGTAGCTTGTGGTGGGAACTTCCCTTATCTCCGTTCACAGCTTTTAGGTGGGGTGCTCGGGGTGTGTTGCAAGAATAAGAAGGAACTTGAACTTCAATGATCGTAAACCTAGCATAAAGTGGGGCGGGGGCAGGAGTGCTGAGCTTCGCAGAAGTGGAGCTGGCAGAATCCTGGGTCAGACCTGCTTTCTGCTTCTGTTTAAGCTGAGAGAAAATGGTAGTGCTCAGGCCAATGTAACTGAGACCTATAACTTCTAAGCAGCAGGGCCTACACAGGGTTCATGCTTAGCTAGTGATAAGAGTGTCCTAGGGTAACTATGCAGTGCATTTTTCTCCCTCTGTCACTTATGTGGCTCAAGCAGAGGGAACCTCCTGCTTCTAACCTGCATCTGCCCTGAGATGGCAGCGGAGAGGAGGGGTCTCCTGAAGCCCTCATTAACAAGCAAAGGGATTCCTACTTGTAGGCAGGCCGTCATATCCTGTCTAGACCCTGACTGCCCCATTATGAGCTGTTGTTTCATGAAATCTTTATATAAGTTTGAAAAAAACTACCTAAACAAGCAAGTAGTGAAATCGACTACCAGCTGGTTGGCTGATTACTAACATAAAACATCCAGGTCAGGCTGCTTCCCGGAGAGGGGACACTAACATCGAATCCCTGGGCTATCCTGGTCCCTTGGAGACCCCTGATAAAGTTGCACATATCACCTGAACATAGTTGTGCGACGTTTCAAACCTTTTGGGACAGTTCTTAAAATACTACTTTACCTTTCTCTACTAGGTTTTCAGGAGGTCGCCTGACAACTCCCGGCTTGACAAGCTCCAGGCAGCAACCATGCACTTTACAACTGTTAAAACAACCTGCATTTTAATAACATTTCTGGTCCCAAGGACCTCCAGTGTTGGATTGCCTAACTGCATACTCGCACTTTACTAATATTCCTGGTCCCGATGTCCTTGTGCATTACCCGTGACTCCTGGGCCAGGTCCCCAGCCAGGGAACAGATATCAACATCAAAATCTTGGCAAACTCCTGGCACCCGGGAACTTTTTTTGACAAAGTTGAGCGCTGGACTTCAATGACAGCTGCGTGATTCTGTTCAATGTTGTGAAGCAGTCTGAAAAAACATTTTACACTGCACACCTTCCAACTAACCAAGTGTACAGGGAAGGTTTGAGTCAAGCCATGTGCCTGGCAAACTTCAGATAGCACTTATGCAATCCCGGATTTTATACCAGTATTTATTCTTGCTCACAGCCCATGTTTTGCATCATGAATTTTAATGACTGCTCTTTCTTTTTGTAAGATTGTAGTTATTCGAAACAAATACAGTTGCTTAATTACTTATTGATTTTGATGCATCCCAAGGATTACCAATTATAAATCTTTCACCTCTACTATTGAGTTTAAGATCCCTCAACAATATGTAAGATTTACTTTGGAGCATAGTATCAGGAGATGTATCATCATGCTACGACTAGGTATACTCCCTCTAAGAGCTAATGCAAGAAGTTGGAGTAAGCTAGATGAAGATAGTGGGGTTTGTGACAAATGCAATCACGAAACTCAGGATTTAACACTTGTTTTATGTTTATGTTCCACAAAGGAGGTGGTAGAGGCTAGAAATTGTTTTATAAAACCAGGATGCAGGATGATGTGAAGTCTTTGATATGCCTGAGACTTAGAACAGGAGTCAAGCCAGAAAGATCTTGTAGTCACTTTGGTTAGTGGGTTGGAAAGATGCAGGTCCAGTCCTTCTCACTCTCTGGTAAAGAGGAAGGCAGGCAGGAGGACAGCACAACAGAGCAGGGGTCCAGAAGAGTGACAGTATTTCCAGCAGCACAGCTGTCCGTCTTCATGGCAGAATGTCCATAGGCACAGAAGTGTATTGAGTTTGTGGTGTCAGATGTCCAGTACTTATAGCCAGTTGTGCCTTCAAAGTGGGGGAGACTTTAAAGAGATGCTTTGATGTGCAGAGAGTCACTGTCCTTCCTACTTAGCTCAAGACTCGCTACAGGGGGTGTATGTACCCCTTTGTATGGGGATTGACACAGCCTATTCAGAGGTAAGTTGCAGCTTCTCACTCCCTTCTTGCTCAGGTTGGCTCAGCAGGATGTGGTTGGTCCATCAGCCACACCTACGCTCCCTTTGTGTGTGGTAGTCTGAAGGGATTGCACAAATCCAGCTGCAATCCACCCAGGTATTTATTCATAGATAGGCAGAAGGCACCAAATGGTTATTGTAAGAAAATGGCAACTTTTTAGACGTGACATTTTCGGAATTGCAATTTAAAATCCAACTTCACCATCAATAGTGTTTTTAAACTGTGATTCCAGAGAGACCAAATATGGGGGTCCAATCGCTTTCCAATTGAAAAGTACAATTATAAAATGTAGTAAGGCAATTCTATAATAGGCCTTGCAGTAGTGAAAAATGAATTGAAGTGTTTTTCACTATCAGGACATGTAAAACTTAGAAGAGCATGTTGAATGTTTTAAATTCACTGCACCCTACCCTTGGGCTGTCCAGGGCCTCCCTTAGGACTTATATGTATTAAAAAGGAGGGTTTGGGCCAGCCAAGAGTGTTAACTTGCCAGGTCGACATGACAGTTAAAAACTGCACACACAGGCTCTGCAATGGCAGGCTTGAGACATGTTTAAAGGGCTTCTGGAGTGGGTGGCACCATCACTGCTGCAGGCCCATTAGTGCTGCAGCAACAAATGATGGAAGGCTTAATGAAACAAACATTCACTCCCAGTCACAAGATCTGAGTTAAATCATTCATTCTTTTGCTCACTCCGCCATCCCAGTTTGGACCCCGCCATATACAAATCAGTCTTGACCTTGCTTCTCATGGTAATGGTCCATCCCGAACTGCAAAGCCAAGTCCTTCCTGGACCAGAAACAAGCATCCTGGGACCAGTTTCTTGGTAACTCAGGATAGCTTGAATCCAGTGGCACAGCAAGCAAGGGCCCCACATCAGGGCACACCCATCCCACTTATGAAAAGTTGCAACCCAGGATCTCTGTACTGGGGTAAATATTTAGCATTGTTCAGCTTTCCATCCATCAAATGTTCTTTTTCTATTGTCACCATGACTGGGAAAGGTATTCCCAGACTTGGGCCCCATGCTCTCCATGTCAACACTGGAGTCAAGCTAGTCTGGTGATGAGGGGAGGGGGAGAAACCCTGAAATCTGTCCCAGGATGCTTGTTTTCGGTCCAGATAGGGACCTGGCCTGCCAGTTTGGGTTGGACTGTTCCCATGGGGAGCAGGGTCAAGACTGATTTGCATATGGCTGGGTTTAAACCGGAATGGCATGGGGATCAAACAAATAATGGATTTAGGCCCAGATCTATGTAGTGGGTGAATGTTTGACATTGTTCAGAATTCTGTCCATCAGTTATTTTTTTGCATTGTGCTCCCCAGCGGCACAGGTGTGCCTAGGTGTGCCTAGACATGGGCGCCATACTCTTCATACCCATGGAGTCAAGCTAGCTTAGCTGATGAGGGGTTATTCCCTGGAACTAGTCCTAGGAAGGCTTGTTTCCTGTCCAGGGAGGACCTGGCCTTGTAGTTTGGGCTGGACTGTTGCTGTGGGGAGCATAGTCAAGACTGATTTGCATATGGATGGGTTTAAACTGGAATGTCATGGGAAGCAAAACATGTTGGATTTAGGGCCAGATCTTTGTTCGGGGGTGAATATTTGACATTGTTCAGCATTCTTTTTGCATTGTCACTCTGTGTGAAACCAGTTTGCCCACTTGTGGGTCCCGTGCTCTCCATGACACTAGAGTCAGGCTAGCCTGGCTGATGAGGGGTGTAACCATGAAACCAGTCCCTGGATGCTCGTTTCTGGTCCAGGAAAGACCTGCCTGGCAGTTTGGCTGGACTGTTGCCGTGTGGAGCATAGCCCAGCCTGATTCGCGTATGGCTGGGTTTAAACTGAAATGGCCTGAGGTGCAAAAATATGATGGATTTAGACCCAGATCTCTGTACTGGGGTGAATGCTTGACATTGTTCAGCAATCTGTTTATCAATTGTTGTTTTTGCATTGTCATCCCAAGTGGGACGGGTATGCGCAGATATGCGTCCGTGCTCTCTATGCCACTAGAGTCAAGCTGGTCTGGCTGATGAGGTATGAAACCCCAAAACCGTCCAAAGGATGCTTGTTTCCAGTCCAGCGAGGACCTAGCCTGGCAGTTCGGGCTGGACTGTTCCCATGGGTAGCAGGGTTAAGACTGATTTGCTTATGGCTGAGTCTAAACTGGAAAGGCATGGAGAGCAAAACAACAATGGATTAAGGTGCAGATCTATGTACTGGCTTGAATGTTTGACATTGTTCATCATTTTGTCCATTAATTGTTCTGTTTGCAGGCCCACTATTAGCTTTTAATTTATAGGCTCTAGGCACATTTAGTGCACTTTACTAGCGACTTACATGAAAAATTCAATTTGCTAATTGTGGATAAGCCAATGTTACCATGTTTAAAGCAGAGAACACATGAGAAGAAAGTGGGAAGAGCTACTCAATCCCTTGGGCGTTGTCTTCACTAAGGCGGAAGAACCTGGAGAGACCATCAGCATTGGCTTGGTCAGTTCCAAGATGGTGTTCCACCATAAAGACCATAGGGAGATGAACCACCTCAACTGATTGGAATTCTCACCCCTTAGTTGCATTAATCATCTGAGGGGTCTGTGATCTGTCTGAACCCGGAAGTGAGTACCAAACAGGTATGGTCTTAGCTTCTTCAGTCCCCAGACCACAATAAAGGCTTCCATCTCTATTGTGTTCCACCTCTGTTCTCTAGGAAGCTGTCTTCTAATGATGAAGGCTACAGGTTGATCCAAACCCTTTTCACTTAGCTGTGAGAGCAAGGCCCCTATGCCATGCTCTGAGGCATCTGTCTGCACAACAAATTATTGTGAGAAGACAGGGACCTTGAGCACAGGTGATATGCACATGGCCTCCTTTAGGATGTTAAAAGCTTCATGGCACACCTCTGTCCAGATCACCTGATGTGGCTGATTCTTTGAAGTCAGCTTTGTCAAGGGAGCAACAATGGTGCCATATCTCTTGACAAATCTCCTCTAGTAACCAGGGAGACCCAAGAAGGCTCCTGCTTCTGTCTGTGTCTTGTGGGGTTCCGAATGCAGGATGGTTTCAATTTTGGGCTGGAGGGGCTGCTGCTTGTATCCTCCTACTTGGTGTCCTAAGAAGACCTCTGAAAACTGCCATATCTGGCTCTTAATGGCCTTGAAAGTCAGGCCTGCACTCTTTGAAGCCCAAACCACTTCATGGAGGTGGCACAGGTGGCCATACCAGCTAAAACTGAAGACTGCAATTTTGTCAAGTAGGCGGCACTAAAGTTCTCCAACCCAGCCAAGACCTAGTAACCAACCTCTGGAAGGTGGCATGGGCGTTCTTTACCTGAAGGGCATGATCCAAAACTATTAGTGCCGTTCTGGTGTAAAGATAGCAGAACTCTCTTTAGTCCCCATGGTCAAGGCAATCTGCCAGTACCCATACGTTAAGTCAAACATGCTGAGGAACTTGGCAGCTAGATGCTAATCTATGGGCTCATCAGATCTGGGGATCGGGTGTGCGTCAGTTTCGGTGCCCGCATTGAGTTCATAATAGTCCGCACAGAACCAAAGTTCAGGTGTGGTACGTGGAGGTACAGCCTTGGGGAATCAGCACTACTGGGCTGGACCAAGGGTTGTTTGAGGGCCCAATAATACCTAACACCAGCATCTTAGAGACCTCCTCCTTAATGCTGGCTTTCACCTCTTCAGAAGCCTATGAATGTTGTTCTTCACATGCATGCTGTCTCAGTATCAACATCATGGGTTTACCGTATAGTGATTCCTGGGGTAACGGAGAGAGAAGCAAACTGCACCAGCAACTGGCGGCAGTCTCTCTGTTGACCTAGGGTAAGTGTAGGGGAGAGGCTGACACCCTCCACTGACCCATCCTGCTCCTTGGAAGAAAGGAGGCCAGGAGAGATTCACTCTCTTCTACCAACCCATCATCAGTAATCAGGAGCATGGTAAGCTCGGACCTTTCAAAGTAGGGGCTGAGGCAATTGACATGAAGGCCCCATAAAGGATTGCCAGGAATCTTGAGGTCCACCAAGTAGGTGACATCACTCTAGCATTCCTTTCTTTAATAAGGCCCAGACCAACAGTCTTGTAGGGCCCAGGGCACCACAGGTTCCATCACACACATGGTTTGGCCAGGCTGAAACACACCAATTCTGGTCATACCAGTGTTTTATGGCTTTCTGGCTGGCTTTCAGATTCTCCTGAGCGAGTTCCAAGAAGCGCACAATCTAGTTTGGAACACCATTATGTAGCTAACTACGTCCTGGGCTGGCTTCTTGGGAGCTTGCTCCCAACCCTCCTTCACCAGACTTAAATGTCCTCTTACATGGAGCCCATACAGAAGTTCAAAGGGACTAGAGCCAACCCCCTTCTATGATACCCCCTTTAGGCAAAAAAAAAGGCATGGCAGGAGGATGTCCCACTCATGCCTTATGGGTTCTGGTAGGCCCGTAATCATGCTTTTTAGGGTCCTGTTGAACCTTTCACCAAGCCTTTTGGTTCAGGTGTGGTAAGGAGCATAGAGCATGTAGGTTACCCCATACTCCTTCCGCATGGCTTTCCTGTACCCTGGCATGAAGTTGGTATCCCGGTCAGATACCATCTCCTTGGCGAAACCAATACGGGTAAAGATCCCCATCAGTACTCTGGCACAGCGGGTGCAGTAATAGTCCTAGGAGGGATAGCTTCCAGGAACCTGGTGGCTTGGTCCACCTAGACCAGAACAAATCTGTTCCCCAAGGCTGTCTTGGGGTCCAGAGGCCCAACGATGTTGCAACTCACCTTCTTGAAAGGGATGCTAACAACAGGAAATGGCTGTAAGAGATTCTTGCACTTCCCATTGACTTGCCACTCACCTGTCAGGTAGGACAAGACTTTTAGAATGCATCTGAGGCCTTCCTCATTTAAGGCCAATAAATGTTGGTGGCAAGCCTGTCAAAGGTCTTGTATTGCCCCAAATGACCTGCCAGTAGCACATTGTGAGCCAGCTACAGTAGGAAGGCCTGTAGCACTGGGGGACCACCAAAACATGGATTGCGCCAGGCTTAGGAGCCTTAGGCTCACTATACAGGAGACAATGCTCCCAGTAGATCAAATGTTTGCCAGAGGCGTCACAAGCTGCGTGGGTCTCAGCCTGTTGCTGAAGACCCACAAGAGTAACACATCCCTTTTGTACTAGAACTTTCTGTTTGTTTTTAACATGTTTAAGGCACATTCAATAGTACTTTAATATTGTTTGACCAGGCACTTTTCTTACAGGGGTCACTCCAAAAACGTTTTGCTAGACTCATTTTTGTTGGCATTAGGACTGCCTAACCAATGATAACCAGTGCTAAAGGCCTTGTGCTATCTCCTTCAAACATGGTACAATTGGGTTATACCCATACAGCACATTTATTTTACTTTCAAATCCCTAGCAAATGCTATTACCTTAACCCTGGGCCTGTAAATTAACCCCTTCTGTACCTTAGACCTAATTTAAAGGTTACATCCTTCACCATAGCGCTCCTGTGCTGAGGACGTAAACTGTTACTTCTGAGGCACGCCAGCAAAGAATTCCTCTGCTGTGAACAGCAGAGGGATTTCCTTTTCATTTTCTTAGACTCGGGGTGGGGAAGGGCTTCCCCAACCTCCCAAGGCATTTTTTTTTCAATATAATGATGATCGGGCATATGACACACTGACGTCATTACATTGAAAATGAAAATGAAATGAGCCGATTGGCCCATTTCAGTTTCAGTACTATGGTGCTCATGGGGCTATTTCAGCCCCGAAACCCATGAGAGAGGTATTGTTGTAAAGGGGAACATATCCCCTTTCCAATGGAACCCTTCCCTAGGGGATCCCTGCTTGCTGATTGCTGCAAAAGGGTGGCCCACAAGCAGGGATCCACAACTAGACACAAGGACGGGGGGAGCCGCCCCTTGTCAAAGGGCTTTTGCTCCCCCCATTTTTGTTTGGGCATATTCATTCCTTCTGCCCCCCTCAGGGGGCAGAAAGCATACAATGCACCAGGGATTATTTTTATTTGAGTATGTAGTGGTGGCGGCTGCACAAAATGGGACTGTCAATGTCCCCACCTTCCAAAAAACGAAAGGTACAGTTTGTCTTCCCCCACTGGAAGGGGTGCATTGGGGCAATAGCCCTATTCTGCTCCCAGGGTCAGAAAGCCCATTAGGAACTAGGCAATACATTTTTATGTAAAGTGTGTGGTGGAGGCTGTCTTGAATGGACATGCCAATGCCCCCACCCCCTAAAAATAGCCATAGTCTTTCTGTCCCCCGTGGGGGGCAGAATCAGTCAATAGCCCTGATCTGCTTTCCCTAGGAGTGCAGAAAACCCACTAGGAACCACTAGGAACCAGGAATTTTTTTTATGTAAATGTGAGGGTGAGGGCTGACCTGAAGGAGCATTGTACTGCTCCCACCCACAAATAGGCACAGTCTTTTTTGCCCCTGAGGCATATTGAGGCAGCAGCCCCCAAACTGCCCGCTCGGGGCAGAAAGCCTCCTAGGAAGCCAGGGACTATTTTGCTTTGGTAGTTCAGGTGTGGAAGCTGCCCTGAATGGGGATGCTAATGCCCCTAGCCCCCCCCCCAAAAAAAATAGCCACAGTCTTTCTACCCCCCCCCCCCAAAATAGCCTGTGTTCTGCCACCAGGGGGGGGCAGAATGCCCACTAGGCACCAGAGATAGGTTTATCAGCATGTCAGGGAGCGACCCCTTAGGCAAGGGCCACTCACCTTTTTTTGTACACAATTTTCGACGTTTCAGCCCATATTTTCTGCAATATTTTTAGGCTACTCTGCCCCCAAGGCAGAGCAGAAAACCACTAGACACTAGCAAAAGTTTCTGTGTGTATGTGTGAACTGGAGTTTGGCTGACGGTCTGTGTGCATTGGTGTTTGGCTGGCTGTTTATGAACCTGCATTTTGCTGGCAGTGTGTGTGAACTAGCGCTTGGCTGGCAGTGTTTGTGGTCTGTCACTTGGCTGGCAGTGTGTGTGGTTTGTCACTTGGTTAGTGGTCTGCGTGGATGGCACATGTCTGGTGGTGTACGTGGACTGTCGCTTGGCTGGAGGTGTCCGTGGGCTGTCGCTTGGTTGGTGATGTGCTTGGATGGTGCATGACTGGCTGTGTGCATGGATGGCGCTTGACTGGTGGGGTGCTTGAATGGCGTTTGATTGTCGCTGTGGCTTGCATGGATGCTCTAGAGTATTATTACTCAGAATCCCCTGCAACACCTCAAATTTAACTAAAAAGTCACAATTTCCTCATATTTCTGTGTTGAAATGTTGTGGGATCACCTCTCAGGCACACATTTTCCACCACCCAGCGTTCCCCTTGGTCTCCTGGTAAAAAGGATACCTCACTTGTGTGGGTAAGCCAAGTGCCTGCAACAGAGAAGGGCCCAAAACATATTGTGGAGGCATCAAAATTATCTATCACAAAATGTCCTGGTTTTGCAAGGGGGCACCTGCATTTTTGATCCAGGCTGGGCGGCCATCTAGGGAAACCTACCAAACCCAGACATTTCTGAAAACTAGACACCTGGGGGAGTCCAGGGAGTTGTAGCTTGCGTGGATCCCCAACGTTTTCTTACCCTGAATCTCCGCCAAAGCTCAAATTTAGCTGCAAATCACATTTTCCTTACATTTCTATCTGGGATCACCATGCTGGCATAAATGTACTACCACCCAGCATTCTCCTTTCACTCCTGGATAAAATGATACCTAACTTGTGTGGGTGGGCCAAGGGCTTGCAACTGGGAAGGGCCAAAAACATAGGTATTGAGGGGATAGCACATTGAGCTCTAAGCGCTATTTTTTTTTCATACATTGACTCTGCATTGGACACCTATACAAGTGAGGTAATAATTTCATGGGGAGACCAAGGGGAATGTTGGGTGGTAGGAAATGTGTGCCGGAGTGGTGATCTCAGACAAAAATGTAAGGAAAACATGATTCTCTTTAGCTAGATTTGAGGTTTGCAGGAGATTATGTGTATCAAATCATTGGAGGATCTAGACAAGCCACATCTGCTTGGACTCCCTTGGGTGTCTTATTTTTCAGATTTTTCTTTTTTGGGGGGTGGGGGGTTTGGTCAGTTTCACTAGATGGCTGTCGAGTTCGGGACCAAAAATGCGGGTGAATCCCTTGCAAAACGAGGTTGTTTTGTGAGATATAATTTTGATGTCTCCACAATAGGTTTTGGTCCATTTCCTGTTGCAGGCACAAGGGCTACACACACAAATTAGGTACAATTTTTATCAAGAAGCTTGGAGGAATGCTGGGTGGGTGGAAGTTTGTTGCTCCCCACAGATTCCAGACGTTTCTGTCACAGAAATGTGTCTATTTTTCAAAAATGTAAAGTGTACAGGTTTGCTAGGTTTCCCTAGGTGCCACCTAAGCTAGGCCCAAATCCACAGCTAGGTATATTGCCCAAAAGGGTCAGTTTTATATGGAAAAATGCTATGTGTCCATTTTGGGTTTTGGGCAGTTTCTTGTTGCCTGCACTAGGCCTACCCACACAAGTGATGTACCATTTTTATCAGGAGACTTTGGGGAATATGCAGTGGGTGGAAGTTTGTGGATCCATGCAGATTCTAGAACTTTCCATCACAGAAATGTGAGGATTTTTTTTTTTTACAAAGTGTGAGGTTTGCAAGAGATGCTGGGTAACACACCTAGTGAGAGCCAGACAGGCACCCATTCTGTATTCCCCAGGTGTCTAGTTTTAGAAAATGTACAGCTTTGCTAGGTTTCCCTAGGTGCGGGCTGAACTAGGGCCCAAAATCCACAGCCATGTATGTTGCAAAAAAAGAGTCCGTTTTTAATGGAAAAATGTCATGTGTCCATGTTGAGTTTTGTATCATTTCCTGCCGCAGGCACTAGGCCTACCCACGCAAGTGAGGTACCATTTTTGTTGGATTGACGTAGGGAAATATAGAATAGTAGAACAAATGTTATTATCATTTGTCTTATTATGCATTTCTACATTCCAAATGTAAGACAATGGGTAAAAAATGAGTCATCTTGAACAATACTGTCTAATTTACATGCTAATATGGAGAACCCACAAATTCAGAGATGCACAAATAACCACTGCTTCTAATCTCCTTATCTTGTTCCTATTCCAGAAATACATAGATTTCCTTGATACCTTTGGTTTTACTCTTTATAGTTTACCAAATGAATTGATGTATACCTGGTACACAATGAAAAATCACTGCAAGGTGCAACTCAGTTTTTGGCTCTGGGTATCTCGGGTTCTTGGTAAACCTACAAGACCTATATTTCTCTGCAATCAGAAGGGTTCAGAGATGTAATGGTATATTCATTCAAAATTCTACCATAGTTAGAAGTTGTTGAAGGTGCAAATGTAGGCACATATGGCTGCTTTTTTTACTCAATGTAATTTTGTTTAACAACACAACGGATCAACAGCAGACCAGGAAAACCGCACCTCAGGACTGTGTTCCTTTTGTAATCGTGAGTTGAATGATCTCAAAAAGTGTGCGCATACATCTCCTGCACCTGCCTTTGTTGGGTGCAAGCAGCGAAGCAGATCAGAAACTAGATGATCGTGGAGAGGTGCACCACTCAAATTTGCATTTCCAATGAAATACACTGACAGGGTTCCGTTTGTGTATAGATTCCTTTATTTCAATAACATCATAAAATAGACTTCAGCCAACGCGTTTCAGTCAATTACGATTCTGCAAAGCAGAACAGCTCCAAGCTGAGAGGTTCATGGGAACGAATGCCTAGTGACGTAAAGCCACTCTTCCAATGCCCAGTGATGCAAAGCCGCATAAAGCCTCACCGCACAGCTAAAAGCTTAATCGGAACTGATGCCAGGTTATGCAAAGCCTCACCGCACAGCTGAAAGTTTATTCGGAACATACTCCGAGTGACACAAAAAAGCCTGAGAAAGCCTTGCTGCACAAATGAAAGCCTCATCATAACGGATGCTTGTGTGATGAGAAGCCATGAAAAGCCTCACCGCAATGCTGAAAGCGCCATCATAACTGATGCCAGGCTACACTAAGCAAAAGCAAAGCCTCATAGACCTCTTATCAGGTACAACTCCCAATGGGCCAAACTTGGTCCTGTGCCCCAGTTGCGCTCCATCATGGTCAAACAAACATGTGACTTTGTTCAGGTCCAGTGTAACAAGATACCCACAGCTGACACTTTTATTTATATTTTTCTAAATTGGTTTGGGATTTTTCTTGTGCTGTGTTTTCACTTTCCTACTGTTTATGTGCAGCATAACAACTTTACACATTGCCTCTGAATTAAGCCAGACTACTTTGTGCCAAGCTACCAGAGAGTTAAGTACAGGCTCATTTAGTCTCTTTTTTTGGTTCACCCTGAAAAGGATTGATGTTGCTGCTTGCGTAGGGCTTCCAGCCTCTTCAGCCAACAACCCAATTTCCTACAGCTGTTCACTTATATGGTTCCCCAGAAACTGTGTAGGGAATCGAGAGGAACCCCTTGAAACACCAAGGGAAATAGGGTTATACAACCAAGAAAGGGAGGATTCCCCTGGGGACGAACTCAGTACAGATTGTAATACCAACCCATCAATGTCACAAATACATACAACCAAAAGCAAAGAAATACTTAAAAATACATTTATTATGAAAAAAACTTAAAAACACAGTGTAGGGTTAAGCTGATCTAGATCCCTACTTCTAAAATAGAATTAAAAAATATTTTGACAAAGAGTGCATACAATTGCGGCCTGCACAATTCAAAAGACAGAACGAGTACAACATTCAATAGTTGAATACAATTCATATATTCTGGCTCCGCTGTGGGGGCACCGATGTTGTATTGCTATTACATCGGTGTTCTGTCTTTTGAATTGTGCAGGCCGCAATTGTATGTACTCTTTGTCAAAATATTTTTTAATTATATTTTAGAAGTAGGGATCTAGATCAGCTTAACCCTTCACTGTGTTTTAAATTTTTTTTCATAATAAATGTATTTTTAAGTATTTCTTTGCTTTTTGTTGTATGTATTTGTGACATTGTAAGGTTGGTATTACAATCTGTACTGAGTTTGTCCCCAGGGGAATCCTCCCTTTCTCCCCAGAAACTGTTACAAGAATAGTGCATTCTGTCTTATTTTAAGAATAATCGATATAAAATTACTCTAACTATGATTGGAAGAATAGCTTGCCTATGTACATGCAATATGAACATATTTACTATTGTTTCTAGACTTTGGAATTAACATCTGGGTGACTGACCAACCTTTTGGCTATTTGAGACGCCCATCTTTTTTGTCAACCAAGACTACCTGATCACACAGCGTTACAACCAGGGATGGCTTTAGGGCGGTGCGACCGGTGCCACTGCACTAGGCGCTGACTTCGGGAGGCTCCTTGTTTTCAAGTACATTAAGATTTTAAAATCACCTTCTGTTGCGTGCCTTGCCTCCAGCAATTTTCACGCAGCAATAAAAAGGCCAAGGTATCTCCGGTGATTAACAGTCCTGCTGAAGAGAGATCGGAGTTTCATCTAGTGACAGTTTTGACTTAGCTAAAGTAGGACAGGTGGTTAATATGCCTTCTGCAAAGTGCTTGTACCATGCAGATCACAAAGTGCATACAATGTACCTAGTTCGGTGGCGTACTGCTTTTGTCCGAGAGATCATTTTATTACTTGCAGTTTATCAGTTAAAATCCTAATATAACTTTTAACTGCCATCAAATAGCTGTAACCACTGTGTTACTTTTTTGTGTTTTTCCAGACCAAGCAGTCTTAAACTATACTGTCTACCAGTATGGAAGACATGTGGCTTCTACACCTTGTAGTTGTTGGACTTGGCCCGCAGGGCAGGTTCACCCCTAGACTTTTTGCCTTATTGGTGACCCTGTGTCAGTGATTTTTGGGTCTCTGCGCACTTTCCCCTGAGTCCCAGAGTGAAAGTGCGTGCGTGTAGTATGGCTGGCCTGCCCTCCCATAGGAATGCATGGGGAATGTGTGTGTCCCTGGTAGTTCCTGATGCGTGGGGAGTGCAGGCTCGAGTTTGGTATGTATAAACTCTTGAGAGTGAATGCTGCGAGATGGTGTCTGCGGCATGTGTGTGTCTAGTTGGGAAGTGCAACTTCTGGACATTGAGATATGTGTGCAGTGAGGGTGCTGGAGCGTGATTGGCTGGAGCTGGCTGGCATGCCAGGCTCCAGGAAGTCTGGATGGGTCTGCCCGGTGGTGAGTGGGAGATTAGCATGAGTGATGTGTGGGAGGAGTGTACCTGTGTCCTGGATGGGCTGGGTTTTCCCCACACAATGCTGGCTCCGCCCCCCTGTGGTGTGTCTAATGACCCTAGCCTCCCCAGTGAAAGGAATGGGTGGCTGGGCCATCAAGAGTGCTCCAGAACCAGCTGTGACTGGTTTTCCCCCCACCCTGCACCCTGAGACAAAGGATTTGTTAGTATAAGAAGAGGCTGTGTCCCCTTGGAAAATGTTCTACCTTTGAATCCTGCCAGAGGGGGCTTTTGCTGCTGCTGGGGCCAGGAGGACCGCCACTTGGGGAGTCTCCCTGCCTGGAGACCCAGTGTGCTGGCTCTGGCCCAGCCTTGCCCCCCTGCCTGCCTCCAGCCCCTGCTGGAGCCTTGTCCTGTCCTCCAGTGCTGGGGAGCACTGAGGATTCTTTGCCTGCAGCCTGAGAGCGCTGCTCTCTGCCCTTCAGCGCTGGGAGCGCTGAAATCGCCTGCCTAGCGCTTGAAAGCGCTGGATTTTGCCCCTAGCGCTGTGAGCGCTGTATTTTGTCCTGGAGGCGCTTGGGAGCGCCTGCCCTTCGTTGCTAGCGCTGCTAGCGCTGGGTGTGCACAGCCGGTGCCCACCCAGCATCTGATCGCCCCGTGTGGTGATTTGGCGGCGCGGGTGCCACCCCGCTCATTGCCGCTTTGTTTGCCCGTTTTTGTTGATCCACGAGGGAGCCCACTCCTCGGATCACCTGGGAAGCCGCCTGCTTGCCTAAGAAGCGAGCCGCCGCGCTGCCCGCGGCGACCCGGAAGTCCCGCCTCCCTACCCCCAGGGCCGCGCTGCCATTGGCGGCCCCAGAGGAAGTCAGGTGGATTGCCACCTGACGAGGCCAGGCGGAAGACTGAGGAAGCAGCCGGCACGTCATAGCCCGGCCGCGCTGGGATTGGCCCAGGCGGTCGAGCCCCCCCTGCCGCTTCATTGGAGGAGCGGAGGGACAAGAGACGCGAAGGAAAGAGCCCCGCCGTCCCCGAGGGGAGAGGAGTCCCGCGCTGCGGCGAAGACACCCGGTGAGTGGCAGAGAAGGGAGAGGGGCGTCGGGACACATTGTCGGTGTCCGCCCCTCCCCCGTAGCGCGACCTCGCGCCTGTAGTTGTTCAGAGCCAGAGAGGCTCTTAGGGGGCATTTTTGGGCAATTCGAGTCCCCAAGAGGGGGACTCCAACCCGAGCCAGAGAGGCTCCTGCTGCCATTTGTCTTCCTGAGTCCCCAGAGGGGGGACTCCACCGAAGCGCCCCCACGTGTTCGAGGGTCCCCCGTGAGGGGCCGGACGCCCACATCAAAGTGAAGAGCCTGAGAGAGGCTCAGGGCGCCATTTCTTGTCTAAGAGCCTGAGAGAGGTTCGCCAGTGCCACAGTGGTGGTTCTTTGAGCCCAGAGAGGCTCCAACGTTGCCCTAACTTTCCCTGCTCCAGTTGCCCAGCACTTTGTGGGCAACTGCCACGTTTAGGCCCTGACATTGGGACACCGGGACAGTCACAGGTGGTGACTTGTGAGTTTGGCGCAATTGTTATTGATTATACACCTCTGAATGTTAATGCATCATGTGTTTTATCCTTGCACCCCTACAGGTAGTGTGACATGTAGGTGGTTGTTTTCTCCCTAGTACAGGTGGTGCTAGAGAGATCCTGGTTACCAGTGATTACTGGTTGTATGCTCTACTTTTATATCGTGTGCTACACTGATTTTACTTTCTAAAGTGCTATTTCTGAAAGTATTATTTCTAAAAGTGCTGATACCCTTGACAGTGGTCCAAGTGGCCCTGTCCTGTACAAATATCCCTTGTAAATTCCGCCCGTGCCTGTTGGCACAGTGTAACAAGATGTGTGTTTTATCTGATGTATATTTATTATAATTAGGGCTCCCGGTTTTATGGTATTTATTTTTTTGCCATTTCCGTCTGTATTTATCCATATTTATTTTTTGGGCATTTTTTCTGTATTTATCCACATTTATTTTTGACACAAGCAAAAGACGACGCTACAGCTAGTATTTTTCCACGTTTATTTAAATTGACAATGCACACATGCACTCAGTTGTTATTGGTCACACTATACATTCATCTGAAAACTTTGCCATTTGCAAAATGTCCCAAATGTGCTTAAAAGTGCTATCACAAGCCATTTGTCTCAGAGCCTTGCAGTTTCTGTCATCGGCAGAGTGCCACATCCTCTCCCCCACTGAACACCATACTGCCCCACTGAGAAAACTCGAAACTGGGAAAACCTGCAACCAAAATGTTAGTTGCACTCTGTAATTTTTGCACAATCTCTAAATGACCTCCGGGGGTTATTTGAGTGTGACTTGCCCAGGTTCAAGTGGTAATTGAAGAAGCAGAGAAAGTATTGAATTTCTGCTTCTATACATTTCACTTAAGCAGTAGACCCGGGTTAATCATTACAGGCCCTCAAAGAAAACCTGTTGTTTAATTTGGCTCAGTAGTAATCAAGGCTAACATAGCATGATTCAGTGGAATAATTTCCCAGCAATCAGTGCTGAGCTGATTCTTTCTTCACTTACTCCCTCTGACCCCGCCCTTTATCTGTCCCCGGGTGTATCAAAGTGACCTTTGCTGGTGCAACACAGAGCTGTGTACCTTTTTAATGCACGCAGGGCATAAAGGGTATTCCTCTGCCCCAATATTTATATATTCTTTTTTTTCAGACAGAACAGCTGAGAAACAGGAAGAGGCAGGCCTTGTCCAACATTCTCGAGTTCTGCTATCTGAAAATAAAGCTATAACTCAAATGAAGCACTAGTTAAATGTATCCACTTTACGCACTACAGACACATAAAACATGCGCTCGGCACTGCGCCAGTACAGCCAATCCATGATACAACTCAGGTGGTAGAGTACCCCAGTAAAACCCATTGCCGCCTTACCTTGCCCCCAGTATAGTGGAAGCTACAGAACCTCCTTTTAAATACAAGCCCCAGCTGTCCAGTGGGATGTGCAGGGAATGTGACCCCCACACTAGAGGTTAGCAGCAGCACTTAGTTTTATGTTCCTGCCTCTGGAAGGGCTAGGGTTAAGCTGCCCCAGGTTCCACAACTTGCAATTTTTACACAGTTGCTGCAGAATTTGGGACCTACCTCGTGCTAGTGGCTCCTTTCTCGGAGACAATCCCAAAGTACTGCACTTAATTAGCAATTAAGTGATTGTGAAATGTTGGGGATATGGTGCCATTTCGTTAAAATAATAAACACCTCATTCCCGCTCTTCAAAGCCTTTGTATTTTTCAGTAAACTAAAATACAGTGTGAACATGTGGCCAATGAATCCTGCTAGACTTTTTTTTTTAAGTCATTTCATTTAAAAATTCCACATTTTAAAGAGCTTTTTTTTAAAAAAAAAAAATGAAGCACTAGTTAAATGTATTCACTTTACTCACTACAGCCCAGGTTCTTCTTTCGTCAGACATTACAGCGCCAGCTTCAACAGGACGCCGATGACCGCTACCGAGGCAGCCCCCGCCAAAAAGCAGATTTTGGTGCTTGAAGCGCTGGAGGTAAAGCCAAAGATGGTGTTGTAGTTGCCGATGCTGTAGGTGTTGCACAGGTCTGAGGAGCAGCACTCTTCAGTGGTGTTTACAACAATCAAATTCTGATTGCCGTTAACGCACGAGGAAGTGCAGCTTTTCGTCATCAGTTTGAACACAAGATTACCGACTATGGTCTCACAGCGAGTCTGTGATGCAGCAGTTCTGGATTCTCATGCAATCTGTCGTTTATCACTGCTGTGCATGAGAATCACACGAGAGAGTGAGTGGGATGTTACAGTCCGATCCGACCTGCTCACAACATGGTGCACGAACCACAAGTCACATAACAATGGTTTGAATACAGCGTCCTAATTTGACTCGGTCAGGGGCTCTAAAAGGGGTGAAATAACAACAAAGCCGCATTAACAAGTAATGGTCTTTCAAAGACCTGTGAAATACTCGGGTGCGGCTGGCAGCTCTGTGTGTGCCGGGAAGCGGTCACCTCTTAACCCTCTAAGGAGGGGGAGACACCAGATGGCAGCACAGCAAAATGTAGTAGTATTTTCCTGTTTTTATATATAAATACAGATAAAGGAAAACTTGTTTTCCGTCTGTATTTATATGTAAAAATCCGTAAAAACGGAAAACCGGGAGCCCTAATTATAATACAAAGGCTATTTTCATATAACCTTGTGTGGAGTTTTCCTTTGTGGTGGGCCTTTGGTTGTTGTTGCTGGGGTGCGTGCGCAAATGCTCAACTTACATCGCCTCCAAGTTTAGCCTTGACTGCTCGCGCCACGTTACCTAGAGGGCGAGTGGGGGTTACCTTGGTGTGTGACTCCCTTGCCCTGACCCTTAGAAATGGCGATCCCTGACTGACCTCGACGCGAGTCTTGGCCGGCCAGGGTCCCGTTTCTAACATTGGCGGCAAGCGGTGAGGATAAGGATTTGTGTTTGCGTTGTACCACAGTGGCAACTGGCCACTACAAAGCTCTGCATTTTAGATGACCACATTTTTGGGGATTATTGTGTTTTTGGTAGAATTCCATTGTTTCTTCTCCTGAAAGGTATCATTGTGCAATTGTGTCCAGTACATTTGTTCCCCTGCCCCGCGCCCAGAGTTTGGTACCTGTGTCACGTGTGGTCAGGTTGAGGAATCAGGGGAGGTAGAAACTGCCTTACCAGTCCGAGGGGGGGGTTGTGTGTGAATGAATGGTGTGTGGCACTAGGCAAGTGAGTGTGAGTTCTCTGAGAGAGGGAACTTGCTGAACCTTTGTGAATTGTGTACTCCTGTGTTAGCTCAGACCCCTAGGTTCCCTGTGTAATCTCTTCTCTAGAACGCCCGCCAGAATGGAGCCTGCTTTTGATTTCTGTGATCTGTTTGGATACAGTATGGGAGAGTTGGTAAGGTTCTGTGGAGAGAGAGGCATAGGAGTGGATGAGTCAGATACTCAGTCTGAACTTAGGAGCAGCCTGATCCTATGGCAAAAGGGTCAGTGGGATCTTGCGCACAGTGAGGAAAGGGCCCGGGATTCACACCAGGAGGGTGGTGGGTCTGTGGGGAGCCCTGAAGATTCAGAGGAGGAGGAAGAAAATGATAGCACAGGGACGCCAGCAGAGAGCGAGTACCCCCGAGATAGGGAGTCCCTTGCTGGGTCCCGTGTCAGATGTAGCCCCCCATCCCTTTCCCTGTCCCCAGAGGAGTGGGTGGATAGGAGAGAAGAGAGGGAGCACCAGCTGGCCATGGAGAAGCTCAGGTTAGAGCATGCCAGAGAGATGGCGCAGCTGGGTGTGAATGAGCGGACTGCAGAGGCTGAGAGGGCCTTGGCCAGGGAGAAGATAGCCCTAGAGTGTAGGTTATCCCCTGACCGCAGTCTTAATTTTCTGGATTCCCCAGGGAGGGTGGAGTCCAGTGGTGGCAGCTATTTGAATCTCAGTCTAGAAATTCCCAGTTCCCCCAGTCTGGTACCTGTTTCCCCAGAGGAGGAGCTAAGGTTGACATTCAGGGGCAGTAGGAAGCTGCCTCACCAGTCTTGGGTAGACTTTGAGGAGGACTGTTGTGGAGCCCTGTGTGATTGGGTACGGGAGCCCACGAAATGTGATTGGGACATATTGTTCGATATGTTTCTCCGAGAGCAGTTGCTCAGTTGTTGTTCCCCAGGGTTGCGCCAACACCTGTTGGGGTGTGGATTGTCTGAACCATGGGAGCTTGCAGTGGAAGCAGACCGCTGGGAGAGGGCCAGAGGTTCTGTACAGTCATTGGAGAGTGAGTCCAACAGCAGTGGTACAGGGAGCTTCCAGCCCAGCGTGGTGGAAGAGGCTCAGTGTAGCCCAGCTAGGTCCCAGTATAGTGAGAGGGGTGGAAGGGCTGACTGCCTGGCTCAGTGGAGCAGGAGTCAGTGGGTGGCTGAGAGCCCCCAGAGGCCCGAAGCCCTGTCTCAGAACTTGGATGGTTTCTTGAGGGAACACCAGGTTGGGGACCTAGGCTGTCCTGTTAGTACACTTGAGGAGGATCTCCTAGTGTCTAGGGAACCTGGAGCGTCTGTAACTAGAGCTCCAGGGGTTCCAGTGTCCGGCAGTGTCGCTCCAGTTGGGAGGGCACAGAAGTCCGAAGCGAGGAGTGATTGGGGGATGAGTTTCCCAGTGGATGCACCAGTGGACCAGAGACTAGCCAGTTGGGCTAGATCTTCTTGGGTGGACCCGGGTGGCGCCACTTCTGGTCTGGGGGATCTTTGCGCACTGTCAGGTGGACAGGAGGCGGGAGATCTGCGCCAGACAGACGGTCACACGACACATGGGTCATGTGTCAGCCTCAGGGGGATTGCGTGTGAGTCCCCAGAAGTCCTGGAGTGCCAGGCAATTATTCCACCAAAGGTTTTAGACCGGAGGTTGGGAGGCCAGGTTCAGGTTCTGCCTGACCTGAAGGGTAGGACGACTGTAACCAGTGTCCTGACCGGTTCTTCCAGAGGAACTTCTCCAGTTGGGAGAGGGCAGACCTCTGGAAGGGGGTGCAGAGGGTGGGAAAGCCCACCTCTGACCCCGGCGCAACATGAGGGGTTAAACCCTGGGTTGGAGTGGCGTTGTAAGGGTACCCCTCACAGGAGGAGGAGGAACCCTGGAAGAAGAGGTAAGGGGAGGAAAGCCTTCTCTGAGACTCCTGGTCTGCCTGAGGTTGTAGACCAAAGGCTAGTGAACCAGTGGCAGTCTAGTCCTGTCTTGCAGACAGGGAGAGTGGAGAATGGACACTATGTGCCAGGGGTTACTACCCCCCGCTCTGCGAATTGGCAAGGACCGGTGGCACCTGGGTGGCCCAGGGCCTGGTCCTGGCCGCGGACAGCTGAGGAGTACCAGTGGGGTAGCCCAGTTGGTCCTTACAGTAGCTTTAGAAGGAACCCTAGGGGTTCACCGTGGCATAGAACAGGAGGGTGTCCCGGCAGTGGCGGGCCTGCGTCCGTGTTCTATCACCCCAAGCAGGGAAGTCCATCACGGTGGTGATTGTTCTCCCCTGCGTTTTGGCTGGAAGGGGGTTGTGTTGGACTTGGCCCGCAGGGCAGGTTCACCCCTAGACTTTTTGCCTTATTGGTGACCCTGTGTCAGTGATTTTTGGGTCTCTGCGCACTTTCCCCTGAGTCCCAGAGTGAAAGTGCGTGCGTGTAGTATGGCTGGCCTGCCCTCCCATAGGAATGCATGGGGAATGTGTGTGTCCCTGGTAGTTCCTGATGCGTGGGGAGTGCAGGCTCGAGTTTGGTATGTATAAACTCTTGAGAGTGAATGCTGCGAGATGGTGTCTGCGGCATGTGTGTGTCTAGTTGGGAAGTGCTACTTCTGGACATTGAGATATGTGTGCAGTGAGGGTGCTGGAGCGTGATTGGCTGGAGCTGGCTGGCATGCCAGGCTCCAGGAAGTCTGGATGGGTCTGCCCGGTGGTGAGTGGGAGATTAGCATGAGTGATGTGTGGGAGGAGTGTACCTGTGTCCTGGATGGGCTGGGTTTTCCCCACACAATGCTGGCTCCGCCCCCCTGTGGTGTGTCTAATGACCCTAGCCTCCCCAGTGAAAGGAATGGGTGGTTGGGCCATCAAGAGTGCTCCAGAACCAGCTGCGACTGGTTTTCCCCCCACCCTGCACCCTGAGACAAAGGATTTGTTAGTATAAGAAGGGGCTGTGTCCCCTTGGAAAATGTTCTACCTTTGGATCCTGCCAGAGGGGGCTTTTGCTGCTGCTGGGGCCAGGAGGACCGCCACTTGGGGAGTCTCCCTGCCTGGAGACCCAGTGTGCTGGCTCTGGCCCAGCCTTGCCCCCCTGCCTGCCTCCAGCCCCTGCTGGAGCCTTGTCCTGTCCTCCAGTGCTGGGGAGCACTGAGGATTCTTTGCCTGCAGCCTGAGAGTGCTGCTCTCTGCCCTTCAGCGCTGGGAGCGCTGAAATCGCCTGCCTAGCGCTTGAAAGCGCTGGATTTTGCCCCTAGCGCTGTGAGAGCTGTATTTTGTCCTGGAGGCGCTTGGGAGCGCCTGCCCTTCGTTGCTAGCGCTGCTAGCGCTGGGTGTGCACAGCCGGTGCCCACCCGGCATCTGATCGCCCCGTGTGGTGATTTGGCGGCGCGGGTGCCACCCCGCTCATTGCCGCTTTGTTTGCCCGTTTTTGTTGATCCACGAGGGAGCCCACTCCTCGGATCACCTGGGAAGCCGCCTGCCTGCCTAAGAAGCGAGCCGCCGCGCTGCCCGCGGCGACCCGGAAGTCCCGCCTCCCTACCCCCAGGGCCGCGCTGCCATTGGCGGCCCCAGAGGAAGTCAGGCGGATTGCCACCTGACGAGGCCAGGCGGGAGACTGAGGAAGCAGCCGGCGCGTCATAGCCCGGCCTCGCTGGGATTGGCCCAGGCGGTCGAGCCCCCCCTGCCGCGTCATTGGAGGAGCGGAGGGACAAGAGACGCGAAGGAAAGAGCCCCGCCATCCCCGAGGGGAGAGGAGTCCCGCGCTGCGGCGAAGACACCCGGTGAGTGGCAGAGAAGGGAGAGGGGCGTCGGGACACATTGTCGGTGTCCGCCCCTCCCCCGTAGCGCGACCTCGCGCCTGTAGTTGTTCAGAGCCAGAGAGGCTCTTAGGGGGCATTTTTGGGCAATTCAAGTCCCCAAGAAGGGGACTCCAACCCGAGCCAGAGAGGCTCCTGCTGCCATTTGTCTTCCTGAGTCCCCAGAGGGGGGACTCCACCGAAGCGCCCCCACGTGTTCGAGGGTCCCCCGTGAGGGGCCCGACGCCCACATCAAAGTGAAGAGCCTGAGAGAGGCTCAGGGCGCCATTTCTTGTCTAAGAGCCTGAGAGAGGTTCGCCAGTGCCACAGTGGTGGTTCTTTGAGCCCAGAGAGGCTCCAACGTTGCCCTAACTTTCCCTGCTCCAGTTGCCCAGCACTTTGTGGGCAACTGCCACGTTTAGGCCCTGACATTGGGACACCGGGACAGTCACAGGTGGTGACTTGTGAGTTTGGCGCAATTGTTATTGATTATACACCTCTGAATGTTAATGCATCATGTGTTTTATCCTTGCACCCCTACAGGTAGTGTGACATGTAGGTGGTTGTTTTCTCCCTAGTACAGGTGGTGCTAGAGAGATCCTGGTTACCAGTGATTACTGGTTGTATGCTCTACTTTTATATCGTGTGCTACACTGATTTTACTTTCTAAAGTGCTATTTCTGAAAGTATTATTTCTAAAAGTGCTGATACCCTTGACAGTGGTCCAAGTGGCCCTGTCCTGTACAAATATCCCTTGTAAATTCCGCCCATGCCTGTTGGCACAGTGTAACAAGATGTGTGTTTTATCTGATGTATATTTATTATAATACAAAGGCTATTTTCATATAACCTTGTGTGGAGTTTTCCTTTGTGGTGGGCCTTTGGTTGTTGTTGCTGGGGTGCGTGCGCAAATGCTTAACTTACATCGCCTCCAAGTTTAGCCTTGACTGCTCGCGCCACGTTACCTAGAGGGCGAGTGGGGGTTACCTTGGTGTGTGACTCCCTTGCCCTGACCCTTAGAAATGGCGATCCCTGACTGACCTCGACGCGAGTCTTGGCCGGCCAGGGTCCCGTTTCTAACAGTAGTCCTCTGTCAGATGTATCATTTCCAAAAGAATGAAGTACACACATATTAATTATTGTCTCTTTATAATATGTGTGTGATGCAAAGTGCTCTAAACTGGCATGAGTGGTGCTATGAAACAAAAGAAATGCATCTGATAGAGAGTGGTTATGGAGACTCGAGGGGCACTGTTAAAGGGTGGTGGTGTGGGAATCTGGGGAAAAAGAGGTCACTGGGGGTATAAACAAACATTGTTGCACTGGGCACCACCAGTGCTAAAGCAGGCCTTGGTTACAAATATGGTTACTTGTGAACCAATTTAGGCACTGTGAGTATCATACCACTCATCATTACACTACTTATTTGTACGACCATTTGCTGGAGGTTAGTTTCCATGAGGTCTTTTCTCCCACCAACATAGATCACTGATGCCTCCAGCACTTATATGTAAGTACTGCTACATGGATGAGCAACAGTGCAGATTACTAACTGTGCTGTGGAAATAGGTATTCATGTGTCTGTTCACTTTGGGCACTGTACCCTAATTCTGCACGGAGGGTGAATTTCTCTTTTTCATTTTGACCTGTGACTTTAGTAGGTATGTTAGTGTCCCATATGAGCTAATGGATCGAATTTCTTCTTTTTCTCTCCAATCCAGCAACCGCTATTTGTGTCTTTTTGACTAAACTTGATTTAATATTCTTCTGGGCAACTTCACACCTGTTCTTTTTTCCTTACCTGCATTTCAATGAGGGTGTAAACAGGTGGAAGGTTTTTCTTTTTCTGTCAATGGCTTCAATTTACCTGTAACTAATATTTCTTCATCTACTTTTCAACACTTATTTTCCAGCCTCGAAAAGGTCTCGGTGCAAAACACTTTGTCGGCTGTATTTGATGCTCTTTGAAATCAATGATGAATCTTCAGAACTGATCATCTCATGAAATGATAGCAGCGATATCTGTTAGATACTGGATATCACATTCCTGTTTCTTGGTTGCGCTAGTCACCTATTTACATCTAACATACTCCACACCCTTACTGGTTGGAAGAAGACATAAATATTGGTACCTTATAAATAGGGAGGATTATCTTTATGATTTGACAAAACAAACCTTAAGTTACTCTTTGTACTATTAATATTCCTCCTGTGCTCCAGACAAACATTTTTTGTCATTGATGCTCTGGTCATTACTCCAACTGCACTTACGGGAAGAGAAGGTGTAGTCTGTTGTAGCATCAGCTAGACTATGCTCTTGTTCACTTTGTATAATCTATAATAAGACACTCCAACTCAGGGATGTGCGGTTGACTGGAACCAAGACAAGACATGACAGCTGTTGCAGCCAAAACCTCATTTAGTTTTACTGGTCAGCAGGTAAAATCAAGTCTTCCAAACCTGAGAAAATCAGCTACAGGAGCACTAAGCCAGGCAGGGTAGTCTCCCTCCCAGGGACACCGCTCCACCTGATTCAAATCAGGCCCCTTATGGGGGAGTGGCTACTGACAAAGAGTATCCTACTGTGATGTGATGGTGGCATTACATTTTAGCACATGAGCATACCTTTCACATAAACAGTAAGCGTGACAGTGGTGTCACTGACAGTCCACTTCTCCCTGATGGTTAAACAGCACCCACTGAATCCTTTTAGTCGCCCTTTGCATGGGTACCTAGCAGAGGATCTTTTGGCTGTTCACCTCCTCTCCAGCCCTACTAATTCCTTTAAATAACGGGGAATGTTCTATTCTGTATTTTATCTCTGACATTGTATTACAAATAGATACACAGCAGATGATGACAGACGGATCATAAACACATGCACAAAGATCAAGGTCAACTCATGTAACTTTTTATTTGGGCATAACAAAGGATACATGAAAATATAATGGCAACTGAATGTTTATTGTACAGGAAATATAGGAAATGGGTGGCATTTCTTGAGATTATTGGGGGTAAATATACACCACACCTGTGTAGAGTTTTCTAAGAATAGGGTTAGGTGGTATTGGGCCACTTCACCTTCAAACAAGAAGCCATTGTTCCACCATGATGGCCTCATATGTTAATGTTAATGTTAATGTTAAGCCGAACTTTTTGAGCGCACGGCTACCCCAAAAGGGTGTCCCGGCGCTTTAGCAAAGAGGCCCAGAGAAACAGGAAACCAAAGGCAAACCTACTACAGTCACAGCGGATTACTTGGTAAAGAGCAGAGTCTTCAACTCCTTCCTGAAAGCCAGGAGGTTGTTCGCTTTCCGAAGGGAAAGTGGGAGCTCGTTCCACAAGCAGGCTGTCACGTATTGGAAGGAACGACCTCCCATCCGAACACGTTTGACCACAGGCACCTCCATTTTAGCCAGGTCCGCCGACCTCAGCAACCTCCGCGGCACATAGAAAGCAATACGCTTCCTCAGATAGTTAGGGCCAATCGCATGGAGGGCTTTAAATGCCAGAGTGAGGAGCTTAAATCTAATTCTCCCCGAAATTGGCAGCCAGTGCAGCCTAGCCAGGAGCGCAGAGGCGCTAGCTCTCCTGGGCAGCCCATAGATGGCTCTGGCCGCCGAATTCTGGACAATCTGCAGTCTGGATAACAGATACTTAGGTAGGCCTGCAAAGAGTGCATTAGCATAGTCCAGGCGGGAGCCCACAAGCGCCTGGACTACATTCCTACGATACTGCAGTGAGAGCAGAGGAAGAAATTTCCTAAGCATCTTGAGGATGCTGAAACATTTCCCTGCTAATCCCAGGATGTGTGGACGGAAGGATAGATCATCGTCAAACACCACTCCGAGATTTTTTACCTGAGAAGATGGTTTCTCTGGGGGGAACATGTCCTGGGGCCACCATGTCTTCCAGCCCGGATCAGGGGCACAGCCGAAAAAGAGCAGCTCAGATTTGTCTGAGTTGCATTTCAGGCTGTGCCGCTGAAACCACGCAAAGACTGCGCTCAGACAGTCCTTGATTCTGCCGCCGTTGAAGGCCTCTCCCTTCCTGCAGGTGAACAAGAGCTGGGTGTCATCAGCGTATGAGATGACCCTGGCCCCAAACGCCTCCGCTACCTCCGCTAGAGGGGCCATGTATATGTTAAAGATGGTGGGGCTCAGGATGGAACCTTGAGGTACCCCCACCTCCAGCGAAGGCATTTCGGCCGAGAACGGCGGAGCCCAGATCACCTGTCGGCGGTCGGCAAGAAAGGATTGAAACCAGTCCAGCACCGTCCCTCGCAGACCAATCTCCCTGAGTCTTGAGAGGAGACCTGCGTGTGGGACGGTGTCGAACGCCGCCGATAGGTCCAACATGACTAACATAGCCTTTCCCCCATGATCGAGCGTCTCCCTGATGGCGTCGGTAACCTCTACCAGAGCCGTCTCCGTGCTGTAATTCGCACGAAAGCCGGACTGAGAGTCATGCAGCAGTTTGTTGTTCTCAATAAAGGTGGTCAGAGTATGCTGAACATGTTTCTCCAACACCTTCGCCAGAGCAGGGAGGAGGGAGATTGGTCTATAGTTAGCACATTGCAGGGGGTCGAGCAGAGGCTTCTTAATCAGCGGCAGAATGAGTGCGTGTTTCCATTGTCGTGGAACCACCCCTGAACTCAATGATAGATCAAGCAGGGGGTTCAGCAAGCTGTTCAACGCTGAGGCCACCTTGCCCAAGCATTTCGCCGGACAAGCATCCAGAGGCGAGCCAGATTGCAGCCGGGATAACAGCTCAAGCGATGTCTCGCAGGACAGCTGGGGAAAGACAGATAGTAAAGGCCCAGATTCAGCCTGTGAGGGAGCTAAATAGGTCGACTTATCCCCTAACACAGCGTCAGCCGTTCGGGAATCCACAGATGGAAAAGTGTCCTGAATCTTTAAGATTTTAGTCACAAAAAAGTCGGCGATCTGTTTGATCCATTCTTCCGTGTGTGAATGGACCGGGGTCCCTACTACAGGGTTGACAAACTCCTTCACAATCCTAAAGAGTTCCCGGCTCGTATTATCGGCTTTGTCAATTCTCTGCTCAAGATAGTTCTTTTTGGCTGCGGCAATCTGTTTATAGTAAGACTTTATCGCGTCGCGGTATTTCGTTTTCTCCACAAGATCGTACTTGCGCCGCCACCGCCTTTCCAACTTTTTGCAGTCTTGTCGCATTGTACGTAAAGTGGAAGAGAACCAAGGAGCAGAATTAAGATGAGGTGCTGTTCTAACAGGCTTCAATGGGGCCAGCTCCTCGAATCTTGCCTGCATCCAGTTCTGGACCAGGATTAGGTCGGCTTCCAGAACCCCTGTCAGTTGACACGGGTATTGGCAGAGAGCATCGGAGAGCATATCTGCTGTCACTAGGTGGAAGGCTCTAGATTGCCGGGACCCTTCCTTCAGAGCCCTTTGGCTAAGCTTAGATTCAAACACTAAGGCAAAGTTTATCAGATAATGATCTGACCAGAGGACCGGGAGTGGAGGGGACACCTCAATAGGCTTGGAGGAAAAGATCACATCTAATGTGATTATTGGGGGTAAATATATACCACACCTGTGTAGAGTTTTCTAAGAATAGGGTTAGGTGCTATTGGGCCACTTCACCTTCAAACAAGAAGCCATTGTTCCACCATGATGGCCTCATATACTGGACTGAAGTCTAGATAGCTGCCACCACTGGACTCAACCCTCACTGGGGAGTCCAGAAAACTATAACTGGGCGTAGGGGATGGTCTACCCTCTAGGGCTATCTTCTCCCTGGCCAAGGCCCTCCCGGCCTCTGCAATCATCTCTTGCACACCCAGCTGTGCTATCTCCTTGGCATGCTCTAACCTGAGCTTCTCCAAAGCCAGCTGGTGCTCCTTCTCTTCCCTCCTATCCAACCACTCCTATGGGGACAGGGAAAGGGATGGGGTGCTGCATCTGACACTGGACCCTGGAGTTGGAGGGTGGATGAGTTGGAGGGTGCCGCTCGTAGCAGGACTTTTGGTGTTTGCTTTGTTCCCTGAACTGGTGCAGGACTATTCTTGTGCTGTTTCCCCCGTCGTGCTTGTTAGGAGGCAGGAATTCCGTGGAGTACCCTGACTGATAGGACCCAAAGCAGGAGCCCGGGACTGCGAGGACCAGCATTCTCTTTAACACCCACAGCTGGAGCCTCTTCCCGGGCGTGCCCCGCCTCCTTTCACCGGCTCATTACTGCTCGCGCTCCCCGCTTCGCGGGAGCCGCTCGTAGCAGGACTTTTGATGTTTGCTTTGTTCCCTGAACTGGTGCAGGACTATTCTCGTGCTGTTTCCCCCGTCGTGCTTGTTAGGAGGCAGGAATTCCGTGGAGGACCCTGACTGATAGGACCCACAGTGGGAGCCTGGGACTGCGAGGACCAGCATTCCCTGTAACACCCACAGCTGGAGCCTCTTCCCGGGCGTGCCCCACCTCCTTTCACCGGCTCATTACTGCTCGCACCCCCCGCTTCGCGGGAGCCGCTCGTAGCAGGACTTTTGGTGTTTGCTTTGTTCCCTGAACTGGTGCAGGTCTATTCTCGTGCTGTTTCCCCCGTCATGCTTGTTAGGAGGCAGGAATTCCGTGGAGGACCCTGACTGATAGGACCCACAGCGGGAGCCCGGGACTGCGAGGACCAGCATTCCCTGTAACACCCACAGCTGGAGCCTCTTCCCGGGCGTGCCCCGCCTTCTTTTGTGTATTTAACAAATGTCTTCACCGCGCAACGCGGGACGTGCAGGACTTAGCCCGGGGCTAAGCCCGGGCAAAGGGCGGTCCGTCTACGGCCATCCAAGGCCGATCAAGGCAGGGCTGGGCCACCCCATTTGGTTCTTCTGCTAGTATCATTTTATTGTAGTTGGGTTTGTGGCTAGAGTTTCTCACAAACATTTATTTTTGTGGTATAAAACATTATTGATCAGGGTGACCTGTTAATATGGATTTACGTTCAGGGAAAAATATACTGGTTACAGTTAAAACCAAAGCTGGCCTAGTTACAGGTACTCTGGATCAATTTTTCACTAGGACGACTAGAATATTGGAGAAGGAAATATCTCTAACTGAAAAGCGTCTATCAATTGATCTTTTGACTGGTAAGCGGTCATCCATGGGGACGATAGGGTCTGCTGCAAAATCGGCCCATGAAAATGCTTTGGCCCCTTTAGTAGTCACTAGCCCTGTCAACTGTATTCCAGAGGAGGGGTTAGCTGGCTCGAATAGTGCTACTATGTCGAGCCTAATTGCTTTTGGATTTTTTTCGAGCGAACACACACATAGAACATCGACTCCTATCTCATCTACCCTCCCGTTCTCTCTTTCCTTGTTAGAGCAAGTACCCGACCAAGTAACAGTCGGTGGTAATCAAATTAGCCCAGTGACTTCCAAATCTAAGAAAAAGAAGAGAGGGGGCAAACATAGGAAAAAGAGTGATCTCAAAATAAATAGATTATCTAAAACCCCAGAGTTGGCAGTAGAGCCTATACCTATACTTGATAAAGGAGTTTTATCAATAAATGTTTCATCGAGGAGGAGCTACGACAGCAAGCAAGATGGTCGCATAGTTTCCCGGCTCCGCTGACCCCTGTCTCTCGCTCGAAGATCCTGTCGTATATCCTGGTTTCTCGCCCCATACCCGGGTGCATGAACTACTCTGCGAACTGATGGCGCAATCCCGAGGATTTTCCGGCAAGGTGGAGTGGAGTTATGTCGAGGTTTAATTTGAGGCCTAGCCCAGTCTGGAAGTCGGGGTCTCAAGTTTTGGTCTAGCCGGGTCCTAGTTGAACAACAGCGGACCGGAGAGAGCGGCAGGGTCCGGTCCACGGAACTTCCGACATCTTTATGATTGATTTGCTGCTGATCTGCTGCCTGGAACTGTACCGGAGGTGCGGAGACAAGTGATGCCCGAGGTGGTGTGTGTGGGGGTCTGAGACCCGGGGGCCTGGCGTTCGTAGCGCCGGTGCCGTTGGATCGGAGACTTGGTGTGCACTAACGCCTACTGACGATCGGTCCCTCACGGTTCATTCCTGCTCCGCCTAATCTTACCCCGGGGAAGGCGCCTCTCCATGGGGGTCAATATGCTTGATGCTATGCGAAACCCGGCGGAGCGGGTCCAGTGCGGCCCGTCATTTCGGTCAGTGATGGCGGCCCTTGAGGCACTTCAGGCGACTATGAAGACCCAGGCCTGGAATCTGATGTTGGCGGTGGACGGACTTAGAGGATCGGGACAGGACTCTGTCTTGCTGCCCGAGACCCGGTGGCCTGTTCTTTTCCCTATTGCTACCCCAGCGATGCCATTTGACCCGGTGCTTGGAGCTTTCTATGCCCCTACAGAAGTGGAATGGTTCAAACATGTGGAGATTGGCGATGCACCTACAAAGTCGGAATCTTTGGAACTGCAATTGGCGGAACATTTCACTGCTTTTCCCGATTTGGAGACGTATGCTCGTAATTGTGATCTGTGTGAGACTGTTGTTTGAGGTTTCACAATATTGATTTATCGGTAACGGGACTGCTTTATTTGGTTACCGGAGTCCGGGGCGGGATTTCTGGTTTCCTCTGATGTACTGTTTTATTGTGGTCCGCTTGATTGTGTTAACATTGCGGGGGATTCTTCGTTAAGACGGGGGGGAGAGTCTGGGAATGCGTATGACACAGCCCTCCTCCATTTCTCCTTTTTGGGCAGGGTTTTAGTCCCTTCTTTCTTTCCCTTTTCTTTTTTTCCCTTTGTTCTTCTATATTTCGGGTTCATTTACGGGGCGACAGGCACGCTGCTAGGGGGGTAGGCCGTAGTCATCTGCAGGGGTGCAGGGTGGGGGGTTGGAGGGGGGGAATTTTGTTTTTACTAATTGTTTCTATGGCCTTTTTTCTTCTTATCTTTCTTCGCCTTTTCTTTTTTTTTTCTTCTTTTTCGGGTCAGCGTAGTGGGTCTATTCCTTTGTCAATTGTCGACTTTTTATCTGTGCCTATACTTTCACGGTACTTCAGTACCATCGGGCGGGCGCTCTACTGGTGCGAAATTAATTGTATGCTTGTTGATCCTGAATCGTATGCCTCAGCGCCACTGTTTTGAATGATATCGACCTAACTGTGGACTTCCTACTGTTTTGCCTGCCCTTTATGCACCTTTGTGATATTGTATGGCACCTGATCCTTCTATCTTATATTGTAAAATGGAACCTTTATTATCCTGCTATTCGTATAGTATGCTATGCTGCCAGTTTTAATTGAAGTCGTGCTGTATTCGCCTCCCTGAAGGCCGAGTCTGGTTCTAATTGCTTGATTGAAATGATAATGATTAGCGGGCAGCCCTGGTGGTTGTAGGCCCATACTTGTAACTGGTTGAAGTATCAATAAAGGTTTTAACATTTTTTTTTTGTTTTTAAAATGTTTCATCGCACAATCAACAGACTCCCAATGAAGAGCTTCTTGCAAATATGGAAATATTGGTAAGATCATTAGTATTGCCCCTGATTACCCGTACAAAGATAATTCAAGAAAAACTTGACCAGTTAGAGACAGTTGCCAAAGGGAATACGTTAAAAATGGACATGCTGATTAGTGGTATGAAAATCAGTGAAGCTAGATCTCATTCTGCCGTCCCATCATCTAAGGTTAAGTCCACTAAAGTGGCTCATTCTGTGAATAGTGTCACAGATAAGAATGTACAACCTGCCATAGTGGAGAATAGTGTGATAAATAGGAAACCTATAGGCCCAATAGTTCCCCCAAAAAAGGCCCAAACTTCTAAACAAGGGCTGAGACAGTCTCCTAATAAACTAACTCAGGTTAATAAGCAAGGGCTGAGACAGTCTCCTAATAAATTGCCTCAGGCTAGGCATCAAGTTAAAAATAAGACCCCATGTATAAATCTTCCCCTGGAATCAGCTCCCTATACTATTATTCTAACAGGGGTCCCAGAGGTAAAGACAAAATCCCTAGAAAGAGATAGGGAACTTAAAAATAAGGTAATTTTCTGGCTTAACAGGAATAGGCGGTTACCCCCTGGTTGTAGCAGAGAGATCCTTGGTGTGAGGAGGGTGGCCTGGTTAGGTTACAGTACCAAGGATCACGAGGGGGACTGTATAATTGTCAACCTCAGAGATCCTTGGGCTGTCGAACACATCCGAAGGAAACCACGGTTTGGCCGTTTAGGTGACATTCAATCAATAGGCCTCCATTATTTTTACCCTCAATATGAATCTGGTTTGGCCTGTAAGTCACATGACCCTGTTAGGGGCAGACTGAGGTTCCGTGACGATTTGAACTCGTGTTTTCAATATTGTCGGAAATACATAATTTTGGTATCAGTGAACCGCAAATGATCCATTTAGCATATCCTGGTGTTTTCGCTGTGCTACGAGCAAGAGTACTCCTGTTACAAACACATTTCTGATCTACCCATGGCATCCATCTTAGATCATGGCAGCCATTTTGTATTTCTTGCCCTCACATAGACAATGGACACGCAATGACCTCTGATTTCTCCATTTCGATTAAGGACACGTAGGCTTAGCCGGAGATTCACCTCTCTAGTGACACGTGCACCTTAGAACAGAACACGCTGTGGCTGCATGACTCGACAAAGGCTGCCTCCTCTGCCTAAGGCCAGTCTTGCTATACTGGTTCTCGTGTCCGTTGGCCTGATCATGATTAGGCGGCCGAAGCTGGTAGCCTTGCCCATTTACGACCCACAAACATCTCTTATCCTGCTTTTCTATCTTCCGCACCTGGCTCCGCTCCTTTCTTTCTGAATCTTTATTAGGGGGAGGTAACGAAATTTACGATGAGGCGGTCCGGCTCTTGAATGTAATGTTGACAAGGGATTGTGATGGACTAGTGGGAACCCCTCTTCGTAATGTTTGACATCAGATATTATCGACGATTCTTGTGCAACGCCAAATATTTATTGTTTAGGCCACAAAGGTTTTGGGAATGTACCAACATGTGAAGAATTCGCCTGAAGGTCAATATTTCGTATATAAGGAGCAACCCTCTTTGTACAAGTCGAACAGGCTCCTAGATTCTGCCCGTGTGTAGTTTCTGTGACTTCTGTGTCCCTGCAGTAATAAACCTTTGGTCTTTGACGCCACCATCGAGAAGCCCGTGTTTCTGTTTATTTGTGCACCGAGACAGGTAGAACTCCGGGGTCTTCGGGTGTTATCCCTGACACCTCTGGACGGAACCAAAAAGTCCAGAACTCCATTTGGCGCCCAACGTGGGGCGATGTCATTCGGTACCGGTCCAAAAGCCTGAAGAGTTCGAGAAGCTTCGTGTGAAGATTCCTGAGGGAGGCGCCCCACTTCATCGATTCCGGCATATCGCAAAAGTGGCCCGAAGTTCTCTTCCACGAGGGTTCCCGTTCAAGACGGCTGCAGTGGTCCGTTGCCTTGACCGTCGCCCTGTCTTGGACCCGAGGTGCAGTCCTTAGTACGGCGAGACAAGACGGGTTTCTCCTTGGTGACGTCTTCAGTGCCTCAGTTAAGTATTTAGTGGTTGCTAGTTGGTTACTTCGTGAGGGTTGTTAAAATCCTTTTTGTTCTTGGTTTGGTTTGGTTTCGTAAGATTATCACTGGTTGTTCTGGTTACGATAATCTATTGGTTTAGTTTGGGTATCGATACATTAGTTCGCTTTTGGTAGGCCTAAGTTCTTGGTTCGAGTGCACATTTCTGTTTGTGTTTTGTTCGTTCTGTGTTCCGGATTGCAAAATGGTAAGTCGGAAAAATTGTATGTTGTCGTGTTTTGGTTGCAACAGTGATTCCCGGTTGGAGGACTCATGTCTGGTTCCTCCGATTGGGACTCCTCTATATGATCTTTATTGTAAGTTTGGTGTGGGTCCTATATCTTATAATGAGGTGTGGGTCCGCTATACAGAAAAAGACGGTGTACTTAGTTGGCCACTGCATGGTAGTTTTGAACCCGAAATCCTTGACAATTTAGAAGCGAAATTGTTTAAGAAGAAAGCCCGGCCGGCAATGTTTGATTCTTTCCGTTATTGGCGAAAAGAATCTAAACAGAGAGAAATTAAAAGGTTAAAGAAAGAGCAGAAAGAGCAAGAGTTGACTTTAGAACAGGCTGCTGAGCAGCTGCAAGTCAACGAGTCTGAGAAGGCCATAGAGGTGGCTATTAGAGAGCATAATTTAGCGATCGACAAGTGCTATCCTGCCTTGCCATCGAGTACAACTGAGATAGTAGAAGACCCCGAGAACGATCCTCTGTTGTCTTACTTGTTACAGTCACCCCCACCGTATGCACAGGGTGCTACGGCTCTGCCTGCACCGAATGTTCAATTGCCGGTTGCTGGACAACCTGGTATTCCTGCTCCTGTCCCTCAGAATCAAGCTCCTGTACCTCCTGTGGTTAATGTGAATGTTCCTTCGGCACCCCCTCTTCCTGGGTTGCCGGCTTCTTTGCCTATACCTGTATCGCTTACACCTACTGTTTCACAAGCTACCTTATCTGATACTCCTACTGTTCCTGGTCTATTTGTTCCTACTGCTACTGTGTTTTCTACATCTGCTAGTATTATGACTCCGCTTTCTGTTCGTCGAAGAATCACTGATTCTGTCTCTAATATTCTGTCTCCCTTTTATAACACTTTGATTAAAACTCCTGCCTCTGAGTCTGTGCAGAGACGTAGTCAGCTTCCAAGTACTGAGGAACGGGGAATCTTAGATTCCACGGTTCTCAGATGGATTTCGAAGAGTAGGAGATATAGTACGAGAGATGTACTAGATACATTTATGCAGTGAAATGAACCAACGCAACGATATGCGTTTGACGAGATGTGCTCTCTTTTACGTGAGGAACTAGAAGAAGATGACTCTGAATCGAATTTAGAAGACTTAATTAAAGTTCAGAAAGAGTTTGCTGCAGGTATGATAGTAGGTCAAAATATAAAAGAAGCGATGGAACTAATTTTAAGTTATAGGAATGATCCATCTCTTCGTTCACCGAGAGATTTAGAAAGACAGAGTACGAAGCAGAATCGCCAATATCCAATGAGGGAGGTTCCTCCAATTTGGCGCGATGCTGTGCAAGCTGATGCGGTCCGTGGTATTGCAGCCGCTCCGGCGCAATTCCAGAGAGTGTGGATACACATTCCGTGGAAGCGAGCCGAAGTGTTAGCAGTGAAGCAGGCCTTGCCAGATCCGCGTAAGAATCCTGCTGGGTACTATAAGGAGTTAGCACAGACAGTTGAGGCTTGTGTTATGAATCTAGCGGACATTGACATGTTATTTGGAAATGTAGTTCCGCAACCAATTTGGGCTAAGATACGTAAAGAAAATCATCCAGTTGCCCTAGGTGGTGATTGGGCAGCAATCATAGCGGCGGATGGTCAGCAAATAGGTGGTTCCAAACCCGAACCTCTAATTGCTAATCTTCCAGGTAGAATAATTGACTTAATGAAGACTCTGATGCCAGCACTGCGCGTTAACTGGGACAAGTTGTCCGCATGCAGGCAAAAGAAAGACGAAAGTGTCTCCGATTTTTTCACGAGGTTCGAAGAGACTTTTGTAGATCACAGTGGTCAGGATATGAGCACAGAAGGAGGACAGAGATTGTTTGTCGATAAATTTGTACACAATTTGCTACCAGAGCTCTGCAACAAATTGAAAGATTCCGAGAGTGCGTGGGCTGTCTCTACAACTGCGCAAATACTTGCAACTGCACAGTATTATGAAAATAGGGATAAAGAGGAGAAAGAGAAATCAGATAAGAAAACGAAGGACTTAAAGACTAAAGTTCTTTTGCAACAGGCATATCCGCCTCGCATGAATCAGACTAATACGCAGCAAGGGTCATATCAAAGAACAGATTATAGTTCACCGAGGCCTCAATATCAGTGGAACCAGTGTGCGTACTGTAAGAAAGAGGGTCATTATAAAAATGACTGTCCGATCTTAGCGCAAAATAATGCTGCAGCAGCTCAGAGAGGTCGTGGTGGTTCTATGCAAAATTCTAGAGGTCGAGGACGAGGTGCTATGCCTCCACAGACGAATGATCGCCCTTCTAATCACTTTGATCAACGAAATGGACAGTCTGCCCAACAAAATAGATCTCAACAGTATCATGTTGAGGACTATTGTGAAGTAGATGAGGGATTTCAACAGAGTGGGTACTAGGACAGCCATGGACAGAGAGAGGGAGTAGTATCAGTTCCAGTGGATCAGAGTGGGCCTTATGTCGCAGTAGCAACATCAGGTGTAGTCGAACCGTTTCTGTTGGATACTGGTGCCGCAAAAAGTTCTATCATTCATGCGAAACTCCCTGGCGCACCTTTGTCCGGCTTAACAAATGTTTCTGTAGGTTTTTCAGGCGCCCCTGTTTACAATCCCGTATCTGGTCCTTTGTCTATTTCTGTTGGACCATGTCAATTGAAAGCACCCCTAATTTTGACGACAAGTTGTAATGAAAATCTGCTTGGTTTAGACTTGTTAAAACGCCTATATGCGACATTGTACTGTTCTCCGTCAGGAGTACAGCTTACATTGGGTAAAAGAATCACCTCTCCGATGTACTTGTCAATGGATGCACTCCCACCAGAGCTGCGTTCACTCCCTGATACTCTTTGGGCGACTGGTCCTAATGATGTAGGCCTTTTGGAAATACCACCATATGTAGTCACTTTGAAAGCAAATGTCAAATTTCCACGAATTCCTCAATACAAGATTTCTAGTGAAGGTGAACGTGCACTTTTACTGATTGTACAAGATTTGATTAAGAAAGGTGTGGTTGAAGAAACTAGAGGAAATGTCTGTAACAGTTCTGTATTACCGATTTTGAAACGTACTGATCCTTCAAAACCTCCAGTCTATAGGTTTGTTATAGATCTCAGAGAGGTTAATAAGATTGTGGTTCCGCAGTTTCCTGTGGTTCCAGACATTACTGCCTTGTTAACGTTGATTCCTGCTACAGCCACATGGTTTTCAGTCATCGACTTGAAGAATGCCTTTTTCAGCATTCCGATAGCCGAAGAAAGCAGAGATATTTTCGGCTTCTCTTTAGGAGGTCGAAGTTTCAGGTTTAAACGCGCTCCACAAGGCTATTGTGAGAGTCCGTCCATTTACAGTCAGGCATTAAAAAGTCAGTTAGATTCCTTTGTACTTCCTCCTGGTTCTGCCTTAGTGCAGTATGTAGACGATCTTCTGGTGGCTGCCGATGACAAGGAAACTTGCAAAGCAGCTACAATTTCGTTATTGCATCATTTGTCTTGTTTGAATCATAAGGTGTCACCTTCAAAAATGCAATACTGCTGCCAAGAAGTGACCTACCTAGGTCATCTCTTGTCAAAGGAGGGAAGGAAGTTGACCCCAGAGAGAATAAAAGCAATTACGCAGATGAGTGTTCCCCGCACACAGAGAGAAGTGCGTGCCTTTTTAGGTATTACCTCGTACTGTAGGCAGTGGATTCCGAATTTTTCTCTTTTAGCAAAACCATTGGTAGCTTTGACTGGGAAAGGTGTTCCGAGTCCGGTGCCATGGTCTGTTGAATGTCAGGAGAGTTTTTCTGAGTTACGAAAAGCATTATGTTCAGCTCCTGTATTGGGTACACCCGATTACAGTAAGCCATTCACGCTCTATGTTCACGAAAGAGAAGGTTGCGCGTTGAGTGTTCTGACACAGAGATTTGGTGATAAACAACGCCCTTGTGCGTATTTTTCATCAACGTTAGACCCAGTAGCCAGAGCATTACCTAGTTGTTTGAGAGCTACAGCGGCGGCTGCGGCTTCCATTCGACAATCTGCTGGTTTGGTGATGAACAACATGCTAGTGGTCATGGTTCCTCATGCTGTGGATACACTCATGAATCGAACTAAAATGCAACATCTTACCAGCGCTAGATTATCAGGTTATGAGCTGACATTGCTAGCTAGTCATATTCAAATCAAAAGATGCAATGTATTGAATCCAGCAACATTGTTGCCGACTAATCAAGAGTCGAGTGATTCCGAGCCCCATGATTGTTGTTTCAGAACCGAGGAAGAGACAAAAGGACGAATTGATTTAAAAGACACTCCGTTGTCAGATCCAGATGGCACGTTGTATGTTGATGGGTCATGTTTTAAATTGGAGAACGGTGATGTGACTGCTGCTTACGCAGTAACGACTTTGAGGACGATTGTGGAGACTGCAAGAGTGAGTCAGAATTCTGCCCAAGCTGCAGAGTTAATCGCTCTAACAAGAGCGTGTGTTTTAGCTAAGGGAAAGAGAGTGAATGTGTTCACAGATAGTCAGTACGCGTTCGGCGTGGCCCATAGTTTTGGCCGGTTGTGGAAAGAAAGAGGTTTCATTACGTCCCATGGGACTAAGATTCAACATGGTCAGCTAGTTAACGACTTGTTGGAATCTCTAACCTTGCCGACTGAAGTTGCAATTGTGAAATGCAGTGCTCATAAAGCAATCACGGATGATGTTGGTCGGGGGAATGCTTTTGCCGATGAGACCGCTAAACAGACAACTAGAAATATGATGAGTAGAATGTATGTTGCAACGTCTGCAAGATGGATTTCCGAGTCTGGAATGTGTGAGGATACAGTGGAAAGTGTGAAAGAAATTCAGAAAGAAGCGACTGAGGAGGAAAAGCTTGCATGGAAAGAGAGTACGGGTAAATTGGACTCGAATGGATGTTGGATTGATTTGTCGGAACAACAGCGTTGGATGTTGCCTGATGCGTACGTGCTTGCAGTGGTGACGATGGCACATGGAACAGCACACATTAGTTCTAAAGGGATTTGTAAGATGTTAGCTCCAGTCTGGAAGAATGATGGGATTAATAAGTGTGCTGAGAGAGTGGTGAAAAATTGTATGGTATGCCTGATGCATAATCCTGGCAAGGGAGTCCCAACACCTGCTGGTCACTTCGCTCCTCCTTCCTGCCCCTTTGAAGTGATTCAGCTAGATTTCATTCACATGGATCGTTGCAATAACCTAAAATACGTTCTGGTGGTAGTTTGTGCTTTCTCCAGATGGATTGAAGCATATCCACTAAAGGACAACACTGCCCTATCAACTGCCAAAATACTTCTCAAAGAGTATTTCCCTAGGTACGGAATGCCACGGATTGTATGGTCAGATAACGGAAGTGAGTTTGTAGGGAAAGTTATGCAGAGTGTGTGTGCCGGTTTAGGAATAAAGCAAAAATTCCACAGTGCAAACCATCCCCAGTCTGCTGGTTTAGTTGAGGGTTACAACGGCACCCTCAAACTAAAACTCGCTAAAATACAGGCATCCACTGGTTTATCCTGGCCAGATGCACTACCCTTGGCTTTGTTATCAACGAGAGCGACTGTACATTCTAGAGTAGGGCTTAGTCCCTACGAGATAGTTTTCCGTCGTCCCGCTAATGTTTGGGGAGTGCCTAGGCCAAAAGAATTTTGTTCTCTGGAATATCCAATGTTGATTGATTACCTTTACGACTTGACTGCTAAATTGAGTCTTATTCACCAACAGGTTTTCGATGCATTGCCAAAGCCACCGGAGAGTCCAGGTCATCAGCTGAAACCAGGTGACCACGTTGTGGTGCGGAACTTCGCCAGGACGAAGAACCTTCAGCCCAGATTTATCGGCCCCTATCAAGTACTGCTAGCGACGAGAACTGCTGTTCGTGTGGCCGGACGCAAGCACTGGATACATACAACGCACGTCAAACGTGTGCCCCTGCCACTTCCTTATGACAACTGGGTTAAGAAGGGAATTGGTGCCTCTGAGTTTGACCGGACACCCAGGTTCATCCCTTTCAGCGATGCCGAATTGATAACTGACACATCGAACTCTGACTCTCCTCCTGAAACTACTCCTTTGAACTCTGAACATTTGTCCTCTGCATCAGAAGAAACTCTGCCATCTGGGAACTTGAACATTGCAACATCTACTAATGATACACTGTTTCCAGATCAAACAGTTCCTGCAAAACTAAGATACAATTTACGGTCTCGTAATATGGACAAATAAAGCAGGAAACTGCCTATTGCGATATTTGAATTTTGAACTTTTGCCCTCAGCCAGGAAGTTTGCTATTGTTTTATTATTTTTGATTTGCCTTGCCGTCTGGGTAGCCGTAGGGTCGTGGCTGTGTACCTAGTTGAATCTGCGGGGGTCAGACACAAGGTCGATCTTTCTGTTAGTTCTGGGAACTCCCAGGGCTGATAGAGGCATTTTCATCTACGTACACATCATCAGTGGTCGCGAGCGGATTGTAGAAGATGGAGCTTCCTGAGCTGCAACGAGAAAATGTGATCTATGTTCGCAGAAACAGACTTTACAGAATTCTCCACAGCAAATGTTTTCTGATGCAATGTGCTATTATATTTTTAATTGTTTTGATAACATTGGTGGGTGGAATCGTCTTAGGTGTGAATTTAATTTTTATGCCAGTAACTATAGTACCTCCCCTTGATCCTGCTACTTCTACTGTTTCTTCTATGCACTCTTTTCACTCGTTTCCTGAACATGAGCAAGCTCGACGCTCAGAATTCATCAATAACACTTTTGTACAGCTCTTGCACCAACACCAACTGGTAGTTAACACTACAGACTGCTGGGTGTGTGGCTTGATACCCCACACTATGGATAAAGGCATTCCCTATCTGGTGTTGCCTTTCCGCTATAATGGATCATTTCAGGCCCTTCAGACCATTTTTGCTTATGCCCTTGAAACCTATCCTCCGCGTCCACCACGCTCCACTAAATATAACTCTGCCAACAAAGCTTTAGTCCAGGGAATTATTGACATGATCAAGGATGTCAATAATACTCCATCTTACCCTAGAGATGAATTACGAGTATATTTGAGTTGGAATTCTTCAGAGTATCGCCTTAGTTTGGGAGAAAGCAAGCGTAAAAGCTCAACTCCAATCTGGGTCGTGCCTCACCGAGGTCAAGTCTGTTTGCAAGGTAATGGGAGAAATCCGAGAGCTCAGCTAGGGAGGAGTGAGTGCGTTGAGACTTACGTGTTTCCGTCTAACTCTTCCCCTGCCTTTCTGACTGCTAGGGGTACCTACTTCATCTGTCAAGACAGAGCGTATACATGGTTGTCTGCTGACTTTTCAGGTTCATGTTATATTGCTCGATTGTTGCCCCCGACATACACCGCTTCTTCTGACTATCACAAGATCAGAGTAGCAAGAGGTGTCTTCAGCAAGGAAGATACCGCTGGTCAGGAAGCTGGAGACTTCTTCAAAGGTTTCCTTCCGTTCTGGGGGCCTATGGCCAATAGTAGAAACATATGTCAGCTAACACGGGTAGTTGAATCCACTATTACCGAAACTGCTGGTGCCCTTAGCAACTTGACAGCTGAGCTTCAGGCGGATAGACTCATGATGTTGCAGAACCGTATGGTTCTAGACGTGATACTTGCAGATCGAGGTGGGGTATGCAGAATGATCCAATCGAGCTGCTGTGTTTTTATTCCCAATAATGCTCCAACTGTCTATGAGGCGATCTCTAAGCTACACAAGATTTCCGACTCTATACACGTAGACAAGGGAAACTGGTCCTTCATGGAGTGGTTTTGGACTCTGATATCAGCGTGGGGATGGAAGGTTCTGATGGTCATTGGTGTCATCTTAGTATTCCTGTTCTCGTGTTGCCTGATTATCCAGTGTGGTCCAGCTTTGTGTAGTCTCTGTGCTGCAACCTGTTTTAGAAAACCACCTGCGTTTGGAGAAAAGGCTCGAGAAAGGATGATGATACAACAGCATGTCACTGACCTGATGAGCATAGAACTAGATTCTGACATAGACTGAGTAATTGCCTATGTAAGGGCAAAAGGAGGGTCTGAGGTTCCGTGACGATTTGAACCCGTGTTTTCAATATTGTCGGAAATACATAATTTTGGTATCAGTGAACCGCAAATGATCCATTTAGCATATCCTGGTGTTTTCGCTGTGCTACGAGCAAGAGTACTCCTGTTACAAACACCTTTCTGATCTACCCATGGCATCCATCTTAGATCATGGCAGCCATTTTGTATTTCTTGCCCTCACATAGACAATGGACACGCAATGACCTCTGATTTCTCCATTTCGATTAAGGACACGTAGGCTTAGCCGGAGATTCACCTCTCTAGTGACACGTGCACCTTAGAACAGAACACGCTGTGGCTGCATGACTCGACAAAGGCTGCCTCCTCTGCCTGAGGCCAGTCTTGCTATACTGGTTCTCGTGTCCGTTGGCCTGATCATGATTAGGCGGCCGAAGCTGGTAGCCTTGCCCATTTACGGCCCACAAACATCTCTTATCCTGCTTTTCTATCTTCCGCACCTGGCTCCGCTCCTTTCTTTCTGAATCTTTATTAGGGGGAGGTAACAAAATTTACGATGAGGCGGTCCGGCTCTTGAATGTAATGTTGACAAGGGATTGTGATGGACTAGTGGGAACCCCTCTTCGTAATGTTTGACATCAGATATTATCGACGATTCTTGTGCAACGCCAAATATTTATTGTTTAGGCCACAAAGGTTTTGGGAATGTACCAACATGTGAAGAATTCGCCTAAAGGCCAATATTTCGTATATAAGGAGCAACCCTCTTTGTACAAGTCGAACAGGCTCCTAGATTCTGCCCGTGTGTAGTTTCTGTGACTTCTGTGTCCCTGCAGTAATAAACCTTTGGTCTTTGACGCCACCATCGAGAAGCCCGTGTTTCTGTTTATTTGTGCACCGAGACAGGTAGAACTCCGGGGTCTTCGGGTGTTATCCCTGACACCTCTGGACGGAACCAAAAAGTTCAGAACTCCAAGACCTTATGGCTTTGATAGATTGGAAGGGGTTTCGCATTATATTCCTTTAAGAAATAGATTTGAGCCCTTCATGGGAATGGAGGGTTTGGATTGACTTAGGAGAGATTCTAATGTCAATAAGGGGAATATGGAAGCTATGGTTAACCCTGACATTAACAGCCCTATGAAGAAAAGACGAGATGAGGCAGTAGAATTTAGGGCTAAGCATGATAATAGTGTAAGTAGATCAATTGCCCCGCCCACTGCTCAAATAGCTTTCTCTGGCGAGGGGGCAGGGGGTGATGACCTAAGAGAAAAGGTACACCTGGTAAAAGAAAAATCTAGTAATTATAACACTGTAAACTGTCATTCGTCTTAGGAATTATTGAGGGTAAGTGTGATATTTCGCACTTAAAACCCTCAGACCCTTTAGGCAAGGGAGAAAAGCGGGCTGGGGGCTGTGTGTTTCGTTTAATTTCTTGGAACATAGCTGGTCTGTCAAAAAGGTTGGAGGATCCAGTGTGGTTAAAATTCATTGAATCCTTCGATATTCTATGTCTCCAAGAAACCTGGTCTAGAGTAAATCATAGCTTGGATGGTTACTATATGTTTAATGTACATGCTGAACCCTCAAGGGCAAGAAGAGCTAAAGGTGGCCTCATTACGGCATTTTCGGTCAAACATAATCAACCAAAAATTACCCTAGTGGTGGAATCTCCATGGTATCAAATGTTTTTGATTAAGGATCTATTTACAGTACCCTTGCTTTTAATAAACTGGTATTATAATATATTTGACGTAAATGATACCTTGGTCATTGACAAACTCCAGGAAGAGATTGTCAAACTGTCCAATATGGTTTTCCCCCTTTTTATTATATGGATAGGTGATTTTAACTGTGTTCTGTGTGAGTTTAGCGGATCCAGACTATGCGGCCTGATAGATCCGGGTGATCAACCTCTGGCGCATTTCACACACTCAAAACAGGGGGATGCTCTAAATAATATAGTTTTGATTAACGATCTATGTGTCCTGGATATGCCTAGTTTCTCTAGACCATTGGGTATACCCACCTTTCAGGGTTTAGGGGTTCGGGTGAGTACTATTGATTTTGCCTTGGTTTCTAACAGGTTTGTTCATCTTGTAAAGGATTTTCAGATTGATGTAAATCCTGCAAGCGATCATAACTCCCTAATTGTGAGCTTCAATCCCGTTTCTGAGATGACACAACCGTTGAAACAACCAATAAAATATAGCCAGAATAGGGGGGTTACCTTAAGGTGGAACATGGTAGATGTAAGGAAATTGGAGGCGGATATTTTTAAGGAAAATAAGGTAGGCATAGACGTTTGTTTAACACCTAATAGTGAGCCGGATTTAAATATTAAAAATTTCGAGGCTCTTTTAGACAATGTGGCCTCTCATCTTATAAATACTGTAAGGAGGAAAGAAGATAGTGGACCAAAATGGTTTGATGCAGAATGTTCTGCTGCGCAAACAAGCCTTTCGAAGGCACTGCATCAGGTACCTCGGGATAGAGAGCTGGTTAGGAAATCTAGGAAGAGGTATAAAGACGCAATTACCAGGCGGACATTAGATTTAAAAGCAAAGGCCTGGGACAATCTAGGGATAGCGGCAGAACTAAGGGATAGCAGGCTCTTTTGGGAAGTACTTAACCGACCTTTTTTAAAAAGTGAGACAAAAGGCGATATTTTAGTACACATACCGGGGGATATATGGGTATCACATTACAGTAATATTTTTAACCCAAAAGAAGTATCTCTAAACTCTGATGAGGGGGCTGTGGAATGTAATTCGGAAACAGCCAAAACCTTTAGTCTCTCAATTACTCTCTCAGAGATAGAGACTGCTCTGAGGAAAGGTGCTGCTTTAAAGGCTCCCGGCCCAGATGCCATACCTTTGGACCTTTTTAAAAATAACCTAGAGGTGTGGGCTCCGCTTCTATTAAATGTTTTTAGATCAATAGTGGTTGGACGTATTCCAACTTCTTGGAAAGATGCGGTAGTTATACCGATTTTTAAAAAGGGCAATAAGGCTGATCCGTGGTGTTACAGGCAAATATCACTAATAGATGCGTCCTGTAAATTGATGGGGAGAGTGATATTGGCACGTCTTGAATCATGGGCAGAGTCAGCAGGTATCATAGTGGACTCCCAGTATGGGTTCAGACGAGGTATGGGTACCACTGAACAGTGCCTGAATTTGGCATTAATTATGGGCAAGTACATGGGGGCCAAGCGCAGTGTTATACACTTGGCCTTCATGGACTTGTCCAGTGCCTTCGATACAGTATATAGGGGTAAGTTGTGGCAAATGATGGAGACTATGGGATTTGAGGAACCACTGGTTGCCTTGCTTCGCAGACTCCACGCTGCCACAACATTAGCAATTAGGTTTGGTCGTGATGGTGAAAAAACAAAACCTATCCCATCCACCGAAGGTGTTCGTCAGGGATGTATCCTGGCCCCGTTTTTATTCCTGGTCTACACCAATGGCCTAGAAAGTTTCTTGTTGGAGAGTGGAGTAGATTTCCCCCAGGCAAATGGAAGATGGATACCGATGTTGTCATACGCAGACGACACGGTTTTAATGACTTTAACTGCAAATGGCATGCAGACTTGCCTAAATGCCTTTGAGACTTTTATGGAGGGTTTAGACCTTAGGGTTAACTTTGCTAAATCATTTGCTATGTCCTGTGGTCCAAAAGGTATAAGATCTCGCAGGTACCTTGTGAAGGATTCAATTTTGAGAAAGTTGAAAAGTTGAACTACTAGGGAAATCTTTTTAACAAAAAGCTAAATTGGGATCCTCGTGTGCAAAAGACCACACAATCAATTGAGGCCCTCTTTCGCTTCGCTAGTAAACTGGGCCAAAAGCCAATCGTAGAACTAATTACCCTATATAAAGCCAAATGCCTTTCTGTTGCAACTTTTGGGGCAGGGGTGAGGGGGGCCCAAAATTGTAATAAAATACAAGTTATGGAGAACAGATTTATTAGACGTCTTTTATCTGTCCCATCCGACACTTCAAATAGCTTTTGCCATGGGGAGGTGGGTATTGATTTTGTGAGTAATACTATTTATGTGTCCCCTCTGTTATTATGGTCTAAAGTCTGGGGATCTGAAGGTCTGAAATTGTCAAAGGAAATCCTACAAGATTGTCTTAAACTTGACCATTTCATGAAGATTCCATGGTTGCTATATGTTCGGGATACATTCTATAAGATTGGGTTGGCACATTTATACCAAAAGCCGGACATGATTGGCAAAGATTTTAAAATGATTATCAAAAATGCCTATCAATCTAGCCTAGGTATTTTGAGGGACAGTGAGCATGCAGTGAATAAGAGGGGTAAGCTGCAACATCAGTTTTACTTGTCAAGCATTATGCACACTCAATGGCGCTTTTATTTGACGAAGTTACGCCTTGGCACACTACATTTTTTGTTTGCTTTTCCAAAGCAAGGCGGGTGGTGTGAGAGCCTACCTCCTTGCCCCTGCAATGGTAGGGTATCTCAGAATACCCTGCATCTTATCCTTTTTTGTGCTTTATATAGGGACCCAAGAAACCAGTTTATTAAACCTGTTTTGTTATCACTTGGTTCCCGTTTTTATAAAGAAGGTTATGATCACCTATTGTCCCTCTCAACTCCAGTGATATGTAGTGCAGTACTTGGCTTTATTAGAGTGGCCCTTGCTATCAGAAACCGTTATTGAAGGGTACTCCCTGTGGTATCATGGATACAAAACACTATGTGGGTCTGATAATGAAAATGTATATGCACTTTATGATATACTGAAATAGTTAAATTGTTTATCCTTAAAAGTATTTTGAATTTATTATGTTTTAAGAATTCTGGAGCCCAAAATGAATTCGATGGTGTTACTTTTAAATTGTTGAATAGGTTTTAAACGTATGTGCACTTTTATGATTCTGAAGTATGAATCAAAATAAAGTTATTTTGATGATGATGATGAGTTGGAGGGTGGATTTGGAGTTGGAGGGTGGACTTGGAGTTGGAGGGTGGATTTGGAGTTGGAGTGTGGATTTGGAGTTGGAGGGTGGAGTTGGAGGGTGGAGTTGGAGGGTGGATTTGGGGGTGGATTTGGAGGGTGGAGTTGGAGGGTGGATTTGGAGTTGGAGGGTGGGTTTGGAGTTGAAGGGTGGATTTGGAGTTGGAGGGTGTATTTGGAGTGGGAGGGTGGATTTGGAGTGGGAGGGTGGATTTGGAGTTGGAGGGTGGAGTTGGAGGGTGGATTTGGAATTGGAGGGTGGAGTTGGAAGGTGGAGTTGGTATGTGGATTTGGAGTTGGAGGGTGGATTTGGAGTTGGAGGGTGGATTTGGAGTTGGAGGGTGAAGTTGGAGTTGGAGGGTGTATTTGGAGTTGGAGGGTGGATTTGGAGTTGGAGGGTAGAGTTGGAGTTGGAGGGTGGCGCGGGAGGGTGGATTTGGAGTTGCAGGGTAGATGAGTTGGAAGGTGGATTTGGAGTTGGAGAGTGGATTTGGAGTTGGAGGGTGGAGTTGTAGGGTGGAGGGTGGAGTTGGAGTGTGGATTTGGAGTTGGAGGGGAGAGTTGGAGGGTAGAGTTGGAGGGTGGATTTGGAGGGTAGATTTGGAGGGTGGAGTTGGAGGGTGGATTGGGAGATGGAGGGTGGATTTGGAGTTGGAGGGTGGATTTGGAGGGTTGAGTTGGCTCCCCCTAAAACCTTTCTCCCCACACGGTCCACTCCTTCCGCTCCCTGGTTCTCTGAAGAGATCAGGGATCATAAAATTGTGTGCAAAAAAAAGGAAAAGATCTGGCGGGCAACCTTTAGCGAGTCAGATAAAAAAATCCTGAACATTGAGCAAAGAGCGTACAAAGAGAAGATCCAGCAAGCGAAACAAGCCTTCTTTATGAAAAAGGTTAGAGAAGCCAGTAATGCCCCGAAGGAGCTTTTTTGAACTGTGGCTTCTCTGGCAGTCCCCAACACCATAGAGGTACCCCCCAGCCTCCGCTTTGCGAAAAGCTGACTACTTTTTTCCATGAAAAAGTTGAATTTTTTTTTTCTCCTTTAGACAGTCAAATAAAAACTCCGGTGGAACTCTGCACTAATAACTCGGAATTCGACAATGGCCTAGAAAAACTTTCTTTCTTCTGTCAAATCAGTGAGAAAGAGGTAATGAGCCGACTTCAAAAGATAAAATCAGGCTCCCCCCATGATCCCTGTCCTGCCTCTATCGCCAAACTAGCGCCACTTACTATTGCAGCTGGCCTCACCCCCTCTTTAATCTCATGCTGGATAGTGGGGAATTTCCCGCAAAATGGAAACGAGCCTCCATCTTACCTCTCCTTAAAAAAACTAACTTGGACATAGCCGATTTAAACAACTATCGGCCTATTGCAAGACTGCCCCTTCCAGCCAAAATCATGGAAAGCTTTTTAAATACGCAGTTAAGCATTTTCTTGAGAACAGGACTACATCTGGACCCATCCCAACATGGTTTCCGTGCTGAACATAGCACGGAATCTGCCCTAAATAAATCGGTAGAAGACGTTAGAAGAGTGGTGGACGGAGGAGGTAGAGCCGCCCTGATCCTGCTGGACCTTTCCGCGGCCTTCGACACGGTCCATCACAAGTTGTTGGTGGACCGGTTGAGGGCCTGCAGAGTTCAAGATAAGGCGCTGAAGATCCTGCAGGCCTTCCTTTCCAACAGGACTCAGTCAGTGACACTGGGGGATTTTGAATCACGCCCCTTTACATTTCCTTGTGGAGTACCCCAGGGCTCCTCCTTGAGCCCGACCCTTTTTAATGTCTATGTTTCCACTCTAGCTCCGATAATTCGAAACTTCGGTTTCGACCTCACAGCTTATGCGGACGATACCCAGATAGTGGTGTCGCTGCTGCCGGGGGATATAGATAGCACTGCGGATAGATTCAAAAGCTGCATGCGAGAAGTGGGGATTTGGATGGCTCAAAACTGTCTTAAATTGAATTCCTCGAAGACAGAAGAGCTACTCTTTGGCTCCAAAGATAACTTCTGGTCCCCGAGATGGTGGCCTGAAGAAATGGGAACTCTGCCCGCCCCAGTGACCAAGGTGAAAAATCTCGGCATTCTGGTGGACGACACATTATCTTTTAAACCTCAGATCAATGCCCTGGTGTCCTCCACCCACTTTGATCTTAAAACAATCAGGAAAGAGCTTCCATTTTTGGAGCAAGAGCACAGAAAAACAGTGGTCACCGGTCTAATTCTTTCCCGGCTAGACTACTGTAATAGCCTTATGCTGAATGCTCAAGTTAGCGTATTAAATAAACTCCAGACCTTACAGAATGCCGCCGTACGCCTGATAACAGATACACCCAAGTTCGTATTGGTGGCTCAGGACCTGGCAAAACCTCACTGGTTGCCAGTGCGGAAACGAATTACCTTCAAGGCACTTTGTGTGGTCTTTAAAGCAGTGCACGATCTGGGCCCCAGCTGCATGAAGGAACTTTTCCTCTGGTACAAACCGGCAAGATCTCTTAGATCTAGTCAGCAGGCTCTGGTTTCGGTTCCTAGAGTTAAGAAAGCTAGATGGGGTGGCAGGAGCTTCTCCTTAGGAGCCGCAGTAGCCTGGAACAAGCTTCCCCTCTATATTAGACAATTGCCCGATATCCTATACTTTAGAAGGGCACTGAAAACTTGGCTCTTCATCCATTAAAGCACCGATCCACACACACCAGCTCATTTTGCTAGCGCCAGGACACCTACGGGTAACAGTGCGCTCTAGAAATGTAAAAAAAAATGGATTTGGAGTTGGAGGGTGGAGTTGCAGGGTGGAGTTGGAGGAAGGATTTGGAGTTCGAGGGTAGAATTGGAGTTGATGGGTGGAGTTGGAGGGTAGAGTTGAAGGGTGGATTTGGAGCTGGAGGGTGGATTTGGAATTGGAGGGTGGAGTTAGAGTTGGAGGGTGGATTTAGAGTTGGAGGGTGGGTTTGGAGTTGGAGGGTGGAGGGTGGATTTGGAGTTGGAGGGTGGAGATGGAATGTGGAGTTGGAGGGTGGATTTGGAGTTGGAGGTTGGAGTTGGAGGTTGGAGATGGAGGGTGGATTTGGAGTTGGAGGGTGGATTTGGAGTAGGAGGGTGGAGTTAGAGGGTGGATTTGGAGTTAGAGGGAGGATTTGGAGTTGGAGGGTGAAGTTGGAGGGTGGAGGTGGAGGGTGGAGGTGGAGGGTTGAATTGGAGGGTGGAGTTGGAGGGTGGATTTGGAGTTGGAGGGTGGATTTGGCATTGGAGGGTGGATTTGGAGTTGGAGGGTGGATTTGGAGTTGGAGGGAGGAGTTGGAGGGTGGATTTGGAGTGGGAGGGTGGAGTAGGAGTTGGATGGTGGATTTGGAGTTGGAGGGTGGATTTGGAGTTGGAGGGTGGAGTTAGAGTTGGAGGTGGATTTGGAGTTTGGAGTTCGAGGGTGGATATGGAGTTGGAGGGTAGAGTTGGAGTTGGACAGTGGAGTTGGAGGGTAGAGTGAGAGGGGGGAATTGGAGGGTGGAGTTGGAGGGTAGATTTGGAGTTGGAGGTGGGAGTTGGAGTTAGAAGGTGGATTTGGAGTTGGAATGTGGATTTGGAGTTGGAGGGTGGAGTTGGAGTTGGAGGGTGGAGTTGGAGGGTAGAGTTGGGGGGGAGTTGGAGGGAACGATTTGGAGTTGGAGGTTGGATATGGAGTTGGAGGGTGTATTTGGAGTTGGAGGGTGGAATTGGAGTTGGAGGATGGATTTGGATTTGGAGCGTGGATTTGGAGTGTGGATTTGGAGGTTGGAGTTGGAGGGTGGAGTTGGATGGTGGATTTGGAGGTGGAGGGGTGGATTTGGAGTTGGAGGGGGGATTTGGAGTTGGAGTGTATATTTGGAATTGGAGGGTGGAGTTGGAGTTGGAGGGTGGATTTGGAGTTGGAGGGTGGATTTGGAGTTGCAGAGTAATTTTGGGGTTGGAGGGAGGGTTTGGAGTTGGAGGGTGGAGTTGGAGTGTGGAGTTGGAGGGTGGAGTTAGAGGGTAGATTTGGAGTTGGAGGGTGGAGTTGGAGTTGGAGGTTGGAGTTGGAGGGTTAAATTGGAGAGTGGAGTTGGAGGGTGGAGTTGCAGGCTGGATTTGAAGTTGGAGGGTTGGTTTGGCGTTGAGGGGTGGATTTTGATTTGGAGGGTGGATTTGGAGTTGGAGGGTGGAGTTGGAGGGTGGATTTGGAGTTGGAGGGTGGAGGTGGAATTGGAGGGTGGAGTTAGGGGGTGGATTTGGAGTTGGAGGGTGGATTTGGAGTTGGAGAGTAGATTTTGCGTTGGAGGGTGGATTTGGAGTTGGAGGGTGATTTGGAGTAGGAGGGTGGAGCTGGAGGGTGGATTTGGAGTTGGAGGGAGGATTTGGAGTTTGAGGATGAAGTTGGAGGGTGGAGTTGGAGGGTTAAATTGGAGGGTGGAGTTGGAGGGTGGATTTTGAGTTGGAGGGTGGATTTTGAGTTGGAGGGTAGATTTGGAGTTGGAGGGTGGAGTTACAGTGTAGATTGGGAGTTGGAGGGTGGAGTTGGAGTTGGAGAATGGAGTTAGAGTTGGAGGGTGGATTTGGAGTTGGAGGGTGGATTTGGAGTTGGAGAGTATATTTGGAATTGGAGGGTGGAGTTGGAGGGTGGAGTTGGAGTTGGAGGTTGGATTTGGAGTTGGAGGGTGGATTTGGAGTTGCAGGGTGATTTGGGGGTTGGAGGGTGGATTTGTAGTTGGAGGGTGGAGTTGGAGGGTGGAGGGTGGAGTTGGTGGGTGGAGTTGAAGGGTAGAGTTGGAGGGTGGATTGAAGTTGGAGGGTGGATATGTAGTTGGAGGGTGGATTTGGAGTTGGAGGGTAGATTTGGAGTTGGAGGGTAGATGTGGAGTTGGAGAGTGGATTTAGAGTTGAAGGGTGGATTTGGAGTTGCAGGGTGATTTTGGGGTTGGAGGGTGGATTTGGAGTTGGAGTGTGGAGTTGGAGGGTGGATTTGGAGTTGGAGGGTGGAGTTGGAAGATGGAGTTAGAGGGTGAATTTGGGGTTGTAGGGTGGATTTGGAGTTGGAGTGTGGAGTTGGAGGGTGGATTTGGAGTTTGAGGGTGGAGTTGGAGGGTAGAGTTGGGGGGAGTTGGAGGGAACGATTTGGAGTTGGAGGTTGGATATGGAGTTGGAGGGTGTATTTGGAGTTGGAGGGTGGAGTTGGAGGGTGGAATTGGAGTTGGAGGATGGATTTGGAGTTGGAGGGTGGATTTGGAGTTGGGGTGGAGTTGGAGGGAGAATTTGGAGGGTATATTTGGAGTTGGAGAGTGGATTTGGAGTGTGGATTTGGAGGTTGGAGTTGGAGGGTGGAGTTGGATGGTGGATTTGGAGGTGGAGGGGTGGATTTGGAGTTGGAGGGGGGATTTGGAGTTGGAGTGTGTATTTGGAATTCGAGGGTGGAGTTGGAGGGTGGATTTGGAGTTGGAGGGTGGATTTGGAGTTACGGAGTGATTTTGGGGTTGGAGGGAGGGTTTGGAGTTGGAGGGTGGAGTTGGAGTGTGGAGTTGGAGGGTGGAGTTAGAGGGTGGATTTGGAGTTGGAGGGTGGAGTTGGAGTTGGAGGTTGGAGTTGGAGGGTTAAATTGGAGAGTGGAGTTGGAGGGTGGAGTTGAAGGGTGGATTTGAAGTTGGAGGGTGAAGTTGGAGGGTGGATTTGGAGTTGGAGGGTGGATTTGGAGTTGGAGAGTAGATTTTGCGTTGGAGGGTGGATTTGGAGTTGGAGGGTGATTTGGAGTAGGAGGGTGGAGCTGGAGGGTGGATTTGGAGTTGGAGGGAGGATTTGGAGTTTGAGGATGAAGTTGGAGGGTGGAGTTGGAGGGTTAAATTGGAGGGTGGAGTTGGAGGGTGGATTTTGAGTTGGAGGGTGGATTTAGAGTTGGAGGGTAGATTTGGAGTTGGAGGGTGGAGTTAGAGTTGGAGGGTAGATTTGGAGTTTGGAGTTGGAGGGTGGATTTGGAGTTGGAGGGTAGAGTTGTTGTTGGAGGGTGGAGTTGGAGGGTAGAGTTGGAGGGGGAGTTGGAGGGTGGATTTGGAGGGTAGATTTGGAGTTGGAGGGGGGAGTTGGAGTTGGAGGGTGGATTTGGAGTTGGTGGGTGGAGTTGGAATTGGAGGGTGGAGTTGGAGGGTGGATTTGGAGTTGAAAGGTGGATTTGGAGTTGGGGGTGGAGTTAGAGTTGGAGGGTGTATTTGGAGTTGGATGGGGGATTTGGAGTGGGAGGGTGGAGTTAGAGTTGGAGGGTGGATTTTGAGTTTGGAGTTGGAGGGTGGATTTGGAGTTGGAGGTTAGTGTTGGAGTTAGAGGGTGGAGTTGAAGTGTAGAGTTGGAGGGGGGAGTTAGTGGATGGAGTTGGAGGGTAGATTTGATGTTGGGGGATGGATTTGGAGTTGGAGGGTGGATTTGGAGATGGAGGGTGGAGTTGGAGTTGGAGGATGGATTTGGAGTTGGAGGGTGGATTTGGAGTTGGAGGGTGGATTTGGAGGGTGGATTTGGAGGGTGGAGTTAGAGGGTGGATTTGGAGTTGGAGGGTAGATTTGGAGTTGGAGGGTCGATTTAGAGTTGGAGGGTATATTTGGAATTGAAGGGTGGAGTTGGAGGGTATATTTGTAGTTAGAGGGTGGATTTGGAGTTGGAGAGTGGATTTGGAGTTGCAGGGTGATGTTGGGATTGGAGGGTGGGTTTGGAGGTGGAGGGTGGAGCTGGAGGGTGGAGGGTGGAGATGGAAGGTAGAGTTGAAGGGTAGAGTTGGAGAGTGGATTTGGAGTTGGAGGGTGGATTTGGAGTTGGAGGGTGGAGTTAGAGTGTAGGTTGGGAGTTGGAGGGTGGAGTTGGAGTTGGAGAATGGAGTTAGAGTTGGAGGGTGGATTTGGAGTTGGAGGGTGGATTTGGAGTTGGAGAGTATATTTGGAATTAGAGGGTGGAGTTGGAGGATGGAGTTGGAGTTGGAGGTTGGATTTGGAGTTGGAGGGTGGATTTGGAGTTGCAGGGTGATTTGGGGGTTGGAGGGTGGATTTGTAGTTGGAGGGTGGAGTTGGAGGGTGGAGGGTGGAGTTGGTGGGTGGAGTTGAAGGGTAGAATTGGAGGGTGGATTTGAAGTTGGAGGGTGGATATGTAGTTGGAGGGTGGATTTGGAGTTGGGGGGTAGATTTGGAGTTGGAGGGTGGATGTGGAGTTGGAGAGTAGATTTAGAGTTGAAGGGTGGATTTGGAGTTGCAGGGTGATTTTGGGGTTGGAGGGTGGATTTGGAGTTGGAGTGTGGAGTTGGAGGGTGGATTTGGAGTTGGAGGGTGGAGTTGGAAGATGGAGTTTAAGGGTGAATTTGGGGTTGTAGGGTGGATTTGGAGTTGGAGTGTGGAGTTGGAGGGTGGATTTGGAGGTTAGAGTTGGAGTTAGAGGGTGGAGTTGGAGGGTAGAGTTGGAGGGGGGAGTTAGTGGGTGGAGTTGGAGGGTAGATTTGAAGTTGGGGGATGGATTTGGAGTTGGAGGGTGGATTTGGAGTTGGAGGGTGGAGTTGGAGGGTGGAGTTGGAGTTGGAGGATGGATTTGGAGTTGGAGGGTGGATTTGGAGTTGGAGGGTGGATTTGGAGGGTGGATTTGGAGGGTGGAGTTAGAGGGTGTATTTGGAGTTGGAGGGTAGATTTGGAGTTGGAGGGTCGATTTGGAGTTGGAGGGTATATTTGGAATTGAAGGGTGGAGTTGGAGGGTGGAGTTGGAGTTGGAGGGTATATTTGTAGTTAGAGGGTGGATTTGGAGTTGGAGGGTGGATTTGTAGTTGCAGGGTGATGTTGGGGTTAGAGGGTGGATTTGGAGTTGGAGGGTGGAGTTGGAGGGTGGAGGGTGGAGATGGAGGGTAGAGTTGAAGGGTAGAGTTGGAGGGTGGATTTGGAGTTGGAGGGTAGAGTTAGAGTGTAGATTGGGAGTTGGAGGGTGGAGTTGGAGTTGGAGGGTAGAGTTAGAGTTGGAGGGTGGATTTGGAGTTTCAGGGTGGATTTGGAGTTGGAGAGTATATTTGGAATTGGAGGGTGGAGTTGGAGGGTGGATTTGGAGTTGCAGGGTGATTTGGGGGTTGGAGGGTGGATTTGGAGTTGGAGGGTAGAGTTAGAGGGTGGAGGGTGGAGTTGGTGGGTGGAGTTGAAGGGTAGAGTTGGAGGGTGGATTTGGAGTTGGAGGGTGGATATGTAGTTGGAGGGTGGATTTGGAGTTAGAGGGTAGATTTGGTGTTGGAGGGTGGATGTGGAGTTGGAGAGTGGATTTAGAGTTGAAGGGTGGATTTGGAGTTGCAGGGTGATTTTGGGGTTGGAGGGTGGATTTGGAGTTGGAGTGTGGAGTTGGAGGGTGGATTTGGAGTTGGAGGGTGGAGTTGGAGGGTGGAGTTGGAAGATGGAGTTTGAGGGTGAATATGGAGTTAAAGGGTGAATTTGGAGGGTGCATTTGGAGGGTGGAGTTGGAGGGTGGAGTTAGAGGGTGGATTTGGAGTTGGAGGGTGGAGGGTGGAGTTGGAGTTGGAGGTTGGAGTTGGAGGTTTGAGTTGGAGGGTTAAATTGGAGAGTGGAGTTGGAGGGTGGAGTTGAAGGGTGGATTTGAAGTTGGAAGGTGGATTTGGAGTTGGAGGGTGGAGTTGGACGGTAAATTTTGAGTTGGAGGGTGGATTTGGAGTTGGAGGGTGGAGTTGTAGGGTGGAGGGTGTAGTTGGAGGGTGGATTTGGAGTTGGAGGGTGGAGTTGGAGGGTGGATTTGGAGGGTGGATTTGGAGGATGGAGTTGGAGGGTGGAGTTAGAGGGTGGATTTGGAGGGGGGAGTTGGAGTTGGAGGTTGGAGGGTAGAATTGGAGGGTGGATTTGGAGTTGAAGGTTAAGTTGGAAGGTGGATTTAGAGTTGGAGGGTGGAGTTGGACAGTAGATTTTGAGTTTGAGGGTGGATTTGGAGTTGGAGGGTTGAATTTTTTGGGTGGAGGGTGGAGTTGGAGGGTGGATTTGGAGTTGGAGGGTGGAGTTGGAGGTTGGAGGTTGGAGTTGGAGGGTGGAGTTGGAGGGTGGAGTTGGAGGTGGGAGTTGGAGTTGGAGGTTGGAGGGTGGAATTGGGGGGTGGATTTGAAGTTGGAGGTTAAGTTGGAAGGTGGATTTGGAGTTGGAGGGTGGAGTTGGACGGTAGATTTTGAGTTGGAGGGTGGATTTGGAGTTGGAGGGTGGAGTTGTAGGGTGGAGGGTGGAGTTGGAGGGTGGATTTGGAGTTGGAGGGTGGAATTTGAGGGTGGATTTGGAGGGTGGATTTGGAGGGTGGAGTTGGAGGGTGGAGTTAGAGGGTGGATTTGGAGTTGGAGTTAGAGGTTTGAGTTGGAGTGTTAAATTGGAGAGTGGAGTTGGAGGGTGGAGTTGAAGGGTGGATTTGAAGTTGGAAGGTGTATTTGGAGTTGGAGGGTGGAGTTGGACGGTAGATTTTGAGTTGGAGGGTGGATTTGGAGTTGGAGGGTGGAGTTGTAGGGTGGAGGGTGGAGTTGGAGGGTGGATTTAGAGTTGGAGGGTGGAGTTGGAGGGTGGATTTGGAGGGTGGATTTGGAGGGTAGAGTTGGAGGGTGGAGTTAGAGGGTGGATTTGGAGAGTTAAATTGGAGAGTGGAGTTGGAGGGTGGAGTTGAAGGGTGGATTTGAAGTTGGAGGGTGGATTTGGCGTTGAGGGGTGGATTTTGATTTGGAGGGTGGATTTGGAGTTGGAGGGTGGAGTTGGAGGGTGGATTTGGAGTTGGAGGGTGGAATTAGAATTGGAGGGTAGAGGTGGAGGGTGGATTTGGAGTTGGAGGGTGGATTTGGAGTTAGAGAGTAGATTTTGCGTTGGAGGGTGGATTTGGAGTTGGAGGGTGATTTTGAGTAGGAGGGTGGAGCTGGAGGATGGATTTGGAGTTGGAGGGAGGATTTGGAGTTTGAGGATGAAGTTGGAGGGTGGGGTTGGAGGGTTAAATTGGAGGGTGGAGTTGGAGGGTGGATTTGGAGTTGGAGGGTGGATTTGGCATTGAGGGGTGGATTTTGAGTTGGAGGGTGGATTTGGAGTTGGAGGGTGGAGTTGAAGGGTGGATTTGGAGTTGGAGGGTGGATTTGGAGTTGGAGGGTAGATTTGGAGTTGGAGGGTGGAGTTAGAGTTGGAGGGTAGATTTGGAGTTTGGAGTTGGAGGGTGGATTTGGAGGGTAGAGTTGTTGTTGGAGGGTGGAGTTGGAGGGTAGAGTTGGAGGGGGAGTTGGAGGGTGGATTTGGAGGGTAGATTTGGAGTTGGAGTTGGAGGGTGGAATTGGAGTTGGAGGGTGGAGTCGGAATTGGAGGGTGGAGTTGGAGGATGGATTTGGAGTTGGAAGGTGGATTTGGAGTTGGGGGTGGAGTTAGAGTTGGAGGGTGTATTTGGAGTTGGATGGTGGATTTGGAGTGGGAGGGTGGAGTTAGAGTTGGAGGATGGATTTGGAGTTTGGAGTTGGAGGGTGGATTTGGAGTTGGAGGTTAGTGTTGGAGTTAGAGGGTGGAGTTGGAGTGTAGAGTTGGAGGGGGAGTTAGTGGGTGGAGTTGGAGGGTAGATTTAAAGTTGGGGGATGGATTTGGAGTTGGAGTGTGGATTTGGAATTGGAGGGTGGAGTTGGAGTTGGAGGATGGATTTGGAGTTGGAGGGTAGATTTGGTGTTGGAGGGTGGATGTGGAGTTGGAGAGTGGATTTAGAGTTGAAGGGTGGATTTGGAGTTGCAGGGTGATTTTGAGGTTGGAGGGTGGATTTGGAGTTGGAGTGTGGAGTTGGAGGGTGGATTTGGAGCTGGAGGGTGGAGTTGGAGGGTGGAGTTGGAAGATGGAGTTTGAGGGTGAATATGGAGTTGGAGGGTGAATTTGGAGGGTGCATTTGGAGGGTGGAGTTGGAGGGTGGAGTTAGAGGGTGGATTTGGAGTTGGAGGGTGGAGGGTGGAGTTGGAGTTGGAGGTTGGAGTTGGAGGTTTGAGTTGGAGGGTTAAATTGGAGAGTGGAGTTGGAGGGTGGAGTTGAAGGGTGGATTTGAAGTTGGAAGGTGGATTTGGAGTTGGAGGGTGGAGTTGGACGGTAAATTTTGAGTTGGAGGGTGGATTTGGAGTTGGAGGGTGGAGTTGTAGGGTGGAGGGTGTAGTTGGAGGGTGGATTTGGAGTTGGAGGGTGGAGTTGGAGGGTGGATTTGGAGGGTGGATTTGGAGGATGGAGTTGGAGGGTGGAGTTAGAGGGTGGATTTGGAGGGGGGAGTTGGAGTTGGAGGTTGGAGGGTAGAATTGGAGGGTGGATTTGGAGTTGAAGGTTAAGTTGGAAGGTGGATTTAGAGTTGGAGGGTGGAGTTGGACAGTAGATTTTGAGTTTGAGGGTGGATTTGGAGTTGGAGGGTTGAATTTTTTGGGTGGAGGGTGGAGTTGGAGGGTGGATTTGGAGTTGGAGGGTGGAGTTGGAGGTTGGAGGTTGGAGTTGGAGGGTGGAGTTGGAGGGTGGAGTTGGAGGTGGGAGTTGGAGTTGGAGGTTGGAGGGTGGAATTGGGGGGTGGATTTGAAGTTGGAGGTTAAGTTGGAAGGTGGATTTGGAGTTGGAGGGTGGAGTTGGACGGTAGATTTTGAGTTGGAGGGTGGATTTGGAGTTGGAGGGTGGAGTTGTAGGGTGGAGGGTGGAGTTGGAGGGTGGATTTGGAGTTGGAGGGTGGAATTTGAGGGTGGATTTGGAGGGTGGATTTGGAGGGTGGAGTTGGAGGGTGGAGTTAGAGGGTGGATTTGGAGTTGGAGTTAGAGGTTTGAGTTGGAGTGTTAAATTGGAGAGTGGAGTTGGAGGGTGGAGTTGAAGGGTGGATTTGAAGTTGGAAGGTGTATTTGGAGTTGGAGGGTGGAGTTGGACGGTAGATTTTGAGTTGGAGGGTGGATTTGGAGTTGGAGGGTGGAGTTGTAGGGTGGAGGGTGGAGTTGGAGGGTGGATTTAGAGTTGGAGGGTGGAGTTGGAGGGTGGATTTGGAGGGTGGATTTGGAGGGTAGAGTTGGAGGGTGGAGTTAGAGGGTGGATTTGGAGAGTTAAATTGGAGAGTGGAGTTGGAGGGTGGAGTTGAAGGGTGGATTTGAAGTTGGAGGGTGGATTTGGCGTTGAGGGGTGGATTTTGATTTGGAGGGTGGATTTGGAGTTGGAGGGTGGAGTTGGAGGGTGGATTTGGAGTTGGAGGGTGGAATTAGAATTGGAGGGTAGAGGTGGAGGGTGGATTTGGAGTTGGAGGGTGGATTTGGAGTTAGAGAGTAGATTTTGCGTTGGAGGGTGGATTTGGAGTTGGAGGGTGATTTTGAGTAGGAGGGTGGAGCTGGAGGATGGATTTGGAGTTGGAGGGAGGATTTGGAGTTTGAGGATGAAGTTGGAGGGTGGGGTTGGAGGGTTAAATTGGAGGGTGGAGTTGGAGGGTGGATTTGGAGTTGGAGGGTGGATTTGGCATTGAGGGGTGGATTTTGAGTTGGAGGGTGGATTTGGAGTTGGAGGGTGGAGTTGAAGGGTGGATTTGGAGTTGGAGGGTGGATTTGGAGTTGGAGGGTAGATTTGGAGTTGGAGGGTGGAGTTAGAGTTGGAGGGTAGATTTGGAGTTTGGAGTTGGAGGGTGGATTTGGAGGGTAGAGTTGTTGTTGGAGGGTGGAGTTGGAGGGTAGAGTTGGAGGGGGAGTTGGAGGGTGGATTTGGAGGGTAGATTTGGAGTTGGAGTTGGAGGGTGGAATTGGAGTTGGAGGGTGGAGTCGGAATTGGAGGGTGGAGTTGGAGGATGGATTTGGAGTTGGAAGGTGGATTTGGAGTTGGGGGTGGAGTTAGAGTTGGAGGGTGTATTTGGAGTTGGATGGTGGATTTGGAGTGGGAGGGTGGAGTTAGAGTTGGAGGATGGATTTGGAGTTTGGAGTTGGAGGGTGGATTTGGAGTTGGAGGTTAGTGTTGGAGTTAGAGGGTGGAGTTGGAGTGTAGAGTTGGAGGGGGAGTTAGTGGGTGGAGTTGGAGGGTAGATTTAAAGTTGGGGGATGGATTTGGAGTTGGAGTGTGGATTTGGAATTGGAGGGTGGAGTTGGAGTTGGAGGATGGATTTGGAGTTGGAGGGTAGATTTGGTGTTGGAGGGTGGATGTGGAGTTGGAGAGTGGATTTAGAGTTGAAGGGTGGATTTGGAGTTGCAGGGTGATTTTGAGGTTGGAGGGTGGATTTGGAGTTGGAGTGTGGAGTTGGAGGGTGGATTTGGAGCTGGAGGGTGGAGTTGGAGGGTGGAGTTGGAAGATGGAGTTTGAGGGTGAATATGGAGTTGGAGGGTGAATTTGGAGGGTGCATTTGGAGGGTGGAGTTGGAGGGTGGAGTTAGAGGGTGGATTTGGAGTTGGAGGGTGGAGTTGGAGTTGGAGGTTGGAGTTGGAGGTTTGAGTTGGAGGGTTAAATTGGAGAGTGGAGTTGGAGGGTGGAGTTGAAGGGTGGATTTGAAGTTGGAAGGTGGATTTGGAGTTGGAGGGTGGAGTTGGACGGTAGATTTTGAGTTGGAGGGTGGATTTGGAGTTGGAGGGTGGAGTTGTAGGGTGGAGGGTGTAGTTGGAGGGTGGATTTGGAGTTGGAGGGTGGAGTTGGAGGGTGGGTTTGGAGGGTGGATTTGGAGGGTGGATTTGGAGGGTGGAGTTGGAGGGTGGAGTTAGAGGGTGGGTTTGGAGGGGGGAGTTGGAGTTGGAGGTTGGAGGGTAGAATTGGAGGGTGGATTTGGAGTTGGAGGTTAAGTTGGAAGGTGGATTTAGATTTGGAGGGTGGAGTTGGATAGTAGATTTTGAGTTGGAGGGTGGTTTTGGAGTTGGAGGGTGGCGTTGTAGGGTGGAGGGTGGAGTTGGAGGGTGGATGTGGAGTTGGAGGGTGGAGTTGGAGGTTGGAGGTTGGAGTTGGAGGGTGGAGTTGGAGGGTGGAGTTGGAGGGGGGAGTTGGAGTTGGAGGTTGGAGGGTGGAATTGGAGGGTGGATTTAGAGTTGGAGGTTAAGTTGGAAGGTGGATTTGGAGGGTGGAGTTGGATGGTAGATGTTGAGTTGGAGGGTGGATTTGGAGTTGGAGGGTGAAGTTGTAGGGTGGAGGGTGGAGTTGGAGGGTGGATTTGGAGTTGGGGGGTGGAGTTGGAGGGTGGATTTGGAGGGTGGATTTGGAGGGTGGAGTTGGAGGGTGGAGTTAGAGGGTGGATTTGGAGTTGGAGGGTGGAGTTGGAGTTGGAGTTGGAGGTTGGAGTTGGAGTGTTAAATTGGAGAGTGGAGTTGGAGGGTGGAGTTGAAGGGTGGATTTGAAGTTGGAAGGTGGATTTGGAGTTGGAGGGGGGAGTTGGACGGTAGATTTTGAGTTGGAGGGTGGATTTGGAGTTGGAGGGTGGAGTTGGAGGGTGGATTTAGAGTTGGAGGGTAGAGTTGGAGGGTGTATTTGGAGGGTGGATTTGGAGGGTAGAGTTGGAGGGTGGAGTTAGAGGGTGGATTTGGAGTTGGAGGGTGGAGTTGGAGGTTGGATTTGGAGAGTTAAATTGGAGAGTGGAGTTGGAGGGTGGAGCTGAAGGGTGGATTTGAAGTTGGAGGGTGGATTTGGCATTGAGGGGTGGATTTTGATTTGGAGGGTGGATTTGGAGTTGGAGGGTGGAGTTGGAGGGTGGATTTGGAGTTGGAGGGTGGAATTGGAATTGGAGGGTAGAGGTGGAGGGTGGATTTGGAGTTGGTGGGTGGATTTGGAGTTGGAGAGTAGATTTTGCGTTGGAGGGTGGATTTGGAGTTGGAGGGTGATTTGGAGTAGGAGGGTGGAGCTGGAAGATGGATTTGGAGTTGGAGGGAGGATTTGGAGTTTGAGGATGAAGTTGGAGGGTGGGGTTGAAGGGTTAAATTGGAGGGTGGAGTTGGAGGGTGGATTTGGAGTTGGAGGGTGTATTTGGCATTGAGGGGTGGATTTGGAGTTGGAGGGTGGATTTGGAGTTGGAGGTTGGAGTTGAAGGGTGGGTTTGGAGTTGGAGGGTGGATTTGGAGTTGGAGGGTAGATTTGGAGTTGGAGGGTGGAGTTAGAGTTGGAGGGTAGATTTGGAGTTTGGAGTTGGAGGGTGGATTTGGAGGGTAGAGTTGTTGTTGGAGGGTGGAGTTGGAGGGTAGAGTTGGAGGGGGAGTTGGAGGGTGGATTTGGAGGGTTGATTTGGAGTTGGAGGGGGGAGTTGGAGTTGGAGGGTGGAATTGGAGTTGGAGAGTGGAGTCGGAATTGGAGGGTGGAGTTGGAGGATGGATTTGGAGTTGGAAGGTGGATTTGGAGTTGGGGGTGGAGTTAGAGTTGGAGGGTGTATTTGGAGTTGGATGGTGGATTTGGAGTGGGAGGGTGGAGTTAGAGTTGGAGGGTGGATTTGGAGTTTGGAGTTGGAGGAATGATTTGGAGTTGGAGATTAGTGTTGGAGTTAGAGGGTGGAGTTGGAGTGTAGAGTTGGAGGGGGGTTAGTGGGTGGAGTTGGAGGGTAGATTTGAAGTTGGGGGATGGATTTGGAGTTGGAGGGTGGATTTGGAGTTGGAGGGTGGAGTTGGAGGGTGGAGTTGGAGTTGAAGGATGGATTTGGAGTTGAAGGGTGGATTTGGAGTTGGAGGATGGATTTGGAGGGTGGATTTGGAGGGTGGAGTTAGAGGGTGGATTTGGAGTTGGAGGGTAGATTTGGAGTTGGAGGGTCGATTTGGAGTTGGAGGGTATATATGGAATTGAAGGGTGGAGTTGGCGGGTGGAGTTGGAGTTGGAGGGTATATTTGTAGTTAGAGGGTGGATTTGGAGTTGGAGGGTGGATTTGGAGTTGCAGGGTGATGTTGGGGTTAGAGGGTGGATTTGGAGTTGGAGGGTGGAGTTGGAGGGTGGAGGGTGGAGATGGAGGGTAGAGTTAAAGGGTAGAGTTGGAGGGTGGATTTGGAGTTGGAGGGTGGATTTGCAGTTGGAGGGTGGATTTGGAGTTGCGGGGTGATTTTGGGGTTTGAGGGTGGATTTGGAGTTGGAGTGTGGAGTTGGATGGTGGATTTGGAGTTGGAGGGTGGAGTTGGAGGGTGGAGTTGGAAGATGGAGTTTGAGGGTGAATTTGGGGTTGGAGGGTGGATTTGGAGTTGGAGTGTGGAGTTGGAGGGTGGATTTGGAGTTGGAGGTTAGAGTTGGAGTTAGAGGGTGGAGTTGGACGGTAGAGTTGGAGGGGGGAGTTAGTGGGTGGAGTTGGAGGGTAGATTTGAAGTTGGGGGATGGATTTGGAGTTGGAGGGTGGATTTGGAGTTGGAGGGTGGAGTTGGAGGGTGGAGTTGGAGTTGGAGGATGGATTTGGAGTTGGAGGGTGGATTTGGAGTTGTAAGATGGATTTGGAGGGTGGATTTGGAAGGTGGATTTGGAGGGTGGAGTTAGAGGGTGGATTTGGAGTTGGAGGGTAGATTTGGAGTTGGAGGGTCGATTTGGAGTTGGAGGGTATATTTGAAATTGAAGGGTGGCGTTGGAGGGTGGAGTTGGAGTTGGATGGTATTTTTGTAGTTAGAGGGTGGATTTGGAGTTGGAGGGTGGATTTGGAGTTGCAGGGTGATATTGGGGTTAGAGGGTGGATTTGGAGTTGGAGGGTGGAGTTGGAGGGTGGAGGGTGGAGATGGAGGGTAGAGTTAAAGGGTAGAGTTGGAGGGTGGATTTGGAGTTGGAGGGTGGATTTGCAGTTGGAGGGTGGAGTTAGAGTGTAGATTGGGAGTTGGAGGGTGGAGTTGGAGTTGGAGGGTAGAGTTAGAGTTGGAGGGTGGATTTGGAGTTTCGGGGTGGATTTGGAGTTGGAGAGTATATTTGGAATTGGAGGGTTGAGTTGGAGGGTGGAGTTGGAGTTGGAGGTTGGATTTGGAGTTGGAGGGTGGATTTAGAGTTGCAGGGTGATTTTGGGGTTGGAGGGTGGATTTGGAGTTGGAGGGTGGAGTTGGAGGGTGGAGAATGGAGTTGGTGGGTGGAGTTGAAGGGTAGAGTTGGAGGGTGGATTTGGAGTTGGAGGGTTGATATGTAGTTGGAGGGTGGATTTGGAGTTGGAGGGTAGATTTGGTGTTGGAGGGTGGATGTGGAGTTGGAGAGTGGATTTAGAGTTGAAGGGTGGATTTGGAGTTGCAGGGTGATTTTGGGGTTGGAGGGTGGATTTGGAGTTGGAGTGTGGAGTTGGAGGGTGGATTTGGAGTTGGAGGGTGGAGTTGGAGGGTGGAGTTGGAAGATGGAGTTTGAGGGTGAATTTGGAGTTGGAGGGTGGATTTGGAGTTGGAGGGTGCAGTTGGAGTTGGAGGGTGGATTTGGAGTTGGAGGGTGGAGTTTGAGGGGGGAGTTGGAGTTGGAGGTTGGAGGGTGGATATGGAGGGTGGATTTGGAGTTGGAGGTTAAGTTGGAAGGTGGATTTGGAGTTGGAGGGTGGAGTTGGACGGTAGATTTTGAGTTGGAGGGTGGATTTGGAGTTGGAGGGTGGAGTTGTAGGGTGGAGGGTGGAGTTGGAGGGTGGATTTGGAGTTGGAGGGTGGAGTTGGAAGGTGGATTTGGAGGGTGGATTTGGAGTTGGAGGGTGGATTTGGAGTTGCAGGGTGATTTTAGGGTTGGAGGGTGGATTTGGAGTTGGAGGGTAGAGTGGGCGTGTGGAGTTGGATGGTGGAGTTGGAGGGTGGATTTGGAGTTGAAGGGTGGAGTTGGAGTTGGAGGGTGGAGTTAGAGTTGGAGGGTGGATTTGGAGTTGTAGGGTGGATTTGGAGTTTCAGGGTGATTTTGGGGTTGGAGGGTGGATTTGGAGTTGGAGGGTAGAGTGGGCGTGTGGAGTTGGATGGTGGAGTTGGAGGGTGGATTTGGAGTTGAAGGGTGGAGTTGGAGTTGGAGGGTGGAGTTAGAGTTGGAGGGTGGATTTGGAGTTGTAGGGTGGATTTGGAGTTTCAGGGTGGATTTAGAGGGTGGAGTTGGAGTGTGGAGTTGGAGGGTGGAGTTAGAGGGTGGATTTGGAGTTGGAGGGTGGATTTGGAGTTGGGGGTTGGAGTTGGAGGGCGGATTTGGAGTTGGAGGGTGGATATGGAGTTGGAGGGTAGATTTGGAGTTGGAGGCTGGATTTGGAGTTGGAGGGTAGATTTGGAGTTGGAGGGTGGATTTGGAGTAGGAGGGTGGAATTGGATGGTGGATTTGGAGTTGGAGGGAGGATTTGGAGTTGGAGGGTTAAGTTGGAGGGTGGAGTTGGAGGGTGGAGTTGGAGGGTGGTGTTGGAGGGTGGAAATGGAGGGCTGAGTTGGAGGGTGGATTGGAGGGTGGAGTTGGATCATGGTTTTGGAGTTGGAGAGTGTATTTGGAATTGGAGGGTGGAGTTGGAGGGTGGAGTTGGAGGGTGGAGTTGGAGGATGGATTTGGAGTTGTAGGGTGGATTTGGAGTTGGAGGGTGGATTTGGAGTTGGAGGGTGAAGTTGGAGTTGGAGGGTGGAGTTAGAGTAGGAGGGTGGAGTTGGAGGGTGGATTTGGAGTTGGAGGGTAGATTTGGAGTTGGAGGGTGGAGTTAGAGTTGGCGGGTGGATTTGGAGTTTCAGGGTGGATTTGGAGTTGGAGAGTATATTTGGAATTGGAGGGTTGAGTTGGAGGGTGGAGTTGGAGTTGGAGGTTGGATTTGGAGTTGGAGGGTGGATTTGGAGTTGCAGGGTGATTTTGGGGTTGGAGGGTGGATTTGGAGTTGGAGGGTGGAGTTGGAGGGTGGAGGGTGGAGTTGGTGGGTGGAGTTGAAGGGTAGAGTTGGAGGGTGGATTTGGAGTTGGAGGGTGGATATGTAGTTGGAGGGTGGATTTGGAGTTGGAGGGTAGACTTGGTGTTTGAGGGTGGATGTGGAGTTGGAGAGTGGATTTAGAGTTGAAGGGTGGATTTGGAGTTGCAGGGTGATTTTGGGATTGGAGGGTGGATTTGGAGTTGGAGTGTGGAGTTGGAGGGTGGATTTGGAGTTGGAGGGTGGAGTTGGAGGGTGGAGTTGGAAGATGGAGTTTGAGGGTGAATTTGGAGTTGGAGGGTGGATTTGGAGTTGGAGGGTGCAGTTGGAGTTGGAGGGTGGATTTGGAGTTGGAGGGTGGAGTTGGAGGGGGGAGTTGGAGGTTGGAGGGTGGAATTGGAGGGTGGATTTGGAGTTGGAGGTTAAGTTGGAAGATGGATTTGGAGTTGGAGGGTGGAGTTGGATGGTAGATTTTGATTTGGAGGGTGGATTTGGAGTTGGAGGGTGGAGTTGTAGGGTGGAGGGTGGAGTTGGAGGGTGGATTTGGAGTTGGAGGGTGGAGTTGGAGGGTGGATTTGGAGAGTGGATTTGGAGGGTGGAGTTGGAGGGTGGATTGAGAGTTGGAGGGTGGAGTTGGAGGATAGATTTAGAGGGTGGAGTTGGAGGGTGGATTGGGAATCGCAGGGTGGATTTGGAGTTGGAGATTGGATTTGGAGTTGGAGGGTGGAGTTGGAGGGTTGAGTTGGAGGGTGGATTTGGAGTTTGAGGGTAGATTTGTAGTTGGAGGGTGGTGTTAGAGAGTAGAGTTGAAGGGTGGATTTAGAGCTGGAGGGTGGATTTGGAGTTGGACGGTGGATTTGGAGTTGGGGGTGGAGTTGAAGGGAGAAATTTGAGGGTGGATTTGGAGTTGGAGAGTGGATTTGGAGTGTGGATTTGGAGGTTGGAGTTGGAGGGTGGAGTTGGAGGGTGGATTTGGAGTTGGAGGGGTGGATTTGGAGTTGGAAGGGGGATTTGGAGTTGGAGTGTATATTTGGAATTGGAGGGTGGAGTTGGAGTTGGAGGGTGGATTTGGAGTTGGAGGGTGAATTTGGAGTTGCATGGTGATTTGGGGGTTGGAGCATGGAGTTGGAGGGTGGATTTGGAGTTGGAGGGTGGATTTGGATTAACAGGGTGATTTTGGGGTTGGAGGGTGGATTTGGAGTTGGAGGGTAGAGTGGGCATGTGGAGTTGGAGGGTGGAGTTTGAGGGTGGATTTGGAGTTGGAGGGTGGAGTTGGAGTTTCAGGGTGGATTTAGAGGGTGAAGTTGGAGTGTGGAGTTGGAGGGTGGAGTTAGAGGGTGGATTTGGAGTTGGAGGGTGGAGTTGGAGTTGGGGGTTGGAGTTGGAGGGCGGATTTGGAGTTGGAGGGTGGAAACGGAGTTGGAGGGTAGATTTCGAGTTGGAGGGTGGATTTGGAGTTGGAGGGTAGATTTGGAGTTGGAGGGTGGATTTGGAGTAGGAGGGTGGAGTTGGACGGTGGATTTGGAGTTGGAGGGAGGATTTGGAGTTGGAGGGTTAAGTTGGAGGGTGGAGTTGGAGGGTGGAGTTGGAGGGTGGTGTTGGAGGGTGGAGTTGGAGGGCTGAGTTGGAGGGTGGATTGGAGGGTGGAGTTGGATGGTGGTATTGGAGTTGGAGAGTGTATTTGGAATTGGAGGGTGGAGTTGGAGGGTGGAGTTGGAGTGTGGAGTTGGAGGGTGGAGTTAGAGGGTGGATTTGGAGTTTGAGGGTGGAGTTGGAGTTGGGGGTTGGAGTTGGAGGGCGGATTTGGAGTTGGACGGTGGATATGGAGTTGAAGGGTAGATTTGGAGTTGGAGGGTGGATTTGGAGTTGGAGGGTAGATTTGGAGTTGGAGGGTGGATTTGGAGTAGGAGGGTGGAGTTGGACGGTGGATTTGGAGTTGGAGGGAGGATTTGGAGTTGGAGGGTTAAGTTGGAGGGTGGAGTTGGAGGGTGGTGTTGGAGGGTGGAGTTGGAGGGCTGAGTTGGAGGGTGGATTGGAGGGTGGAGTTGGATGGTGGTATTGGAGATGGAGAGTGTATTTGGAATTGGAGGGTGGAGTTGGAGGGTGGAGTTGGAGGGTGGATTTGGAGTTGGAGGGTGGATTTGGAGTTGGAGGGTGGAGTTGGAGCGTGGATTTGGAGTTGGAGGGAGGCTTTGGAGTTGGAGGGTGGATTTGGAGGGTGGATTTGGAGTTGGAGAGTGGATTTGTGGTTGGAGGGTAGATTTGGAGTTGGAGGGTGGAGTTGGAGGGAGGATTTGGAGTTGGAGGGTGAAGTTGTAGGGTGGAGTTGGAGGGTGGAGTTGGAGTCGGAGGGCATATTTGGAGTTGGAGGGTGGATATGGAGTTGGAGGGTAGATTTGGATTCGGAGGGTGGATTTGGAGTTGGAGGGTAGATTTGGAGTTGGAGGGTGGATTTGGAGTAGGAGGGTGGAGTTGGACGGTGGATTTGGAGTTGGAGGGAGTATTTGGAGTTGGAGGGTTAAGTTGGAGGGTGGAGTTGGAGGGTGGAGTTGGAGGGTGGTGTTGGAGGGTGGAGTTGGAGGGCTGAGTTGGAGGGTGGATCTGAGGTTCCGTGATGATTTGAACCCGTGTTTTCAACATTGTCGTAAACTCATAATTTTGGTACCAGTGAACCGCAAATGATCCATTTAGTATATCCTGGTGTTTTCGCTATGCTACGAGCAAGAGCACTCCTGTTACGAGCACATTTCCAATACACCGATGGCATCCATTTAGATCATGGCATCCATCTTGTATTCTTGCCCTCACATAGTCAATGGACACGCAGTGACCTCTGATCACCTCATTTCACTTAAGGACACGTAGGTTTTGGCCGGCGATTCACCTTGCTAGTGACACGTGCACCTTAGGACAGAAACGCTGTGGCCGCATGACTTGGCAGAAGCTGCCTCCTCTGCCCGAGGCCAGTCCTGCTATACTGGTTCTCGTGTTCGTTGGCCTGATCATGATTAGGCGGCCGAAGCCGGTAGCCTTGCCCATTTACGACCCACAAACATCTCTTATCCTGTTTTTCTATCTTCTGCACCTGGCTCTGCTCCTTTCCTTCTGGGCATTTATTAGGGGGAGGTAACGAAATTTACGATGAGGCGGTCCGGCTCTTGAATGAAAAGATGACATGGGATTATGATCGAACAGTGGGAACCTCTCATTTGTAATGTTTCGGCATCAGATATTGTTGACAATTCCTGTGTAACGCCAAATATTTATTGTTTAGGACATAAAGGTTAAGAAATGTATTGGTATGTGGAGAATGTTGCCCCCAGCTAAATATTTTGTATTTAAGGAGCAACCACTTAATGCAAATCGAACAGTCTCCTAGAATCTGCCCGTGTGTAGTTTCTGTGACTTCTGTGTCCCTGCAGTAATAAACCTTTGGTCTTTGACGCCACCATCGAGAAGCCCGTGTTTCTGTTTATTTGTGCACCGAGACAGGTAGAACTCAGGGGTCTTCGGGTGTTGTCCCTGACACCTCTGGACCGTAATTAAAAGTCCAGAAATCCAATTGGCGCCCAACGTGGGGTGACGTCATTCGGTACCGGTCCAAAAGCCTGAAGAGTTCGAGAAGCTTCGTGTGAAGATTCCGGAGGGAGGCGCCCCACTTCATCGATCCCGGCATATCGCAAAAGTGGCCTGACGTTCTCTTCCACGAGGGTTCCCGTTCAGACGGCTGCAATGGTCCGTTGCCTTGACCGTCGCCCTGTCTTGGACCCGAGGTGCAGACCTTAGTACAGCGAGACGTGACGGGTTTCTCCTTGGTGACGTCTTCAGTGCCTCAGTTAAGTATTAAGTGGTTGCTAGTTGTGTGGTTACTTCGTAAGGGTTTGGATAATCCTAATCCTTTTAGTTCCTTGGTTTGGTTTGGTTTCGTAAGATTATCACTGGTTGTTCTAGTTACGATAATCTTTTGGTTTGGTTTGGGTATCGATACATTTGTTCACTTTGGTAGGCCTAAGTTCTAAGTTTGAGTGCGCACCTTTGTTTGTGTTTGTTCTGTGTTCCGGTTTATAAAATGGTAAGTCGGAAAAGTTGTATGTTTTCATGTTTTGGTTGCAACAGGGATTCCCGGTTGGAGGACTCGTGTTCAGTTCCTCCGATTGGAACTCCTCTTTATGATCTTTATTGCAAGTTCGGTGTGGGCCCTATCTCTTATAACGAGGTATGGATCCGCTACACGGAGAAAGATGGTGTCCTTAGTTGGCCACTACATGGTAGTTTCGAACCTGAAATTCTCGATAATTTAGAAAGAAAGTTGTTTAAAAAGAAAGCCCGGCCGGCAATGTTTGATTCTTTCCGTTGTTGGCGAAAAGAATCTAAACAGAGAGAGACTAAAAAGTTGAAGAAAGAGCAGAAAGAGCAAGAGTTGACTTTAGAACAGTCTGCTAAGCAGCTGCAACTTAATGAATCTGAGAAAGCGATAGGGGTAGCCGATAGAGAGCGTAATTTAGTGATAGACAAGTGCTACCCTGCTTTGCCATTGAGTACAGCTAAGATAGTGGAGGACTCTGAAAACGATCCTCTGTTGTCTTACTTGTTGAGGTCACCTCCACCGTATGCACAGGGTGCTACAGCTCCACCTATGCCGAATGTTGTGTTACCGGTTGCTGGACAACCTGGTATACCTGCTCCTGCTCCCCTGAATCAAGCTCCTGCATTCCCTGTGATTAACAATGTTCCTCCAGCACCCCCTATTCCAGGGTTGCCAGCTCCTCTGCCTATGCCTGTACCACTGATACCTGTTGTTTCGCAAGCTACTTTTCCTCCTACCCCTACTGTTGCTATCTCTTCTGTCCCAACTACCACTCTACTTCAAACTTCCTCTAGCTATATGACTCCGCTTTCTGTTCGTCGGAGAATCACTGAATCTGTCTCTAATATTCTATCTCCCTTCTATAAAACTCTGATTAAAAGTCCTGCCTCTGAATCAGTTCAGAGACGTAGTCAGCTTCCTAGTGTTGAAGAACGAGGAATATTAGATTCCACTGCTCTTAGGTGGATTTCGAAAGTTGGAAGGTATAATGTACGAGATGTATTAGATACATTTATGCAATGGAATGAACCGACACAACGCTATGTGTTTGATGTTATGTGTTCCCTTTTACGTGAGGAGTGGGATGAAAATGATTCTGAACAAATATCAGACGAATTAATCCACGTTCAACAAAAATTTGCTGCGGTTATGATAGTTGGTCAGGAGATAAAAGAAGCAATGGAACTGATTCTAGGTTTTAGGGCTGATCCTTCCCTCCGTTCATCAAGGGACTTAGAGAAAGGTAGCGCAAATAAAGGTTGCCAATATCCTATGAGGGAGGTTCCACCAATATGGCGCGAAGCCATTCAAGCTGACGCAGTGAATGGTATTGCGGCTGCTACGGCCCAATTCCAGAGAGTGTGGATACACATTCCGTGGAAGCGAGCTGAAGTATTAGCAGTAAAACAGGCCTTGCCAGATCCGCGTAAAAATCCCGCTGGATATTACAAAGAGTTGGCTCAGACGGTTGAAGCTTGCGTAATGAATCTAGCGGACATTGACATGCTATTTGGCAATGTAGTACCGCAACCAATTTGGGCTAAAATTCGTAGAGAAAATCATCCAGTTGCTCTCGGTGGTGATTGGGCAGCTATAATTGCGGCAGATGGTCAACAAATTGGTGGTTCTAAACCTGAACCTTTAATTGCTAATTTGCCCGGTAGAATAATCGATTTAATGAAAACCCTGATGCCAGCATTGCGTGTTAACTGGGACAAGTTGTCCGCATGCAGGCAGAAGAAAGACGAAAGTGTCTCAGACTTTTTCACCAGATTCGAAGAAACTTTCGTAGATCACAGTGGTCAGGATATGAGCACGGAAGGAGGCCAGAGATTATTTGTTGATAAATTTGTGCACAATCTGTTACCAGAGCTCAGTCATAAATTAAAAAATTCAGAAAGTGCGTGGGCTGTCTCTACGACTGCACAAATACTTGCAACTGCTCAGTACTATGAAAATAGGGATAAGGAAGAGAAGGAAAAATCAGATAAGAAAACGAAAGATTTAAAAACTAAAGTCCTTTTGCAACAGGCATATCCGCCTCGCACGAATCAAACGAACGCACAGCAAGGGCCATATCAGAGGACAGACTATGGTTCACAGAGACCGCAGTATCAATGGAATCAGTGTGCTTATTGCAAAAAGGAAGGTCATTATAAGAATGAGTGTCCGATACTAGCACAAAATAATGCTGCTGCAGCTCAGAGAGGTCGTGGTGGTTCTATGCAAAATTAAAATTCTAGAGGTCGAGGACGAGGTGCTATGCCTCCACAAACGAATGATCGCCCTTCTAATTATTTTGATCAACGGAATGGTCGGTCTACACAGCCAGCTAGATCTCAACAGTATCATGTTGAGGATTATTGTGAAGTTGGTGAGGAATTTCAGCAAAACGAGTACTAGGACAGCCATGGACACAGAGAGGGAGCAGTATCAGTTCCAGTAGATCAGAGTGGGCCTTATGTCGCAGTAGCCACATCAGGTGTAGTCGAACCGTTTCTGTTGGATACTGGTGCAGCAAAAAGTTCTATCATACATGCGAAACTCCCTGGCGCACCTTTGTCCGGCTTAACAAATGTTTCAGTAGGTTTTTCAGGCGCCCCTGTTCACAACCCTGTTTCTGGTCCTTTGTCTATTTCTGTTGGGCCTTGTCAATTGAAAGCACCTCTGATTTTGACGACTGGTTGTAATGAAAATCTGCTTGGTTTAGACTTGTTAAAACGCCTATATGCGACATTGTACTGTTCTCCTTCAGGAGTACAGCTTACATTAGGTAAGAGAATCATCTCCCCGATGTATTTGTCAATGGATGCACTCCCACCGGAGCTGCGTTCTCTCCCTGATACTCTTTGGGCGACTGGTCCTAACGATGTAGGTCTTTTGGAAATTCCACCATATGTAGTGACTTTGAAAGCGAATGTCAAATTTCCACGAATCCCTCAATACAAGATCTCTAGTGAAGGTGAACGTGCGCTCTTATTGATAGTGCAAGATTTGATCAAGAAAGACGTAATAGAGGAAACTAGAGGAAATGTTTGTAATAGCCCTGTATTGCCTATTCTAAAACGCACTGATCCTTCAAAACCTCCAGTCTACAGATTTGTAATCGACCTTAGAGAGGTTAATAAAATTGTGATTCCACAGTTTCCTATGGTTCCAGACATTACTGCATTGTTAACGTTGATTCCTGCTACAGCCACATGGTTCTCAGTGATCGACTTGAAGAATGCCTTTTTCAGCATTCCGATAGCTGAGGAAAGCAGAGATATTTTCGGCTTCTCTCTAGGAGGACGAAGCTTCAGGTTTAAACGTGCTCCACAAGGCTATTGTGAAAGCCCATCCATTTACAGTCAGGCATTAAAAAGTCAGTTAGATTCTTTTGTACTTCCTTCTGGTTCTGCCTTAGTGCAATATGTCGATGATCTTTTAGTGGCTGCCGATGACAAAGAAACTAGCAAAGCAGCTACAATTTCCTTATTGCATCATTTGTCTGATTTGAATCATAAGGTGTCACCTTCCAAAATGCAATACTGTTGCCAAGAAGTGACCTACCTAGGTCATCTCTTGTCAAAGGGGTGAAGAAGGTTGACCCCAGAGAGAATAAAAGCAATTACGCAGATGAATGTTCCTAGCACACAGAGAGAAGTGCGTGCGTTTTTGGGTATTACCTCATACTGTAGGCAATGGATCCCAAATTTTTCGCTTTTGGCAAAACCGTTGGTAGCTTTGACTGGGAAAGATGTTCCGAATCCAGTGCCATGGTCTGACAAATGTCAACAAAGCTTTTCTGAGTTCCGAAACGCACTATGTTCAGCTCCTGTGTTGGGTACACCTGACTACAGTAAACCATTTACGCTCTATGTCCACGAAAGGGAAGGTTGTGCATTGAGTGTTCTGACGCAACGATTTGGTGATAAACAACGCCCTTGTGCGTATTTTTCATCAACATTAGATCCGGTAGCCAGAGCGTTGCCTAGTTGCTTGAGAGCTACAGCGGCAGCTGCAGCGTCCATTCGACAATCTGCTGGTTTGGTCATGAACAACATGCTAGTGGTCATGGTTCCACATGCTGTGGATACACTTATGAACCGAACCAAAACACAGCACCTTACGAGTGCTAGATTATCAGGCTATGAGTTAACACTGTTAGCAAGTCATATTCAGATCAAAAGATGCAATGTATTGAATCCAGCAACATTGTTGCCGACTAGTCAGGAGTCGAGTGATTCTGAACCACATGACTGTTGTTTTAGAACTGAGGAAGAGACAAAAGGACGAATTGATCTAAAAGACACTCCGTTGTCAGATCCAGATGGCACGTTGTATGTTGACGGGTCTTGTTTTAAATTGGAGAATGGTGATGTAACAGCTGCCTACGCAGTAACGACTTTGAGTACGATTGTGGAGACTGCAAGAGTGAGTCAGAATTCTGCCCAAGCTGCAGAATTAATTGCATTGACTAGAGCGTGTGTTTTAGCTAAGGGAAAGAGAGTGAATGTGTTCACAGATAGTCAGTACGCGTTCGGCGTAGCCCATAGTTTTGGCCAATTGTGGAAGGAAAGAGGTTTTATCACGTCCCATGGGACTAAGATCCAGCATGGTCAGCTAGTCAATGACTTGTTGGAATCTCTAACCTTACCAATGGAAGTTGCGATTGTGAAGTGCAGTGCTCATCGAGCAATTACGGATGATGTTGGTCGAGGAAATGCCTTTGCTGATGAGACAGCAAAACAGACAGCTAGGAATCCGATGAGTGGGATATATGTCGCAACGTCTGCAAGATGGGTTACTGATTCGGGAATGTGTGAGGACACAATGGAAAGTGTGAGAACGATTCAGGAAGAAGAGACTGAAGAGGAAAAACTTGCATGGAAAGAGAAAACGGGTAAATTGGACTCAAATGGATGTTGGATTGATTTGACGGAACAACAGCATTGGATGTTGCCTGATGCATATGTGCTTGCGGTGGTAACGAAGGCGCATGGAGCAGCGCACATCAGTTCTAAAGGGATTTGTAGGATGTTGGCTCCAGTCTGGAAGAATGATGGAATTAGTAAGTGTGCAGAAAGAGTGGTGAGAAACTGCATGATATGCCTGATGCATAATCCTGGCAAGGGAACCCCCACACCTGCTGGTCACTTCGCTCCTCCTTATTACCCCTTCGAAGTGATTCAGTTAGACTTCATTCACATGGATCGATGTAACAACCTTAAATATGTTTTAGTGGTAGTCTGTGCTTTTTCAAGGTGGATCGAAGCATATCCACTCAAAGATAATACTGCCTTGTCCACTGCCAAAATCCTCCTAAAAGAATACTTCCCTAGATATGGCATGCCACGGATTGTATGGTCAGATAATGGAAGTGAATTCGTAGGGAAAGTTATGCAGAGTGTGTGTGCAGGCTTGAGCATCAAGCAAAAGTTCCACAGTGCGAATCACCCCCAGTCAGCAGGTTTAGTTGAGGGCTATAATGGCAGCCTCAAGCTGAAACTGGCTAAGATACAAGCCAACACCAACCTAAAGTTAACAGAGAGTCAGAAAACAAGCAATCAAAGCACCCAGATACAAATATACAGGAAATAGTTGCTAAACTATGCAAGTTCCCATCAGTCCACCATCGAGACCGCCCTTCATCATCTGGGATCTCTGGTGCATAATTTCTGTCACATTAGCGGTTAAAAAACCTCTGCTGGCTGATGACTAAAACCAGGCACAGGAAAAAACCACAACGATATGTACAGATGTGAAACAGAAAAGGCGTGTCTAGATGAGAACTAGAGATAGCAGTGCATGAAAGAAAAAGTGTGTTTGTGAAAGTAAAGAAAGATGCTTTAAAATTAGGTAGTGGTCGGGAAAAAAACTTTAATAAACACCCTCACACTCCTAAATCAATAAAAACAGTGCAATAGTGGATTAGCAAATAGCCACTAAGAGATGAAAGGTCGACATGTTTCTGCAGACACCCGGAGTCTAGTGATCTCCTGCTGCTTCCTCAAGACCATTAATGCTACTGCTAGAGAAAAGAATAAGAAATAACAAGAACCATATCACCTGATAGTGTATGTATCAACTTCCTCTCATCCCACTCGATGAGAAGGAACCACTCCACCTCACCTGGCTCGAGCTCAGGTAAATGGATGCACCGCACTCTCCGTCGATGCACCGGTCGTCCCTCTAAGCTCTATCGTAGGGAGGAGCTTAGAGGGACGACCGGTGCATCGACGGAGAGTGCGGTGCATCCATTTACCTGAGCTCGAGCCAGGTGAGGTGGAGTGGTTCCTTCTCATCGAGTGGGATGAGAGGAAGTTGATACATACACTATCAGGTGATATGGTTCTTGTTATTTCTTATTCTTTTCTCTAGCAGTAGCATTAATGGTCTTGAGGAAGCAGCAGGAGATCACTAGACTCCGGGTGTCTGCAGAAACATGTCGACCTTTCATCTCTTAGTGGCTATTTGCTAATCCACTATTGCACTGTTTTTATTGATTTAGGAGTGTGAGGGTGTTTATTAAAGTTTTTTTCCCGACCACTACCTAATTTTAAAGCATCTTTCTTTACTTTCACAAACACACTTTTTCTTTCACGCACTGCTATCTCTAGTTCTCATCTAGACACGCCTTTTCTGTTTCACATCTGTACATATCGTTGTGGTTTTTTCCTGTGCCTGGTTTTAGTCATCAGCCAGCAGAGGTTTTTTAACCGCTAATGTGACAGAAATTATGTACCAGAGATCCCAGATGATGAAGGGCGGTCTCGATGGTGGACTGATGGGAACTTGCATAGTTTAGCAACTATTTCCTGTATATTTGTATCTGGGTGCTTTGATTGCTTGTTTTCTGACTCTCTGTTAACTTTAGGTTGGTGTTACTTTGATACAGGGGGCTTAACAGTAGGGTCTATAAACTTTCCCCTGGGACCTTCCTTGTGTGTTATTTAAGATACAAGCCTCCACGGGCTTGTCCTGGCCAGATGCATTACCTTTGGCCCTGTTATCCACAAGAGCGACTGTGCATTCCCGAGTAGGGCTTAGTCCCTATGAGATTGTGTTCGGTCGCCCTGCCAATATTTGGGGGGGCACCAAGACCTAGGGAATTCAAACAGCTGGAATACCCAATGCTAATTGATTACCTTTTTGACTTGACTGCTAAATTGAGTCTCATTCACCAACAGGTTTTCGATGCATTGCCAAAGCCTCCGGAAAGTCCAGGTCATCAGCTGAAACCCGGCGACTTTGTTGTTATAAGGAACTTTGGACGGACCAGAAATCTTCAACCCAAGTTCGTTGGACCGTTTCAGGTGCTGTTGGCAACAAGGACTGCTGTACGAGTGGCTGGAAGAAAAAATTGGGTCCACGCGACACATACTAAGCGTGTACCCCTACCACTCCCTTATGATAATTGGATTAGAAAAGGAATTGGTGCCTCAGAAACAGAACCGGTTCCTAACTATGTTCCTTTCAGTGATGCAGAACTGATAACTGATCCACCGAACTCTGACTCTTTTTCTGAAGCTGCTCCACTGATCACTGACCAGAACATTGCATCAAACGAACATTTACCCTCTGCGAACTCGAACATTGTCACTCCTGCTGAAAACAGTCTATTTCCGGATCAAACTACTCCAGGAAAACTGAGATACAACCTACGTTCTCATTCTAAAGACTAATAAAGCAGGAAACTGCCTTTTTCTATATTTTGCCCTGATACATTGCCTCCAGCCAGGAAGTTTGCTAAACATTTTTCATTTCTCTGTATATTTCTATTGTGCTTAATACCTTGCCGTCTGGGTAGCCGTAGGGTCATGGCTTTGTGCCTAGTTGAATCTGCGGGGGCCAGACACAAGGTCGGTCTTTCTGTCAGTTCTGGGAACTCCCAGGGTTGGTAGAGGCATTTTCAACTACGTACATACCATCAGTGGTCGCGAGCGGTTGTAGAAGATGGAGCTTCCTGGGCTGCACCGAGAGAATGTAATTTATGTTCGCAGAAATAGACTGTACAAAATTCTTCATAACAAATGTTTTATGATGCAATGTGCAATTACGTTTTTAATTGTTTTAATAATGTCGGTGGGTGGAATCGTCTTTGGTATCCATTTGATTTTTGCACCAATAACAACTACAGTACCTCCCCTTGATCCTGTTTCTTCTACTATTGCTTCTTATCATTCTTTCATCCGTTTCCCGAACACGAGCAAGCTCAACGCTCAGAATTCATAAATAACACTTTTGTACAGCTCTTGCATCAACACCAACTGGTGGTTAACACAACAGACTGCTGGGTATGTGGTCTGATACCACACACTATGGATAAAGGCATTCCCTATCTGGTCTTGCCTTTTACCTACAATGGATCATTTCAGGCCTTTCAGACTATATTTGTTTATGCCCTCGAGACCTATCCCCCATGTTCACTGCGTTCCGCTAAGTATAACTCCGCTAATAAAGCTTTAGTCAAGGGAATCATTGACATGATTAAAGCCGTCAATAACACCCCATCTTATCCTAGGGATGAGCTACGAGTATATCTGAGTTGGAATTCTACGGAGTATCGCATTAGTTTGGGTGAAAGCAAGCGTAAAAGCTCCACTCCAGTTTGGGTCGTACCTCACCGAGGTCAAGTCTGTTTGCAAGGTAATGGGAGAAATCCAACAGCTCGGCTAGGGAAGAGTGACTGCGTTGAGACTTATGTGTATCCGTCTAACTCTTCCCCTGCCTTTCTAACTGCTAAGGGTACCTACTTCATTTGTCAGGATAGAGCATATACATGGTTGCCTGCTGACTTTTCAGGTTCATGTTATATTGCTCGACTATTGCCTCCGACATACACTGCTTCCCCAGATTATCACAAGACCAGAGTAGCGAGAGGTGTTTTCAGCAAAGAAGATACCGCTGGTCAGGAAGCCGGAGACTTTTTCAAAGGTTTTCTTCCGTTCTGGGGGCCTATGGCCAACAGTAGAAACCTACGTCAACTAACACGGGTAGTTGAATCTACTATTACAGAAACTGCGGGTGCCCTTAGTAATTTAACAGCTGAGCTCCAGGCGGATTGTCTCATGACGTTACAGAATCGTATGGTTCTTTACGTAATACTTGCAGATCGAGGTGGGGTATGCAGAATGATCCAATCGAGCTGCTGTGTTTTTATCCCCAATAATGCCCCGACCGTGTACGAAGCAATCTCTAAGCTACACAAGATTTCCGACTCTGTTCACATAGATAAGGGAAATTGGTCCTTATTGGAATGGCTTTGGACTCTACTATCAGCGTGGGGATGGAAGGTTCTGATGGTCGTTGGTATTATCTTAGTATTCCTATTCTCGTGCTGCCTTATTATCCAATGTGGTCCCGCTTTGTGTAGCCTCTGTGCTGCAACCTGTTTTAGAAAACCGCCTGTGTTTGGAGACAAGGTGCGAGAAAGGATGATGTTACAACAACATATCACTGACCTAATGAACATTGAGATAGACTCTGACATAGACTGAGTAATTGCCTATGTAAGGGCAAAAGGAGGGTCTGAGGTTCTGTGACGATTTGAACCCGTGTTTTCAACATTGTCGTAAACTCATAATTTTGGTACCAGTGAACCGCAAATGATCCATTTAGTATATCCTGGTGTTTTTGCTATGCTACGAGCAAGAGCACTCCTGTTACGAGCACATTTCCAATACACCGATGGCATCCATTTTAGATCATGGCATCCATCTTGTATTCTTGCCCTCACATAGTCAATGGACACGCAGTGACCTCTGATCACCTCATTTCACTTAAGGACACGTAGGTTTTGGCCGGCAATTCACCTTGCTAGTGACACGTGCACCTTAGGACAGAAACGCTGTGGCCGCATGACTTGGCAGAAGCTGCCTCCTCTGCCCGAGGCCAGTCCTGCTATACTGGTTCTCGTGTTCGTTGGCCTGATCATGATTAGGCGGCCGAAGCCGGTAGCCTTGCCCATTTACGACCCACAAACATCTCTTATCCTGTTTTTCTATCTTCTGCACCTGGCTCTGCTCCTTTCCTTCTGGGCCTTTATTAGGGGGAGGCAACGAAATTTACGATGAGGCTGTCCGGCTCTTGAATGAAAAGATGACATGGGATTATGATCGAACAGTGGGAACCTCTCATTTGTAATGTTTCGGCATCAGATATTGTTGAAAATTCCTGTGTAACGCCAAATATTTATTGTTTAAGACATAAAGGTTAAGAAATGTATTAGTATGTGGAGAATGTTGCCCCAGCTAAATATTTTGTATTTAAGGAGCAACCACTTAATGCAAATCGAACAGTCTCCTAGAATCTGCCCGTGTGTAGTTTCTGTGACTTCTGTGTCCCTGCAGTAATAAACCTTTGGTCTTTGACGCCACCATCGAGAAGCCCGTGTTTCTGTTTATTTGTGCACCGAGACAGGTAGAACTCAGGGTTCTTCGGGTGTTGTCCCTGACACCTCTGGACCGTAATTAAAAGTCCAGAACTCCAGATTGGAGGGTGGAGTTGGATGGTGGTATTGGAGTTGGAGAGTGTATTTGGAATTGGAGGGTGGAGTTGGAGGATGGATTTGGAGTTGGAGGGTGTATTTGGAGTTGGAGGGTGGAGTTGGAGGGTGGATTTGGAGCAGAAGGGTGGAGTTGGAGGGTGGAGTTGGAGGGTGGATTTGGAGTTGGAGGGAGGCTTTGGAGTTGGAGGGTGGATTTGGAGGGTGGATTTGGAGTTGGAGGGTGGATTTGTGGTTGGAGGGTAGATTTGGAGTTGGAGGGTGGAGTTGGAGGGTGGATTTGGAGTAGGAGGGTGGAGTTGTAGGGTGGAGTTTGAGGGTTGATTTGGAGTTGGAGGGAGGATTTGGAGTTGGAGGGTGAAGTTGGAAGGTGGAGTTGGAGGGTGGAGTTGGCGGGTGGAGTTGGAAGGTTGAGTTTGAGGGTGGAGTTGGAGGGTGGATTTGGAGTTGTAGGGTGGATTTGGAGTTGGAGGGTGGATTTGGAGTTGGAGGGTGAATTTGGAGTGGGAGGGTGGAGTTGGAGTAGGAGGGTGGAGTTGGAGGGTGGATTTGGAGTTGGAGGGTAGATTTGGAGTTGCAGGGTGGCATTGGAGGGTGGATTTGGAGTTGGAGGGTGGATTTGGAGTTGGAGGGTGGAGTTAGAGTTGGAGGGTGGATTTGGAGTTGTAGGGTGGATTTGGAGTTTCAGGGTGGATTTAGAGGGTGGAGTTGGAGTGTGGAGTTAGAGGGTGGAGTTAGAGGGTGGATTTGGAGTTGGAGGGTGGAGTTGGGGGTTGGAGTTGGAGGGCGGATATGGAGTTGGAGGGTGGATATGGAGTTGGAGGGTAGATTTGGAGTTGGAGGGTGGATTTGGAGTTGGAGGGTAGATTTGGAGTTGGAGGGTGGATTTGGAGTAGGAGGTTGGAGTTGGACGGTGGATTTGGAGTAGGAGGGAGGATTTGGAGTCGGAAGGTTAAGTTGGAGGGTGGAGTTGGAGGGTGGTGTTGGAGGGTGGAAATGGAGGGCTGAGTTGGAGGGTGGATTGGAGGGTTGATTTGGAGTTGGAGGGAGGCTTTGGAGTTGGAGGGTGGATTTGGAGGGTGGATTTAGAGTTGGAGGGTTGATTTGTGGTTGGAGGGTAGATTTGGAGTTGGAGGGTGGAGTTGAAGGGTGGATTTGGAGTAGGAGGGTGGAATTGTAGGGTGGGGTTTGAGGGTGGATTTGGAGTTGGAGGGAGGATTTGGAGTTGGAGGGTGAAGTTGGAGGGTGGAGTTGGAGGGTGGAGTTGGTGGGTGGAGTTGAAGGGTTGATTTGAGGGTGGAGTTGGAGGGTGGATTTGGAGTTGTAGGGTGGATTTGGAGTTGGAGGGTGGATTTGGAGTTGGAGGGTGAAGTTGGAGTTGGAGGGTGGAGTTGGAGGGTGGAGTTGGAGGGTGGTGTTGGAGGGTGGAAATGGAGGGCTGAGTTGGAGGGTGGAGTTGGAGGGTTGATTTGGAGTTGGAGGGAGTCTTTGGAGTTGGAGGGTGGATTTGGAGGGTGGGTTTGGAGTTGGAGGGTGGATTTGTGGTTGGAGGGTAGATTTGGAGTTGGAGGGTGGAGTTGAAGGGTGGATTTGGAGTAGGAGGGTGGAATTGTAGGGTGGGGTTTGAGGGTGGATTTGGAGTTGGAGGGAGGATTTGGAGTTGGAGGGTGAAGTTGGAGGGTGGAGTTGGAGGGTGGAGTTGGCGGGTGGAGTTGAAGGGTTGAGTTTGAGGGTGGAGTTGGAGGGTGGATTTGGAGTTGTAGGGTGGATTTGGAGTTGGAGGGTGGATTTGGAGTTGGAGGGTGAAGTTGGAGTTGGAGGGTGGAGTTGGAGTAGGAGGGTGGAGTTGGAGGGTGGATTTGGAGTTGGAGGGTAGATTTGGAGTTGGAGGGTGGAGTTAGATTTGGCGGGTGGAGTTAGAGGGTGGAGTTGGAGGGTGGATTTGGAGGGTGGATTTGGAGGGTGGAGTTTGAAGGTGGATTAAGAGTTGGAGGGTGGATTTGGAGTTGGAGGTTGGATTTGAAGTTGGAGGGTTGAGTTAAAGTTGGAGGGTTGATTTGGAGTTGGATGGTGGATTTGGAGTTGGAGGGTTAAGTTGGAGGGTGGATTTGGAGTTGGAGGATGGATTTGGAGGGTGGAGTTGGAGGGTGGAGTTAGAGGGTGGAGTTGAAGGGTGGAGTTAGAGGGTGGATTTGGAGTTGGAGGGTGGATTTGGAGTTGGAGGGAGGATTTGGAGTTGGAGGGTGTATTTGGAATTGGAGGGTGGAGTTGGAGGGTGGAGTTGGAGTTGGAGGGTGTATTTGGATTTGGAGGGTGGATTTGAAGTTGGAAGGTGGACTTGGAGTTGGAGGGTAGATTTGGAGTTGGAGGGTGGATTTGGAGGGTGGAGTTCGAGGGTGGAGTTGGAGGGTGGATTTGGAGTTGGAGGGTGGATTTGGAGTAGGAGGGTGGAGTTGTAGGGTGGAGTTGGAGGGTGGATTTGGAGTTGGAGGGAGTATTTGGAGTTGGTCGGTGAAGTTGGAGGGTGGAGTTGGAGGGTGGATTTGGAGTTGGAGGGTGGATTTGGAGTTGGAAGGTGGATTTGGAGTTGGAGGTTGGATTTGAAGTTGGAGGGTCGAGTTAGAGTTGGAGGGTGGATTTGGAGTTGGATGGTGGATTTGGAGTTGGAGGGTTAAGTTGGAGGGTGGATTTGGAGTTGGAGGGTGGATTTGGAGTTGGAAGGTGGATTTGGAGTTGGAGGGTGGATTTGGAGGCTGGAGTTGGAGGGTGGAGTTAGAGGGTGGAGTTGAAGGGTGGAGTTGGAGGGTGGATTTGGAGTTGGAGGTTGGATTTGGAGTTGGAGGGTGGATTTGGAGTTGGAGGGTGTATTTGGAATTGGAGGGTGGAGTTGGAGGGTGGAGTTGGAGTTGGAGGGTGTATTTGGATTTGGAGAGTGGATTTGAAGTTGGAAGGTGGACTTGGAGTTGGAGGGTAGATTTGGAGTTGGAGGGTGGATTTAGAGTTGCAGGAAGGATTTGGAGTTGGATGGTAGATTTGGAGTTGGAGGGTGGATATGGAGGGTGGATTTGGAGTTGGAGGGTGGATTTGGAGTTGGAGGGTAGATTTGGAGTTGGAGGGTGGAGTTCGAGGGAAGACTTGGAGGGTGGATTTGGAGTTGGCGGGTGGATTTGGAGTAGGAGGGTGGAGTTGTAGGGTGGAGTTGGAGGGTGGATTTGGAGTTGGAGGGTGGGTTTAGAGTTGCAGGGCGGATTTGGAGTTGGAGGGTGGATTTGGAGTTGGGGGGTGGATTTGGAGTTGGAGGGTGGATATGGAATTGGAGGGGGGAGTAAGAGGGTAGATTTGGAGTTGTAGGGTGGAGTTGGAGTTGGAGGGTGGAGTTGGAGGGTGGATATGGAGGGTGGATTTGGAGTTGGAGGTTGGATTTGGAGATGGAGGGTGGATTTGGAATCAGAGGGTGGAGTTGGAGTTGGAGGGTGTATTTGGATTTGGAGGGTTCATTTGGAGTTTTAAGGTGACTTGGACTTGGAGGGTAGATTTGGAGTTGGAGGGTGGATTTAGAGTTGCAGGGTGGATTTGGAGTTGGAGGGTGGATTTGGAGTTAGAGGGTGGATTTGGAATTGGAGGGTGGAGTTGGAGGGTGTAGTTGGATTTGGAGGGTGGATTTGGAGTTGAAAGGTGGACTTGGACTTGGAGGGTAGATTTGGAGTTGGAGGGTGGATTTAGAGTTGCAGGCTGGATTTGGAGTTGGAGGGTGGATTTGGAGTTGGAGGGTAGATTTGGAGTTGCAGGGTGGTGTTGGAGGGTGGATCTGGAGTTGGAGGGTGGATTTGGAGTTGGAGGGTGGAGTTGGAGGGTGGATTTGGGATGGAGGGAGGATTTGGAGTTGGAGGGTGAAGTTGGAGGGTGGTGTTGGAGGGTGGAGTTGGAGGGTTGAGTTGGAGGATGGAGTTGGAGGGTTGATTTGGAGTTGGAGAGTGGATTTGGAGTTAGAGGGTGGAGTTGGAGGGTGGATTTGGAGTTGGAGGGGTGGATTTGGAGTTGGAGGGAGGATTTGGAGTTGGAGTGTATATTTGGAATTGGAGGGTGGAGTTGGAGTTGGAGGGTGGATTTGGAGTTGGAGGGTGGATTTGGAGTTGCAGGGTGATTTTGGGGTTGGAGGGAGGATTTGGAGTTGGAGGGTGGAGTTGGAGTTGGAGGTTAGAGTTGGAGGGGTACATTGGAGAGTAGAGTTGGAGGGTGGAGTTGGAGGGTGGATTCAGAGTTGGAGGGTGGACTTGGAATTGGAGGGTGGAGTTGGAGGGTGGATTTGGAGTTGGAGGGTGGAGTTGGAGTTGGAGAGTAGATTTTGCATTGGAGGGTGGATTTGGAGTTGGAAGGTTGATTTGGAGTAGGAGGGTGTGGTTGGAGGGTGGATTTGGAGTTGGAAGGAGGATTTGGAGTTTGAGGGTGAAGTTGGAGGGTGGAGTTGGAGGGTGGAGTTGGAGGGTTAAATTGGAGGGTGGAGTTGGAGGGTGGATTTGGAGTTGGAGGATGGATTTGGCATTGAGGGGTGGATTTTGAGTTGGACGGTGAATTTGGAGGGTGGAGTTGGAGGGTGGATTTGGAGTTGGAGGGTGGATTTGGAGTTGGAGGGTGGAGTTAGAGTTGGAGGGTGGATTTGGAGTTGGAGGGTGGATTTGGAGTTGGAGGGTGAAGTTGGAGGGTGGAGTTGGAAGGTGGATTTGGAGCAGAAGGGTGGAGTTGGAGGGTGGAGTTGGAGGGTGGATTTGGAGTTGGAGGGAGGCTTTGGAGTTGGAGGGTGGATTTGGAGGGTGGATTTGGAGTTGGAGGGTGGATTTGTGGTTGGAGGGTAGATTTGGAGTTAGAGGGTGGAGTTGGAGGGTGGATTTGGAGTAGGAGGGTGGAGTTGTAGGGTGGAGTTTGAGGGTTGATTTGGAGTTGGAGGGAGGATTTGGAGTTGGAGGGTGAAGTTGGAAGGTGGAGTTGGAGGGTGGAGTTGGCGGGTGGAGTTGGAAGGTTGAGTTTGAGGGTGGAGTTGGAGGGTGGATTTGGAGTTGTAGGGTGGATTTGGAGTTGGAGGGTGGATTTGGAGTTGGAGGGTGAATATGGAGTGGGAGGGTGGAGTTGGAGTAGGAGGGTGGAGTTGGAGGGTGGATATGGAGTTGGAGGGTAGATTTGGAGTTGCAGGGTGGCATTGGAGGGTGGATTTGGAGTTGGAGGGTGGATTTGGAGTTGGAGGGTGGAGTTAGAGTTGGAGGGTGGATTTGGAGTTGTAGGGTGGATTTGGAGTTTCAGGGTGGATTTAGAGGGTGGAGTTGGAGTGTGGAGTTAGAGGGTGGAGTTAGAGGGTGGATTTGGAGTTGGAGGGTGGAGTTGGAGTTGTGGGTTGGAGTTGGAGGGCAGATATGGAGTTGGAGGGTGGATATGGAGTTGGAGGGTAGATTTGGAGTTGGAGGGTGGATTTGGAGTTGGAGGGTAGATTTGGAGTTGGAGGGTGGATTTGGAGTAGGAGGGTGGAGTTGGACAGTGGATTTGGAGTAGGAGGGATGATTTGGAGTCGGAGGGTTAAGTTGGAGGGTGGAGTTGGAGGGTGGAGTTGGAGGGTGGTGTTGGAGGGTGGAAATGGAGGGCTGAGTTGGAGGGTGGATTGGAGGGTGGAGTTGGATGGTGGTTTTGGAGTTGGAGGGTGTATTTGGATTTGGAGGGTGGATTTGAAGTTGGAAGGTGGACTTGGAGTTGGAGGGTAGATTTGGAGTTGGAGGGTGGATTTGGAGGGTGGATTTGGAGTTGGAGGGTGGATTTGGAGGGTGGAGTTCGAGGGTGGAGTTGGAGGGTGGATTTGGAGTTGGAGGGTGGATTTGGAGTAGGAGGGTGGAGTTGTAGGGTGGAGTTGGAGGGTGGATTTGGAGTAGGAGGGAGTATTTGGAGTTGGAGGGTGAAGTTGGAGGGTGGAGTTGGAGGGTGGATTTGGAGTTGGAGGGTGGATTTGGAGATGGAAGGTGGATTTGGAGTTGGAGGTTGGATTTGAAGTTGGAGGGTCGAGTTAGAGTTGGAGGGTGGATTTGGAGTTGGATGGTGGATTTGGAGTTGGAGGGTTAAGTTGGAGGGTGGATTTGGAGTTGGAGGGTGGATTTGGAGTTGGAAGGTGGATTTGGAGTTGGAGGGTGGATTTGGAGGCTGGAGTTGGAGGGTGGAGTTAGAGGGTGGAGTTGAAGGGTGGAGTTGGAGGGTGGATTTGGAGTTGGAGGTTGGATTTGGAGTTGGAGGGTGAATTTGGAGTTGGAGGGTGTATTTGGAATTGGAGGGTGGAGTTGGAGGGTGGAGTTGGAGTTGGAGGGTGTATTTGGATTTGGAGGGTGGATTTGAAGTTGGAAGGTGGACTTGGAGTTGGAGGGTAGATTTGGAGTTGGAGGGTGGATTTAGAGTTGCAGGAAGGATTTGGAGTTGGATGGTAGATTTGGAGTTGGAGGGTGGATATGGAGGGTGGATTTGGAGTTGGAGGGTGGATTTGGAGTTGGAGGGTAGATTTGGAGTTGGAGGGTGGAGTTCGAGGGAAGAGTTGGAGGGTGGATTTGGAGTTGGAGGGTGGATTTGTAATAGGAGGGTGGAGTTGTAGGGTGGAGTTGGAGGGTGGATTTGGAGTTGGAGGGAGTATTTGGAGTTGGAGGGTGAAGTTGGAGGGTGGAGTTGGAGGGTGGATTTGGAGTTGGAGGGTGGATTTGGAGTTAGAGGGTGGAGTTAGAGGGTAGATTTGGAGTTGGAGGGTGGAGTTGGAGTTGGAGGGTGGAGTTGGAGGGTGGATTTGGAGGGTGGATTTGGATTTGGAGAGTGGATTTGGAGATGGAGGGTGGATTTGGAATCAGAGGGTGGAGTTGGAGTTGGAGGGTGTATTTGGATTTGGAGGGTTGATTTGGAGTTTGAAGGTGACTTGGACTTGGAGGGTAGATTTGGAGTTGGAGGGTGGGTTTAGAGTTGCAGGGCGGATTTGGAGTTGGAGGGTGGATTTGGAGTTGGGGGTGGATTTGGAGTTGGAGGGTGGATATGGAATTGGAGGGGGGAGTAAGAGGGTAGATTTGGAGTTGGAGGGTGGAGTTGGAGGGTGGATTTGGAGGGTGGATTTGGAGTTGGAGGTTGGATTTGGAGATGGGGGTGGATTTGGAATCAGAGGGTGGAGTTGGAGTTGGAGGGTGTATTTGGATTTGGAGGGTTCATTTGGAGTTTTAAGGTGACTTGGACTTGGAGGGTAGATTTGGAGTTGGAGGGTGGATTTAGAGTTGCAGGGTAGATTTGGAGTTGGAGGGTGGATTTGGAGTTAGAGGGTGGATTTGGAATTGGAGGGTGGAGTTGGAGGGTGTAGTTGGATTTGGAGGGTGGATTTGGAGTTGAAAGGTGGACTTGGACTTGGAGGGTAGATTTGGAGTTGGAGGGTGGATTTAGAGTTGCAGGCTGGATTTGGAGTTGGAGGGTGGATTTGGAGTTGGAGGGTAGATTTGGAGTTGCAGGGTGGTGTTGGAGGGTGGATTTGGAGTTGGAGGGTGGATTTGGAGTTGGAGGGTGGAGTTGGAGGGTGGATTTGGGTTGGAGGGAGGATTTGGAGTTGGAGGGTGAAGTTGGAGGGTGGTGTTGGAGGGTGGAGTTGGAGGGTTGAGTTGGAGGATGGAGTTGGAGGGTTGATTTGGAGTTGGAGAGTGGATTTGGAGTTGGAGGGTGGAGTTGGAGGGTGGATTTGGAGTTGGAGGGGTGGATTTGGAGTTGGAGGGGGGATTTGGAGTTGGAGTGTATATTTGGAATTGGAGGGTGGAGTTGGAGTTGGAGGGTGGATTTGGAGTTGGAGGGTGGATTTGGAGTTGCAGGGTGATTTTGGGGTTGGAGGGAGGATTTGCAGTTGGAGGGTGGAGTTGGAGTTGGAGGTTAGAGTTGGAGGGGTACATTGGAGAGTAGAGTTGGAGGGTGGAGTTGGAGGGTGGATTTGGAGTTGGAGGGTGGATTTGGCGTTGAGGGGTGGATTTTGAGTTGGAGGGTGGATTTGGAGTTGGAGGGTGGAGTTGGAGGGTGGATTCAGAGTTGGAGGGTGGACTTTGAATTGGAGGGTGGAGTTGGAGGGTGGATTTGGAGTTGGAGGGTGGAGTTGGAGTTGGAGAGTAGATTTTGCATTGGAGGGTGGATTTGGAGTTGGAAGGTTGATTTGGAGTAGGAGGGTGTGGTTGGAGGGTGGATTTGGAGTTGGAGGGAGGATTTGGAGTTTGAGGGTGAAGTTGGAGGGTGGAGTTGGAGGGTGGAGTTGGAGGGTTAAATTGGAGGGTGGAGTTGGAGGGTGGATTTGGAGTTGGAGGGTGGATTTGGCATTGAGGGGTGGATTTTGAGTTGGACAGTGAATTTGGAGGGTGGAGTTGGAGGGTGGATTTGGAGTTGGAGGGTGGATTTGGAGTTGGAGGGTGGAGTTAGAGTTGGAGGTTGGATTTGGAGTTTGGAGTTGGAGGGTGGATTTGGAGTTGGAGGGCGGATTTGGAGTTGGAGGGTGTATTTGGAATTGGAGGGTGGAGTTGGAGGGTGGAGTTGGAGTTGGAGGGTGTATTTGGAGGGTGGATTTGAAGGTGGAAGGTGGACTTGGAGTTGGAGGGTGGATTTAGAGTTGCAGGAAGGATTTGGAGTTGGATGGTAGATTTGGAGTTGGAGGGTGGATTTGGAGGGTGGAGGGTAGATTTGGAGTTGGAGGGTGGAGTTCGAGGGTGGATTTGGAGTTGGAGGGTGGATTTGGAGAAGGAGGGTGGAGTTGTAGGGTGGAGTTGGGGGGTGGATTTGGAGTTGGAGGGAGTATTTGGAGTTGGAGGGTGAAGTTGGAGGGTGGAGTTGGAGGGTGGATTTGGAGTTAAAAGGTGGAGTTAGAGGGTAGATTTGGAGTTGGAGGGTGGAGTTGGAGGGTGGATTTGGAGAGTGGATTTGGATTTGGAGGGTGGATTTGGAGATGGAGGGTGGATTTGGAATCAGAGGGTGGAGTTGGAGTTGGAGGGTGTATTTGGATTTGGAGGGTTGATTTGGAGTTTGAAGGTGACTTGGACTTGGAGGGTAGATTTGGAGTTGGAGGGTGGGTTTAGAGTTGCAGGGCGGATTTGGAGTTGGAGGGTGGATTTGGAGTTGGGGGTGGATTTGGAGTTGGAGGGTGGATATGGAATTGGAGGGGGGAGTAAGAGGGTAGATTTGGAGTTGGAGGGTGGAGTTGGAGTTGGAGGGTGGAGTTGGAGGGTGGATTTGGAGGGTGTATTTGGAGTTGGAGGTTGGATTTGGAGATGGAGGGTGGATTTGGAATCAGAGGGTGGAGTTGGAGTTGGAGGGTGTATTTGGATTTGGAGGGTTCATTTGGAGTTTTAAGGTGACTTGGACTTGGAGGGTAGATTTGGAGTTGGAGGGTGGATTTAGAGTTGCGGGGTGGATTTGGAGTTGGAGGGTGGATTTGGAGTTAGAGGGTGGATTTGGAATTGGAGGGTGGAGTTGGAGGGTGTAGTTGGATTTGGAGGGTGGACTTGGAGTTGAAAGGTGGACTTGGACTTGGAGGGTAGATTTGGAGTTGGAGGGTGGATTTAGAGTTGCAGGCTGGATTTGGAGTTGGAGGGTGGATTTGGAGTTGGAGGGTAGATTTGGAGTTGCAGGGTGGTGTTGGAGGGTGGATTTGGAGTTGGAGGGTGGATTTGGAGTTGGAGGGTGGAGTTGGAGGGTGGATTTGGGTTGGAGGGAGGATTTGGAGTTGGAGGGTGAAGTTGGAGGGTGGTGTTGGAAGGTGGAGTTGGAGGGTTGAGTTGGAGGATGGAGTTGGAGGGTTGATTTGGAGTTGAAGAGTGGATTTGGAGTTGGAGGGTGGAGTTGGAGGGTGGATTTGGAGTTGGAGGGGTGGATTTGGAGTTGGAGGGGGGATTTGGAGTTGGAGTGTATATTTGGAATTGGAGGGTGGAGTTGGAGTTGGAGGGTGGATTTGGAGTTGGAGGGTGGATTTGGAGTTGCAGGGTGATTTTGGGGTTGGAGGGAGGATTTGCAGTTGGAGGGTGGAGTTGGAGTTGGAGGTTAGAGTTGGAGGGGTACATTGGAGAGTAGAGTTGGAGGGTGGAGTTGGAGGGTGGATTTGGAGTTGGAGGGTGGATTTGGCGTTGAGGGGTGGATTTTGAGTTGGAGGGTGGATTTGGAGTTGGAGGGTGGAGTTGGAGGGTGGATTCAGAGTTGGAGGGTGGACTTTGAATTGGAGGGTGGAGTTGGAGGGTGGATTTGGAGTTGGAGGGTGGAGTTGGAGTTGGAGAGTAGATTTTGCATTGGAGGGTGGATTTGGAGTTGGAAGGTTGATTTGGAGTAGGAGGGTGTGGTTGGATGGTGGATTTGGAGTTGGAGGGTGGATTTGGAGTTTGAGGGTGAAGTTGGAGGGTGGAGTTGGAGGGTGGAGTTGGAGGGTTAAATTGGAGGGTGGAGTTGGAGGGTGGATTTGGAGTTGGAGGGTGGATTTGGCATTGAGGGGTGGATTTTGAGTTGGACGGTGAATTTGGAGGGTGGAGTTGGAGGGTGGATTTGGAGTTGGAGGGTGGATTTGGAGTTGGAGGGTGGAGTTAGAGTTGGAGGGTGGATTTGGAGTTTGGAGTTGGAGGGTGGATTTGGAGTTTGGAGTTGGAGGGTGGATTTGGAGTTGGAGGGCGGATTTGGAGTTGGAGGGTGTATTTGGAATTGGAGGGTGGAGTTGGAGGGTGGAGTTGGAGTTGGAGGGTGTATTTGGAGGGTGGATTTGAAGGTGGAAGGTGGACTTGGAGTTGGAGGGTAGATTTAGAGTTGCAGGAAGGATTTGGAGTTGGATGGTAGATTTGGAGTTGGAGGGTGGATTTGGAGGGTGGATTTGGAGTTGGAGGGTGGATTTGGAGTTGGAGGGTAGATTTGGAGTTGGAGGGTGGAGTTCGAGGGTGGATTTGGAGTTGGAGGGTGGATTTGGAGAAGGAGGGTGGAGTTGTAGGGTGGAGTTGGGGGGGTGGATTTGGAGTTGGAGGGAGTATTTGGAGTTGGAGGGTGAAGTTGGAGGGTGGAGTTGGAGGGTGGATTTGGAGTTAAAAGGTGGAGTTAGAGGGTAGATTTGGAGTTGGAGGGTGGGGTTGGAGTTGGAGGGTGGAGTTGGAGGGTGGATTTGGAGGGTGGATTTGGAGATGGCGGGTGGATTTGGAATCAGTGGGTGGAGTTGGAGTTGGAGGGTTGATTTGGAGTTTGAAGGTGACTTGGACTTGGAGGGTAGAATAGATTTGGAGTTGGAGGGTGGGTTTAGAGTTGCAGTGTGGATTTGGAGTTGGAGGGTGGATTTGGAGTTGGAGGGTGGATTTGGAGTTGGAGGGTGGATATGGAGTTGGAGGGTGGAGTTAGAGGGTAGATTTGGAGTTGGAGGGTGGAGTTGGAGTTGGAGGGTGGAGTTGGAGGGTGGATTTGGAGGGTGGATTTGGAGTTGGAGGTTGGATTTGGAGATGGAGTGTGGATTTGGAATCAGAGGGTGGAGTTGGAGTTGGAGGGTGCATTTGGATTTGAAGGGTTCATTTGGAGTTTGAAGGTGACTTGGACTTGGAAGGTAGATTTGGAGTTGGAGGGTGGATTTAGAGTTGCAGGGTTTAATTTGGAGTTGGAGGGTGGATTTGGAGTTAGAGGGTGGATTTGGAATTGGAGGGTGGAGATGGAGGGTGTAGTTGAATTTGGAGGGTGGATTTGGAGTTGAAAGGTGGACTTGGACTTGGAGGGTAGATTTGGAGTTGGAGGGTGGATTGAGAGTTGCAGGGTGGATTTGGAGTTGGAGGGTGGATTTGGAGTTGGAGGGTAGATTTGGAGTTGCAGGGTGTTGTTGGAGGGTGGATTTGGAGTTGGAGGGTGGATTTGGAGTTGGAGGGTGGATTTGGAGTTGGAGGGTGGATTTGGAGTAGGAGGGTGGAGTTGGAGGGTGGATTTGGAGTTGGAGGGAGGATTTGGAGTTGGAGGGTGAAGTTGGAGGGTGGTGTTGGAGGGTGGAGTTGGAGGGTTGAGTTGGAGGGTGGAGTTGGAGTGTGGATTTGGAGTTGGAGAGTGGATTTGGAGTTGAAGGGTGGAGTTGGAGGGTGGATTTGGAGTTGGAGGGTGGAGTTGTAGGGTGGGGTTTGAGGGTGGATTTGGAGTTGGAGGGAGGATTTGGAGTTGGAGGGTGAAGTTGGAGGGTGGAGTTGGAGGGTGGAGTTGGCGGGTGGAGTTGGAGGGTTGAGTTTGAGGGTGTAGTTGAAGGGTGGATTTGGAGTTGTAGGGTGGATTTGGAGTTGGAGGGTGGATTTGGAGTTAGAGGGTGAAGTTGGAGTTGGAGGGTGGAGTTGGAGTAGGAGGGTGGAGTTGGAGGGTGAATTTGGAGTTGGAGGGTAGATTTGGAGTTGGAGGGTAGAGTTAGAGTTGGCAGGTGGAGTTAGAGGGTGGAGTTGGAGGGTGGATTTGGAGGTTGGAGTTTGAAGGTGGATTGGGAGTTGGAGGGTGGGTTTGGAGTTGGAGGTTGGATTTGAAGTTGGAGGGTCGAGTTAAAGTTGGAGGGTTGATTTGGAGTTGGATGGTGGATTTGGAGTTGGGGGGTTAAGTTGGAGGGTGGATTTGGAGTTGGAGGGTGGATTTGAAGGGTGGAGTTGGAGGGTGGAGTTAGAGGGTGGAGTTGAAGGGTGGAGTTGGAGGGTGGATTTGGAGTTGGGGGTGGATTTGGAGTTGGAGGGTGGATTTGGAGTTGGAGGGTGTATTTGGAATTGGAGGGTGGATTTGGAGTTGGAGGGTGGAGTTGGAGGGTGGATTTGGGTTGGAGGGAGGATTTGGAGTTGGAGGGTGAAGTTGGAGGGTGGTGTTGGAGGGTGGAGTTGGAGGGTTGAGTTGGAGGATGGAGTTGGAGGGTTGATTTGGAGTTGGAGAGTGGATTTGGAGTTGGAGGGTGGAGTTGGAGGGTGGATTTGGAGTTGGAGGGGTGGATTTGGAGTTGGAGGGGGGATTTGGAGTTGGAGTGTATATTTGGAATTGGAGGGTGGAGTTGGAGTTGGAGGGTGGATTTGGAGTTGGAGGGTGGATTTGGAGTTGCAGGGTGATTTTGGGGTTGGAGGGAGGATTTGCAGTTGGAGGGTGGAGTTGAAGTTGGAGGTTAGAGTTGGAGGGGTACATTGGAGAGTAGAGTTGGAGGGTGGAGTTGGAGGGTGGATTTGGAGTTGGAGTGTGGATTTGGCGTTGAGGGGTGGATTTTGAGTTGGAGGGTGGATTTGGAGTTGGAGGGTGGAGTTGGAGGGTGGATTCAGAGTTGGAGGGTGGACTTTGAATTGGAGGGTGGAGTTGGAGGGTGGATTTGGAGTTGGAGGGTGGAGTTGGAGTTGGAGAGTAGATTTTGCATTGGAGGGTGGATTTGGAGTTGGAAGGTTGATTTGGAGTAGGAGGGTGTGGTTGGAGGGTGGATTTGGAGTTGGAGGGAGGATTTGGAGTTTGAGGGTGAAGTTGGAGGGTGGAGTTGGAGGGTGGAGTTGGAGGGTTAAATTGGAGGGTGGAGTTGGAGGGTGGATTTGGAGTTGGAGGGTGGATTTGGCATTGAGGGGTGGATTTTGAGTTGGACGGTGAATTTGGAGGGTGGAGTTGGAGGGTGGATTTGGAGTTGGAGGGTGGATTTGGAGTTGGAGGGTGGAGTTAGAGTTGGAGGGTGGATTTGGAGTTTGGAGTTGGAGGGTGGATTTGGAGTTTGGAGTTGGAGGGTGGATTTGGAGTTGGAGGGCGGATTTGGAGTTGGAGGGTGTATTTGGAATTGGAGGGTAGAGTTGGAGGGTGGAGTTGGAGTTGGAGGGTGGATTTGGAGGGTGGATTTGAAGGTGGAAGGTGGACTTGGAGTTGGAGGGTAGATTTAGAGTTGCAGGAAGGATTTGGAGTTGGATGGTAGATTTGGAGTTGGAGGGTGGATTTGGAGGGTGGATTTGGAGTTGGAGGGTGGATTTGGAGTTGGAGGGTAGATTTGGAGTTGGAGGGTGGAGTTCGAGGGTGGATTTGGAGTTGGAGGGTGGATTTGGAGAAGGAGGGTGGAGTTGTAGGGTGGAGTTGGGGGGGTGGATTTGGAGTTGGAGGGAGTATTTGGAGTTGGAGGGTGAAGTTGGAGGGTGGAGTTGGAGGGTGGATTTGGAGTTAAAAGGTGGAGTTAGAGGGTAGATTTGGAGTTGGAGGGTGGGGTTGGAGTTGGAGGGTGGAGTTGGAGGGTGGATTTGGAGGGTGGATTTGGAGGGTGGATTTGGAGATGGAGGGTGGATTTGGAATCAGAGGGTGGAGTTGGAGTTGGAGGGTTGATTTGGAGTTTGAAGGTGACTTGGACTTGGAGGGTAGATTTGGAGTTGGAGGGTGGGTTTAGAGTTGCAGTGTGGATTTGGAGTTGGAGGGTGGATTTGGAGTTGGAGGGTGGATTTGGAGTTGGAGGGTGGATATGGAGTTGGAGGGTGGAGTTAGAGGGTAGATTTGGAGTTGGAGGGTGGAGTTGGAGTTGGAGGGTGGAGTTGGAGGGTGGATTTGGAGGGTGGATTTGGAGTTGGAGGTTGGATTTGGAGATGGAGTGTGGATTTGGAATCAGAGGGTGGAGTTGGAGTTGGAGGGTGTATTTGGATTTGAAGGGTTCATTTGGAGTTTGAAGGTGACTTGGACTTGGAAGGTAGATTTGGAGTTCGAGGGTGGATTTAGAGTTGCAGGGTTTAATTTGGAGTTGGAGGGTGGATTTGGAGTTAGAGGGTGGATTTGGAATTGGAGGGTGGAGATGGAGGGTGTAGTTGGATTTGGAGGGTGGATTTGGAGTTGAAAGGTGGACTTTGACTTGGAGGGTAGATTTGGAGTTGGAGGGTGGATTGAGAGTTGCAGGGTGGATTTGGAGTTGGAGGGTGGATTTAGAGTTGGAGGGTAGATTTGGAGTTGCAGGGTGTTGTTGGAGGGTGAATTTGGAGTTGGAGGGTGGATTTGGAGTTGGAGGGTGGATTTGGAGTTTGCGGGTGGATTTGGAGTAGGAGGGTGGAGTTGGAGGGTGGATTTGGAGTTGGAGGGAGGATTTGGAGTTGGAGGGTGAAGTTGGAGGGTGGTGTTGGAGGGTGGAGTTGGAGGGTTGAGTTGGAGGGTGGAGTTGGAGGGTGGATTTGGAGTTGGAGAGTGGATTTGGAGTTGAAGGGTGGAGTTGGAGGGTGGATTTGGAGTTGGAGGGTGGAGTTGTAGGGTGGGGTTTGAGGGTGGATTTGGAGTTGGAGGGAGGATTTGGAGTTGGAGGGTGAAGTTGGAGGGTGGAGTTGGAGGGTGGAGTTGGCGGGTGGAGTTGGAGGGTTGAGTTTGAGGGTGTAGTTGAAGGGTGGATTTGGAGTTGTAGGGTGGAGTTGGAGTTGGAGGGTGGATTTGGAGTTAGAGGGTGAAGTTGGAGTTGGAGGGTGGAGTTGGAGTAGGAGGGTGGAGTTGGAGGGTGAATTTGGAGTTGGAGGGTAGATTTGGAGTTGGAGGGTAGAGTTAGAGTTGGCAGGTGGAGTTAGAGGGTGGAGTTGGAGGGTGGATTTGGAGGTTGGAGTTTGAAGGTGGATTGGGAGTTGGAGGGTGGATTTGGAGTTGGAGGTTGGATTTGAAGTTGGAGAGTCGAGTTAAAGTTGGAGGGTTGATTTGGAGTTGGATGGTGGATTTGGAGTTGGGGGGTTAAGTTGGAGGGTGGATTTGGAGTTGGAGGGTGGATTTGAAGGGTGGAGTTGGAGGGTGGAGTTAGAGGGTGGAGTTGAAGGGTGGAGTTGGAGGGTGGATTTGGAGTTGGGGTGGATTTGGAGTTGGAGGGTGGATTTGGAGTTGGAGGGTGTATTTGGAATTGGAGGGTGGAGTTGGAGGGTGGAGTTGTAGTTGGAGGGTGTATTTGGATTTGGAGGGTGGATTTGAAGTTGGAAGGTGGACTTGGAGTTGGAGGGTAGATTTGGAGTTGGAGGGTGGATTTAGAGTTGCAGGAAGGATTTGGAGTTGGATGGTAGATTTGGAGTTGGAGGGTGGATTTGGAGGGTGGATTTGGAGTTGGAGGGCGGATTTGGAGTTGGAGGGTGTATTTGGAATTGGAGGGTAGAGTTGGAGGGTGGAGTTGGAGTTGGAGGGTGTATTTGGAGGGTGGATTTGAAGGTGGAAGGTGGACTTGGAGTTGGAGGGTAGATTTAGAGTTGCAGGAAGGATTGGAGTTGGATGGTAGATTTGGAGTTGGAGGGTGGATTTGGAGGGTGGATTTGGAGTTGGAGGGTGGATTTGGAGTTGGAGGGTAGATTTGGAGTTGGAGGGTGGAGTTCGAGGGTGGATTTGGAGTTGGAGGGTGGATTTGGAGAAGGAGGGTGGAGTTGTAGGGTGGAGTTGGGGGGGTGGATTTGGAGTTGGAGGGAGTATTTGGAGTTGGAGGGTGAAGTTGGAGGGTGGAGTTGGAGGGTGGATTTGGAGTTAAAAGGTGGAGTTAGAGGTAGATTTGGAGTTGGAGGGTGGGGTTGGAGTTGGAGGGTGGAGTTGGAGGGTGGATTTGGAGGGTGGATTTGGAGGGTGGATTTGGAGATGGAGGGTGGATTTGGAATCAGAGGGTGGAGTTGGAGTTGGAGGGTTGATTTGGAGTTTGAAGGTGACTTGGACTTGGAGGGTAGATTTGGAGTTGGAGGGTGGGTTTAGAGTTGCAGTGTGGATTTGGAGTTGGAGGGTGGATTTGGAGTTGGAGGGTGGATTTGGAGTTGGAGGGTGGATATGGAGTTGGAGGGTGGAGTTAGAGGGTAGATTTGGAGTTGGAGGGTGGAGTTGGAGTTGGAGGGTGGAGTTGGAGGGTGGATTTGGAGGGTGGATTTGGAGTTGGAGGTTGGATTTGGAGATGGAGTGTGGATTTGGAATCAGAGGGTGGAGTTGGAGTTGGAGGGTGTATTTGGATTTGAAGGGTTCATTTGGAGTTTGAAGGTGACTTGGACTTGGAAGGTAGATTTGGAGTTCGAGGGTGGATTTAGAGTTGCAGGGTTTAATTTGGAGTTGGAGGGTGGATTTGGAGTTAGAGGGTGGATTTGGAATTGGAGGGTGGAGATGGAGGGTGTAGTTGGATTTGGAGGGTGGATTTGGAGTTGAAAGGTGGACTTGGACTTGGAGGGTAGATTTGGAGTTGGAGGGTGGATTGAGAGTTGCAGGGTGGATTTGGAGTTGGAGGGTGGATTTAGAGTTGGAGGGTAGATTTGGAGTTGCAGGGTGTTGTTGGAGGGTGAATTTGGAGTTGGAGGGTGGATTTGGAGTTGGAGGGTGGATTTGGAGTTTGCGGGTGGATTTGGAGTAGGAGGGTGGAGTTGGAGGGTAGATTTGGAGTTGGAGGGAGGATTTGGAGTTGGAGGGTGAAGTTGGAGGGTGGTGTTGGAGGGTGGAGTTGGAGGGTTGAGTTGGAGGGTGGAGTTGGAGGGTGGATTTGGAGTTGGAGAGTGGATTTGGAGTTGAAGGGTGGAGTTGGAGGGTGGATTTGGAGTTGGAGGGTGGAGTTGTAGGGGTGGGGTTTGAGGGTGGATTTGGAGTTGGAGGGAGGATTGGAGTTGGAGGGTGAAGTTGGAGGGTGGAGTTGGAGGGTGGAGTTGGCGGGTGGAGTTGGAGGGTTGAGTTTGAGGGTGTAGTTGAAGGGTGGATTTGGAGTTGTAGGGTGGAGTTGGAGTTGGAGGGTGGATTTGGAGTTAGAGGGTGAAGTTGGAGTTGGAGGGTGGAGTTGGAGTAGGAGGGTGGAGTTGGAGGGTGAATTTGGAGTTGGAGGGTAGATTTGGAGTTGGAGGGTAGAGTTAGAGTTGGCAGGTGGAGTTAGAGGGTGGAGTTGGAGGGTGGATTTGGAGGTTGGAGTTTGAAGGTGGATTGGGAGTTGGAGGGTGGATTTGGAGTTGGAGGTTGGATTTGAAGTTGGAGAGTCGAGTTAAAGTTGGAGGGTTGATTTGGAGTTGGATGGTGGGATTTGGAGTTGGGGGGTTAAGTTGGAGGGTGGATTTGGAGTTGGAGGGTGGATTTGAAGGGTGGAGTTGGAGGGTGGAGTTAGAGGGTGGAGTTGAAGGGTGGAGTTGGAGGGTGGATTTGGAGTTGGGGTGGATTTGGAGTTGGAGGGTGGATTTGGAGTTGGAGGGTGTATTTGGAATTGGAGGGTGGAGTTGGAGGGTGGAGTTGTAGTTGGAGGGTGTATTTGGATTTGGAGGGTGGATTTGAAGTTGGAAGGTGGACTTGGAGTTGGAGGGTAGATTTGGAGTTGGAGGGTGGATTTAGAGTTGCAGGAAGGATTTGGAGTTGGATGGTAGATTTGGAGTTGGAGGGTGGATTTGGAGGGTGGATTTGGAGTTGGAGGGTGGATTTGGAGTTGGAGGGTAGATTTGGAGGGTGGAGTTCGAGGGTGGAGTTGGAGGGTGGATTTGGAGTTGGAGGGTGGATTTGGAGTAGGAGGGTGGAGTTGTAGGGTGGAGTTGGAGGGTGGATTTGGAGTTGGAGGGAGTATTTGGAGTTGGAGGGTGAAGTTGGAGGGTGGAGTTGGAGGGTGGATTTGGAGTTGGAGGGTGGATTTGGAGTTGGAGGGTGGATTTGGAGTTGGAGGTTGGATTTGAAGTTGGAGGGTCGAGTTAGAGTTGGAGGGTGGATTTGGAGTTGGATGGTGGATTTGGAGTTGGAGGGTTAAGTTGGAGGGTGGATTTGGAGTTGGAGGGTGGATTTGGAGTTGGAAGGTGGATTTGGAGTTGGAGGGTGGATTTGGAGGTTGGAGTTGGAGGGTGGAGTTAGAGGGTGCAGTTGAAGGGTGGAGTTGGAGGGTGAATTTGGAGTTGGAGGTTGGATTTGGAGTTGGAGGGTGGATTTGGAGTTGGAGGGTGGATTTGGAATTGGAGGGTAGAGTTGGAGGGTGGAGTTGGAGTTGATGGGTGTATTTGGATTTGGAGGGTGGATTTGAAGTTGGAAGGTGGATTTAGAGTTGCAGGAAGGATTTGGAGTTGGATGGTAGATTTGGAGTTGGAGGGTGGATATGGAGGGTGGATTTGGAGTTGGAGGGTGGATTTGGAGTTGGAGGGTAGATTTGGAGTTGGAGGGTGGAGTTCAAGGGTCGAGTTGGAGGGTGGATTTGGAGTTGGAGGGTGGATATGGAGTAGGAGGGTGGAGTTGGAGGGTGGAGTTGGAGGGTGGATTTGGAGTTGGAGGGAGTATTTGGAGTTGGAGGGTGAAGTTGGAGGGTGGAGTTGGAGGGTGGATTTGGAGTTGGAGGGTGGATTTGGAGTTGGAGGGTGGAGTTAGAGGGTAGATTGGGAGTTGGAGGATGGAGTTGGAGGGTGGAGTTGGAGGGTGGATTTGGAGGGTGGATTTGGATTTGGAGGGGGGATTTGGAGATGGAGGGTGGATTTGGAATCAGAGGGTGGATTTGGAGGGTGTATTTGGATTTGGAGGGTTGATTTGGAGTTTGAAGGTGACTTGGACTTGGAGGGTAGATTTGGAGTTGGAGGGTGGGTTTAGAGTTGCAGGGCGGATTTGGAGTTGGAGGGTGGATTTGGAGTTGGGGGGTGGATTTGGAGTTGGAGGGTGGATATGGAGTTGGAGGGGGGAGTTAGAGGGTAGATTTGGAGTTGGAGGGTGGAGTTGGAGTTGGAGGGTGGAGTTGGAGGGTAGATTTGGAGGGTGGATTTGGAGTTGGAGGTTGGATTTGGAGATGGAGGGTGGAGTTGGAGGGTGGTGTTGGAGGGTGGAGTTGGAGGGTTGAGTTGGAGGGTGGAGTTGGAGGGTTGATTTGGAGTTGGAGAGTGGATTTGGAGTTGGAGGGTGGAGTTGGAGGGTGGATTTGGAGTTGGAGGGGTGGATTTAGAGTTGGAGGGGGATTTGGAGTTGGAGTGTATATTTGGAATTGGAGGGTGGAGTTGGAGGGTGGATTTGGAGTTGGAGGGTGGGTTTGGAGTTGCAGGGTGATTTTGGGGTTGGAGGGAGGATTTGGAGTTGGAGGGTGGAGTTGGAGTTGGAGGTTAGAGTTGGAAGGGTACATTGGAGAGTGGAGTTGGAGGGTAGAGTTGGAGGGTGGATGTGGAGTTGGAGGGTGGATTTGGCGTTGAGGGGTGGATTTTGAGTTGGAGGGTGGATTTGGAGTTGGAGGGTGGAGTTGGAGGGTGGATTCGGAGTTGGAGGGTGGAGTTGGAATTGGAGGGTGGAGTTGGAGGGTTGATTTGGAGTTGGAGGGTGGAATTGGAGTTGGAGAGAAGATTTTGCATTGGAGGGTGAATTTGGAGTTGGAAGGTTGATTTGGAGTAGGAGGGTGTGGTTGGAGGGTGGATTTGGAGTTGGAGGGAGGATTTGGAATTTGAGGGTGGAGTTGGAGGGTGGATTTGGAGTTGGAGGGTGGATTTGGCATTGAGGGGTGGATTTTGAGTTGGAGGGTGGATTTGGAGTTGGAGGGTGGATTTGGAATTGGAGAGTGGAGTTGGAGGGTGGAGATGGAGTTGGAGGGTGTATTTGGATTTGGAGGGTGGATTTGAAGTTGGAAGGTGGACTTGGAGTTGGAGGGTAGATTTGGAGTTGGAGGGTGGATTTAGAGTTGCAGGAAGGATTTGGAGTTGGATGGTAGATTTGGAGTTGGAGGGTGGATTTGGAGGGTGGATTTGGAGTTGGAGGGTGGATTTGGAGTTGGAGGGTAGATTTGGAGTTAGAGGGTGGAGTTCGAGGGTGGATTTGGAGGGTGGATTTGAAGTAGGAGGGTGGAGTTGTAGGGTGGAGTTGGGGGGTGGATTTGGAGTTGGAGGGAGTATTTGGAGTTGGAGGGTGAAGTTGGAGGGTGGAGTTGGAGGGTGGATTTGGAGTTGGAAGGTGGAGTTAGAGGGTAGATTTGGAGTTGGAGGGTGGGGTTGGAGTTGGATGGTGGAGTTGGAGGGTGGATTCAGAGGGTGGATTTGGATTTGGAGGGTGGATTTGGAGTTGCAGGGTGATTTTGGGGTTGGAGCGTGGAGTTGGAGGGTAGATTTGGAATTGGAGGGTGTATTTGGAGTTGCAGGGTGATTTTGGGGTTGGAGGGTGGATTTGGAGTTAGAGGGTAGAGTGGGCGTGTGGAGTTGGAGGGTGGAGTTGGAGGGTGGATTTGGAGTTGGAGGGTGGAGTTGGTGTTGGAGGGTGGAGTTAGAGTTGGAGGGTGGATTTGGAGTTGTAGGGTGGATTTGGAGTTTCAGGGTGGATTTAGAGGGTGGAGTTGGAGTGTGGAGTTGGAGGGTGGAGTTAGAGGGTGGATTTGGAGTTGGAGGGTGGAGTTGGAGTTGGGGGTTGGAGTTGGAGGGCGGATTTGGAGTTGCAGGGTGATTTTGGGGTTGGAGCGTGGAGTTGGAGGGTGGATTTGGAGTTGGAGGGTGGATTTGGAGTTGCAGGGTGATTTTGGGGTTGGAGGGTGGATTTGGAGTTGGAGGGTTGAGTGGGCGTGTGGAGTTGGAGGGTGGAGTTGGAGGGTGGATTTGGAGTTGGAGGGTGGAGTTGGAGTTGGAGGGTGGAGTTAGAGTTGGAGGGTGGATTTGGAGTTGTAGGGTGGATTTGGAGTTTCAGGGTGGATTTAGAGGGTGGAGTTGGAGTGTGGAGTTGGAGGGTGGAGTTAGAGGGTGGATTTGGAGTTGGAGGGTGGAGTTGGAGTTGGGGGTTGGAGTTGGAGGGCGGATTTGGAGTTGGAGGGTGGATATGGAGTTGGAGGGTAGATTTGGAGTTGGAGGGTGGTTTTGGAGTTGGAGGGTAGATTTGGAGTTGGAGGGTGGATTTGGAGTAGGAGGGTGGAGTTGGACGGTGGATTTGGAGTTGGAGGGAGGATTTGGAGTCGGAGGGTTAAGTTGGAGGGTGGAGTTGGAGGGTGGTGTTGGAGGGTGGAAATGGAGGGCTGAGTTGGGGGGTGGATTGGAGGGTGGAGTTCGATGGTGGTTTTGGAGTTGGAGAGTGTATTTGGAATTGAAGGGTGGAGTTGGAGGGTGGAGTTGGAGGGTGGATTTGGAGTTGGAGGGTGGATTTGGAGTTGGAGGGTGGAGTTGTAGGGTGGAGTTGGAGGGTGGATTTGGAGTAGAAGGGTGGAGTTGGAGGGTGGAGTTGGAGGGTGGATTTGGAGTTGGAGGGAGGCTTTGGAGTTGGAGGGTGGATTTGGAGGGTGGATTTGGAGTTGGAGGGTGGATTTGTGGTTGGAGGGTAGATTTGGAGTTGGAGGGTGGAGTTGGAGGGTGGATTTGGAGTAGGAGGGTGGAATTGTAGGGTGGGGTTTGAGGGTGGATTTGGAGTTGGAGGGAGGATTTGGAGTTGGAGGGTGAAGTTGGAGGGTGGAGTTGGAGGGTGGAGTTGGCGGGTGGAGTTGGAGGGTTGAGTTTGAGGGTGGAGTTGGAGGGTGGATTTGGAGTTGTAGGGTGGATTTGGAGTTGGAGGGTGGATTTGGAGTTGGAGGGTGAAGTTGGAGTTGGAGGGTGGAGTTGGAGTAGGAGGGTGGAGTTGGAGGGTGGATTTGGAGTTGGAGGGTAGATTTGGAGTTGGAGGGTGGAGATAGAGTTGGCGGGTGGATTTGGAGTTTCAGGGTGGATTTGGAGTTGGAGAGTATATTTGGAATTGGAGGGTTGAGTTGGAGGGTGGAGTTGGAGTTGGAGGTTGGATTTGGAGTTGAAGGATGGATTTGGAGTTGCAGGGTGATTTTGGGGTTGGAGGGTGGATTTGGAGTTGGAGGGTGGAGTTGGAGGGTGGAGGGTGGAGTTGGTAGGTGGAGTTGAAGGGTAGAGTTGGAGGGTGGATTTGGAGTTGGAGGGTGGATATGTAGTTGGAGGGTGGATTTGGAGTTGGAGGGTAGATTTGGTGTTGGAGGGTGGATGTGGAGTTGGAGAGTGGATTTAGAGTTGAAGGGTGGATTTGGAGTTGAAGGGTGATTTTGGGGTTAGAGGGTGGATTTGGAGTTGGAGTGTGGAGTTGGAGGGTGGATTTGGAGTTGGAGGGTGGAGTTGGAAGATGGAGTTTGAGGGTGAATTTGGAGTTGGAGGGTGGATTTGGAGTTGGAGGGTGCAGTTGGAGTTGGAGGGTGGATTTGGAGTTGGAGGGTGGAGTTGGAGGGGGAGTTGGAGTTGGAGGTTGGAGGGTGGAATTGGAGGGTGGAGTTGGAGTTGGAGGTTAAGTTGGAAGGTGGATTTGGAGTTGGAGGGTGGAGTTGGATGGTAGATTTTGAGTTGGATGGTGGATTTGGAGTTGGAGGGTGGAGTTGTAGGGTGGAGGGTGGAGTTGGAGGGTGGATTTGGAGGGTAGATTTGGAGGGTGGAGTTGGAGGGTGGATTGAGAGTTGGAGGGTGGAGTTGGAGGATAGATTTAGAGGGTGGAGTTGGAGGGTGGATTGGGATTTGGAGGGTGGATTTGGAGTTGGAGATTGGATTTGGAGTTGGAGGGTGGAGTTGGAGGGTTGAGTTGGAGGGTGGATTTGGAGTTTGAGGGTAGATTTGGAGTTGGAGGGTGGTGTTAGAGAGTAGAGTTGAAAGGTGGATTTGGAGCTGGAGGGTGGATTTGGAGTTGGACGATGGATTTGGAGTTCGGGGTGGAGTTGGAGGGAGAAATTTGAGGGTGGATTTGGAGTTGGAGAGTGGATTTGGAGTGTGGATTTGGAGGTTGGAGTTGGAGGCTGGAGTTGGAGGGTGGATTTGGAGTTGGAGGGGTGGATTTGGAATTGGAGGGGGGATTTGGAGTTGGAGTGTATATTTGGAATTGGAGGGTGAAGTTGGAGTTGGAGGGTGGCTTTGGAGTTGAAGGGTGATTTTGGGGTTGGCGGGTGGATTTGGAGTTAGAGGGTACAGTGGGCGTGTGGAGTTGGAGGGTGGAGTTGGAGGGTGGATTTGGAGTTGGAGGGTGGAGTTGGAGTTAGAGGGTGGAGTTAGAGTTGGAGGGTGGATTTGGAGTTGTAGGGTGGATTTGGAGTTTCATGGTGGATTTAGAGGGTGGAGGTGGAGTGTGGAGTTGGAGGGTGGAGTTAGAGGGTGGATTTGGAGTTGGAGGGTGGAGTTGGAGTTGGGGGTTGGAGTTGGAGGGCGGATTTGGAGTTGGAGGGTGGATATGGAGTTGATGGGTAGATTTCGAGTTGGAGGGTGGATTTGGAGTTGGAGGGTAGATTTGGAGTTGGAGGGTGGATTTGGAGTAAGGAGGGTGGAGTTGGACGGTGGATTTGGAGTTGGAGGGAGGATTTGGAGTTGGAGGGTTAAGTTGGAGGGTGGAGTTGGAGGGTGGAGTTGGAGGGTGGTGTTGGAGGGTGGAGTTGGAGGGCTGAGTTGGAGGGTGGATTGGAGGGTGGAGTTGGATGGTGGTATTGGAGTTGGAGAGTGTATTTGGAATTGGAGGGTGGAGTTGGAGGGTGGATTTGGAGTTGGAGGGTGGATTTGGAGTTGGAGGGTGGAGTTGGAGGGTGGATTTGGATTTGGAGGGATGCTTTGGAGTTGGAGGGTGGATTTGGAGGGTGGATTTGGAGTTGGAGAGTGGATTTGTGGTTGGAGGGTAGATTTGGAGTTGGAGGGTGGAGTTCGAGGGTGTATTTGGAGTAGGAGGGTGGAGTTGTAGGGTGGAGTTTGAGGGTGGATTTGGAGTTGGAGGGAGGATTTGGAGTTGGAGGGTGAAGTTGGAGGGTGGAGTTGGAGGGAGGAGTTGGAGGGTGGAGTTGGAGTTGGCGGTTGGAGTTGGAGGGCGTATTTGGAGTTGGAGGGTGGATATGGAGTTGGAGGGTAGATTTGGAGTTGGAGGGTGGATTTGGAGTTGGAGGGTAGATTTGGAGTTGGAGGGTGGATTTGGAGTAGGAGGGTGGAGTTGGACAGTGGATTTGGAGTTGGAGGGAGGATTTGGAGTTGGAGGGTTAAGTTGGAGGGTGGAGTTGGAGGGTGGAGTTGGAGGGTGGTGTTGGAGGGTGGAGTTGGAGGGCTGAGTTGGAGGGTGGATTGGAGGGTGGAGTTGGATGGTGGTATTGGAGTTGGAGAGTGTATTTGGAATTGGAGGGTGGAGTTGGAGGGTGGAGTTGGAGGGTGGATTTGGAGTTGGAGGGTGTATTTGGAGTTGGAGGGTGGAGTTGGAGTTGGAGGGTAGATTTGGAGTTGGAGGGTGGATTTGGAGTAGGAGGGTGGAGTTGGATGGTGGATTTGGAGTTGGAGGGAGGATTTGGAGTTGGAGGGTTAAGTTGGAGGGTGGAGTTGGAGGGTGGAGTTGGAGGGTGGTGTTGGAGGGTGGAGTTGGAGGGCTGAGTTGGAGGGTGGATTGGAGGGTGGAGTTGGATGGTGGTATTGGAGTTGGAGAGTGTATTTGACATTGGAGGGTGGAGTTGGAGGGTGGATTTGGAGTTGGAGGGTGGATTTGGAGTTGGAGGGTGGAGTTGGAGGGTGGAGTTGGAGGGTGGATTTGGATTTGGAGGGATGCTTTGGAGTTGGAGGGTGGATTTGGAGGGTGGATTGTGAGTTGGAGAGTGGATTTGTGGTTGGAGGGTAGATTTGGAGTTGGAGGGTGGAGTTGGAGGGTGGATTTGGAGTAGGAGGGTGGAGTTGTAGGGTGGAGTTTGAGGGTGGATTTGGAGTTGGAGGGAGGATTTGGAGTTGGAGGGTGAAGTTGGAGGGTGGAGTTGGAGGGAGGAGTTGGAGGGTGGAGTTGGAGTTGGGGGTTGGAGTTGGAGGGCGTATTTGGAGTTGGAGGGTGGATATGGAGTTGGAGGGTAGATTTGGAGTTGGAGGGTGGATTTGGAGTTGGAGGGTAGATTTGGAGTTGGAGGGTGGATTTGGAATAGGAGGGTGGAGTTGGACAGTGGATTTGGAGTTGGAGGGAGGATTTGGAGTTGGAGGGTTAAGTTGGAGGGTGGAGTTGGAGGGTGGAGATGGAGGGTGGTGTTGGAGGGTGGAGTTGGAGGGCTGAGTTGGAGGGTGGATTGGAGGGTGGAGTTGGATGGTGGTATTGGAGTTGGAGAGTGTATTTGGAATTGGAGGGTGGAGTTGGAGGGTGGAGTTGGAGGGTGGATTTGGAGTTGGAGGGTGTATTTGGAGTTGGAGGGTGGAGTTGTAGGGTGGAGTTGGAGGGTGGATTTGGAGTTGGAGGGTGGATTTGGAGGGTGGATTTGGAGTTGGAGGGTGGATTTGTGGTTGGAGTATAGATTTGGAGTTGGAGGGTGGAGTTGGAGGGTGGATTTGGAGTAGGAGGGTGGAGTTGTAGGGTGGAGTTGGAGGGTGGATTTGGAGTTGGAGGGAGGATTTGGAGTTGGAGGGTGAAGTTGGAGGGCGGAGTTGGAGGGTGGAGTTGGCGGGTGGAGTTGGAGGGTTGAGTTTGAGGGTGGAGTTGGAGGGTGGATTTAGAGTTGTAGGGTGGATTTGGAGTTGGAGGGTGGATTTGGAGTTGGAGGGTGAATTTGGAGTGGGAGGGTGGAGTTGGAGTAGGAGGGTTGAGTTGGAGGGTGGATTTGGAGTTGGAGGGTAGATTTGGAGTTGCAGGGTGGCATTGGAGGGTGGATTTGGAGTTGGAGGGTGGATTTGGAGTTGGAGGGTGGAGTTAGAGTTGGAGGGTGGATTTGGAGTTGTAGGGTGGATTTGGAGTTTCAGGGTGGATTTAGAGGGTGGAGTTGGAGTGTGGAGTTGGAGGGTGGAGTTAGAGGGTGGATTTGGAGTTGGAGGGTGGAGTTGGAGTTGGGGGTTGGAGTTGGAGGGCGGATTTGGAGTTGAAGGGTGGATATGGAGTTGGAGGGTATATTTGGAGTTGGAGGGTGGTTTTGGAGTAGGAGGGTGGAGTTGGACGGTGGATTTGGAGTTGGAGGGAGGATTTGGAGTCGGAGGGTTAAGTTGGAGGGTGGAGTTGGAGGGTGGTGTTGGAGGGTGGAAATGGAGGGCTGAGTTGGAGGGTGGATTGGAGGGTGGAGTTGGATGGTGGTTTTGGAGTTGGAGAGTGTATTTGGAATTGAAGGGTGGAGTTGGAGGGTGGATTTGGAGTTGGAGGGTGGATTTGGAGTTGGAGGGTGGAGTTGTAGGGTGGAGTTGGAGGGTGGATTTGGAGTAGAAGGGTGGAGTTGGAGGGTGGAGTTGGAGGGTGGATTTGGAGTTGGAGGGAGGCTTTGGAGTTGGAGGGTGGATTTGGAGGGTGGATTTGGAGTTGGAGGGTGGATTTGTGGTTGGAGGGTAGATTTGGAGTTGGAGGGTGGAGTTGGAGGATGGATTTGGAGTAGGAGGGTGGAATTGTAGGGTGGGGTTTGAGGGTGGATTTGGAGTTGGAGGGAGGATTTGGAGTTGGAGGGTGAAGTTGGAGGGTGGAGTTGGAGGGTGGAGTTGGCGGGTGGAGTTGGAGGGTTGAGTTTGAGGGTGGAGTTGGAGGGTGGATTTGGAGTTGTAGGGTGGATTTGGAGTTGGAGGGTGGATTGGGAGTTGGAGGGTGAATTTGGAGTTGGAGGGTGGAGTTGGAGTAGGAGGGTGGAGTTGGAGGGTGGATTTGGAGTTGGAGGGTAGATTTGGAGTTGGAGGGTGGAGATAGAGTTGGCGGGTGGATTTGGAGTTTCAGGGTGGATTGGAGAGTATATTTGGAATTGGAGGGTTGAGTTGGAGGGTGGAGTTGGAGTTGGAGGTTGGATTTGGAGTTGGAGGATGGATTTGGAGTTGCAGGGTGATTTTGGGGTTGGAGGGTGGATTTGGAGTTGGAGGGTGGAGTTGGAGGGTAGAGGGTGGAGTTGGTGGGTGGAGTTGAAGGGTAGAGTTGGAGGGTGGATTTGGAGTTGGAGAGTGGATATGTAGTTGGAGGGTGGATTTGGAGTTGGAGGGTAGATTTGGTGTTGGAGGGTGGATGTGGAGTTGGAGAGTGGATTTAGAGTTGAAGGGTGGATTTGGAGTTGCAGGGTGATTTTGGGGTTAGAGGGTGGATTTGGAGTTGGAGTGTGGAGTTGGAGGGTGGATTTGGAGTTGGAGGGTGGAGTTGGAGGGTGGAGTTGGAAGATGGAGTTTGAGGGTGAATTTGGAGTTGGAGGGTGGATTTGGAGTTGGAGGGTGCAGTTGGAGTTGGAGGGTGGATTTGGAGTTGGAGGGTGGAGTTGGAGGGGGAGTTGGAGTTGGAGGTTGGAGGGTGGAATTGGAGGGTGGATTTGGAGTTGGAGGTTAAGTTGGAAGGTGGATTTGGAGTTGGAGGGTGGAGTTGGATGGTAGATTTTGAGTTGGATGGTGGATTTGGAGTTGGAGGGTGGAGTTGTAGGGTGGAGGGTGGAGTTGGAGGGTGGATTTGGAGGGTAGATTTGGAGGGTGGAGTTGGAGGGTGGATTGAGAGTTGGAGGGTGGAGTTGGAGGATAGATTTAGAGGGTGGAGTTGGAGGGTGGATTGGGAATCGGAGGATGGATTTGGAGTTGGAGTTTGGATTTGGAGTTGGAGGGTGGAGTTGGAGGGTTGAGTTGGAGGGTGGATTTGGAGTTTGAGGGTAGATTTGGAGTTGGAGGGTGGTGTTAGAGAGTAGAGTTGAAAGGTGGATTTGGAGCTGGAGGGTGGATTTGGAGTTGGATGGTGGATTTGGAGTTGGGGGTGGAGTTGGAGGGAGAAATTTGAGGGTGGATTTGGAGTTGGAGAGTGGATTTGGAGTGTGGATTTGGAGGTTGGAGTTGGAGGGTGGAGTTGGAAGGTGGATTTGGAGTTGGAGGGGTGGATTTGGAGTTGGAGGGGGGATTTGGAGTTGGAGTGTATATTTGGAATTGGAGGGTGGAGTTGGAGTTGGAGGGTGGCTTTGGAGTTGGAGGGTGGATTTGGAGTTGCAGGGTGATTTTGGGGTTGGAGCGTGGAGTTGGAGGGTGGATTTGGAGTTGGAGGGTGGATTTGGAGTTGAAGGGTGATTTTGGGGTTGGCGGGTGGATTTGGAGTTAGAGGGTAGAGTGGGCGTGTGGAGTTGGAGGGTGGAGTTGGAGGGTGGATTTGGAGTTGGAGGGTGGAGTTGGAGTTAGAGGGTGGAGTTAGAGTTGGAGGGTGGATTTGGAGTTGTAGGGTGGATTTGGAGTTTCAGGGTGGATTTAGAGGGTGGAGGTGGAGTGTGGAGTTGGAGGGTGGAGTTAGAGGGTGGATTTGGAGTTGGAGGGTGGAGTTGGAGTTGGGGGTTGGAGTTGGAGGGCGGATTTGGTGTTGGAGGGTGGATATGGAGTTGGAGGGTAGATTTCGAGTTGGAGGGTGGATTTGGAGTTGGAGGGTAGATTTGGAGTTGGAGGGTGGATTTGGAGTAGGAGGGTGGAGTTGGACGGTGGATTTGGAGTTGGAGGGAGGATTTGGAGTTGGAGGGTTAAGTTGGGGGGTGGAGTTGGAGGGTGGAGTTGGAGGGTGGTGTTGGAGGGTGGAGTTGGAGGGCTGAGTTGGAGGGTGGATTGGAGGGTGGAGTTGGATGGTGGTATTGGAGTTGGAGAGTGTATTTGGAATTGGAGGGTGGAGTTGGAGGGTGGATTTGGAGTTGGAGGGTGGAGTTGGAGTTGGAGGGAGGCTTTGGAGTTGGAGGGTGGATTTGGAGGGTGGATTTGGAGTTGGAGAGTGGATTTGTGGTTGGAGGGTAGATTTGGAGTTGTAGGGTGGAGTTGGAGGGTGGATTTGGAGTAGGAGGGTGGAGTTGTAGGGTGGAGTTTGAGGGTGGATTTGGAGTTGGAGGGAGGATTTGGAGTTGGAGGGTGAAGTTGTAGGGTGGAGTTGGAGGGTGGTGTTGGAGGGTGGAGTTGGAGGGCTGAGTTGGAGGGTGGATTGGAGGGTGGAGTTGGATGGTGGTATTGGAGTTGGAGAGTGTATTTGGAGTAGGAGGGTGGAGTTGTATGGTGGAGTTTGAGGGTGGATTTGGAGTTGGAGGGAGGATTTGGAGTTGGAGGGTGAAGTTGGAGGGTGGAGCTGGCGGGTGGAGTTGGAGGGTTGAGTTTGAGGGTGGAGTTGGATGGTGGATTTGGAATTGTAGGGTGGATTTGGAGTTGGAGGGTGGATTTGGAGTTGGAGGGTGAATTTGGAGTGGGAGGGTGAAGTTGGAGTAGGAGGGTGGAGTTGGAGGGTGGATTTGGAGTTGGAGGGTAGATTTGGAGTTGCAGGGTGGCATTGAAGGGTGGATTCGGAGTTGGAGGGTGGATTTGGAGTTGGAGGGTGGAGTTAGAGTTGGAGGGTGGATTTGGAGTTGTAGGGTGGATTTGGAGTTTCAGGGTGGATTTAGAGGGTGGAGTTGGAGTGTGGAGTTGGAGGGTGGAGTTAGAGGGTGGATTTGGTGTTGGAGGGTGGAGTTGGAGTTGGGGGTTGGAGTTGGAGGGTGGATATGGAGTTGGAGGGTTGATTTGGAGTTGGAGGGTGGATTTGGAGTTGGAGGGTAGATTTGGAGTTGGAGGGTGGATTTGGAGTAGGAGGGTGGAGTTGGACAGTGGATTTGGATTTGGAGGGAGGATTTGGAGTCGGAGAGTTACATTGGAGGGTGGAGTTGGAGGGTGGAGTTGAAGGGTGGTGTTGGAGGGTGGAAATGGAGGGCTGAGTTGGAGGGTGGATTGGGAGTAGGAGGGTGGAATTGTAGGGTGGGATTGAGGGTGGATTTGGAGTTGGATGGTGGATTTGGAGTTGGAGGGTTAAGTTGGAGGGTGGATTTTATGTTGGAGGGTGGATTTGGAGTTGGAAGGTGGATTTGGAGTTGGAGGGTGGATTTGGAGGCTGGAGTTGGAGGGTGGAGTTAGAGGGTGTAGTTGAAGAGTGGAGTTGGAGGGTGGATTTGGAGTTAGAGGTTGGATTTGGAGTGGGAGGGTGGATTTGGAGTTGGAGGGTGTATTTGGAATTGGAGGGTGGAGTTGGAGGGTGGAGTTGGAGTTGGAGGGTGTATTTGGATTTGGAGGGTGGATTTGAAGTTGGAAGGTGGACTTGGAGTTGGAGGGTAGATTTGGAGTTGGACGGTGGATTTAGAGTTGCTGGAAGGATTTGGAGTTGGATGGTAGATTTGGAGTTGGAGGGTGGATATGGAGGGTGGATTTGGAGTTGGAGGGTGGATTTGGAGTTGGAGGGTAGATTTGGAGTTGGAGGGTGGAGTTCGAGGGAAGAGTTGGAGGGTGGATTTGGAGTTGGAGGGTGTATTTGGAGTAGGAGGGTGGAGTTGTAGGGTGGAGTTGGAGGGTGGATTTGGAGTTGGAGGGAGTATTTGGAGTTGGAGGGTGGATTTGGAGTTGGAGGGTGGAGTTAGAGGGTAGATTTGGATTTGGAGGGTGGAGTTAGAGGGTAGATTTGGATTTGGAGGGTGGAGTTGGAGTTGGAGGGTGGAGTTGGAGGGTGGATTTGGAGGGTGGATTTGGTTTTGGAGGGTGGATTTGGAGATGGAGGGTGGATTTGGAATCAGAGGGTGGAGTTGGAGTTGGAGGGTGTATTTGGATTTGGAGGGTTGATTTGGAGTTTGAAGGTGACTTGTACTTGGAGGGTAGATTTGGAGTTGGAGGGTGGGTTTAGAGTTGCAGGGCGGATTTGGAGTTGGAGGGTGGATTTGGAGTTGGGGGGTGGATTTGGAGTTGGAGGGTGGATATGGAATTAGAGGGGGAGTTAGAGGGTAGATTTGGAGTTAGAGGGTGGAGTTGGAGTTGGAGGGTGGAGTTGGAGGGTGGATTTGGAGGGTGGATTTGGAGTTGGAGGTTGGATTTGGAGATGGAGGGTGGATTTGGAATCAGAGGGTGGAGTTGGAGTTGGAGGGTGTATTTTGATTTGGAGGGTTCATTTGGAGTTTGAAGGTGACTTGGACTTGGAGGGTAGATTTGGAGTTGGAGGGTGGATTTAGAGTTGCAGGGTGGATTTGGAGTTGGAGGGTGGATTTGGAGTTAGAGGGTGGATTTGGAATTGGAGGGTGGAGTTGGAGGGTGTAGTTTGATTTGGAGGGTGGATTTGGAGTTGAAAGGTGGACTTTGACTTGGAGGGTAGATTTGGAGTTGGAGGGTGGATTTAGAGTTGCAGGGTGGATTTGGAGTTGGAGGGTGGATTTGGAGTTGGAGGGTAGATTTGGAGTTGCAGGGTGGTGTTGGAGGGTGGATTTGGAGTTGGAGGGAGGATTTGGAGTTGGAGGGTGGATTTGGAGTAGGAGGGTGGAGTTGGGGGGGGGGATTTGGGTTGGAGGGATGATTTGGAGTTGGAGGGTGAAGTTGGAGGGTGGTGTTGGAGGGTGGAGTTGGAGGGTTGAGTTAGAGGGTGGAGTTGGAGGGTTGATTTGGAGTTGGAGAGTGGATTTGGAGTTGGAGGGTGGAGTTGGAGGGTGGATTTGGAGTTGGAGGGGTGGATTTGGAGTTGGAGGGGGGATTTGGAGTTGGAGTGTATATTTGGAATTGGAGGGTGGAGTGGGAGTTGGAGGGTGGATTTGGAGTTGGAGGGTGGATTTAGAGTTGCAGGGTGATTTTGGGTTTGGAGGGAGGATTTGGAGTTGGAGGGTGGAGTTGGAGTTAGAGGTTAGAGTTGGAGGGTTACATTGGAGAGTAGAGTTGAAGGGTGGAGTTGGAGGGTGGATTTTGAGTTGGAGGGTGGATTTGGCATTGAGGGGTGGATTTTGAGTTGGAGGGTGGATTTGGAGTTGAAGGGTGGAGTTGGAGGGTGGATTCGGAGTTGGAGGGTGGACTTGGAGTTGGAGAGTAGATTTTGCATTGGAGGGTGGATTTGGAGTTGGAAGGTTGATTTGGAGTAGGAGGGTGTGGTTGGAGGGTGGATTTGGAGTTGGAGGGAGGATTTGGAGTTTGAGGGTGAAGTTGGAGGGTGGAGTTGGAGGGTGGAGTTGGAGGGTTAAATTGGAGGGTGGAGTTGGAGGGTGGATTTGGAGTTGGAGTGTGGATTTGGCATTGAGGGGTGGATTTTGAGTTGGAGGGTGGATTTGGAGTTGGAGGGTGGAGTTAGAGTTGGAGGGTGGAGTTAGAGTTGGAGGGTGGATTTGGAGTTTGGAGTTGGAGGGTGGATTTGGAGTTTGGAGTTGGAGGGTGGATTTGGAGTTGGAGGGTGGATTTGGAGTTGGAGGTTGGATTTGGAGTTGGAGGGTGGATTTGGAGTTGGAGGGTGTATTTGGAATTGGAGGGTGGAGTTGGAGGGTGGAGTTGGAGTTGACGGGTGTATTTGGATTTGGAGGGTAGATTTGAAGTTGGAAGGTGGATTTAGAGTTGCAGGAAGGATTTGGAGTTGGATGGTAGATTTGGAGTTGGAGGGTGGATATGGAGGGTGGATTTAGAGTTGGAGGGTGGATTTGGAGTTGGAGGGTAGATTTGGAGTTGGAGGGTGGAGTTCGAGGGTAGAGTTGGAGGGTGGATTTGGAGTTGGAGGGTTGATTTGGAGTAAGAGGGTGGAGTTGTAGGGTGGAGTTGGAGGGTGGATTTGGAGTTAGAGGGAGTATTTGGAGTTGGAGGGTGGAGTTGGAGGGTGGATTTGGAGTTGGAGGGTGGATTTGGAGTTGGAGGGTGGAGTTAGAGGGTAGATTTGGAGTTGGAGGGTGGAGTTGGAGTTGGAGGGTGGAGTTGGAGGGTGGATTTGGAGGGTGGATTTGGATTTGGAGGGTGGATTTGGAGATGGAGGGTGGATTTGGAATCAGAGGGTGGAGTTGGAGTTGGAGGGTGTATTTGGATTTGGAGGGTTGATTTGGAGTTTGAAGGTGACTTTGACTTGGAGGGTAGATTTGGAGTTGGAGGGTGGGTTTAGAGTTGCAGGGCAGATTTGGAGTTGGAGTGTGGATTTGGAGTTGGGGGGTGGATTTGGAGTTGGAGCATGGATATGGAGTTGGAGGGGGGAGTTAGAGGGTAGATTTGGAGTTGGAGGGTGGAGTTGGAGTTGGAGGGTGGAGTTGGAGGGTAGATTTGGAGGGTGGATTTGGAGGGTGGATTTGGAGTTGGAGGTTGGATTTGGAGATGGAGGGTGGATTTGGAATCAGAGGGTGGAGTTGGAGTTGGAGGGTGTATTTGGATTTGGAGGGTTCATTTGGAGTTTGAAGGTGGACTTGGACTTGGAGGGTAGATTTGGAGTTGGAGGTAGGATTTAGAGTTGCAGGGTGGATTTGGAGTTGGAGGGTGGATTTGGAGTTGGAGGGTAGATTTGGAGTTGCAGGGTGGTGTTGGAGGGTGGATTTGGAGTTGGAGGGTGGATTTGGAGTAGGAGGGTGGAGTTGGAGGGTGGATTTGGGTTGGAGGGAGGATTTGGAGTTGGAGGGTGAAGTTGGAGGGTGGTGTTGGAGGGTGGAGTTGGAGGGTTGAGTTGGAGGGTGGAGTTGGAGGGTTGATTTGGAGTTGGAGAGTGGATTTGGAGTTGGAGGGTGGAGTTGGAGGGGGGATTTGGAGTAGGAGGGGTGGATTAGGAGTTGGAGGGGGATTTGGAGTTGGAGTGTATATTTGGAATTGGAGGGTGGAGTTGGAGGGTGGATTTGGAGTTGGAGGGTGGATTTGGAGTTGCAGGGTGATTTTGGGGTTGGAGGGAGGATTTGGAGTTAGAGGGTGGAGTTGGAGTTGGAGGTTAGAGTTGGAGGGTTACATTGGAGAGTGGAGTTGGAGGGTGGAGTTGGAGGGTGGATGTGGAGTTGGAGGGTGGATTTTGAGTTGGAGGGTGGAGTTGGAGGGTGGAGTTGGAATTGGAGGGTGGAGTTGGAGGGTGGATTTGGAGTTGGAGGGTGGAATTGGAGTTGGAGAGTAGATTTTGCATTGGAGGGTGGATATGGAGTTGGAAGGTTGATTTGGAGTAGGAGGGTGTGGTTGGAGGGTAGATTTGGAGTTGGAGGGAGGATTTGGAGTTTGAGGGTGAAGTTGGAGGGTGGAGTTGGAGGGTGGAGTTGGAGGGTTAAATTGGAGGGTGGAGTTGGAGGGTGGATTTGGAGTTGGAGGGTGGATTTGGCATTGAGGGGTGGATTTTGAGTTGGACAGTGGATTTGGAGGGTGGAGTTGGAGGGTGGATTTGGAGTTGGAGGGTGGATTTGGTGTTGGAGGGTGGATTTGGAGTTGGAGGGTGGAGTTAGAGTTGGAGGGTGGATTTGGAGTTTGGAGTTGGAGGGTGGATTTGGAGTTGGAGGGTGGATTTGGAGTTGGAGGGTGGAGTTAGAGTTGGAGGGTGGATTTGGAGTTTGGAGTTGGAGGGTGGATTTGGAGTTGGAGGGTGGATTTGGAGTTGGAGGGTGTATTTGGAATTGGAGGGTGGAGTTGGAGGGTGGAGATGGAGTTGGAGGGTGTATTTGGATTTGGAGCGTGGATTTGAAGTTGGAAGGTGGACTTGGAGTTGGAGGGTAGATTTGGAGTTGGAGGGTGGAGTTAGAGTTGGCGGGTGGATTTGGAGTTTCAGGGTGGATTTGGAGTTAGAGAGTATATTTGGAATTGGTGGGTTGAGTTGGGGTTGGAGGGTGGAGTTGGAGTTGCAGGGTGATTTTGGGGTTGGAGGGTGGATTTGGAGTTGGAGGGTGGAGTTGGAGGGTGGAGGGTGGAGTTGGTGGGTGGAGTTGAAGGGTAGAGTTGGAGGGTGGATTTGGAGTTGGAGGGTGGATTTGGTGTTGGAGGGTGGATGTGGAGTTGGAGAGTGGATTTAGAGTTGAAGGGTGGATTTGGAGTTGCAGGGTGATTTTTGGGTTGGAGGGTGGATTTGGAGTTGGAGTGTGGAGTTGGAGGGTGGATTTGGAGTTGGAGGGTGGATTTGGAGTTGGAGGGTAGATTTGGAGTTGGAGGGTGGAGATCGAGGGTGGATTTGGAGTTGGAGGGTGTATTTGGAGTAGGAGGGTGGAGTTGTAGGGTGGAGTTGGGGGGTGGATTTGGAGTTGGAGGGAGTATTTGGAGTTGGAGGGTGAAGTTGGAGGGTGGAGTTGGAGGGTGGATTTGGAGTTGGAAGGTGGAGTTAGAGGGTAGATTTGGAGTTGGAGGGTGGGGTTGGAGTTGGAGGGTGGAGTTGGAGGGTGGATTCGGAGGGTGGATTTGGATTTGGAGGGTGGATTTGGAGTTGCAGGTTGATTTTGGGGTTGGAGCGTGGAGTTGGAGGGTGGATTTGGAGTTGGAGGGTGGATTTGGAGTTGCAGGGTGATTTTGGGGTTGGAGGGTGGATTTGGAGTTGGAGGGTAGAGTGGGCGTGTGGAGTTGGAGGGTGGAGTTGGAGGGTGGATTTCGAGTTGGAGGGTGGAGTTGGAGTTGGAGGGTGGAGTTAGAGTTGGAGGGTGGATTTGGAGTTGTAGGGTGGATTTGGAGTTTCAGGGTGGATTTAGAGGGTGGAGTTGGAGTGTGGAGTTGGAGGGTGGAGTTAGAGGGTGGATTTGGAGTTGGAGTTGGGGGTTGGAGTTAGAGGGCAGATTTGGAGTTGCAGGGTGATTTTGGGGTTGGAGCGTGGAGTTGTAGGGTGGATTTGGAGTTGTAGGGTGGATTTGGAGTTTCAGGGTGGATTTAGAGGGTGGAGTTGGAGTGTGGAGTAGGAGGGTGGAGTTAGAGGGTGGATTTGGAGTTGGAGGGTGGAGTTGGAGTTGGGGGTTGGAGTTGGAGGGTGGATTTAGAGTTGGAGGGTGGATATGGAGTTGGAGGGTAGATTTCGAGTTGGAGGGTGGATTTGGAGTTGGAGGGTAGATTTGGAGTTGGAGGGTGGATTTGGAGTAGGAGGGTGGAGTTGGACAGTGGATTTGGAGTTGGAGGGAGGATTTACAGTTGGGGGGTTAAGTTGGAGGGTGGAGTTGGAGGGTGGAGTTGGAGGGTGGTGTTGGAGGGTGGAGTTGGAGGGCTGAGTTGGAGGGTGGATTGGAGGGTGGAGTTGGATGGTGGTATTGGAGTTGGAGAGTGTATTTGGAATTGGAGGGTGGAGTTGGAGGGTGGAGTTGGAGGGTGGATTTGGAGTTGGAGGGTGTATTTGGAGTTGGAGGGTGGAGTTGGAGGGTGGATTTGGAGTTGGAGGGTGGATTTGGAGGGTGGATTTGGAGTTGGAGGGTGGATTTGTGGTTGGAGGGTAGATTTGGAGTGGGAGGGTGGAGTTGGAGGGTGGATTTGGAGTAGGAGGGTGGAGTTGTAGGGTGGAGTTTGAGGGTGGATTTGGAGTTGGAGGGAGGATTTGGAGTTGGAGGGTGAAGTTGGAGGGTGGAGTTGGAGGGTGGAGTTGGCGGGTGGAGTTGGAGGGTTGAGTTTGAGGGTAGAGTTGGAGGGTGGATTTGGAGTTGTAGGGTAGATTTGGAGTTGGAGGGCGGATTTGGAGTTGGAGGGTGAATTTGGAGTGGGAGGGTGGAGTTGGAGTAGGAGGGTGGAGTTGGAGGGTGGATTTGGAGTTGGAGGGTAGATTTGGAGTTGCAGGGTGGCATTGGAGGGTGGATTTGGAGTTGGAGGGTGGATTTGGAGTTGGAGGGTGGAGTTAGAGTTGGAGGGTGGATTTGGAGTTGTAGGGTGGATTTGGAGTTTCAGGGTGGCTTTAGAGGGTGGAGTTGGAGGGTGGAGTTGGAGGGTGGAGTTAGAGGGTGGATTTGGAGTTGGAGGGTGGAGTTGGAGTTGGGGGTTGGAGTTGGAGGGCGGATTTGGAGTTGGAGGGTGGATATGGAGTTGGAGGGTAGATTTGGAGTTGGAGGGTGGATTTGGAGTTGGAGGGTAGATTTGGAGTTGGAGGGTGGATTTGGAGTAGGAGGGTGGAGTTGGACGGTGGATTTGGAGTTGGAGGGAGGATTTGGAGTCGGAGGGTTAAGTTGGAGGGTGGAGTTGGAGGGTGGTGTTGGAGGGTGGAAATGGAGGGCTGAGTTGGAGGGTGGATTGGAGGGTGGAGTTGGATGGTGGTTTTGGAGTTGGAGAGTGTATTTGGAATTGGAGGGTGGAGTTGGAGGGTGGATTTGGAGTTGGAGGGTGGATTTGGAGTTGGAGGGTGGAGTTGGAGGGTGGAGTTGGAGGGTGGATTTGGAGTAGAAGGGTGGAGTTGGAGGATGGATTTGGAGTTGAAGGAGGCTTTGGAGTTGGAAGGTGGATTTGGAGGGTGGATTTGGAGGGTGGATTTGGAGGGTGGATTTGGAGTTGGAGGGTGGATTTGTGGTTGGAGGGAGGATTTGGAGTTGGAGGGTGAAGTTGGAGGGTGGAGTTGGAGGGTGGAGTTGGTGGGTGGAGTTGGAGGGTTGAGTTTGAGGTTCGAGTTGGAGGGTGGATTTGGAGTTGTAGGGTGGATTTGGAGTTGGAGGGTGGATTTGGAGTTGGAGGGTGAAGTTGGAGTTGGAGGGAGGAGTTGGAGTAGGAGGGTGGAGTTGGAGGGTGGATTTGGAGTTGGAGGGTAGATTTGGAGTTGGAGGGTGGAGTTAGAGTTGGCGGGTGGATTTGGAGTTTCAGGGTGGATTTGGAGTTAGAGAGTATATTTGGAATTGGTGGGTTGAGTTGGAGTTGGAGGGTGGAGTTGGAGTTGCAGGGTGATTTTGGGGTTGGAGGGTGGATTTGGAGTTGGAGGGTGGAGTTGGAGGGTGGAGGGTGGAGTTGGTGGGTGGAGTTGAAGGGTAGAGTTGGAGGGTGGATTTGGAGTTGGAGGGTGGATTTGGGGTTGGAGGGTGGATTTGGAGTTGGAGTGTGGAGTTGGAGGGTGGATTTGGAGTTGGAGGGTGGAGTTGGATGGTAGATTTTGAGTTGGAGGGTGGATTTGGAGTTGGAGGGTGGAGTTGTAGGGTGGAGGGTGGAGTTGGAGGGTGGATTTGGAGTTGGAGGGTGGAGTTGGAGGGTGGATTTGGAGGGTGGATTTGGAGGGTGGAGTTAGAGGGTGGATTGAGAGTTGGAGGGTGGAGTTGGAGGATAGATTTAGAGGGTGGAGTTGGAGGGTGGATTGGGAATCGGAGGGTGGATTTGGAGTTGGAGATTGGATTTGGAGTTGGAGGGTGGAGTTGGAGGGTTGAGTTGGAGGGTGGATTTGGAGTTTGAGGGTAGATTTGGAGTTGGAGGGTGGTGTTAGAGAATAGAGTTGAAGGGTGGATTTGGAGCTGGAGGGTGGATTTGGAGTTGGACGGTGGATTTGGAGTTGGGGTGGAGTTGGAGGGAGAAATTTGAGGGTGGATTTGGAGTTGGAGAGTGGATTTGGAGTGTGGAGTTGGAGGGTGGAGTTAGAGGAAGGATTTGGAGTTGGAGGGTGGATTTGGAGTTGGAGGGTGGATTTGGAGTTGCAGGGTGATTTTGGGGTTGGAGCGTGGAGTTGGAGGGTGGATTTGGAGTTGGAGGGTGGATTTGGAGTTGCAGGGTGATTTTGGGGTTGGAGGGTGGATTTGGAGTTGGAGGGTTTAGTGGGCGTGTGGAGTTGGAGGGTGGAGTTGGAGGGTGGATTTGGAGTTGGAGGGTGGAGTTGGAGTTGGAGGGTGGAGTTAGAGTTGGAGGGTGGACTTGGAGTTGTAGGGTGGATTTGGAGTGTCAGGGTGGATTTAGAGGGTGGAGTTGGAGTGTGGAGTTGGAGGGTGGAGTTAGAGGGTGGATTTGGAGTTGGAGGGTGGAGTTGGAGTTGGGGGTTGGATTTGGAGTAGGAGGGTGGAGTTGGACGGTGGATTTGGAGTTGGAGGGAGGATTTGGAGTTGGAGGGTTAAGTTGGAGGGTAGAGTTGGAGGGTTGAGTTGGAGGGTAGTGTTGGAGGGTGGATTTGGAGGGCTGAGTTGGAGGGTGGATTGGAGGGTGGAGTTGGATGGTGGTATTGGAGTTGGAGAGTGTATTTGGAATTGGAGAGTGGAGTTGGAGGGTGGAGTTGGAGGGTGGATTTGGAGTTGGAGGGTGGAGTTGGAGGGTGGATTTAGAGCTGGAGGGTGGATTTGGAGTTGGACGGTGGATTTGGAGTTGGGGTGGAGTTGGAGGGAGAAATTTGAGGGTGGATTTGGAGTTGGAGAGTGGATTTGGAGTGTGGATTTGGAGGTTGGAGTTGGAGGGTGGAGTTGGAGGGTGGATTTGGAGTTGGAGAGGGGATTTGGAGTTGGAGTGTATATTTGGAATTGGAGGGTGGAGTTGGAGTTGGAGGGATGATTTGGAGTTGGAGGGTGGATTTGGAGTTGCAGGGTGATTTTGGGGTTGGAGCGTGGAGTTGGAGGGTGGATTTGGAGTTGGAGGGTGGATTTGGAGTTGGAGGGTGAAGTTGGAGGGTGGTGTTGGAGGGTGGAGTTGAAGGGTTGAGTTGGAGGGTGGAGTTGGAGGGTTGATTTGGAGTTGGAGAGTGGATTTGGAGTTGGAGGGTGGAGTTGGAGGGGGGATTTGGAGTAGGAGGGGTGGATTAGGAGTTGGAGGGGGATTTGGAGTTGGAGTGTATATTTCGAATTGGAGGGTGGAGTTGGAGGGTGGATTTGGAGTTGGAGGGTGGATTTGGAGTTGCAGGGTGATTTTGGGGTTGGAGGGACGATTTGGAGTTAGAGGGTGGAGTTGGAGTTGGAGGTTAGAGTTGGAGGGTTACATTGGAGAGTGGAGTTGGAGGGTGGAGTTGGAGGGTGGATGTGGAGTTGGAGGGTGGATTTGGCATTGAGGGGTGGATTTTGAGTTGGAGCGTGGATTTTGAGTTGGAGGGTGGAGTTGGAGGGTGGATTTGGAGTTGGAGGGATTTGGAGTTGGAAGGTTGATTTGGGGTAGGAGGGTGTGGTTGGAGGGTAGATTTGGAGTTGGAGGGAGGATTTGGAGTTTGAGGGTGAAGTTGGACAGTGGATTTGGAGTTGGAGGGAGGATTTGCAGTTGGGGGGTTAAGTTGGAGGGTGGAGTTGGAGGGTGGAGTTGGAGGGTGGTGTTGGAGGGTGGAGTTGGAGGGCTGAGTTGGAGGGTGGATTGGAGGGTGGAGTTGGATGGTGGTATTGGAGTTGGAGAGTGTATTTGGAATTGGAGGGTGGAGTTGGAGGGTGGAGTTGGAGGGTGGATTTGGAGTTGGAGGGTAGATTTGGAGTTGGAGGGTGGATTTGGAGTAGGAGGGTGGAGTTGGACAGTGGATTTGGAGTTGGAGGGAGGATTTGCAGTTGGGGGGTTAAGTTGGAGGGTGGAGTTGGAGGGTGGAGTTGGAGGGTGGTGTTGGAGGGTGGAGTTGGAGGGCTGAGTTGGAGGGTGGATTGGAGGGTGGAGTTGGATGGTGGTATTGGAGTTGGAGAGTGTATTTGGAATTGGAGGGTGGAGTTGGAGGGTGGAGTTGGAGGGTGGATTTGGAGTTGGAGGGTGTATTTGGAGTTGGAGGGTGGAGTTGGAGGGTGGATTTGGAGTTGGAGGGTGGATTTGGAGGGTGGATTTGAAGTTGGAGGGTGGATTTGTGGTTGGAGGGTAGATTTGGAGTGGGAGGGTGGAGTTGGAGGGTGGATTTGGAGTAGGAGGGTGGAGTTGTAGGGTGGAGTTTGAGGGTGGATTTGGAGTTGGAGGATTTGGAGTTGGAGGGTGAAGTTGGAGGGTGGAGTTGGAGGGTGGAGTTGGCGGGTGTAGTTGGAGGGTTGAGTTTGAGGGTAGAGTTGGAGGGTGGATTTGGAGTTGTAGGGTAGATTTGGAGTTGGAGGGTGGATTTGGAGTTGGAGGGTGAATTTGGAGTGGGAGGGTGGAGTTGGAGTAGGAGGGTGGAGTTGGAGGGTGGATTTGGAGTTGGAGGGTAGATTTGGAGTTGCAGGGTGGCATTGGAGGGTGGATTTGGAGTTGGAGGGTGGATTTGGAGTTGGAGGGTGGAGTTAGAGTTGGAGGGTGGATTTGGAGTTGTAGGGTGGATTTGGAGTTTCAGGGTGGATTTAGAGGGTGGAGTTGGAGTGTGGAGTTGGAGGGTGGAGTTAGAGGGTGGATTTGGAGTTGGAGGGTGGAGTTGGAGTTGGGGGTTGGAGTTGGAGGGCGGATTTGGAGTTGGAGGGTGGATATGGAGTTGGAGGGTAGATTTGGAGTTGGAGGGTGGATTTGGAGTTGGAGGGTAGATTTGGAGTTGGAGGGTGGATTTGGAGTAGGAGGGTGGAGTTGGACGGTGGATTTGGAGTTGGAGGGAGGATTTGGAGTCGGAGGGTTAAGTTGGAGGGTGGAGTTGGAGGGTGGTGTTGGAGGGTGGAAATGGAGGGCTGAGTTGGAGGGTGGATTGGAGGGTGGAGTTGGATGGTGGTTTTGGAGTTGGAGAGTGTATTTGGAATTGGAGGGTGGAGTTGGAGGGTGGATTTGGAGTTGGAGGGTGGATTTGGAGTTGGAGGGTGGAGTTGGAGGGTGGAGTTGGAGGGTGGATTTGGAGTAGAAGGGTGGAGTTGGAGGATGGATTTGGAGTTGAAGGGAGGCTTTGGAGTTGGAAGGTGGATTTGGAGGGTGGATTTGGAGGGTGGATTTGGAGTTGGAGGGTGGATTTGTGGTTGGAGGGAGGATTTGGAGTTGGAGGGTGAAGTTGGAGGGTGGAGTTGGAGGGTGGAGTTGGTGGGTGGAGTTGGAGGGTTGAGTTTGAGGTTCGAGTTGGAGGGTGGATTTGGAGTTGTAGGGTGGATTTGGAGTTGGAGGGTGGATTTGGAGTTGGAGGGTGAAGTTGGAGTTGGAGGGAGGAGTTGGAGTAGGAGGGTGGAGTTGGAGGGTGGATTTGGAGTTGGAGGGTAGATTTGGAGTTGGAGGGTGGAGTTAGAGTTGGCGGGTGGATTTGGAGTTTCAGGGTGGATTTGGAGTTAGAGAGTATATTTGGAATTGGTGGGGTGAGTTGGAGTTGGAGGGTGGAGTTGGAGTTGCAGGGTGATTTTGGGGTTGGAGGGTGGATTTGGAGTTGGAGGGTGGAGTTGGAGGGTGGAGGGTGGAGTTGGTGGGTGGAGTTGAAGGGTAGAGTTGGAGGGTGGATTTGGAGTTGGAGGGTGGATTTGGGGTTGGAGGGTGGATTTGGAGTTGGAGTGTGGAGTTGGAGGGTGGATTTGGAGTTGGAGGGTGGAGTTGGATGGTAGATTTTGAGTTGGAGGGTGGATTTGGAGTTGGAGGGTGGAGTTGTAGGGTGGAGGGTGGAGTTGGAGGGGGGATTTGGAGTTGGAGGGTGGAGTTGGAGGGTGGATTTGGAGGGTGGATTTGGAGGGTGGAGTTAGAGGGTGGATTGAGAGTTGGAGGGTGGAGTTGGAGGATATATTTAGAGGGTGGAGTTGGAGGGTGGATTGGGAATCGGAGGGTGGATTTGGAGTTGGAGATTGGATTTGGAGTTGGAGGGTGGAGTTGGAGGGTTGAGTTGGAGGGTGGATTTGGAGTTTGAGGGTAGATTTAGAGTTGGAGGGTGGTGTTAGAGAATAGAGTTGAAGGGTGGATTTGGAGCTGGAGGGTGGATTTGGAGTTGGATGGTGGATTTGGAGTTGGGGTGGAGTTGGAGGGAGAAATTTGAGGGTGGATTTGGAGTTGGAGAGTGGATTTGGAGTGTGGAGTTGGAGGGTGGAGTTAGAGGAAGGATTTGGAGTTGGAGGGGGGATTTGGAGTTGGAGTGTATATTTGGAATTGGAGGGTGGAGTTGGAGTTGGAGGGTGGATTTGGAGTTGGAGGGTGGATTTGGAGTTGCAGGGTGATTTTGGGGTTGGAGCGTGGAGTTGGAGGGTGGATTTGGAGTTGGAGGGTGGATTTGGAGTTGCAGGGTGATTTTGGGGTTGGAGGGTGGATTTGGAGTTGGAGGGTAGAGTGGGCGTGTGGAGTTGGAGGGTGGAGTTGGAGGGTGGATTTGGAGTTGGAGGGTGGAGTTGGAGTTGGAGGGTGGAGTTAGAGTTGGAGGGTGGACTTGGAGTTGTAGGGTGGATTTGGAGTGTCAGGGTGGATTTAGAGGGTGGAGTTGGAGTGTGGAGTTGGAGGGTGGAGTTAGAGGGTGGATTTGGAGTTGGAGGGTGGAGTTGGAGTTGGGGGTTGGATTTGGAGTAGGAGGGTGGAGTTGGACGGTGGATTTGGAGTTGGAGGGAGGATTTGGAGTTGGAGGGTTAAGTTGGAGGGTAGAGTTGGAGGGTTGAGTTGGAGGGTAGTGTTGGAGGGTGGATTTGGAGGGCTGAGTTGGAGGGTGGATTGGAGGGTGGAGTTGGATGGTGGTATTGGAGTTGGAGAGTGTATTTGGAATTGGAGAGTGGAGTTGGAGGGTGGAGTTGGAGGGTGGATTTGGAGTTGGAGGGTGGAGTTGGAGGGTGGATTTAGAGCTGGAGGGTGGATTTGGAGTTGGACGGTGGATTTGGAGTTGGGGTGGAGTTGGAGGGAGAAATTTGAGGGTGGATTTGGAGTTGGAGAGTGGATTTGGAGTGTGGATTTGGAGGTTGGAGTTGGAGGGTGGAGTTGGAGGGTGGATTTGGAGTTGGAGAGGGGATTTGGAGTTGGAGTGTATATTTGGAATTGGAGGGTGGAGTTGGAGTTGGAGGGTGGATTTGGAGTTGGAGGGTGGATTTGGAGTTGCAGGGTGATTTTGGGGTTGGAGCGTGGAGTTGGAGGGTGGATTTGGAGTTGGAGGGTGGATTTGGAGTTGGAGGGTGAAGTTGGAGGGTGGTGTTGGAGGGTGGAGTTGAAGGGTTGAGTTGGAGGGTGGAGTTGGAGGGTTGATTTGGAGTTGGAGAGTGGATTTGGAGTTGGAGGGTGGAGTTGGAGGGGGGATTTGGAGTAGGAGGGGTGGATTAGGAGTTGGAGGGGGATTTGGAGTTAGAGTGTATATTTGGAATTGGAGGGTGGAGTTGGAGGGTGGATTTGGAGTTGGAGGGTGGATTTGGAGTTGCAGGGTGATTTTGGGGTTGGAGGGACGATTTGGAGTTAGAGGGTGGAGTTGGAGTTGGAGGTTAGAGTTGGAGGGTTACATTGGAGAGTGGAGTTGGAGGGTGGATTTGGCATTGAGAGGTGGATTTTGAGTTGGAGCGTGGATTTTGAGTTGGAGGGTGGAGTTGGAGGGTGGATTTGGAGTTGGAGGGATTTGGAGTTGGAAGGTTGATTTGGGGTAGGAGGGTGTGGTTGGAGGGTAGATTTGGAGTTGGAGGGAGGATTTGGAGTTTGAGGGTGAAGTTGGAGGGTGGAGTTGGAGGGTGGAGTTGGAGGGTTAAATTGGAGGGTGGAGTTGGAGGGTGGATTTGGAGTTGGAGGGTGGATTTGGCATTGAGGGGTGGATTTTGAGTTGGACAGTGGATTTGGAGGGTGGAGTTGGAGGGTGGATTTGGAGTTGGAGGGTGGATTTGGTGTTGGAGGGTGGATTTGGAGTTGGAGGGTGGAGTTAGAGTTGGAGGGTGGATTTGGAGTTTGGAGTTGGAGGGTGGATTTGGAGTTTGGAGTTGGAGGGTGGATTTGGAGTTGGAGGGTGGATTTGGAGTTGGAGGGTGTATTTGGAATTGGAGGGTGGAGTTGGAGGGTGGAGATGGAGTTGGAGGGTGTATTTGGATTTGGAGCGTGGATTTGAAGTTGGAAGGTGGACTTGGAGTTGGAGGGTAGATTTGGAGTTGGAGGGTGGATTTAGAGTTGCAGGAAGGATTTGGAGTTGGATGGTAGATTTGGAGTTTAAGGGTGGATTTGGAGGGTGGATTTGGAGTTGGAGGGTGGATTTGGAGTTGGAGGGTAGATTTGGAGTTGGAGGGTGGAGATCGAGGGTGGATTTGGAGTTGGAGGGTGTATTTGGAGTAGGAGGGTGGAGTTGTAGGGTGGAGTTGGGGGGGTGGATTTGGAGTTGGAGGGAGTATTTGGAGTTGGAGGGTGAAGTTGGAGGGTGGAGTTGGAGGGTGGATTTGGAGTTGGAAGGTGGAGTTAGAGGGTAGATTTGGAGTTGGAGGGTGGGGTTGGAGTTGGAGGGTGGAGTTGGAGGGTGGATTCGGAGGGTGGATTTGGAGGGTGGATTTGGAGTTGCAGGTTGATTTTGGGGTTGGAGCGTGGAGTTGGAGGGTGGATTTGGAGTTGGAGGGTGGATTTGGAGTTGGAGGGTAGAGTGGGCGTGTGGAGTTGGAGGGTGGAGTTGGAGGGTGGATTTCGAGTTGGAGGGTGGAGTTTGAGTTGGAGGGTGGAGTTAGAGTTGGAGGGTGGATTTGGAGTTGTAGGGTGGATTTGGAGTTTCAGGGTGGATTTAGAGGGTGGAGTTGGAGTGTGGAGTTGGAGGGTGGAGTTAGAGGGTGGATTTGGAGTTGGAGTTGGGGGTTGGAGTTGGAGGGCAGATTTGGAGTTGCAGGGTGATTTTGGGGTTGGAGCATGGAGTTGGAGGGTGGATTTGGAGTTGGAGGGTGGATTTGGAATTGCAGGGTGATTTTGGGGTTGGAGGGTGGATTTGGAGTTGGAGGGTTGAGTGGGCGTGTGGAGTTGGAGGGTGGAGTTGGAGGGTGGATTTGGAGTTGGAGGGTGGAGTTGGAGTTGGAGGGTGGAGTTAGAGTTGGAGGGTGGATTTGGAGTTGTAGGGTGGATTTGGAGTTTCAGGGTGGATTTAGAGGGTGGAGTTGGAGTGTGGAGTAGGAGGGTGGAGTTAGAGGGTGGATTTGGAGTTGGAGGGTGGAGTTGGAGTTGGGGGTTGGAGTTGGAGGGTGGATTTAGAGTTGGAGGGTGGATATGGAGTTGGAGGGTAGATTTCGAGTTGGAGGGTGGATTTGGAGTTGGAGGGTAGTTTTGGAGTTGGAGGGTGGATTTGGAGTAGGAGGGTGGAGTGGGCGTGTGGAGTTGGAGGGTGGAGTTGGAGGGTGGATTTCGAGTTGGAGGGTGGAGTTTGAGTTGGAGGGTGGAGTTAGAGTTGGAGGGTGGATTTGGAGTTGTAGGGTGGATTTGGAGTTTCAGGGTGGATTTAGAGGGTGGAGTTGGAGTGTGGAGTTGGAGGGTGGAGTTAGAGGGTGGATTTGGAGTTGGAGTTGGGGGTTGGAGTTGGAGGGCAGATTTGGAGTTGCAGGGTGATTTTGGGGTTGGAGCATGGAGTTGGAGGGTGATTTTGGGGTTGGAGGGTGGATTTGGAGTTGGAGGGTTGAGTGGGAGTGTGGAGTTGGAGGGTGGAGTTGGAGGGTGGATTTGGAGTTGGAGGGTGGAGTTGGAGTTGGAGGGTGGAGTTAGAGTTGGAGGGTGGATTTGGAGTTGTAGGGTGGATTTGGAGTTTCAGGGTGGATTTAGAGGGTGGAGTTGGAGTGTGGAGTAGGAGGGTGGAGTTAGAGGGTGGATTTGGAGTTGGAGGGTGGAGTTGGAGTTGGGGGTTGGAGTTGGAGGGTGGATTTAGAGTTGGAGGGTGGATATGGAGTTGGAGGGTAGATTTCGAGTTGGAGGGTGGATTTGGAGTTGGAGGGTAGTTTTGGAGTTGGAGGGTGGATTTGGAGTAGGAGGGTGGAGTTGGACAGTGGATTTGGAGTTGGAGGGAGGATTTGGAGTTGGAGGGTTAAGTTGGAGGGTGGAGTTGGAGGGTGGAGTTGGAGGGTGGTGTTGGAGGGTGGAGTTGGAGGGCTGAGTTGGAGGGTGGATTGGAGGGTGGAGTTGGATGGTGGTATTGGAGTTGGAGAGTGTATTTGGAATTGGAGGGTGGAGTTGGAGGGTGGAGTTGGAGGTTGGATTTGGAGTTGGAGGGTGTATTTGGAGTTGGAGGGTGGAGTTGGAGGGTGGATTTTGAGTTGGAGGGTGGATTTGGAGGGTGGATTTGGAGTTGGAGGGTGGATTTGTGGTTGGAGGGTAGATTTGGAGTGGGAGGGTGGAGTTGGAGGGTGGATTTGGAGTAGGAGGGTGGAGTTGTAGGGTGGAGTTTGAGGGTGGATTTGGAGTTGGAGGGAGGATTTGGAGTTGGAGGGTGAAGTTGGAGGGTGGAGTTGGAGGGTGGAGTTGGCGGGTGGAGTTGGAGGGTTGAGTTTGAGGGTAGAGTTGGAGGGTGGATTTGGAGTTGTAGGGTAGATTTGGAGTTGGAGGGTGGATTTGGAGTTGGAGGGTGAATTTGGAGTGGGAGGGTGGAGTTGGAGTAGGAGGGTGGAGTTGGAGGGTGGATTTGGAGTTGGAGGGTAGATTTGGAGTTGCAGGGTGGCATTGGAGGGTGGATTTGGAGTTGGAGGGTGGATTTGGAGTTGGAGGGTGGAGTTAGAGTTGGAGGGTGGATTTGGAGTTGGAGGGTGGATTTGGAGTTTCAGGGTGGATTTAGAGGGTGGAGTTGGAGTGTGGAGTTGGAGGGTGGAGTTAGAGGGTGGATTTGGAGTTGGAGGGTGGAGTTGGAGTTGGGGGTTGGAGTTGGAGGGCGGATTTGGAGTTGGAGGGTGGATATGGAGTTGGAGGGTAGATTTGGAGTTGGAGGGTGGATTTGGAGTTGGAGGGTAGATTTGGAGTTGGATGGTGGATTTGGAGTAGGAGGGTGGAGTTGGACGGTGGATTTGGAGTTGGAGGGAGGATTTGGAGTCGGAGGGTGGATTTGGAGTTGGAGGGTGAAGTTGGAGGGTGGTGTTGGAGGGTGGAGTTGAAGGGTTGAGTTGGAGGGTGGAGTTGGAGGGTTGATTTGGAGTTGGAGAGTGGATTTGGAGTTGGAGGGTGGAGTTGGAGGGGGGATTTCGAGTAGGAGGGGTGGATTAGGAGTTGGAGGGGGATTTGGAGTTGGAGTGTATATTTGGAATTGGAGGGTGGAGTTGGAGGGTGGATTTGGAGTTGGAGGGTGGATTTGGAGTTGCAGGGTGATTTTGGGGTTGGAGGGACGATTTGGAGTTAGAGGGTGGAGTTGGAGTTGGAGGTTAGAGTTGGAGGGTTACATTGGAGAGTGGAGTTGGAGGGTGGAGTTGGAGGGTGGATGTGGAGTTGGAGGGTGGATTTGGCATTGAGGGGTGGATTTTGAGTTGGAGCGTGGATTTTGAGTTGGAGGGTGGAGTTGGAGGGTGGATTTGGAGTTGGAGGGATTTGGAGTTGGAAGGTTGATTTGGGGTAGGAGGGTGTGGTTGGAGGGTAGATTTGGAGTTGGAGGGAGGATTTGGAGTTTGAGGGTGAAGTTGGAGGGTGGAGTTGGAGGGTGGAGTTGGAGGGTTAAATTGGAGGGTGGAGTTGGAGGGTGGATTTGGAGTTGGAGGGTGGATTTGGCATTGAGGGGTGGATTTTGAGTTGGACAGTGGATTTGGAGGGTGGAGTTGGAGGGTGGATTTGGAGTTGGAGGGTGGATTTGGTGTTGGAGGGTGGATTTGGAGTTGGAGGGTGGAGTTAGAGTTGGAGGGTGGATTTGGAGTTTGGAGTTGGAGGGTGGATTTGGAGTTTGGAGTTGGAGGGTGGATTTGGAGTTGGAGGGTTGATTTGGAGTTGGAGGGTGTATTTGGAATTGGAGGGTGGAGTTGGAGGGTGGAGATGGAGTTGGAGGGTGTATTTGGATTTGGAGCGTGGATTTGAAGTTGGAAGGTGGACTTGGAGTTGGAGGGTAGATTTGGAGTTGGAGGGTGGATTTAGAGTTGCAGGAAGGATTTGGAGTTGGATGGTAGATTTGGAGTTTAAGGGTGGATTTGGAGGGTGGATTTGGAGTTGGAGGGTGGATTTGGAGTTGGAGGGTAGATTTGGAGTTGGAGGGTGGAGATCGAGGGTGGATTTGGAGTTGGAGGGTGTATTTGGAGTAGGAGGGTGGAGTTGTAGGGTGGAGTTGGGGGGGTGGATTTGGAGTTGGAGGGAGTATTTGGAGTTGGAGGGTGAAGTTGGAGGGTGGAGTTGGAGGGTGGATTTGGAGTTGGAAGGTGGAGTTAGAGGGTAGATTTGGAGTTGGAGGGTGGGGTTGGAGTTGGAGGGTGGAGTTGGAGGGTGGATTCGGAGGGTGGATTTGGATTTGGAGGGTGGATTTGGAGTTGCAGGTTGATTTTGGGGTTGGAGCGTGGAGTTGGAGGGTGGATTTGGAGTTGGAGGGTGGATTTGGAGTTGGAGGGTAGAGTGGGCGTGTGGAGTTGGAGGGTGGAGTTGGAGGGTGGATTTCGAGTTGGAGGGTGGAGTTTGAGTTGGAGGGTGGAGTTAGAGTTGGAGGGTGGATTTGGAGTTTCAGGGTGGATTTAGAGGGTGGAGTTGGAGTGTGGAGTTGGAGGGTGGAGTTAGAGGGTGGATTTGGAGTTGGAGTTGGGGGTTGGAGTTGGAGGGCAGATTTGGAGTTGCAGGGTGATTTTGGGGTTGGAGCGTGGAGTTGGAGGGTGGATTTGGAGTTGGAGGGTGGATTTGGAATTGCAGGGTGATTTTGGGGTTGGAGGGTGGATTTGGAGTTGGAGGGTTGAGTGGGCGTGTGGAGTTGGAGGGTGGAGTTGGAGGGTGGATTTGGAGTTGGAGGGTGGAGTTGGAGTTGGAGGGTGGAGTTAGAGTTGGAGGGTGGATTTGGAGTTGTAGGGTGGATTTGGAGTTTCAGGGTGGATTTAGAGGGTGGAGTTGGAGTGTGGAGTAGGAGGGTGGAGTTAGAGGGTGGATTTGGAGTTGGAGGGTGGAGTTGGAGTTGGGGGTTGGAGTTGGAGGGTGGATTTAGAGTTGGAGGGTGGATATGGAGTTGGAGGGTAGATTTCGAGTTGGAGGGTGGATTTGGAGTTGGAGGGTAGATTTGGAGTTGGAGGGTGGATTTGGAGTAGGAGGGTGGAGTTGGACAGTGGATTTGGAGTTGGAGGGAGGATTTGGAGTTGGAGGGTTAAGTTGGAGGGTGGAGTTGGAGGGTGGAGTTGGAGGGTGGTGTTGGAGGGTGGAGTTGGAGGGCTGAGTTGGAGGGTGGATTGGAGGGTGGAGTTGGATGGTGGTATTGGAGTTGGAGAGTGTATTTGGAATTGGAGGGTGGAGTTGGAGGGTGGAGTTGGAGGTTGGATTTGGAGTTGGAGGGTGTATTTGGAGTTGGAGGGTGGAGTTGGAGGGTGGATTTGGAGTTGGAGGGTGGATTTGGAGGGTGGATTTGGAGTTGGAGGGTGGATTTGGAGTTGGAGGGTGGATTTGTGGTTGGAGGGTAGATTTGGAGTGGGAGGGTGGAGTTGGAGGGTGGATTTGGAGTAGGAGGGTGGAGTTGTAGGGTGGAGTTTGAGGGTGGATTTGGAGTTGGAGGGAGGATTTGGAGTTGTAGGGTGAAGTTGGAGGGTGGAGTTGGAGGGTGGAGTTGGCGGGTGGAGTTGGAGGGTTGAGTTTGAGGGTAGAGTTAGAGGGTGGATTTGGAGTTGTAGGGTAGATTTGGAGTTGGAGGGTGGATTTGGAGTTGGAGGGGGAATTTGGAGTGGGAGGGTGGAGTTGGAGTAGGAGGGTGGAGTTGGAGGGTGGATTTGGAGTTGGATGGTAGATTTGGAGTTGCAGGGTGGCATTGGAGGGTGGATTTGGAGTTGGAGGGTGGATTTGGAGTTGGAGGGTGGAGTTAGAGTTGGAGGGTGGATTTGGAGTTGGAGGGTGGATTTGGAGTTTCAGGGTGGATTTAGAGGGTGGAGTTGGAGTGTGGAGTTGGAGGGTGGAGTTAGAGGGTGGATTTGGAGTTGGAGGGTGGAGTTGGAGTTGGGGGTTGGAGTTGGAGGGCGGATTTGGAGTTGGAGGGTGGATATGGAGTTGGAGGGTAGATTTGGAGTTGGAGGGTGGATTTGGAGTTGGAGGGTAGATTTGGAGTTGGATGGTGGATTTGGAGTAGGAGGGTGGAGTTGGACGGTGGATTTGGAGTTGGAGGGAGGATTTGGAGTCGGAGGGTTAAGTTGGAGGGTGGAGTTGGAGGGTGGTGTTGGAGGGTGGAAATGGAGAGCTGAGTTGGAGGGTGGATTGGAGGGTGGAGTTGGATGGTGGTTTTGGAGTTGGAGAGTGTATTTGGAATTGGAGCGTGGAGTTGGAGGGTGGATTTGGAGTTGGAGGGTGGATTTGGAGTTGGAGGGTGGAGTTGTAGGGTGGAGTTGGAGGGTGGATTTGGAGTAGAAGGGTGGAGTTGGAGGATGGATTTGGAGTTGAAGGGAGGCTTTGGAGTAGGAAGGTGGATTTGGAGGGTGGATTTGGAGGGTGGATTTGGAGGGTGGATTTGGAGTTGGAGGGTGGATTTGTGGTTGGAGGGTAGATTTGGAGTAGGAGGGTGGAATTGTAGGGTGGGGTTTGAGTGTGGATTTAGAGTTGGAGGGAGGATTTGGAGGGTGAAGTTGGAGGGTGGAGTTGGAGGGTGGAGTTGGTGGGTGGAGTTGTAGGGTTGAGTTTGAGGTTCGAGTTGGAGGGTGGATTTGGAGTTGTAGGGTGGATTTGGAGTTGGAGGGTGGATTTGGAGTTGGAGGGTGAAGTTGGAGTTGGAGGGTGGAGTTGGAGTAGGAGGGTGGAGTTGGAGGGTGGATTTGGAGTTGGAGGGTAGATTTGGAGTTGGAGGGTGGAGTTAGAGTTGGCGGGTGGATTTGGAGTTTCAGGGTGGATTTGGAGTTGGAGAGTATATTTGGAATTGGTGGGTTGAGTTGGAGTTGGAGGGTGGAGCTGGAGTTGCAGGGTGTTTTTGGGTTTGGAGGGTGGATTTGGAGTTGGAGGGTGGAGTTGGAGGGTGGAGGGTGGAGTTGGTGGGTGGAGTTGAAGGGTAGAGTTGGAGGGTGGATTTGGAGTTGGAGGGTGGATTTGGTGTTGGAGGGTGGATGTGGAGTTGGAGAGTGGATTTAGAGTTGAAGGGTGGATTTGGAGTTGCAGGGTGATTTTGGGGTTGGAGGGTGGATTTGGAGTTGGAGTGTGGAGTTGGAGGGTGGATTTGGAGTTGGAGGGTGGAGTTGGATGGTAGATTTTGAGTTGGAGGGTGGATTTGGAGTTGGAGGGTGGAGTTGTAGGGTGGAGGGTGGAGTTGGAGGGTGGATTTGGAGTTGGAGGGTGGAGTTGGAGGGTGGATTTGGAGGGTGGAGTTGGAGGGTGGATTGAGAGTTGGAGGGTGGAGTTGGAGGATAGATTTAGAGGGTGGAGTTGGAGGGTGGATTGGGAATCGGAGGGTGGATTTGGAGTTGGGGATTGGATTTGGAGTTGGAGGGTGGAGTTGGAGGGTTGAGTTGGAGGGTGGATTTGGAGTTTGAGGGTAGATTTGGAGTTGGAGGGTGGTGTTAGAGAATAGAGTTGAAGGGTGGATTTGGAGCTGGAGGGTGGATTTGGAGTTGGACGGTGGATTTGGAGTTGGGGTGGAGTTGGAGGGAGAAATTTGAGGGTGGATTTGGAGTTGGAGAGTGGATTTGGAGTGTGGATTTGGAGGTTGGAGTTGGAGGGTGGAGTTGGAGGGTGGATTTGGAGTTGGAGGGGGGATTTGGAGTTGGAGTGTATATTTGGAATTGGAGGGTGGAGTTGGAGTTGGAGGGTGGATTTGGAGTTGGAGGGTGGATTTGGAGTTGCAGGGTGATTTTGGGGTTGGAGCGTGGAGTTGGAGGCTGGATTTGGAGTTGGAGGGTGGATTTGGAGTTGCAGGGTGATTTTGGGGTTGGAGGGTGGATTTGGAGTTGGAGGGTAGAGTGGGCGTGTGGAGTTGGAGGGTGGAGTTGGAGGGTGGATTTGGAGTTGGAGGGTGGAGTTGGAGTTGGAGGGTGGAGTTAGAGTTGGAGGGTGGACCTGGAGTTGTAGGGTGGATTTGGAGTTTCAGGGTGGATTTAGAGGGTGGAGTTGGAGTGTGGAGTTGGAGGGTGGAGTTAGAGGGTGGATTTGGAGTTGGAGGGTGGAGTTGGAGTTGGGGGTTGGATTTGGAGTAGGAGGGTGGAGTTGGACGGTGGATTTGGAGTTGGAGGGAGGATTTGGAGTTGGAGGGTTAAGTTGGAGGGTAGAGTTGGAGGGTGGAGTTGGAGGGTAGTGTTGGAGGGTGGATTTGGAGGGCTGAGTTGGAGGGTGGATTGGAGGGTGGAGTTGGATGGTGGTATTGGAGTTGGAGAGTGTATTTGGAATTGGAGAGTGGAGTTGGAGGGTGGAGTTGGAGGGTGGATTTGGAGTTGGAGGGTGGAGTTGGAGGGTGGATTTAGAGCTGGAGGGTGGATTTGGAGTTGGACGGTGGATTTGGAGTTGGGGTGGAGTTGGAGGGAGAAATTTGAGGGTGGATTTGGAGTTGGAGAGTGGATTTGGAGTGTGGATTTGGAGGTTGGAGTTGGAGGGTGGAGTTGGAGGGTGGATTTGGAGTAGGAGGGGGGATTTGGAGTTGGAGTGTATATTTGGAATTGGAGGGTGGAGTTGGAGTTGGAGGGTGGATTTGGAGTTGGAGGGTGGATTTGGAGTTGCAGGGTGATTTTGGGGTTGGAGCGTGGAGTTGGAGGGTGGATTTGGAGTTGGAGGGTGGATTTGGAGTTGCAGGGTGATTTTGGGGTTGGAGGGTGGATTTGGAGTTGGAGGGTAGAGTGGGCGTGTGGAGTTGGAGGGTGGAGTTGGAGGGTGGATTTGGAGTTGGAGGGTGGAGTTGGAGTTGGAGGGTAGAGTTAGAGTTGGAGGGTGGACTTGGAGTTGTAGGGTGGATTTGGAATTTCAGGGTGGATTTAGAGGGTGGAGTTGGAGTGTGGAGTTGGAGGGTGGAGTTAGAGGGTGGATTTGGAGTTGGAGGGTGGAGTTGGAGTTGGGGGTTGGATTTGGAGTAGGAGGGTGGAGTTGGACGGTGGATTTGGAGTTGGAGGGAGGATTTGGAGTTGGAGGGTTAAGTTGGAGGGTGGAGTTGGAGGGTGGAGTTGGAGGGTAGTGTTGGAGGGTGGATTTGGAGGGCTGAGTTAGAGGGTGGATTGGAGGGTGGAGTTGGATGGTGGTATTGGAGTTGGAGAGTGTATTTGGAATTGGAGGGTGGAGTTGGAGGGTGGAGTTGGAGGGTGGATTTGGAGTTGGAGGGTGGAGTTGGAGGGTGGATTTGGAGTTGGAGGGAGGCTTTGGAGTTGGAGGGTGGATTTGGAGGGTGGATTTGGAGTTGGAGAGTGGATTTGTGGTTGGAGGGTAGATTTGGAGTTAGAGGGTGGAGATGGAGGGTGGATTTGGAGTAGGAGGGTGGAGTTGTAGGGTGGAGTTTGAGGGTGGATTTGGAGTTGGAGGGTGAATTTGAAGGGTGGAGTTGGAGGGTGGAGTTGGAGGGTGGAGTTGGAGTTGGGGGTTGGAGTTGGAGGGCGTATGTAGAGTTGGAGGGTGGATATGGAGTTAGAGGGTAGATTTGGAGTTTGAGGGTGGATTTGGAGTTGGAGGGTAGATTTGGTGTTGGAGGGTGGATTTGGAGTAGGAGGGTGGAGTTGGACGGTGGATTTGGAGTTGGAGGGTTAAGTTGGGGGGTGGAGTTGGAGGGTGGAGTTGGAGGGTGGTGTTGGAGGGTGGAGTTGGAGTGCTGAGTTGGAGGGTGGATTGGAGGGTGGAGTTGGATGGTGGTATTGGAGTTGGAGAGTGTATTTGGAATTGGAGGGTGGAGTTGGAGGGTGGATTTGGAGTTGGAGGGTGTATTCGGAGTTGGAGGGTGGAGTTGGAGGGTGGAGTTGGAGGGTGGATTTGGAGTAGAAGGGTGGAGTTGGAGGGTGGAGTTGGAGGGTGGATTTGGAGTTGGAGGGAGGCTTTGGAGTTGGATGGTGGATTTGGAGGGTGGATTTGGAATTGGAGGGTGGATTTGTGGTTGGAGGGTAGATTTGGAGTTGGAGGGTGGAGTTGGAGGGTGGATTTGAAGTAGGAGGGTGGAGTTGTAGGGTGGAGTTTGAGGGTGGATTTTGAGTTGGAGGGAGGATTTGGAGTTGGAGGGTGAAGTTGGAGAGTGGAGTTGGAGGGTGGAGTTGGCGGGTGGAGTTGGAGGGTTGAGTTTGAGGGTGGAGTTGGAGGGTGGATTTGGAGTTGTAGGGTGGATTTGGAGTTGGAGGGTGGATTTGGAGTTGGAGGGTGAATTTGGAGTGGGAGGGTGGAGTTGGAGTAGGAGGATGGAGTTGGAGGGTGGATTTGGAGTTGGAGGGTAGATTTGGAGTTGCAGGGTGGCATTGAAAGGTGGATTTGGAGTTGGAGGGTGGATTTGGAGTTGGAGGGTGGAGTTAGAGCTGGAGGGTGGATTTGGAGTTGTAGGGTGGATTTGGAGTTTCAGGGTGGATTTAGAAGGTGGAGTTGGAGTGTGGAGTTGGAGGGTGGAGTTAGAGGGTGGATTTGGAGTTGGAGGGTGGAGTTGGAGTTGGGGGTTGGAGTTGGAGTGCGGATTTGGAGTTGGAGGGTGGATATGGAGTTGGAGGGTTGATTTGGAGTTGGAGGGTGGAATTGGAGTTGGAGGGTAGATTTGGAGTTGGAGGGTGGATTTGGAGTAGGAGGGTGGAGTTGGACAGTGGATTTGGAGTTGGAGGGAGGATTTGGAGTCGGAGGGTTAAGTTGGAGGGTGGAGTTGGAGGGTGGAGTTGGAGGGTGGTGTTTGAGGGTGGAAATGGAGGGCTGAGTTGGAGGGTGGATTGGAGGGTGGAGTTGGATGGTGGTTTTGGAGTTGGAGAGTGTATTTGGAATTGGAGGGTGGAGTTGGAGGGTGGAGTTGGAGGGTGGATTTGGAGTTGGAGGGTGGATTTGGATTTGGAGGGTGGAGTTGTAGGGTGGAGTTGGAGGGTGGATTTGGAGTAGAAGGGTGGAGTTGGAGGGTGGAGTTGGAGGGTGGATTTGGAGTTGGAGGGAGGCTTTGGAGTTGGAGGGTGGATTTGGAGGGTGGATTTGGAGGGTGGATTTGTTGTTGGAGGGTAGATTTGGAGTTGGAGGGTGGAGTTGGAGGGTGGATTTGGAGTAGGAGGGTGGAATTGTAGGGTGGGGCTTGAGGGTGGATTTGGAGTTGGAGGGAGGATTTGGAGTTGGAGGGTGAAGTTGGAGGGTGGAGTTGGAGGGTGCAGTTGGCGGGTGGAGTTGGAGGGTTGAGTTTGAGGGTGGAGTTGGAGGGTGGATTTGGAGTTGTAGGGTGGATTTGAAGTTGGGGGGTGGATTTGGATTTGAAGGGTGAAGTTGGAGTTGGAGGGTGGAGTTGGAGTAGGAGGGTGGAGTTGGAGGGTGGATGTGGAGTTGGAGGGTAGATTTGGAATTGGAGGGTGGAGTTAGAGTTGGCGGGTGGAGTTAGAGGGTGGAGGTAGAGGGTGGATTTGGAGGGTGGATTTGGAGGGTGGAGTTTGAAGGTGGATTGGGAGTTGGAGGGTGGATTTAGAGTTGGAGGGTTGAGTTAAAGTTGGAGGGTTGATTTGGAGTTGGATGGTGGATTTGGAGCTGGAGGGTTAAGTTGGAGGGTGGATTTGGAGTTGGAGGGTGGATTTGGAGGGTGGAGTTGGAGGGTGGAGTTAGAGGGTGGAGTTGAAGGGTGGAGTTGGAGGGTAGATTTGGAGTTGGAGGGTGGATTTGGAGTTGGAGGGTGGATTTGGAGTTGGAGGGTGTATTTGGAATTGGAGGGTGGAGTTGGAGGGTGGAGTTGGAGTTGGAGGGTATATTTGGATTTGGAGGGTGGATTTGAAGTTGGAAGGTGGACTTGGAGTTGGAGGGTAGATTTGGAGTTGGAGGGTGGATTTGGAGTTAGAGGGGGAATTTGGAGTTCGAGGGTGGATTTGGAGGGTGGAGTTCGAGGGTGGAGTTGGAGGGTGGATTTGGAGTTGGAGGGTGGATTTGGAGTAGGAGGGTGGAGTTGTAGGGTGGAGTTGGAGGGTGGATTTGGAGTTGGAGGGTGGATTTGGAGTTGGAGGGTGGATTTGGAGTTGGAGGGTGTATTTGGAATTGGAGGGTGGAGTTGGAGGGTGGAGTTGGAGTTGGAGGGTGTATTTGGATTTGGAGGGTGGATTTGAAGTTGGAAGGTGGACTTGGAGTTGGAGGGTAGATTTGGAGTTGGAGGGTGGATTTGGAGTTAGAGGGTGAATTTGGAGTTCGAGGGTGGATTTGGAGGGTGGAGTTGGAGGGTGGATTTGGAGTTGGAGGGTGGATTTGGAGTAGGAGGGTGGAGTTGTAGGGTGGAGTTGGAGGGTGGATTTGGAGTTGGAGGGAGTATTTGGAGTTGGAGGGTGAAGTTGGAGGGTGGAGTTGGAGGGTGGATTTGGAGTTGGAGGGTGGATTTGGAGTTGGAAGGTGGATTTGGAGTTGGAGGTTGGATTTGAAGTTGGAGGGTCGAGTTAGAGTTGGAGGGTGGATTTGGAGTTGGATGGTGGATTTGGAGTTGGAGGGTTAAGTTGGAGGGTGGATATGGAGTTGGAGGGTGGATTGGAGTTGGAAGGTGGATTTGGAGTTGGAGGGTGGAATCGGAGGCTGGAGTTGGAGGGTGGAGTTAGAGGGTCTAGTTGAAGGGTGGAGTTGGAGGGTGGATTTGGAGTTGGAGGTTGGATTTGGAGTTGGAGGGTGGATTTGGAGTTGGAGGGTGTATTTGGAATTGGAGGGTGGAGTTGGAGGGTGGAGTTGGAGTTGGAGGGTGTATTTGGATTTGGAGGGTGGATTTGAAGTTGGAAGGTGGACTTGGAGTTGGAGGGTAGATTTGGAGTTTGAGGGTGGATTTAGAGTTGCAGGAAGGATTTGGAGTTGGGAGGTAGATTTGGAGTTGGAGGGTGGATATGGAGGGTGGATTTGGAGTTGGAGGGTGGATTTGGAGTTGGAGGGTAGATTTGGGGTTGGAGGGTGGAGTTCGAGGGAAGAGTTGGAGGGTGGATTTGGAGTTGGAGGGTGGATTTGGAGTAGGAGGGTGGAGTTGGAGGGTGGAGTTGGAGGGTGAATTTGGAGTTGGAGGGAGTAGTTGGAGTTGGAGGGTGAAGTTGGAGGGTGGAGTTGGAGGGTGGATTTGGAGTTGGAGGGTGGATTTGGAGTTGGAGGGTGGAGTTAGAGGGTAGATTTGGAGTTGGAGGGTGGAGTTGGAGTTGGAGGGTGGATTTGGAGGGTGGATTTGGAGATGGAGGGTGGATTTGGAATCAGAGGGTGGAGTTGGAGTTGAAGGGTGTATTTGGATTTGGAGGGTTGATTTGGAGTTTGAATGTGACTTGGACTTGGAGGGTAGATTTGGAGTTGGAGGGTGGGTTTAGAGTTGCAGGGCGGATTTGGAGTTGGAGGGTGGATTTGGAGTTGGGGGGTGGATTTGGAGTAGGAGGGTTGATTTGGAATTGGAGGGGGGAGTTAGAGGGTAGATTTGGAGTTGGAGGTTGGATTTGGAGATGGAGGGTGGATTTGGAATCAGAGGGTGGAGTTGGAGTTGGAGGGTGGATTTGGATTTGGAGGGTTCATTTGGAGTTTGAAGGTGACTTGGACTTGGAGGGTAGATTTGGAGTTGGAGGGTGGGTTTAGAGTTGCAGGGCGGATTTGGAGTTGGAGAGTGGATTTGGAGTTGGGGGTGGATTTGGAGTTGGAGGGTGGATATGGAATTGGAGGGGGGAGTTAGAGGGTAGATTTGGAGTTGGAGGGTAGATTTGGAGTTGGAGGGTGGAGTTGGAGGGTGGATTTGGAGGGTAGATTTGGAGTTGGAGGGTGGATTTAGAGTTGCAGGGTGGATTTGGAGTTGGAGGGTGGATTTGGAGTTAGAGGGTGGATTTGGAATTGGAGGGTGGAGTTGGAGGGTGTAGTTAGATTTGGAGGGTGGATTTGGAGTTGAAAGGTGGACTTGGACTTGGAGGGTAGATTTGGAGTTGTAGGGTGGATTTAGAGTTGCAGGGTGGATTTGGAGTTGGAGGGTGGATTTGGAGTTAGAGGGTAGATTTGGAGTTGCAGGGTGGTGTTGGAGGGTGGATTTGGAGTTGGAGGGTGGATTTGGAGTTGGAGGGTGGATTTGGAGTAGGAGGGTGGAGTTGGAGGGTGGATTTGGGTTGGAGGGAGGATTTGGAGTTGGAGGGTGAAGTTGGAGGGTGGTGTTGGAGGGTGGAGTTGGAGGGTTGAGTTGGAGGGTGGAGTTGGAGGGTTGATTTGGAGTTGGAGAGTGGATTTGGAGTTGGAGGGTGGATTTGGAGTTGGAGGGGTGGATTTGGAGTTGGAGGGGGGATTTGGAGTAGGAGTGTATATTTGGAATTGGAGGGTGGAGTTGGAGTTGGAGGGTGGATTTGGAGTTGGAGGGTGGATTTGGAGTTGGAGGTTAGAGTTGGAGGGTTTGTATTTGTATTTATTTGTATTTAATTTATTTATAGAGCGCTAACAATCATCCTGAGTAGGATATCACGGCGCTAAAGTTGGATGCTGAGAGGTACAATAACCACACTGAGTGATGATTTATTCTGATTTAGGGAAGAGTAGTGTCTTTAGTTGTTTCCTAAAGGACAGAAGATCATCTGTCAGTCTAAGACTGGGAGGAAGTTCATTCCACTTAGTAGCCGCCAGATGCGAGAAGGCTCGCTCTCCCATCCTGACAGTCTTCACCCGGGTGGTGGTGGCTCTTCCTAATGTACTTGATCGGAGGTTCCTCGGTGGTCTGTGGAATTCAACTCTATTATGTAAAATGGTAGGGCCTGCGTTATATAGCACCTTGTGTGTGATACATAGTAATTTAAAATCGGCTCTTTGTCGCATCGGGAGCCAATGAAGCTCTCGCATGCAGCTTTTAGCCGAATCAAATTTCTTTTTATTACAGACAGCCTTTGCCGCGGCATTTTGTACTATCTGCAGTTTGGAAAAGAGATAGTCTGCCATTCCGACAAACAGTGAGTTGCCATAGTCCAATCTGCTCATCAGCAATGACTGAACCAGAGTTTTCCTACATTCAGTCGGGATCCAGGGGAAAACTCGTCTGAGCATTTTCAGCAATGCAAAGCTTTTGCTGCGGGTTACATTGGAGAGTAGAGTTGGAGGGTGGATTTGGAGGGTGGATTTGGAGTTGGAGGGTGGATTTGGCGTTGAGGGGTGGATTTTGATTTGGAGTGTGGATTTGGAGTTGGAGGGTGGAGTTGGAGGGTGGATTCGGAGTTGGAGGGTGGACTTGGAATTGGAGGGTGGAGTTGGAGGGTGGATTTGGAGTTGGAGGGTGGAATTGGAGTTGGAGAGTAGATTTTGCATTGGAGGGTGGATTTGGAGTTGGAAGGTTGATTTGGAGTAGGAGGGTGTGGTTGGAGGGTGGATTTGGAGTTGGAGGGAGGATTTGGAGTTTGAGAGTGAAGTTGGAGGGTGGAATTGGAGGGTTAAATTGGAGGGTGGAGTTGGAGGGTGGATTTGGAGTTGGAGGGTGGATTTGGCATTGAGGGGTGGATTTGGAGTTGGACGGTGGATTTGGAGGGTGGAGTTGGAGGGTGGATTTGTAGTTGGAGGGTGGATTTGGAGTTGGAGGGTGGAGTTGGAGGTGGAAGGTGGAGTTGGAGGGTGGATTTGGAGGGTGGATTTGGAGTTGGAGGTTGGATTTGGAGATGGAGGGTGGATTTGGAATCAGAGGGTGGAGTTGGAATTGGAGGGTGTATTTGGATTTGGAGGGTTCATTTGGAGTTTGAAGGTGAATTGGACTTGGAGGGTAGATTTGGAGTTGGAGGGTGGATTTAGAGTTGCAGGGTGGATTTGGAGTTGGAAGGTGGATTTGGAGTTAGAGGGTGGATTTGGAATTGGAGGGTGGAGTTGGAGGGTGTAGTTGGATTTGGAGGGTGGATTTGGAGTTGAAAGGTGGACTTGGACTTAGAGGGTAGATTTGGAGTTGGAGGGTGGATTTAGAGTTGCAGGGTGGATTTGGAGTTGGAGGGTGGATTTGGAGTTAGAGGGTAGATTTGGAGTTGCAGGGTGGTGTTGGAGGGTGGATTTGGAGTTGGAGGGTGGATTTGGAGTTGGAGGGTGGATTTGGAGTAGGAGGGTGGAGTTGGAGGGTGGATTTGGGTTGGAGGGAGGATTTGGAGTTGGAGGGTGAAGTTGGAGGGTGGTGTTTGAGGGTGGAGTTGGAGGGTTGAGTTGGAGGGTGGAGTTGGAGGGTTGATTTGGAGTTGGAGAGTGGATTTGGAGTTGGAGGGTGGAGTTGGAGGGTGGATTTGGAGTTGGAGGGGTGGATTTGGAGTTGGAGGGGGGATTTGGAGTTGGAGTGTATATTTGGAATTGGAGGGTGGAGTTGGAGTTGGAGGGTGGATTTGGAGTTGGAGGGTGGATTTGGAGTTGCAGGGTGATTTTGGTGCTGGAGGGAGGATTTGGAGTTGGAGGGTGGAGTTGGAGGTTAGAGTTGGAGGGTTACATTGGAGAGTAGAGTTGGAGGGTGGAGTTGGAGGGTGGATTTGGAGTTGGAGGGTGGATTTGGCGTTGAGGGGTGGATTTTGAGTTGGAGGGTGGATTTGGAGTTGGAGGGTGGAGTTGGAGGGTGGATTCGGAGTTGGAGGGTGGACTTGGAATTGGAGGGTGGAGTTGGAGGGTGGATTTGGAGGGTGGAATTGGAGTTGGAGAGTAGATTTTGCATTGGAGGGTGGATTTGGAGTTGGAAGGTTGATTTGGAGTAGGAGGGTGTGGTTGGAGGGTGGATTTGGAGTTGGAGGGAGGATTTGGAGTTTGAGGGTGAAGTTGGAGGGTGGAGTTGGAGGGTGGAGTTGGAGGGTTAAATTGGAGGGTGGAGTTGGAGGGTGGATTTGGAGTTGGAGGGTGGATTTGGCATTGAGGGGTGGATTTTGAGTTGGACGGTGGATTTTGAGGGTGGAGTTGGAGGGTGGATTTGGAGTTGGAGGGTGGATTTGGAGTTGGAGGGTGGAGTTAGAGTTGGAGGGTGGATTTGGAGTTTGGAGTTGGAGGGTGGATTTCGAGTTGGAGGGTGAATTTGGAGTTGGATGGTGGATTTGGAGGGTGGATTTGGAATTGGAGGGTGGATTTGTGGTTGGAGGGTAGATTTGGAGTTGGAGGGTGGAGTTGGAGGGTGGATTTGAAGTAGGAGGGTGGAGTTGTAGGGTGGAGTTTGAGGGTGGATTTTGAGTTGGAGGGAGGATTTGGAGTTGGAGGGTGAAGTTGGACGGTGGAGTTGGAGGGTGGAGTTGGCGGGTGGAGTTGGAGGGTTGAGTTTGAGGGTGGAGTTGGAGGGTGGATTTGGAGTTGTAGGGTGGATTTGGAGTTGGAGGGTGGATTTGGAGTTGGAGGGTGAATTTGGAGTGGGAGGGTGGAGTTGGAGTAGGAGGGTGGAGTTGGAGGGTGGATTTGGAGTTGGAGGGTAGATTTGGAGTTGCAGGGTGGCATTGAAAGGTGGATTTGGAGTTGGAGGGTGGATTTGGAGTTGGAGGGTGGAGTTAGAGCTGGAGGGTGGATTTGGAGTTGTAGGGTGGATTTGGAGTTTCAGGGTGGATTTAGAAGGTGGAGTTGGAGTGTGGAGTTGGAGGGTGGAGTTAGAGGGTGGATTTGGAGTTGGAGGGTGGAGTTGGAGTTGGGGGTTGGAGTTGGAGTGCGGATTTGGAGTTGGAGGGTGGATATGGAGTTGGAGGGTTGATTTGGAGTTGGAGGGTAGATTTGGAGTTGGAGGGTGGATTTGGAGTAGGAGGGTGGAGTTGGACAGTGGATTTGGAGTTGGAGGGAGGATTTGGAGTCGGAGGGTTAAGTTGGAGGGTGGAGTTGGAGGGTGGAGTTGGAGGGTAGTGTTTGAGGGTGGAAATGGAGGGCTGAGTTGGAGGGTGGATTGGAGGGTGGAGTTGGATGGTGGTTTTGGAGTTGGAGAGTGTATTTGGAATTGGAGGGTGGAGTTGGAGGGTGGAGTTGGAGGGTGGATTTGGAGTTGGAGGGTGGATTTGGATTTGGAGGGTGGAGTTGTAGGGTGGAGTTGGAGGGTGGATTTGGAGTAGAAGGGTGGAGTTGGAGGGTGGAGTTGGAGGGTGGATTTGGAGTTGGAGGGAGGCTTTGGAGTTGGAGGGTGGATTTGGAGGGTGGATTTGGAGGGTGGATTTGTTGTTGGAGGGTAGATTTGGAGTTGGAGGGTGGAGTTGGAGGGTGGATTTGGAGTAGGAGGGTGGAATTGTAGGGTGGGGCTTGAGGGTGGATTTGGAGTTGGAGGGAGGATTTGGAGTTGGAGGGTGAAGTTGGAGGGTGGAGTTGGAGGGTGCAGTTGGCGGGTGGAGTTGGAGGGTTGAGTTTGAGGGTGGAGTTGGAGGGTGGATTTGGAGTTGTAGGGTGGATTTGAAGTTGGGGGGTGGATTTGGATTTGAAGGGTGAAGTTGGAGTTGGAGGGTGGAGTTGGAGTAGGAGGGTGGAGTTGGAGGGTGGATGTGGAGTTGGAGGGTAGATTTGGAATTGGAGGGTGGAGTTAGAGTTGGCGGGTGGAGTTAGAGGGTGGAGGTAGAGGGTGGATTTGGAGGGTGGATTTGGAGGGTGGAGTTTGAAGGTGGATTGGGAGTTGGAGGGTGGATTTAGAGTTGGAGGTTGGATTTGAAGTTGGAGGGTTGAGTTAAAGTTGGAGGGTTGATTTGGAGTTGGATGGTGGATTTGGAGCTGGAGGGTTAAGTTGGAGGGTGGATTTGGAGTTGGAGGGTGGATTTGGAGGGTGGAGTTGGAGGGTGGAGTTAGAGGGTGGAGTTGAAGGGTGGAGTTGGAGGGTAGATTTGGAGTTGGAGGGTGGATTTGGAGTTGGAGGGTGGATTTGGAGTTGGAGGGTGTATTTGGAATTGGAGGGTGGAGTTGGAGGGTGGAGTTGGAGTTGGAGGGTATATTTGGATTTGGAGGGTGGATTTGAAGTTGGAAGGTGGACTTGGAGTTGGAGGGTAGATTTGGAGTTGGAGGGTGGATTTGGAGTTAGAGGGTGAATTTGGAGTTCGAGGGTGGATTTGGAGGGTGGAGTTCGAGGGTGGAGTTGGAGGGTGGATTTGGAGTTGGAGGGTGGATTTGGAGTAGGAGGGTGGAGTTGTAGGGTGGAGTTGGAGGGTGGATTTGGAGTTGGAGGGTGGATTTGGAGTTGGAGGGTGGATTTGGAGTTGGAGGGTGTATTTGGAATTGGAGGGTGGAGTTGGAGGGTGGAGTTGGAGTTGGAGGGTGTATTTGGATTTGGAGGGTGGATTTGAAGTTGGAAGGTGGACTTGGAGTTGGAGGGTAGATTTGGAGTTGGAGGGTGGATTTGGAGTTAGAGGGTGAATTTGGAGTTCGAGGGTGGATTTGGAGGGTGGAGTTGGAGGGTGGAGTTGGAGGGTGGATTTGGAGTTGGAGGGTGGATTTGGAGTAGGAGGGTGGAGTTGTAGGGTGGAGTTGGAGGGTGGATTTGGAGTTGGAGGGAGTATTTGGAGTTGGAGGGTGAAGTTGGAGGGTGGAGTTGGAGGGTGGATTTGGAGTGGGAGGGTGGAGTTGGAGTAGGAGGGTGGAGTTGGAGGGTGGATTTGGAGTTGGAGGGTAGATTTGGAGTTGCAGGGTGGCATTGAAAGGTGGATTTGGAGTTGGAGGGTGGATTTGGAGTTGGAGGGTGGAGTTAGAGCTGGAGGGTGGATTTGGAGTTGTAGGGTGGATTTGGAGTTTCAGGGTGGATTTAGAAGGTGGAGTTGGAGTGTGGAGTTGGAGGGTGGAGTTAGAGGGTGGATTTGGAGTTGGAGGGTGGATTTGGAGTAGGAGGGTGGAGTTGTAGGGTGGAGTTGGAGGGTGGATTTGGAGTTGGAGGGAGGATTTGGAGTTGGAGGGTGAAGTTGGAGGGTGGAGTTGGAGGGTGAATTTGGAGTGGGAGGGTGGAGTTGGAGTAGGAGGGTGGAGTTGGAGGGTGGATTTGGAGTTGGAGGGTAGATTTGGAGTTGCAGGGTGGCATTGAAAGGTGGATTTGGAGTTGGAGGGTGGATTTGGAGTTGGAGGGTGGAGTTAGAGCTGGAGGGTGGATTTGGAGTTGTAGGGTGGATTTGGAGTTTCAGGGTGGATTTAGAAGGTGGAGTTGGAGTGTGGAGTTGGAGGGTGGAGTTAGAGGGTGGATTTGGAGTTGGAGGGTGGAGTTGGAGTTGGGGGTTGGAGTTGGAGTGCGGATTTGGAGTTGGAGGGTGGATATGGAGTTGGAGGGTTGATTTGGAGTTGGAGGGTGGATTTGGAGTTGGAGGGTAGATTTGGAGTTGGAGGGTGGATTTGGAGTAGGAGGGTGGAGTTGGACAGTGGATTTGGAGTTGGAGGGAGGATTTGGAGTCGGAGGGTTAAGTTGGAGGGTGGAGTTGGAGGGTGGAGTTGGAGGGTGGTGTTTGAGGGTGGAAATGGAGGGCTGAGTTGGAGGGTGGATTGGAGGGTGGAGTTGGATGGTGGTTTTGGAGTTGGAGAGTGTATTTGGAATTGGAGGGTGGAGTTGGAGGGTGGAGTTGGAGGGTGGATTTGGAGTTGGAGGGTGGATTTGGATTTGGAGGGTGGAGTTGTAGGGTGGAGTTGGAGGGTGGATTTGGAGTAGAAGGGTGGAGTTGGAGGGTGGAGTTGGAGGGTGGATTTGGAGTTGGAGGGAGGCTTTGGAGTTGGAGAGTGGATTTGGAGGGTGGATTTGGAGGGTGGATTTGTTGTTGGAGGGTAGATTTGGAGTTGGAGGGTGGAGTTGGAGGGTGGATTTGGAGTAGGAGGGTGGAATTGTAGGGTGGGGCTTGAGGGTGGATTTGGAGTTGGAGGGAGGATTTGGAGTTGGAGGGTGAAGTTGGAGGGTGGAGTTGGAGGGTGCAGTTGGCGGGTGGAGTTGGAGGGTTGAGTTTGAGGGTGGAGTTGGAGGGTGGATTTGGAGTTGTAGGGTGGATTTGAAGTTGGGGGGTGGATTTGGATTTGAAGGGTGAAGTTGGAGTTGGAGGGTAGAGTTGGAGTAGGAGGGTGGAGTTGGAGGGTGGATGTGGAGTTGGAGGGTAGATTTGGAATTGGAGGGTGGAGTTAGAGTTGGCGGGTGGAGTTAGAGGGTGGAGGTAGAGGGTGGATTTGGAGGGTGGATTTGGAGGGTGGAGTTTGAAGGTGGATTGGGAGTTGGAGGGTGGATTTAGAGTTGGAGGTTGGATTTGAAGTTGGAGGGTTGAGTTAAAGTTGGAGGGTTGATTTGGAGTTGGATGGTGGATTTGGAGCTGGAGGGTTAAGTTGGAGGGTGGATTTGGAGTTGGAGGGTGGATTTGGAGGGTGGAGTTGGAGGGTGGAGTTAGAGGGTGGAGTTGAAGGGTGGAGTTGGAGGGTAGATTTGGAGTTGGAGGGTGGATTTGGAGTTGGAGGGTGGATTTGGAGTTGGAGGGTGTATTTGGAATTGGAGGGTGGAGTTGGAGGGTGGAGTTGGAGTTGGAGGGTATATTTGGATTTGGAGGGTGGATTTGAAGTTGGAAGGTGGACTTGGAGTTGGAGGGTAGATTTGGAGTTGGAGGGTGGATTTGGAGTTAGAGGGTGAATTTGGAGTTCGAGGGTGGATTTGGAGGGTGGAGTTCGAGGGTGGAGTTGGAGGGTGGATTTGGAGTTGGAGGGTGGATTTGGAGTAGGAGGGTGGAGTTGTAGGGTGGAGTTGGAGGGTGGATTTGGAGTTGGAGGGTGGATTTGGAGTTGGAGGGTGGATTTGGAGTTGGAGGGTGTATTTGGAATTGGAGGGTGGAGTTGGAGGGTGGAGTTGGAGTTGGAGGGTGTATTTGGATTTGGAGGGTGGATTTGAAGTTGGAAGGTGGACTTGGAGTTGGAGGGTAGATTTGGAGTTGGAGGGTGGATTTGGAGTTAGAGGGTGAATTTGGAGTTCGAGGGTGGATTTGGAGGGTGGAGTTGGAGGGTGGAGTTGGAGGGTGGATTTGGAGTTGGAGGGTGGATTTGGAGTAGGAGGGTGGAGTTGTAGGGTGGAGTTGGAGGGTGGATTTGGAGTTGGAGGGAGTATTTGGAGTTGGAGGGTGAAGTTGGAGGGTGGAGTTGGAGGGTGGATTTGGAGTTGGAGGGTGGATTTGGAGTTGGAAGGTGGATTTGGAGTTGGAGGTTGGATTTGAAGTTGGAGGGTCGAGTTAGAGTTGGAGGGTGGATTTGGAGTTGGATGGTGGAGTTGGAGGTGGAAGGTGGAGTTGGAGGGTGGATTTGGAGGGTGGATTTGGAGTTGGAGGTTGGATTTGGAGATGGAGGGTGGATTTGGAATCAGAGGGTGGAGTTGGAATTGGAGGGTGTATTTGGATTTGGAGGGTTCATTTGGAGTTTGAAGGTGAATTGGACTTGGAGGGTAGATTTGGAGTTGGAGGGTGGATTTAGAGTTGCAGGGTGGATTTGGAGTTGGAAGGTGGATTTGGAGTTAGAGGGTGGATTTGGAATTGGAGGGTGGAGTTGGAGGGTGTAGTTGGATTTGGAGGGTGGATTTGGAGTTGAAAGGTGGACTTGGACTTGGAGGGTAGATTTGGAGTTGGAGGGTGGATTTAGAGTTGCAGGGTGGATTTGGAGTTGGAGGGTGGATTTGGAGTTAGAGGGTAGATTTGGAGTTGCAGGGTGGTGTTGGAGGGTGGATTTGGAGTTGGAGGGTGGATTTGGAGTTGGAGGGTGGATTTGGAGTAGGAGGGTGGAGTTGGAGGGTGGATTTGGGTTGGAGGGAGGATTTGGAGTTGGAGGGTGAAGTTGGAGGGTGGTGTTTGAGGGTGGAGTTGGAGGGTTGAGTTGGAGGGTGGAGTTGGAGGGTTGATTTGGAGTTGGAGAGTGGATTTGGAGTTGGAGGGTGGAGTTGGAGGGTGGATTTGGAGTTGGAGGGGTGGATTTGGAGTTGGAGGGGGGATTTGGAGTTGGAGTGTATATTTGGAATTGGAGGGTGGAGTTGGAGTTGGAGGGTGGATTTGGAGTTGGAGGGTGGATTTGGAGTTGCAGGGTGATTTTGGGGCTGGAGGGAGGATTTGGAGTTGGAGGGTGGAGTTGGAGGTTAGAGTTGGAGGGTTACATTGGAGAGTAGAGTTGGAGGGTGGAGTTGAAGAAAAGTCAGAAATGACTCTCTCTCCCCACCAGGGATCTATCCAGCAGTTTGCAAAATAAAGCAGATAAGGAATTGACAGCCAGTCTGTAAAATTAAAAGACATCTTTATTATAATTAATTATGAGGCTTCGTCGTCCAACCGTAGTTTTACAATTGAAAGAGGGAGCCTGCCTGAGCTTTCTCAGGCAGGCCTTTTATACAAAAAGTTTGGCCCTAGGCTCACATTCTTGTTGTGACACACATCATTGTAGGTCGCTCCCATGGTACCATAACAAAGCAGGCTATAATTATGAATTCCATTCTACTTGCCCAAACTGACCAACCCATCTTCCATCATGAACATATGTCAAACTTCACATATTTTCCTGTGCAGGCCCGGTTGAGCTCACAATAGAACTGGTTTCCTCCCCATCATATAAACAGTCACCTCCCCATTGTAAAAGCCCAGAAGCAGAGAAACAGAGCCAGGTGTGGAAGATAGAAATGTAGGATAAGGGATGCTTGTGGGTCATAAACAGGCATGGCTACTGTATTCGGCCTTCTAATCTTGCTCAGGCCAATGTACACAACAAGTTGCTCAGATCTTTAATATAGATTGACTAGAGGGCATGGACTGGTTTGGTGAGGCCAACATCACGTAGGCAGATTCAGCCTGTTCAGGTCATGGAGAAGTCAGAGAAAGGTGGACGTGTCCTTTGGATTAAATTCAGCCTTTAATCAATTGACTATATGAGGGCAAGACACAAGATGGATGCCGCTCACAAGATGGATGCCGTGGGCTCAGGACAAGAACAGTGATTTAAGGGTGATAGCATCACTCGATCGTGACGCAAATACACAGGCATAATGTCCTGATCATTACCGGTCTATTGATACCAAATTCGTCGTGGTATGATGATATTTTCTGCACGAGTGTTTAAGCCTTGGCACACCATTATGGCAGGGTCCGGAATTTTCAGAACCACAGACGCCCCTTTTGCCCTTATATAGGCAATAACCTAAACCCATGTCAGTCTGAATCTAGGTCTATACTTATCAGATCATCAAAGGGGTTGCTGTAGTATTATCTTACTACTTAGCAACTCTCTCGGGACAAGTCTTCTTACACACGTAGTGGTACAAAGGCCATATATGGCAGGACCAAATAGTGAACACCTCTATCTGTAGTACGTGGTATAAGATCACCCACCCAACAATTATTGATGTTCTAGTGTTGATGTAGAAGCTGTACAGAAGGGTCTATCAGTAAACTCTGGCCTAACCAATGTATGTTCAGGTAAAACATGAAAGTCATGTGAAGAAACAGTAAAGAAAGAGTAGGTTGAGAAGTTGGTGCAGACGTTATATAATAACTAATAGAATACATAAAAGTATTAAAATAGATAAAGTTATACCACACTTAGAGAACAACATTCTATAATTTCGGTTTTTCATCTCTTGCTCTTCATCGTCATTCCTCAATACAATCTCCATTTTCTAATGTCGCTCACGCGATCTTGATAGAGTACTTCAGCTGTGATTATTAGCAGGTCATAGGGACACTGCAAGTCCTGCAGGCCTACTGCCACTACTCAGGTCACAAACTGAACCGTTGGTACTCCTACGTGACCCTGCAACTGGCAAATGGTAACCAATCAAAAATTTAACAAAAAACCATAATACAATTTCAGAAAAAGCAAGAGAAAAGGAAAAGCAAAAGTCAAATGCAAAGAAGTAATAGTAGGAAGAGACATAGGTTGGAAGGTGGGTACAGATGTCAATTTGGGTAGCAACAAGAACAATCCCACCCACAAAAGACAATGTCATTTTAGAATGACACTAGTAAACACGTTGTTGAGAACATATAGACCACGGGAGGATGTAGTGACCATTATTACGAATGAAATCATAATTTTCCACAATCCTAAACAGAAGGCAAATCCTAGAATTATCTAATAACATTCTATATAGCTTCCTATGCATTTCAGTAATCTATTATATGTTCAAGTGAAACAGTGGCGTTCCTGATCAATGCTCACAGATGAAAAAGGGATACACTTCCACAGAGAGACTTCATTCTGCTTTTACTAAACAGAATAGTACTTTAGAACAAATGCCAGCAAAGCAGCAAAAATTAGTTTCCAATCTCCAATTCTATGCAAGCTCACAGAAAATACCCAGAGTCCGTCAAAGCCTCTCCTGGCAGGCTTCTATTATCCATCAAATCCGCTTCCAGTGTCTTCTTCGCGTTGGGCCTCTTGATCCAGGCCTTTTCATGCTCAGTAGGAGTGCCCTCCTGGAACACCCACAGTTCATTCAAAGTCTCAATGTCTTAAAACAAATGCACCAGTGTCTCTTCTCTGTGACACCTCAGGAAATGTGCTCTTCATTGATCAAGGGCACAAAACATCTTGTGCAGAAACAAGCACCACTGAGAATCAACCTCTCAAGATCAGTAGCTCCTTTCAGACTCCAACACTCATCATTTAGTGTCAGAGGACGATCAAGCTGCTCTTCTCATGGGCACCGGAATGTAGTGCCTTTTCCAAACTTGGATTCTCAGGTGCACTGCCTTTCTGCTGGAGCAAAGGGAAAAGAGGTGTGTGTGGGGAAAGGCCAAAACTCGGGCCAAGGGGTCAGGGGACCGCGCGCTGCCAGAGGTTCAAGCACATGACAGTTTGAACAAATTGCACAAAGTGGATGACAGTCCTGCCATCAAAAGCAGGGATCCTTCGCATCTTTGCACTGAACTTCTGAGGCAAAACAGAAAATCAGCTCCTTTTTTCTTTTCTTTTCACAACGCCTTCTGATGAAACAAATGGCTTGCTTAGGAGGTACCACTGGAGGCACGCTGATGATCGCTGTCCATGCTGATGACCGCTGCCCACGCTGCTGATTGCTGTTCACGCTGCTGATTGCTGTTCACGCTGCTGATTGCTGTCAGGAATTGCAAGGCCAAGAAGTCTGTAGTCGTCTGCCATGTTTACTGATGGGGACCAGGCTTTTTTGATTACCGGTCTGCAGGGTAACATTCTTCCTTTTTGACTCTGGAAGATTCCCGCAGAACCTAGTGGTATAGGAAGTGTAACACAATTGTTAGTTTCCTTCAAGTCAGATATAAAAACAGTTCATGGGTTGGCTTTTTGACAAGAGGGCTGCAAGCAAGTGGCCTGCAATCTGCAAAGGAGTGGCAATTCGTCATGGCAACCTAAATGGATGCCCTCATACAGTGGCATTATCTAATAGGATACATTATTTAATGGGGTAAATACATATTCTCCTTAATGATGAAGCCTAGGTGTTCCTAAACTCCTTATCTAGAACATCTCAAATAGAGCAATGGCATAATACACATTATCAAGGACATGGAGAAAAGTCCCTTTTTAAAACAATGTGCATCAAGTGCGCTATGTAATACAAAGGCTAATGATCAACTGTGCAGACAAGAGGACAAGAACTAGAGAGTCCTGGTATCTGCATGATTAGAACACATCTTATTAAAAAATTGAAACAGCAGAAACAGAAGGGAACTGAAAAATTAAAAATAGACATAAAAATATGCCGTACTAAAAAGAATGTAAACTTGAGATATCTCCTATTGAGATGGAAAACTTGTATTGGGTCATTTAACCAGGCTATCACTATCCTGACAGTCAGTCTGAAAAAGACATTTGAAGTGGGCCTTAAGTAAATTCTTGAAAATTAGTCTCATCAATCAAAAGGGAATGTATGTGGAACATGAACAATACACCCATAATAATAAATGGGCTGACTGGTGAAAGGAAGATGGAGAAGGGAAAAAAAATGGAAGTAGGACACAACTAAAATCTTCAATAACTAAACATGATGCAACATTGGTCAGGGAAAAAGCAAAAAGAAAAATCTATAGGAAGGACAAGAGTTTGCTTGGGTGGCCTAAGGCATGTGACACAGCACCAAGAGCACGGGGATACATGAAAAGACCAATGTTACAGAATTTTAACTCTACCGCTGACAATCTATACCCTACACGATAATTCTAACTAATGTTCAGTTGTCTCTTCAGCGAAAAAAATGAATCCATAGGCTTATTCAGGAATCAAAAAATGCGACCAAATAATGCGATATCAAAATTAGGCCACCTTTAGTCACGGATCTATAATTCCATCCTTAGGCCCAATCAAGGATACATAAATGCAGAGCTGCCTGTCCTTAAGGAAAAAGGCAGTTAAGTGACTAACAACGGATGGCAATCTATGATCCAGTATATCATTTTAGTTTTCTTAAAAAAATTATTACAGCCAAATTTAGGCGTGCACTGGAAAAACTGCTGCCTTACTGCTCACAGTATGAGATCCATATCTGTGAAATTTATCTTAATACAAATTCATCCAAATTATTGTGAAACAATGCATATCGTCATATGTGTCCTTTCACAACACAGGGGAACTTGTAATTCAAAGTAGCACCATAGAACAGAACATACACACAAAAAATTAAAAAAAATACACATATCAAGCTATCAGATATACTTGCTGTATATAAAACACAAAGAAAAACAGCCCAGACATAATTCCATGGCGCATGCCCTTCTTTTGACAGCAGGGCATCAGGTAATTGATACTCTGCTGTAAAATATAGTGTCGCTGTGTCAAATAACGCGTTTCAGTGGACCAAATGTACAAATGAAACATAAACACACACATTTTTTCTTAAAGAAATTACGCAAAAAAAACATTTCTCTTCAACCAGCCAACTCACGTGTCTTGTGAATTAATCCATGAATTATCTGTAGGAAGAAGCAGAAAAGATACACAACACACACATTTTGCATAACAACATCAATTATAACCCTTTTTATCAGACTACAAAACGTGACACAACGTGACATACAAAAACTTTTCATTACTTACCTGTAACCTATTTTCCATGTACCTTGCAAAAACGCGCATTCTCACTCAGGCCTAAGGCCTTTAAGTTGCAGAATTTTGGGGAAGGGCTTCTACTTATTGCCTATCTAAAACTCAATGTAACACTTCGTTTTTCTTTTTGTCAAATAAACTTAACTAAAAAAAAATTCGTTCCTAGCATGGAGACACACATATACCAGTTCTACAGATCATTTAGCAGAATGTTTGATATTTGTCTTCTCAAAGAAATCACTTTTGCATTTGCCCTTCTTAAATCATGTTCCTTCATTTTACACAGTGCTTAATTTGTAAGACATGAAGTGCAGGTGCTACAATTTTGCATGAGGAATACCTTTCCTATTTGTTTATTATCTCAGATGTGCGCTTTTAACGCAGATGTAATGTGAATGCGGCAAAAGAGAACAAGCCAGCCTGCAATGAATGAAGGTTACAGATTTAAATCATATACAATCAACTACATCTCATATAAAGCGCTTGTGTGCATCATTTTGAAAGCAACTGGGAGCTATGCAAACCACGTGTGGTGTTCCTTTTATTATTATTAGCGGGATGCAATGCTGTGTCAGCACATATCTAATTGAAAATGAATGTGTTGGTGACATAATTTACCAAACAACAAGCGTTTTGAGGAACATGCTGGAGCTATTATTTATTCTTTGGCTAAAATGCAATCATCATTGCTGTACATGTGCCCTGCATCCTTTGCTCATTTTAGTTCCCAAAAACGAAAATCCCATCCCAGCTAATGTCATATTTGTAACGCTCTAAGAAGATACTTTTAAATTATAAACATGAGCAGGAATTAGCTTTATGGAGCAAGTCAGGCTATTTAAGTGACCTCAGGTCAGGACCGTGGCAGGGGCAGGGATTTAAACACAAAGAGGCAGCTGATGCATGCTTAACCATGTCATGCTGCATTCCACAGGCGAGGCCCTAATTAAAAAGGTCACAAATGTCAACAAGACAGCCTTACAAGATAACATCTTGGCCGCTACTGCTGGAAACACGTTATACAGGTTCTGCCAGTCCCCTGCTCCTGGTAACTGAAGCTGACAAGGCCAGTAGGTTTAACCATTTCCACATAACCTGCAATATTTCACTATATTTAAAACAATTTCTATGACACATTGCCTCGCTGAATCCTAAGAAGGCACAACCTGCAAATATATATATCAAGATCTAAATGTATGTATTTACTAAAGAGACACTTTAAACAGGGGCCCTGAAACCATTTAAAACAGTCTATTTATGTGAAAATCGACTTTTGTATTCTGGATACTAAGAAAAAAATATTCTATATTTTATTGCATAATGGGTATTACTAGAATGTCTAATACCCAATTTATGAGTCATACTTTTGAAAATACTAAGTTATACCTTATAGAAATGAGCTTGTTTGCGCCTAGGGTAAGGGAAATTGCGCACAGAGGTGTTTGGTCATTTTCGTGGTACAACATAACTTAAATCAAACATTTTAATGCTAGGGGGTCATAGTATGAGTGTTAAGCTTCACAAATATTAAAAAACGATTTTTGTAGCACTTTGTTTTTAATAATTATTTTTCATAATAAATAAAAAAAAAAATTCTAATGAAGCCTAATTATTGCTATTTGTGACTGTTCTACATATAAAATGCTCACTACATCCCTTGCCTATTATTTAGATACATATTAACACACAAGCCTAGGCGCAGCTGCCTAACTGGGAATGCGTGAGATGATTGCGCCACATTTATTTAAAAAGGACTGTTTGCAAAATTCCACCACCCGTGTTTAACTAGAGAGGTGCTGGCTGAATGATTAGATATACTGCAGCTGAAAAGACTTGGCTGTGAACATCTAACACTGTGCGTCTAAAGAACAGGCAATTTCGTTTTTTCATTTTTTTCTTTGGAGCCTTATTTACATCTATTGAAGGTGACCCATACACATACATACATTGAGCTCATTCCAGACACAAAACAGAAGGGGGGTCAAACACTCAGGACACACAAAGCAGCGCGCTCTAACCATTTCTTATACATAGCGCCGTTCTTGTACATAGCGCCGTCGCAATGTACAAGAAAACCTTCAAACAACATAGACATTTAAACACACATTTTAACCCATAGGTCAACACTTAGGACAGGAACAAGGAACAGCCTAAAGACTGTGTTCAAAAATAACCTGCCAAAACTAGTTGTAAACCATATTTACAACAAAAACGTTTTAGTTCCTATTTTTTTAAATTCTTCAACAGATTTCCAGAAGGCTGCAAAAGAGACAGCCTCACAGACCTTTAAAGAGAGCTCATAAATTGGAGTTCCAACTGGAGGTATCAGACGCGAATCCTCCAACCGGGAATCCTTTGTTGCAACCTAGTCAATACTAATACCAAACAAAATACCGCGACCAGGCATCTGCGCTCACTAGTCGGGTTTCAAACTTCATGGGGCTATCTCCAACGATATACACGCAAATGTACGTGACCCACGGTTTTTGAATACTGCAGTGTTCAAATAAAACCAAGGAACCAATACTGAGGAAGATTATCCAACGATAATCTGAACCACAGCAACCAAAAGGCCTACCAACTGAACCAAATGTACCGGTACCCAAACCAAAACGTCACATTTCTGCGACCAATAAATAACCAAGGACTGCGTCACATTTCTGCGACCAATAAATAACCAAGGACTGGGAGCGACCCATTTTTATTCTTCAACTAAAACAGATGGAGAAAATATCTCTTCAACTGCCTATACAAATTGCAATTTGCATATACACAAATATTTGTCCAGATTATAACTGTCAATTCCCCACTGCACTAACAGTCTGTTAAAAAATACTTACAGCAAAAAAAGAATGGGTTCCTTAGTCAGGAGTGACATCTTTAGGAGAGTTTTAAGTCAGAAAAATCAAAAAAAACATACTAGGCCACAGAGACAGATAATCCCCCAGAAAACCCTGTGCCCAGAGTACCTCTTTTTGGTAGAATTCTGTCTTGTCTTTCCCAGCAGTTTTTCCATCCTTTGACAAAATACTCCTGTAGATAACCACTCCATGATAAGGCCCCACGTTGGGCGCCAACTGAAGAAAAGTCAGAAATGACTCTCTCTCCCCACCAGGGATCTATCCAGCAGTTTGCAAAATAAAGCAGATAAGGAATTGACAGCCAGTCTGTAAAATTAAAAGACATCTTTATTATAATTAATTATGAGGCTTCGTCGTCCAACCGTAGTTTTACAATTGAAAGAGGGAGCCTGCCTGAGCTTTCTCAGGCAGGCCTTTTATACAAAAAGTTTGGCCCTAGGCTCACATTCTTGTTGTGACACACATCATTGTAGGTCGCTCCCATGGTACCATAACAAAGCAGGCTATAATTATGAATTCCATTCTACTTGCCCAAACTGACCAAACCCATCTTCCATCATGAACATATGTCAAACTTCACATATTTTCCTGTGCAGGCCCGGTTGAGCTCACAATAGAACTGGTTTCCTCCCCATCATATAAACAGTCACCTCCCCATTGTAAAAGCCCAGAAGCAGAGAAACAGAGCCAGGTGTGGAAGATAGAAATGTAGGATAAGGGATGCTTGTGGGTCATAAACAGGCATGGCTACTGTATTCGGCCTTCTAATCTTGCTCAGGCCAATGTACACAACAAGTTGCTCAGATCTTTAATATAGATTGACTAGAGGGCATTGACTGGTTTGGTGAGGCCAACATCACGTAGGCAGATTCAGCCTGTTCAGGTCATGGAGAAGTCAGAGAAAGGTGGACGTGTCCTTTGGATCAAATTCAGCCTTTAATCAATTGACTATATGAGGGCAAGACACAAGATGGATGCCGCTCACAAGATGGATGCCGTGGGCTCAGGACAAGAACAGTGATTTAAGGGTGATAGCATCACTCGATCGTGACGCAAATACACAGGCATAATGTCCTGATCATTACCGGTCTATTGATACCAAATTCGTCGTGGTATGATGATATTTTCTGCACGAGTGTTTAGGCCTTGGCACACCATTATGGCAGGGTCCGGAATTTTCAGAACCACAGAGTTGGAGGGTGGATTTGGAGTTGGAGGGTGGATTTGGCGTTGAGGGGTGGATTTTGAGTTGGAGGGTGGATTTGGAGTTGGAGGGTGGAGTTGGAGGGTGGATTCGGAGTTGGAGGGTGGACTTGGAATTGGAGGGTGGAGTTGGAGGGTGGATTTGGAGGGTGGAATTGGAGTTGGAGAGTAGATTTTGCATTGGAGGGTGGATTTGGAGTTGGAAGGTTGATTTGGAGTAGGAGGGTGTGGTTGGAGGGTGGATTTGGAGTTGGAGGGAGGATTTGGAGTTTGAGGGTGAAGTTGGAGGGTGGAGTTGGAGGGTGGAGTTGGAGGGTTAAATTGGAGGGTGGAGTTGGAGGGTGGATTTGGAGTTGGAGGGTGGATTTGGCATTGAGGGGTGGATTTTGAGTTGGACGGTGGATTTGGAGGGTGGAGTTGGAGGGTGGATTTGGAGTTGGAGGGTGGATTTGGAGTTGGAGGGTGGAGTTAGAGTTGGAGGGTGGATTTGGAGTTTGGAGTTGGAGGGTGGATTTCGAGTTGGAGGGTGAATTTGGAGTTGGATGGTGGATTTGGAGGGTGGATTTGGAGGGTGGTGTTTGAGGGTGGAAATGGAGGGCTGAGTTGGAGGGTGGATTGGAGGGTGGAGTTGGATGGTGGTTTTGGAGTTGGAGAGTGTATTTGGAATTGGAGGGTGGAGTTGGAGGGTGGAGTTGGAGGGTGGATTTGGAGTTGGAGGGTGGATTCGGAGTTGGAGGGTGGACTTGGAATTGGAGGGTGGAGTTGGAGGGTGGATTTGGAGGGTGGAATTGGAGTTGGAGAGTAGATTTTGCATTGGAGGGTGGATTTGGAGTTGGAAGGTTGATTTGGAGTAGGAGGGTGTGGTTGGAGGGTGGATTTGGAGTTGGAGGGAGGATTTGGAGTTTGAGGGTGAAGTTGGAGGGTGGAGTTGGAGGGTGGAGTTGGAGGGTTAAATTGGAGTGTGGAGTTGGAGGGTGGATTTGGAGTTGGAGGGTGGATTTGGCATTGAGGGGTGGATTTTGAGTTGGACGGTGGATTTGGAGGGTGGAGTTGGAGGGTGGATTTGGAGTTGGAGGGTGGAGTTAGAGTTGGAGGGTGGATTTGGAGTTTGGAGTTGGAGGGTGGATTTCGAGTTGGAGGGTGAATTTGGAGTTGGATGGTGGATTTGGAGGGTGGAGTTGGAGGGTGGTGTTTGAGGGTGGAAATGGAGGGCTGAGTTGGAGGGTGGATTGGAGGGTGGAGTTGGATGGTGCTTTTGGAGTTGGAGAGTGTATTTGGAATTGGAGGGTGGAGTTGGAGGGTGGAGTTGGAGGGTGGATTTGGAGTTGGAGGGTGGATTTGGATTTGGAGGGTGGAGTTGTAGGGTGGAGTTGGAGGGTGGATTTGGAGTAGAAGGGTGGAGTTGGAGGGTGGAGTTGGAGGGTGGATTTGGAGTTGGAGGGAGGCTTTGGAGTTGGAGGGTGGATTTGGAGGGTGGATTTGGAGGGTGGATTTGTTGTTGGAGGGTAGATTTGGAGTTGGAGGGTGGAGTTGGAGGGTGGATTTGGAGTAGGAGGGTGGAATTGTAGGGTGGGGCTTGAGGGTGGATTTGGAGTTGGAGGGAGGATTTGGAGTTGGGGGTGGATTTGGAGTTGGAGGGTTGATATGGAATTGGAGGGGGGAGTTAGAGGGTAGATTTGGAGTTGGATGGTGGAGTTGGAGGTGGAAGGTGGAGTTGGAGGGTGGATTTGGAGGGTGGATTTGGAGTTGGAGGTTGGATTTGGAGATGGAGGGTGGATTTGGAATCAGAGGGTGGAGTTGGAATTGGAGGGTGTATTTGGATTTGGAGGGTTCATTTGGAGTTTGAAGGTGAATTGGACTTGGAGGGTAGATTTGGAGTTGGAGGGTGGATTTAGAGTTGCAGGGTGGATTTGGAGTTGGAAGGTGGATTTGGAGTTAGAGGGTGGATTTGGAATTGGAGGGTGGAGTTGGAGGGTGTAGTTGGATTTGGAGGGTGGATTTGGAGTTGAAAGGTGGACTTGGACTTGGAGGGTAGATTTGGAGTTGGAGGGTGGATTTAGAGTTGCAGGGTGGATTTGGAGTTGGAGGGTGGATTTGGAGTTAGAGGGTAGATTTGGAGTTGCAGGGTGGTGTTGGAGGGTGGATTTGGAGTTGGAGGGTGGATTTGGAGTTGGAGGGTGGATTTGGAGTAGGAGGGTGGAGTTGGAGGGTGGATTTGGGTTGGAGGGAGGATTTGGAGTTGGAGGGTGAAGTTGGAGGGTGGTGTTTGAGGGTGGAGTTGGAGGGTTGAGTTGGAGGGTGGAGTTGGAGGGTTGATTTGGAGTTGGAGAGTGGATTTGGAGTTGGAGGGTGGAGTTGGAGGGTGGATTTGGAGTTGGAGGGGTGGATTTGGAGTTGGAGGGGGGATTTGGAGTTGGAGTGTATATTTGGAATTGGAGGGTGGAGTTGGAGTTGGAGGGTGGATTTGGAGTTGGAGGGTGGATTTGGAGTTGCAGGGTGATTTTGGGGCTGGAGGGAGGATTTGGAGTTGGAGGGTGGAGTTGGAGGTTAGAGTTGGAGGGTTACATTGGAGAGTAGAGTTGGAGGGTGGAGTTGGAGGGTGGATTTGGAGTTGGAGGGTGGATTTGGCGTTGAGGGGTGGATTTTGAGTTGGAGGGTGGATTTGGAGTTGGAGGGTGGAGTTGGAGGGTGGATTCGGAGTTGGAGGGTGGACTTGGAATTGGAGGGTGGAGTTGGAGGGTGGATTTGGAGGGTGGAATTGGAGTTGGAGAGTAGATTTTGCATTGGAGGGTGGATTTGGAGTTGGAAGGTTGATTTGGAGTAGGAGGGTGTGGTTGGAGGGTGGATTTGGAGTTGGAGGGAGGATTTGGAGTTTGAGGGTGAAGTTGGAGGGTGGAGTTGGAGGGTGGAGTTGGAGGGTTAAATTGGAGGGTGGAGTTGGAGGGTGGATTTGGAGTTGGAGGGTGGATTTGGCATTGAGGGGTGGATTTTGAGTTGGACGGTGGATTTGGAGGGTGGAGTTGGAGGGTGGATTTGGAGTTGGAGGGTGGATTTGGAGTTGGAGGGTGGAGTTAGAGTTGGAGGGTGGATTTGGAGTTTGGAGTTGGAGGGTGGATTTCGAGTTGGAGGGTGAATTTGGAGTTGGAGGGTGTATTTGGAATTGGAGGGTGGAGTTGGAGGATGGAGTTGGAGTTGGACAGTGTATTTGGATTTGGAGGGTGGATTTGAAGTTGGAAGGTGGACTTGGAGTTGGAGGGTAGATTTGGAGTTGGAGGGTGGATTAAGAGTTGAAGGAAGGATTTGGAGTTGGATGGTAGATTTGGAGTTGGAGGGTGAATTTGGAGTTGGAGGGTGGATTTGGAGTTGGAGGGTAGATTTAGAGTTGGAGGGTGGAGTTCGAGGGTGGATTTGGAGTTGGAGGGTGGATTTTGAGAAGGAGGGTGGAGTTGTAGGGTGGAGGTCGGGGGTGGATTTGGAGTTGGAGGGAGTATTTGGAGTTGGAGGGTGAAGTTGGAGGGTGGAGTTGGAGGGTGGATTTGGAGTTGGAAGGTGGAGTTAGAGGGTAGATTTGGAGTTGGAGGGTGGGGTTGGAGTTGGAGGGTGGAGTTGGAGGGTGGATTTGGAGGGTGGATTTGGATTTGGAGGGTGGATTTGGAGATGGAGGGTGGATTTGGAATCAGAGGGTGGAGTTGGAGTTGGAGGGTTGATTTGGAGTTTGAAGGTGACTTGGAGGGTAGATTTGGAGTTGGAGGGTGGGTTTAGAGTTGCAGTGTGGATTTGGAGTTGGAGGGTGGATTTGGAGTTGGAGGGTGGATTTGGAGTTGGAGGGTGGATATGGAGTTGGAGGGTGGAGTTAGAGGGTAGATTTGGAGTTGGAGGGTGGAGTTGGAGGGTGGAGTTGGAAGGTGGATTTGGAGGGTGGATTTGGAGTTGGAGGTTGGATTTGGAGATGGAGTGTGGATTTGGAATCAGAGGGTGGAGTTGGAGTTGGAGGGTGTATTTGGATTTGAAGAGTTCATTTGGAGTTTGAAGGTGACTTGGACTTGGAGGGTAGATTTGGAGTTGGAGGGTGGATTTAGAGTTGCAGGGTTTAATTTGGAGTTGGAGGGTGGATTTGGAGTTAGAGGGTGGATTTGGAATTGGAGGGTGTAGTTGGAGGGTGTAGTTGGATTTGGAGGGTGGATTTGGAGTTGAAAGGTGGACTTGGACTTGGAGGGTAGATTTGGAGTTGGAGGGTGGATTTAGAGTTGCAGGGTGGATTTGGAGTTGGAGGGTGGATTTGGAGTTGGAGGGTAGATTTGGAGTTGCAGGGTGGTGTTGGAGGGTGGATTTGGAGGGTGGATTTGGAGTTGGAGGGTAGGTTTGGAGTTGGAGGGTGGAGTTAGAGTTGTGGGGTGGAGTTAGAGGATGGAGTTGTAGGGTGGATTTGGAGGGTGGATTTGGAGTTGGCGGGTAGATTTGTGGTTGGAGGGTAGATTTGGAGTTGGAGGGTGGAGTTGGAGGGTGGATTTGAAGTAGGAGGGTGGATTTGTAGGGTGGAGTTTGAGGGTGGATTTGGAGTTGGAGGGAGGATTTGGAGTTGGGGGGTGAAGTTGGAGGGTGGAGTTGGAGGGTGGAGTTGGCGAGTGGAGTTGGAGGGTTGAGTTTGAGGGTGGAGTTGGAGGGTGGATTTGGAGTTGTAGGGTGGATTTGGAGTTGGAGGGTGGATTTGGAGTTGGAGGGTGAATTTGGAGTGGGAGGGTGGAGTTGGAGTAGGAAGGTGGAGTTGGAGGGTGGATTTGGAGTTGGAGGGTAGATTTGGAGTTGCAGGGTGGCATTGAAGGGTGGATTTGGAGTTGGAGGGTGGATTTGGAGTTGGAGGGTTGAGTTAGAGTTGGAGGGTGGATTTGGAGTTGTAGGGTGGATTTGAAGTTTCAGGGTGGATTTAGAGGGTGGAGTTGGAGTGTGGAGTTGGAGGGTGGAGTTAGAGGGTGGATTTGGAGTTGGAGGGTGGAGTTGGAGTTGGGGGTTGGAGTTGGAGGGCGGATTTGGAGTTGGAGGGTGGATATGGAGTTGGAGGGTTGATTTGGAGTTGGAGGGTGGATTTGGAGTTGGAGGGTAGATTTGGAGTTGGAGAGTGGATTTGGAGTAGGAGGGTGGAGTTGGACGGTGGATTTGGAGTTGGAGGGAGGATTTGGAGTCGGAGGGTTAAGTTGGAGGGTGGAGTTGGAGGGTGGAGTTGGAGGGTGGTGTTGGAGGGTGGAAATGGAGGGCTGAGTTGGAGGGTGGATTGGAGGGTGGAGTTGGATGGTGGTTTTGGAGTTGGAGAGTGTATTTGGAATTGGAGGGTGGAGTTGGAGGGTGAATTTGGAGTTGGAGGCTGGATTTGGAGTTGGAGGGTGGAATTGGAGGGTGGAGTTGGAGGGTGGATTTGGAGTAGAAGGGTGGAGTTGGAGGGTGGAGTTGGAGGGTGGATTTGGAGTTGGAGGGAGGCTTTGGAGTTGGAGGGTGGATTTGTGGTTGGAAGGTAGATTTGGAGTTGGAGGGTGTAGTTGGAGGGTGGATTTGGAGTAGGAGGGTGGAATTGTAGGGTGGGGCTTGAGGGTGGATTTGGAGTTGGAGGGAGGATTTGGAGTTGGAGGGTGAAGTTGGAGGGTGGAGTTGGAGGGTGGAGTTGGCGGGTGGAGTTGGAGGGTTGAGTTTGAGGGTGGAGTTGGAGGGTGGATTTGGAGTTGTAGGGTGGATTTGGAGTTGGAGGGTGGATTTGGAGTTAGAGGGTGAAGTTGGAGTTGGAGGGTGGAGTTGGAGTAGGAGGGTGGAGTTGGAGGGTGGATTTGGAGTTGGAGGGTAGATTTGGAGTTGGAGGGTGGAGTTAGAGTTGGCGGGTGGAGTTAGAGGGTGGAGTTGGAGGTTGGATTTGGAGGGTGGATTTGGAGTTGGAGTTTGAAGGTGGATTGGGAGTTGGAGGGTGGATTTGGAGTTTGAGGTTGGATTTGAAGTTGGAGGGTTGAGTTAACGTTGGAGGGTTGATTTGGAGTGGGATGGTGGATTTGGAGTTGGAGGGTTAAGTTGGAGGGTGGATTTGGAGTTGGAGGGTGGATTTGGAGGGTGGAGTTGGAGGGTGGAGTTAGAGGGTGGAGTTGAAGGGTGGAGTTGGAGGGTGGATTTGGAGTTGGAGGGTGTATTTGGAGTTGGAGGGTGTATTTGGAATTGGAGGGTGGAGTTGGAGGGTGGAGTTGGAGTTGGAGGGTGTATTTGTATTTGGAGGGTAGATTTGAAGTTGGAAGGTGGACTTGGAGTTGGAGGGTGGAGTTGGAGGTTAGAGTTGGAGGGTTACATTGGAGAGTAGAGTTGGAGGGTGGAGTTGGAGGGTGGATTTGGAGTTGGAGGGTGGATTTGGCGTTGAGGGGTGGATTTTGAGTTGGAGGGTGGATTTGGAGTTGGAGGGTGGAGTTGGAGGGTGGATTCGGAGTTGGAGGGTGGACTTGGAATTGGAGGGTGGAGTTGGAGGGTGGATTTGGAGGGTGGAATTGGAGTTGGAGAGTAGATTTTGCATTGGAGGGTGGATTTGGAGTTGGAAGGTTGATTTGGAGTAGGAGGGTGTGTTTGGAGGGTGGATTTGGAGTTGGAGGGAGGATTTGGAGTTTGAGGGTGAAGTTGGAGGGTGGAGTTGGAGGGTGGAGTTGGAGGGTTAAATTGGAGGGTGGAGTTGGAGGGTGGATTTGGCATTGAGGGGTGGATTTTGAGTTGGATGGTGGATTTGGAGGGTGGAGTTGGAGGGTGGATTTGGAGTTGGAGGGTGGATTTGGAGTTGGAGGGTGGATTTGGAGTTGGAGGGTGGAGTTAGAGTTGGAGGGTGGTTTTGGAGTTTGGAGTTGGAGGGTGGATTTGGAGTTTGGAGTTGGAGGGTGGATTTCGAGTTGGAGGGTGAATTTGGAGTTGGAGGGTGTATTTGGAATTGGAGGGTGGAGTTGGAGGATGGAGTTGGAGTTGGACAGTGTATTTGGATTTGGAGGGTGGATTTGAAGTTGGAAGGTGGACTTGGAGTTGGAGGGTAGATTTGGAGTTGGAGGGTGGATTAAGAGTTGAAGGAAGGATTTGGAGTTGGATGGTAGATTTGGAGTTGGAGGGTGGATTTGAAGTTGGAGGGTGGATTTGGAGTTGGAGGGTAGATTTAGAGTTGGAGGGTGGAGTTCGAGGGTGGATTTGGAGTTGGAGGGTGGATTTTGAGAAGGAGGGTGGAGTTGTAGGGTGGAGTTGGGGGGGTGGATTTGGAGTTGGAGGGAGTATTTAGAGTTGGAGGGTGAAGTTGGAGGGTGGAGTTGGAGGGTGGATTTGGAGTTGGAAGGTGGAGTTAGAGGGTAGATTTGGAGTTGGAGGGTGGGGTTGGAGTTGGAGGGTGGAGTTGGAGGGTGGATTTGGAGATGGAGGGTGGATTTGGAATCAGAGGGTGGAGTTGGAGTTGGAGGGTTGATTTGGAGTTTGAAGGTGACTTGGAGGGTAGATTTGGAGTTGGAGGGTGGGTTTAGAGTTGCAGTGTGGATTTGGAGTTGGAGGGTGGATTTGGAGTTGGAGGGTGGATTTGGAGTTGGAGGGTGGATATGGAGTTGGAGGGGGGAGTTAGAGGGTAGATTTGGAGTTGGAGGGTGGAGTTGGAGGGTGGAGTTGGAAGGTGGATTTGGAGGGTGGATTTGGAGTTGGAGGTTGGATTTGGAGATGGAGTGTGGATTTGGAATCAGAGGGTGGAGTTGGAGTTGGAGGGTGTATTTGGATTTGAAGAGTTCATTTGGAGTTTGAAGGTGACTTGGACTTGGAGGGTAGATTTGGAGATGGAGGGTGGATTTAGAGTTGCAGGGTTTAATTTGGAGTTGGAGGGTGGATTTGGAGTTAGAGGGTGGATTTGGAATTGGAGGGTGGAGTTGGAGGGTGTAGTTGGATTTGGAGGGTAGATTTGGAGTTGAAAGGTGGACTTGGACTAGGATGGGTAGATTTGAAGTTGGAGGGTGGATTTAGAGTTGCAGGGTGGATTTGGAGTTGGAGGGTGGATTTGGAGTTGGAGGGTAGATTTGGAGTTGCAGGGTGGTGTTGGAGGGTGGATTTGGAGGGTGGATTTGGAGTTGGAGGGTAGGTTTGGAGTTGGAGGGTGGAGTTAGAGTTGTGGGGTGGAGTTAGAGGATGGAGTTGTAGGGTGGATTTGGAGGGTGGATTTGGAGTTGGAGGGTAGATTTGTGGTTGGAGGGTAGATTTGGAGTTGGAGGGTGGAGTTGGAGGGTGGATTTGAAGTAGGAGGGTGGATTTGTATGGTGGAGTTTGAGGGTGGATTTGGAGTTGGAGGGAGGATTTGGAGTTGGAGGGTGAAGTTGGAGGGTGGAGTTGGAGGGTGGAGTTGGCGCGTGGAGTTGGAGGGTTGAGTTTGAGGGTGGAATTGGAGGGTGGATTTGGAGTTGTAGGGTGGATTTGGAGTTGGAGGGTGGATTTGGAGTTGGAGGGTGAATTTGGAGTGGGAGGGTGGAGTTGGAGTAGGAAGGTGGAGTTGGAGGGTAGATTTGGAGTTGCAGGGTGGCATTGAAGGGTGGATTTGGAGTTGGAGGGTGGATTTGGAGTTGGAGGGTTGAGTTAGAGTTGGAGGGTGGATTTGGAGTTGTAGGGTGGATTTGAAGTTTCAGGGTGGATTTAGAGGGTGGAGTTGGAGTGTGGAGTTGGAGGGTGGAGTTAGAGGGTGGATTTGGAGTTGGAGGGTGGAGTTGGAGTTGGGGGTTAGAGTTGGAGGGCGGATTTGGAGTTGGAGGGTGGATATGGAGTTGGAGGGTTGATTTGGAGTTGGAGGGTGGATTTGGAGTTGGAGGGTAGATTTGGAGTTGGAGGGTGGATTTGGAGTAGGAGGGTGGAGTTGGACGGTGGAGTTAGAGGGTGGAGTTGAAGGGTGGAGTTGGAGGTTGGATTTGGAGTTGGAGGGTGGATTTGGAGTTGGAGGGTGGATTTGGAGTTGGAGGGTTTATTTGGAATTGGAGGGTGGAGTTGGAGGGTGGAGTTGGAGTTGGAGGGTGTATTTGTATTTGGAGGGTAGATTTTAAGTTGGAAGGTGGACTTGGAGTTGGAGGGTAGATTTGAAGTTGGAGGGTGGATTTGGAGGGTGGATTTGGAGTTGGAGGGTGAATTTGGAGTTGGAGGGTGGATTTGGCGGGTGGAGTTCGAGGGTGGAGTTGGAGGGTGGATTTGGAGTTGGAAGGTGGATTTGGAGTTGGAGGTTGGATTTGAAGTTGGAGGGTCGAGTTAGAGTTGGAGGGTGGATTTGGAGTTGGATGGTGGATTTGGAGTTGGAGGGTTAAGTTGGAGGGTGGATTTGGAGTTGGAGGGTGGATTTGGAGTTGTAAGGTGGATTTGGAGTTGGAGGGTGGATTTGGAGGCTGGAGTTGGAGGGTGGAGTTAGAGGGTGGAGTTGAAGGGTGGAGTTGGAGGGTGGATTTGGAGTTGGAGGTTGGATTTGGAGTTGGAGGGTGGATTTGGAGTTGGAGGGTGTATTTGGAATTGGAGGGTGGAGTTGGAGGGTGGAGTTGGAGTTGGAGGGTGTATTTGGATTTGGAGGGTGGTTTTGAAGTTGGAAGGTGGACTTGGAGTTGGAGGGTAGATTTGGAGTTGGAGGGTGGATTTAGAGTTGCAGGAAGGATTTGGAGTTGGGTGGTAGATTTGGAGTTGGAGGGTGGATATGGAGGGTGGATTTGGAGTTGGAGGGTGGATTTGGAGTTGGAGGGTAGATTTGGAGTTGGAGGGTGGAGTTCGAGGGAAGAGTTGGAGGGTGGATTTGGAGTTGGAGGGTGGATTTGGAGTAGGAGGGTGGAGTTGGAGGGTGGAGTTGGAGGGTGGATTTGCAGTTGGAGGGAGTATTTGGAGTTGGAGGGTGAAGTTGGAGGGTGGAGTTGGAGGGTGGATTTGGAGTTGGAGGGTGGATTTAGAGTTGGAGGGTGGAGTTAGAGGGTAGATTTGGAGTTGGAGGGTGGAGTTGGAGTTGGAGGGTGGAGTTGGAGGGTGGATTTGGAGGGTGGATTTGGAATCAGAGGGTGGAGTTGGAGTTGGAGGGTGTATTTGGATTTGGAGGGTTGATTTGGAGTTTGAATGTGACTTGGACTTGGAGGGTAGATTTGGAGTTGGAGATTGGGTTTAGAGTTGCAGGGCGGATTTGGAGTTGGAGGGTGGATTTGGAGTTGGGGGTGGATTTGGAGTTGGAGGGTGGATATGGAATTGGAGGGGGGAGTTAGAGGGTAGATTTGGAGTTGGAGGGTGGATTTGGAGTTGGAGGGTGGAGTTGGAGGGTGGATTTGGAGGGTGGATTTGGAGTTGGAGGTTGGATTTGGAGATGGAGGGTGGATTTGGAATCAGAGGGTGGAGTTGGAGTTGGAGGGTGTATTTGGATTTGGAGGGTTCATTTGGAGTTTGAAGGTGACTTGGACTTGGAGGGTAGATTTGGAGTTGGAGGGTGGATTTAGAGTTGCAGGGTGGATTTGGAGTTGGATGGTGGATTTGGAGTTAGAGGGTGGATTTGGAATTGGAGGGTGGAGTTGGAGAGTGTAGTTGGATTTGGAGGGTGGATTTGGAGTTGAAAGGTGGACTTGGACTTGGAGGGTAGATTTGGAGTTGTAGGGTGGATTTAGAGTTGCAGGGTGGATTTGGAGTTGGAGGGTGGATTTGGAGTTAGAGGGTGGATTTGGAGGGTGGAGTTGGAGGGTGGTGTTTGAGGGTGGAAATGGAGGGCTGAGTTGGAGGGTGGATTGGAGGGTGGAGTTGGATGGTGCTTTTGGAGTAGGAGGGTGGAATTGTAGGGTGGGGCTTGAGGGTGGATTTGGAGTTGGAGGGAGGATTTGGAGTTGGAGGGTGAAGTTGGAGGGTGGAGTTGGAGGGTGCAGTTGGCGGGTGGAGTTGGAGGGTTGAGTTTGAGGGTGGAGTTGGAGGGTGGATTTGGAGTTGTAGGGTGGATTTGAAGTTGGGGGGTGGATTTGGATTTGAAGGGTGAAGTTGGAGTTGGAGGGTAGAGTTGGAGTAGGAGGGTGGAGTTGGAGGGTGGATGTGGAGTTGGAGGGTAGATTTGGAATTGGAGGGTGGAGTTAGAGTTGGCGGGTGGAGTTAGAGGGTGGAGGTAGAGGGTGGATTTGGAGGGTGGATTTGGAGGGTGGAGTTTGAAGGTGGATTGGGAGTTGGAGGGTGGATTTAGAGTTGGAGGTTGGATTTGAAGTTGGAGGGTTGAGTTAAAGTTGGAGGGTTGATTTGGAGTTGGATGGTGGATTTGGAGCTGGAGGGTTAAGTTGGAGGGTGGATTTGGAGTTGGAGGGTGGATTTGGAGGGTGGAGTTGGAGGGTGGAGTTAGAGGGTGGAGTTGAAGGGTGGAGTTGGAGGGTAGATTTGGAGTTGGAGGGTGGATTTGGAGTTGGAGGGTGGATTTGGAGTTGGAGGGTGTATTTGGAATTGGAGGGTGGAGTTGGAGGGTGGAGTTGGAGTTGGAGGGTATATTTGGATTTGGAGGGTGGATTTGAAGTTGGAAGGTGGACTTGGAGTTGGAGGGTAGATTTGGAGTTGGAGGGTGGATTTGGAGTTAGAGGGTGAATTTGGAGTTCGAGGGTGGATTTGGAGGGTGGAGTTCGAGGGTGGAGTTGGAGGGTGGATTTGGAGTTGGAGGGTGGATTTGGAGTAGGAGGGTGGAGTTGTAGGGTGGAGTTGGAGGGTGGATTTGGAGTTGGAGGGTGGATTTGGAGTTGGAGGGTGGATTTGGAGTTGGAGGGTGTATTTGGAATTGGAGGGTGGAGTTGGAGGGTGGAGTTGGAGTTGGAGGGTGTATTTGGATTTGGAGGGTGGATTTGAAGTTGGAAGGTGGACTTGGAGTTGGAGGGTAGATTTGGAGTTGGAGGGTGGATTTGGAGTTAGAGGGTGAATTTGGAGTTCGAGGGTGGATTTGGAGGGTGGAGTTGGAGGGTGGAGTTGGAGGGTGGATTTGGAGTTGGAGGGTGGATTTGGAGTAGGAGGGTGGAGTTGTAGGGTGGAGTTGGAGGGTGGATTTGGAGTTGGAGGGAGTATTTGGAGTTGGAGGGTGAAGTTGGAGGGTGGAGTTGGAGGGTGGATTTGGAGTTGGAGGGTGGATTTGGAGTTGGAAGGTGGATTTGGAGTTGGAGGTTGGATTTGAAGTTGGAGGGTCGAGTTAGAGTTGGAGGGTGGATTTGGAGTTGGATGGTGGAGTTGGAGGTGGAAGGTGGAGTTGGAGGGTGGATTTGGAGGGTGGATTTGGAGTTGGAGGTTGGATTTGGAGATGGAGGGTGGATTTGGAATCAGAGGGTGGAGTTGGAATTGGAGGGTGTATTTGGATTTGGAGGGTTCATTTGGAGTTTGAAGGTGAATTGGACTTGGAGGGTAGATTTGGAGTTGGAGGGTGGATTTAGAGTTGCAGGGTGGATTTGGAGTTGGAAGGTGGATTTGGAGTTAGAGGGTGGATTTGGAATTGGAGGGTGGAGTTGGAGGGTGTAGTTGGATTTGGAGGGTGGATTTGGAGTTGAAAGGTGGACTTGGACTTGGAGGGTAGATTTGGAGTTGGAGGGTGGATTTAGAGTTGCAGGGTGGATTTGGAGTTGGAGGGTGGATTTGGAGTTAGAGGGTAGATTTGGAGTTGCAGGGTGGTGTTGGAGGGTGGATTTGGAGTTGGAGGGTGGATTTGGAGTTGGAGGGTGGATTTGGAGTAGGAGGGTGGAGTTGGAGGGTGGATTTGGGTTGGAGGGAGGATTTGGAGTTGGAGGGTGAAGTTGGAGGGTGGTGTTTGAGGGTGGAGTTGGAGGGTTGAGTTGGAGGGTGGAGTTGGAGGGTTGATTTGGAGTTGGAGAGTGGATTTGGAGTTGGAGGGTGGAGTTGGAGGGTGGATTTGGAGTTGGAGGGGTGGATTTGGAGTTGGAGGGGGGATTTGGAGTTGGAGTGTATATTTGGAATTGGAGGGTGGAGTTGGAGTTGGAGGGTGGATTTGGAGTTGGAGGGTGGATTTGGAGTTGCAGGGTGATTTTGGGGCTGGAGGGAGGATTTGGAGTTGGAGGGTGGAGTTGGAGGTTAGAGTTGGAGGGTTACATTGGAGAGTAGAGTTGGAGGGTGGAGTTGAAGAAAAGTCAGAAATGACTCTCTCTCCCCACCAGGGATCTATCCAGCAGTTTGCAAAATAAAGCAGATAAGGAATTGACAGCCAGTCTGTAAAATTAAAAGACATCTTTATTATAATTAATTATGAGGCTTCGTCGTCCAACCGTAGTTTTACAATTGAAAGAGGGAGCCTGCCTGAGCTTTCTCAGGCAGGCCTTTTATACAAAAAGTTTGGCCCTAGGCTCACATTCTTGTTGTGACACACATCATTGTAGGTCGCTCCCATGGTACCATAACAAAGCAGGCTATAATTATGAATTCCATTCTACTTGCCCAAACTGACCAACCCATCTTCCATCATGAACATATGTCAAACTTCACATATTTTCCTGTGCAGGCCCGGTTGAGCTCACAATAGAACTGGTTTCCTCCCCATCATATAAACAGTCACCTCCCCATTGTAAAAGCCCAGAAGCAGAGAAACAGAGCCAGGTGTGGAAGATAGAAATGTAGGATAAGGGATGCTTGTGGGTCATAAACAGGCATGGCTACTGTATTCGGCCTTCTAATCTTGCTCAGGCCAATGTACACAACAAGTTGCTCAGATCTTTAATATAGATTGACTAGAGGGCATGGACTGGTTTGGTGAGGCCAACATCACGTAGGCAGATTCAGCCTGTTCAGGTCATGGAGAAGTCAGAGAAAGGTGGACGTGTCCTTTGGATTAAATTCAGCCTTTAATCAATTGACTATATGAGGGCAAGACACAAGATGGATGCCGCTCACAAGATGGATGCCGTGGGCTCAGGACAAGAACAGTGATTTAAGGGTGATAGCATCACTCGATCGTGACGCAAATACACAGGCATAATGTCCTGATCATTACCGGTCTATTGATACCAAATTCGTCGTGGTATGATGATATTTTCTGCACGAGTGTTTAAGCCTTGGCACACCATTATGGCAGGGTCCGGAATTTTCAGAACCACAGACGCCCCTTTTGCCCTTATATAGGCAATAACCTAAACCCATGTCAGTCTGAATCTAGGTCTATACTTATCAGATCATCAAAGGGGTTGCTGTAGTATTATCTTACTACTTAGCAACTCTCTCGGGACAAGTCTTCTTACACACGTAGTGGTACAAAGGCCATATATGGCAGGACCAAATAGTGAACACCTCTATCTGTAGTACGTGGTATAAGATCACCCACCCAACAATTATTGATGTTCTAGTGTTGATGTAGAAGCTGTACAGAAGGGTCTATCAGTAAACTCTGGCCTAACCAATGTATGTTCAGGTAAAACATGAAAGTCATGTGAAGAAACAGTAAAGAAAGAGTAGGTTGAGAAGTTGGTGCAGACGTTATATAATAACTAATAGAATACATAAAAGTATTAAAATAGATAAAGTTATACCACACTTAGAGAACAACATTCTATAATTTCGGTTTTTCATCTCTTGCTCTTCATCGTCATTCCTCAATACAATCTCCATTTTCTAATGTCGCTCACGCGATCTTGATAGAGTACTTCAGCTGTGATTATTAGCAGGTCATAGGGACACTGCAAGTCCTGCAGGCCTACTGCCACTACTCAGGTCACAAACTGAACCGTTGGTACTCCTACGTGACCCTGCAACTGGCAAATGGTAACCAATCAAAAATTTAACAAAAAACCATAATACAATTTCAGAAAAAGCAAGAGAAAAGGAAAAGCAAAAGTCAAATGCAAAGAAGTAATAGTAGGAAGAGACATAGGTTGGAAGGTGGGTACAGATGTCAATTTGGGTAGCAACAAGAACAATCCCACCCACAAAAGACAATGTCATTTTAGAATGACACTAGTAAACACGTTGTTGAGAACATATAGACCACGGGAGGATGTAGTGACCATTATTACGAATGAAATCATAATTTTCCACAATCCTAAACAGAAGGCAAATCCTAGAATTATCTAATAACATTCTATATAGCTTCCTATGCATTTCAGTAATCTATTATATGTTCAAGTGAAACAGTGGCGTTCCTGATCAATGCTCACAGATGAAAAAGGGATACACTTCCACAGAGAGACTTCATTCTGCTTTTACTAAACAGAATAGTACTTTAGAACAAATGCCAGCAAAGCAGCAAAAATTAGTTTCCAATCTCCAATTCTATGCAAGCTCACAGAAAATACCCAGAGTCCGTCAAAGCCTCTCCTGGCAGGCTTCTATTATCCATCAAATCCGCTTCCAGTGTCTTCTTCGCGTTGGGCCTCTTGATCCAGGCCTTTTCATGCTCAGTAGGAGTGCCCTCCTGGAACACCCACAGTTCATTCAAAGTCTCAATGTCTTAAAACAAATGCACCAGTGTCTCTTCTCTGTGACACCTCAGGAAATGTGCTCTTCATTGATCAAGGGCACAAAACATCTTGTGCAGAAACAAGCACCACTGAGAATCAACCTCTCAAGATCAGTAGCTCCTTTCAGACTCCAACACTCATCATTTAGTGTCAGAGGACGATCAAGCTGCTCTTCTCATGGGCACCGGAATGTAGTGCCTTTTCCAAACTTGGATTCTCAGGTGCACTGCCTTTCTGCTGGAGCAAAGGGAAAAGAGGTGTGTGTGGGGAAAGGCCAAAACTCGGGCCAAGGGGTCAGGGGACCGCGCGCTGCCAGAGGTTCAAGCACATGACAGTTTGAACAAATTGCACAAAGTGGATGACAGTCCTGCCATCAAAAGCAGGGATCCTTCGCATCTTTGCACTGAACTTCTGAGGCAAAACAGAAAATCAGCTCCTTTTTTCTTTTCTTTTCACAACGCCTTCTGATGAAACAAATGGCTTGCTTAGGAGGTACCACTGGAGGCACGCTGATGATCGCTGTCCATGCTGATGACCGCTGCCCACGCTGCTGATTGCTGTTCACGCTGCTGATTGCTGTTCACGCTGCTGATTGCTGTCAGGAATTGCAAGGCCAAGAAGTCTGTAGTCGTCTGCCATGTTTACTGATGGGGACCAGGCTTTTTTGATTACCGGTCTGCAGGGTAACATTCTTCCTTTTTGACTCTGGAAGATTCCCGCAGAACCTAGTGGTATAGGAAGTGTAACACAATTGTTAGTTTCCTTCAAGTCAGATATAAAAACAGTTCATGGGTTGGCTTTTTGACAAGAGGGCTGCAAGCAAGTGGCCTGCAATCTGCAAAGGAGTGGCAATTCGTCATGGCAACCTAAATGGATGCCCTCATACAGTGGCATTATCTAATAGGATACATTATTTAATGGGGTAAATACATATTCTCCTTAATGATGAAGCCTAGGTGTTCCTAAACTCCTTATCTAGAACATCTCAAATAGAGCAATGGCATAATACACATTATCAAGGACATGGAGAAAAGTCCCTTTTTAAAACAATGTGCATCAAGTGCGCTATGTAATACAAAGGCTAATGATCAACTGTGCAGACAAGAGGACAAGAACTAGAGAGTCCTGGTATCTGCATGATTAGAACACATCTTATTAAAAAATTGAAACAGCAGAAACAGAAGGGAACTGAAAAATTAAAAATAGACATAAAAATATGCCGTACTAAAAAGAATGTAAACTTGAGATATCTCCTATTGAGATGGAAAACTTGTATTGGGTCATTTAACCAGGCTATCACTATCCTGACAGTCAGTCTGAAAAAGACATTTGAAGTGGGCCTTAAGTAAATTCTTGAAAATTAGTCTCATCAATCAAAAGGGAATGTATGTGGAACATGAACAATACACCCATAATAATAAATGGGCTGACTGGTGAAAGGAAGATGGAGAAGGGAAAAAAAATGGAAGTAGGACACAACTAAAATCTTCAATAACTAAACATGATGCAACATTGGTCAGGGAAAAAGCAAAAAGAAAAATCTATAGGAAGGACAAGAGTTTGCTTGGGTGGCCTAAGGCATGTGACACAGCACCAAGAGCACGGGGATACATGAAAAGACCAATGTTACAGAATTTTAACTCTACCGCTGACAATCTATACCCTACACGATAATTCTAACTAATGTTCAGTTGTCTCTTCAGCGAAAAAAATGAATCCATAGGCTTATTCAGGAATCAAAAAATGCGACCAAATAATGCGATATCAAAATTAGGCCACCTTTAGTCACGGATCTATAATTCCATCCTTAGGCCCAATCAAGGATACATAAATGCAGAGCTGCCTGTCCTTAAGGAAAAAGGCAGTTAAGTGACTAACAACGGATGGCAATCTATGATCCAGTATATCATTTTAGTTTTCTTAAAAAAATTATTACAGCCAAATTTAGGCGTGCACTGGAAAAACTGCTGCCTTACTGCTCACAGTATGAGATCCATATCTGTGAAATTTATCTTAATACAAATTCATCCAAATTATTGTGAAACAATGCATATCGTCATATGTGTCCTTTCACAACACAGGGGAACTTGTAATTCAAAGTAGCACCATAGAACAGAACATACACACAAAAAATTAAAAAAAATACACATATCAAGCTATCAGATATACTTGCTGTATATAAAACACAAAGAAAAACAGCCCAGACATAATTCCATGGCGCATGCCCTTCTTTTGACAGCAGGGCATCAGGTAATTGATACTCTGCTGTAAAATATAGTGTCGCTGTGTCAAATAACGCGTTTCAGTGGACCAAATGTACAAATGAAACATAAACACACACATTTTTTCTTAAAGAAATTACGCAAAAAAAACATTTCTCTTCAACCAGCCAACTCACGTGTCTTGTGAATTAATCCATGAATTATCTGTAGGAAGAAGCAGAAAAGATACACAACACACACATTTTGCATAACAACATCAATTATAACCCTTTTTATCAGACTACAAAACGTGACACAACGTGACATACAAAAACTTTTCATTACTTACCTGTAACCTATTTTCCATGTACCTTGCAAAAACGCGCATTCTCACTCAGGCCTAAGGCCTTTAAGTTGCAGAATTTTGGGGAAGGGCTTCTACTTATTGCCTATCTAAAACTCAATGTAACACTTCGTTTTTCTTTTTGTCAAATAAACTTAACTAAAAAAAAATTCGTTCCTAGCATGGAGACACACATATACCAGTTCTACAGATCATTTAGCAGAATGTTTGATATTTGTCTTCTCAAAGAAATCACTTTTGCATTTGCCCTTCTTAAATCATGTTCCTTCATTTTACACAGTGCTTAATTTGTAAGACATGAAGTGCAGGTGCTACAATTTTGCATGAGGAATACCTTTCCTATTTGTTTATTATCTCAGATGTGCGCTTTTAACGCAGATGTAATGTGAATGCGGCAAAAGAGAACAAGCCAGCCTGCAATGAATGAAGGTTACAGATTTAAATCATATACAATCAACTACATCTCATATAAAGCGCTTGTGTGCATCATTTTGAAAGCAACTGGGAGCTATGCAAACCACGTGTGGTGTTCCTTTTATTATTATTAGCGGGATGCAATGCTGTGTCAGCACATATCTAATTGAAAATGAATGTGTTGGTGACATAATTTACCAAACAACAAGCGTTTTGAGGAACATGCTGGAGCTATTATTTATTCTTTGGCTAAAATGCAATCATCATTGCTGTACATGTGCCCTGCATCCTTTGCTCATTTTAGTTCCCAAAAACGAAAATCCCATCCCAGCTAATGTCATATTTGTAACGCTCTAAGAAGATACTTTTAAATTATAAACATGAGCAGGAATTAGCTTTATGGAGCAAGTCAGGCTATTTAAGTGACCTCAGGTCAGGACCGTGGCAGGGGCAGGGATTTAAACACAAAGAGGCAGCTGATGCATGCTTAACCATGTCATGCTGCATTCCACAGGCGAGGCCCTAATTAAAAAGGTCACAAATGTCAACAAGACAGCCTTACAAGATAACATCTTGGCCGCTACTGCTGGAAACACGTTATACAGGTTCTGCCAGTCCCCTGCTCCTGGTAACTGAAGCTGACAAGGCCAGTAGGTTTAACCATTTCCACATAACCTGCAATATTTCACTATATTTAAAACAATTTCTATGACACATTGCCTCGCTGAATCCTAAGAAGGCACAACCTGCAAATATATATATCAAGATCTAAATGTATGTATTTACTAAAGAGACACTTTAAACAGGGGCCCTGAAACCATTTAAAACAGTCTATTTATGTGAAAATCGACTTTTGTATTCTGGATACTAAGAAAAAAATATTCTATATTTTATTGCATAATGGGTATTACTAGAATGTCTAATACCCAATTTATGAGTCATACTTTTGAAAATACTAAGTTATACCTTATAGAAATGAGCTTGTTTGCGCC